>NC_138501.1:47330044-48001294 GCF_964252035.2 Podarcis erhardii | reverse complement strand
ACTTATCGCAAAGAGCACAGCTACCCAAGAGACTTCAGCTTGTTTGGTTGTTGGTTTTGAAATCCCAGCCGAAACAGCAATACTGTAAAAGCTCGCTGCGGTTTAGAGGACTGCAAGAATGAGGTGTCGGGCATAGGAGAAATTAATTACCTGCTTTCCCAAAAGCCCCCTGAAACTGCTGCATGTGTCTGTGTGTATCTTAGGAAGCTGCCTTAGACTAATCAATCCATTTGCCTATCTAGCTCAGTATTGTTTGAGTGACTGACAGTGGCTTTCAGGCAGGAGTTGTTGCCAGTCCTAGCTGAAGATGCAATGGACTGAACCTGGGATTTTCTGCATGCAAAGAAGAGGTTGCATCCCTGAGCTATGGCCCTTCCCCTCTGAAAATAAGATTTTCCCAGTCCATGTATAGGCCACCCACCCATGGCCTAGTTGTTACCACCATTGCTCCCTAAGGAACAGAGCTGGTCACTCTTAGCTTCCTATAAATGATGGGGCCAGGCAAGTCTCCCTTGGGAAGAAGTTTCCACCCATTTAGGTGCCACCACTGGAAAGGCCCTCTGTCACTTAAGACATCTACCATGTGTGAGATGGCTTGGGAGGGGAGGTGGTCCTGTTCCTCTGGCACAGTAGCCCAGAGGCTGAGAATTTTATTTATTTCGTTTATTTCATTTCACAAGATTTATACACCATTTGATTAAAAAAAAACCACCCTCCAAACAGTTTCAAAAACTCAAAAATGGTTACTGCTTTGTTTGGCATTGGAGGATTACACCAGAAACGCCCCCTACATTCAGATTCCCTCCCCCGCACTCCCATTTCATACTAGAAAACTGATCATCATTCTTAAAATGCTACATTTTTCAAAGTGCTTCATGTATATTATCTCTGGAATCCTTGCAACAGCCCTTTTTAGGAACCCAGTATTATTATCCCCATAGTGCAGGTGGAAAAGCTGAGGATAAGAGAGAGAATGGCTTGACTAATATTTTATTAGATTTCCACAATAAAAAGATTATAGAACAATAAATGGGGAAAAAACACAAGAAAAAAACAAAACCTCAAAAATACAAAAATACAGACATTTAACATAAAAAAGGGGGGGAAAGGAAATAGAGAACACACTTTTCAAATTCATGTCATTCATAGCCTTATTTTCTCGACTTCCACCTGCCCTCCTTTCTTGTATTCCACTTCAAATTTAATTTAGCAAATTCATTTATATTAGTTTTATCCTTTAAAAGTTCCTTCAAATATTATATTATTCAAATTTTCATTCAATATCTATCCCTTCTTTCATATTCTTATTTGTCTTATTCCCTTGAACTTCTTCGTTTCATTTCAATGTCCTCAACATTCAAAGATTTTACAATGTTTTTGTAAGTAGTCTTTAAACTTCTTCCAGTCTTCTTCCACCTGCTCTTCTCCTTGATCTCGTATTCTGCCAGTCATTTCTGCCATTTCCATATAGTCCATTACTTGCATCTGCCATTCTTCCAAGGTGGGTAGATCTTGTGTCTTCCAATGCTTTGCAACAAGAATTCTTGCTGCTGCTGTAGCATACAAAAAGAAAGTTCTATCCTTCTTTGGCACCAGTTGGCCGACCATGCCTAGGAGAAAGGCCTCTGGTTTCTTCAAGAAAGTATATTTAAATACCTTTTTCATTTCATTATATATCATCTCCCAGAAAGCCTTAATCCTTGGGCATGTCCACCAAAGGTGAAAGAATGTACCTTCAATTTCTTTACATTTCCAGCATTTGTTATCGGGCAAATGGTATATTTTAGCAAGCTTGACTGGGGTCATGTACCACCTATACATCATTTTCATAATATTCTCCCTTAAGGCATTACATGCCGTAAATTTAATTCCGGTGGTCCATAACTGTTCCCAGTCAGCAAACATAATGTTATGTCCAACATCTTGTGCCCATTTAATCATAGTAGATTTCACTGTCTCATCCACAGTATTCCATTTCAGCAGCAGATTGTACATTCTTGATAATATCTTAGCATTGGGTTCTAACAATTCAGTTTCTAGTTTTGATTTTTCCACCTGGAAGCCCATCTTTTTATCTAAATTATAGGCCTCTCTTACTTGAAAATAATGTAGCCAATCCCGCACCTTATCTTTGAGTTTTTCATAACTCTGCAATTTCAATTTATCACCCTCCTGCTCCAAAATTTCCCAATACCTTGGCCAATTGGTCTCCATGTTAAGTCTTCTCATGGCCTTTGCCTCCATTGGCGATAACCACCTTGGGGTTTTGTTCTCCAACACATCTTTATATTTAATCCAGACATTAAATAATGCTTTTCTGACAATATGGTTTTTAAATGCCTTATGTACCTTAACCTTACCATACCACAAATACGCATGCCATCCAAACACATTATCATACCCTTCCAAATCTAGAATGTTCGTGTTTTCCAGAAGTAGCCATTCCTTCAGCCAGCAAAAAGCTGCTGCTTCATAATATAACTTAAGGTCCGGCAGGGCAAATCCCCCTCTATCTTTCGCATCCGTGAGTATCTTAAATTTAATTCTGGGCTTTTTGCCCTGCCAGACAAATTTAGAAATGTCCCTTTGCCACTTCTTGAAACAGTCCATCTTGTCTATAATTTGCAATGATTGGAACAGAAACAACATTCTCGGCAATACATTCATCTTGATGACAGCAATTCGTCCAAGTAAGGAAAGCTTTAAATTTGACCAAATTTCAAGATCTTTTTTCACTTCTGACCAACACTTCTCATAGTTATCCTTATAGAGAATGGCTTGACTAAAACCACCTAGTGAGCTCATGGTCAAGGTAGGATTTGAACTTGGTACTTCACGGCGTGTGGTGCAGACTGCTGCCCCTCTTGCCTTCTGCACTGCGGATTGCTGTGTGGCCAGGAATGCAGGACAGAATCCCACACTGCCCAAATACATCCTTCTCTGATTCTGGAGCTGGGGGTAAGGCAAAAGTACCTGGGATTAGGCACTCCTCGCCACTGAAATCACCTGAGCTTCAAGCAACAATGCTGGATCATGGAGCAACCCCAAGCTGTGTACCTGCTCTTTCAAGGGGAGCGCAATCACATCTGGAAAATCTTCTTAAAATCATGGACCCAAGAACCTGCAGCCCATAGCACCTGTTTTTCCTGGATTCAGGTGTTTTGGGGTTTTTTTTTTTTTTTTTTTTTTTTTTTGGTTCTCGGCCCACATCCAGCTGCTATCCTGCCTCACCTGCCTCAGGTGGAACAGAGAAACAGTGCATATTGGTTCCTCCTTGTTCCAGATTCCCTGAGCACACATCTCAGCAGCTTCACCTAGATACTGAAAAGCATGTGCTCTCCCTGTCTCTTTCCTGACAAAGGCCCTCAAGCAAAGCACCCAAGGCTGCCACAGGGCCAAAAGTGGGCCTGGAAACAGACTGAAATGGGTCCAGATCATCGGCTTCCGTTTGTGTTGAAGCACCATCGCCTTCTTGAGTACTTGCCCCCAAAGCAGAAATTTGCAAGTAGCCGATAGTTGTCTAAAATTCTGGAGTCAGGAAGGACTAAGATGTCCTTCCTGGAGGTACAGGAGGTACAGCACTGCCTCCTTAAGGTGTGGTAGAAGAAGGAGAAGGAGAAGGAGAAGGAGAAGAAGAAGAAGAAGAAGAAGAAGAAGAAGAAGAAGAAGAAGAAGTTGTTGTTGTTTAGACTTGATATTCCACCTTTCACTCCCCTTAAGGAGTCTCAAAGCGGCTCACAATCTCCTTTTCCCTTCCTCCCCCACAACAAACACTCTGTGAGGTGAGTGGGGCTGAGAGACTTCAGAGAAGTGTGACTGGCCCAAGGTCACCCAGCAGCTGCATGTGGAAGAGCGGGGAAGCGAATCCGGTTCACCAGATTATGAGTCCACCACGCTTAACCACTACACCACGCTGGCTCTCCAGCACCTTTATACAGTACTCCTCTCTGTAGTTTGCTCAGTTGGCAGGATTTGACCCTCTTCTAGACATGGCAGCTTGGCCCTTCTGCAGTGCCAGAAGGCGTTGCAGATCAGCTACTGTTTCAGCTCCACCAGTGAACCCACAGCGAGCTGCTCCTGGAAGAGGAATGCCGTGCCAGCTGGCAGAGGAAATGCCCTCCCTATTCCCATTTCCAGGTCTAGTTAAAATGTGGGAGGGAAGCAATAAGAATTGACGAGTGAGGCCGTCTCCTTGGAAGAGGCTTTGTCACTCACATGGTGTTGCTTTCGTCACTTCCCTTTCCTTGTCCTTGCTCTGGGGTGACCTGCCAGACTCCTCTCCTGAGAAATGTAAACATGGATGGCATAGCACTGCCCACAGGCGATGCATGGAAACAGACTGAGCCCCCTATCACTTCACGGGCGAGGAGCTTTCAGAATGCCTTCTCTTGCACCTGGGTTGTTTGTGTGTGTGTGTGTGTGTGTGTGTGTGTGTGTGTGTGTCTTTCTCGTGCTTTCTGTTTCCCAGCGTTCTTCAGATGAAGTCACACATCCTCTTCTCACAAAGTTAGTGCAGCTACAGACAGCCAGGAAATGTAGTCTGTCTGCTGGTTGGGTGGTTCTCGCACATGGAATGCCAAGGAATCTTCTGCACAGTGTTATTCTAGCTCCAAAAGCAAAGGCCGCTCCTCGTCTGACGAAGGAGATTAACTCGACTCCTGCCATTTCCTTCCTTCAAAGGCAGAAGAGGCAAGCGGTGAGGGATGGCTGTCTCCAGCCTGCCCTGCCTGGGGTCCTCCCAGAGACATTTGGGTGGCCCTGGTGGACGAAGAAGACAGCCGTGGAGAAGGGAAGGTCTGGAGCAACCTTCCCCAACCTGCTGTCCTCAGCATGTTTTGCAGTACAGTACCCACCATCCCTGACTGTCATGGCATGTCCAGAGTGTGGAATTAGCTCTTTATTGTCAAAAGTGCATTTTATTAAGTTGGGAGAAGGCGTGTCCATCTGTCCTACGTCTCTCAGCTACTCCTTGGCATGCACCCTTAAAGTACTGCTCCTTAAAGTTGTTGCCTTTGACACATGTATTCGCTAAGACAAACGTGGAACACAAAAAGCTTTTATCTGGACATTACATTTTTAAAAACTGATTCATTTCTACATACGTGGAACACAAAAGCTTCTATTTTGACATTACGTATACAAGATCTACAGTCATACCTTGGGTTACAGCCACTTCAGGTTGCGTTTTTTCGGGTTGTGGACCACCGAAACCCAGAAGTACCAGAACAGGTTACTTCCGGGTTTCAGCGGTCGCACATGCGCAGAAGCACCGAATTGCAACCCATGCAGACGCAGGCTGCGAATGTGCATCTCACATGGATCACGTTCGCAACCCGAGTGTCCACTGTATTTGTATTTCCTGTTCTAAATGTTGGTCCTTAATTGCTTCTACTCAATTAGATAATGTGAAAAGAGTTATGTTTATACGATGTACAAAGAATTTATAGAAAATAGGTCTCTCTCTCTCTCTGCTCCTGCAGCCATTCTTTACTCTCCAATTCTGCAGCTTCTCCTGCCTCTGCCTCTCGCCTCCCGCCTGTTCCAGGCTCCCCCAGATCATTGACCCCCTTCTTCCAAGTCAGTCTCCAACCCCCACATAGAATCATAGAATCATAGAGTTGGAAGAGACCACAAGGGCCATCGAGTCCAACCCCCTGCCAAGCAGGAAACACCATCAGAGCACTCCTGACATATGGTTGTCAAGCCTCTGCTTAAAGACCTCCAAAGAAGGAGACTCCACCACCCTCCTTGGCAGCAAATTCCACTGTCAAACAGCTCTTACTGTCAGGAAGTTCTTCCTAATGTTTAGGTGGAATCTTCTTTCTTGTAGTTTGGAACCATTGCTCCGTGTCCGCTTCTCTGGAGCAGCAGAAAACAACCTTTCTCCCTCCTCTTCCCCACTTCTCCCAGTGCCCCACTTCTCAGTTTCCAGTCACCACTCCTCAGGGTTCCAGCCAGTCCCTGACAACCATTGCTCATACTGGAGGGTGCAAAGTTGCCGGAAGCTGGTCTAAAGTAAACACGGGGAACCTGCAGCCCTCCAGACATTGCTGGACTAAGCTCTCATCCTCCCTGACCATTCTAGGTGGGGCTCATGGGGAAGCTAAGAAAAATCTCTAGTACATGAAAGGGTTTTCTAAGTGGCATCTCACTGTGTGTTTTTGCTTTCTTGTATTTTTTACAGTTGCTGCAGTCTCAGGACATAAAAGAAGATGCTGTCCTTTGCTGTGCAATGGAGGTAGGAATACTGACATTTTCATTTTGAGACGCAGGCCAGGAGATGGATCCCCTCGTTTTTTCGGTTTCTTGTTGGTCTCTCTATGGTTGAAAATCAGTCAATGGATGAGAAAGAGGGTGGGGAGAGCCTGGCCAATAATCGTTACCACCTCCCATGGTGTAGTGGATAGACTGGGACCTGGGAGACATTGAGCTGCTTGGAGAAAAGGGTGGGGGTATTACCAGGGCCGTCTTTACCCGAGGGTGCAAGGGGTGCGGGGCAAAATTCTGGGGGGTGCAAAATGTATAGATAATGAATATCGGTCCCTCTCAATTGGCGGCAGTGAAAAGCAGTGGAGCAAAAGTCCCGACGAATCAAGAAACAACAGTTTTTGCCGTTGCAAAACAGGCGAATGAGGCCCCCCCCCTCAAAAAAAGCTCAGTAACTTTGCATTTGTTTGTTCCCCCCCCCAAAAAAAAAGGTCAACAACTTTGGCTTCCTCCCTCCCCCAAAAAAACTCAACAAAAGTTAATTTGGGGTCAGCTAAACTAAATTTGGGGGTACTGGGCAGATCTTTGTGCATATGCTAAAGACAGCCCTGGGTATTACTGCCATAAATAAAATAAATTGTAATCCTGCAAGAGTAACTATCCAAATAGGGTTGATGTGTCCAGCTGCCCTGATGTTGCGTTTGAAAGGCAGGATATGAATCAAAATAATGTCACTGTTTATTTATTTCCATTTACGAATTTCTTCCTAAGAAAGCACACTGGGGGGGGGGGACTTAAAAATAAAAGCAACAGCCATTAAAACTGCCTCACATATAAGCACAATTTAAATGGTTTTGCGTACAAAAACAAATTCAAAGGCGGAAGGAAGAAACAACCTCAACTAGAGAAGAATGGCAAACCAAGTTGATGTACTATCCTGAAATGGCAAAATTAACTGGGAAGCTCAGAAATCAAGAGAACAAGAACTTTAAAAAAGAATGGGGGAAGTTTATAATTTATTTAAAAGACCGTTGTTAGCAGGTTAAAACATTAGCAGGATTTTAAACACCACTTGTAAAGTAATGGCAAGTATGGATAATTTGGAAGGATAACATTTGGACAAGTATTAATATGTGGTTGTAAATATTATCATTTGGACCCATGGAAGCGATTGGGGGGAGGAGTCAGGAGATTCAGAGTAATTTCAATATTTGGATTTTGGATTGTGTTTGGGGGGGGGGTTGTATGTTTATACGTTTTAGAGTCAAATAAAAATAAAAATAAATCAAAACCAATGCAGATACAGAATGGGATAAAACTGCTCATTTAAAAGGCTTGTTGAAAAAAGGCCTTTAGCAGATTCTCAATAGACAACAGAGAAAGCATCTGGCTCCAGAGAGGAGTTGCCACCATGCTAAAGGCCGGATTCTGGTATCATTTGAACTGGACCTCCTAATGAGGGAGGGAGGGGTGTTATTGGTTTGCTTTGTTCTTGTTTCATCGTGTATTTTGTGTTTTTATCTTGCATTTTTATGATGCGAAACCGCCCTGAGATCTACGGGTGAAGGGTGGTATACAAATTAAATTAGTAAACTAAATATCTGCAGTACGCCCCCTCTGGCAGAGCACAGTATATGAGGGATGAGAAGATGTTTTAGGTATCCTGGTACCAAGTTGTACAGTCATACCTCGGGTTACAGCCACTTCAGGTTGCGTCTTTTTGGGTTACAGACCGCCGAAACCCAGAAGTACTGCAACGGGTTATTTCCGGGTTGCGGCAGTCACACATGCGCAGAAGCACTAAATCGCACTTTGCACATGCGCAGAAGCACTGAATCACAACCCGCCCGTGTGCAGACGCATTCGCAACCCGAGAGTCCACTGTATAGGACTTTGTACACCAAAACCAGCCGTTTGCATTTAGCCTGGCCGCTCATTGGCAGACGCTGCGATCCTTTTAAGCAGAGACGTAGCATGATGGCCGCAGTCTGATCCCATGAGCCTCTCTAGACTGCTGCGTTTTGCAGCCCCAGAGCGAAATGCGTAAGCTTGCCCAAAGAAAAGCAAAACTAGACGTGGCTTCCTTCTCCACCTCCTTTCTTCCCAGGTGGAGAGAGAAGGTGGACTTGGTGGCACCAGGGCGGGACGGGCCCTCTTTAATGCCCAGTGTTTGACCCCGTTCTCATTCTCCCTCTCTTTCTCGACAGCTGCAAAGCACCGGCCGGCTCCTGGAGGAGCAGCTGCCTGAGATGATGATGGAGCTCCTGGCAATTGCCCGCGACAAGATGCTGTGCCCCTCGGAGTCCATGCTGACCCGGTCCCTCCTCCTCGAGGTCATTGAGCTGCACGCCAACAACTGGAACCCCCTGACGCCCCCCATCACGCAGTACTACAACAAGACAATCCAGAAACTGACAGCCTGAGAGGGAGGCGGGGTTGGTGGTGGAGAGCCAGGAGAAGGAGGAAGAGACGCACTTTAAAAACAAAACAAAAGGCAAAACACAACAGGAGAGAGAGAGAGAGAGAGAGAGAAGAGAAAGGATTTGGGCAAGGAACTGAGCTACAGCAACCAGGGAAAGGACCGAGCGACCTTTTGTGGTCCAGATACCTAAGAAGAAAAACTCCCAGCATGCTTACGAATATGTTCCTGGGGGCGAAGCATGTTTCTTTTCAGCCGTGTCCTCAAGTGCCGTCGCCGCCCCCCACTCCCTCCGTGCCTGCTTTTTTGTTTGTTTGTTTCGAGGCTCCCCTTTCTCCATCCCGCCCCCGTCGCTCATTCAAGCTCCACATCCCGCCGGGTCATTGTTTCGGTTCGAGAAAGAACACGGCGGGCTTGAATAGGGAGCGCGGAGAGCCAGATAGAGATGGCTTTCACCAGCCGCCTCCTGGCTTGCAGTGACCAACTGGCGGGAGGCAGAACGCAGCAGATGTCTTTTGGGGGGACAAAGGCAGACACGTTCTACACCAGACTCTGGTAATTGACAGCTTTTGTCAGGCAAAGAGACACCCCCCTCCCCCCTCCTTTCTTCCACTCCTCTTGTCTTCATGGTTTTGTCTCCTTCGCTTTCCTCCTGTTCCACCCCCCTTTCATCCGACCCTGAAACCCCCATTCCAAATTAGACATTCAGAGGGGATAAAATTCTCTCTTTCATTCTTCCCCCCCCCCCAAAAAAAGAAAAATTGCACTGGGTATTGTTTTTCTTTTCTTTTCTTTTCTCATTGGTGTATTATTTTATGCACATTATGTATAGCATATATCTTATATATACGAACGGACAAATTGCTATCTTGAGTTTTGGGAAGCAAAGATAATGTTATGACGCAAGCGGAGGGTTGCTTGAGGACCTCGAAGTACCAGGAGCGCAACCCCAAAGCCACTTTAGAAGTATTATAGCCACAAAACGTCTTGCCCGGTGGGTTCACATTAACAGCCTGATTCCATGATGATTTCACCGGGACTTGTTTTCCAGATAGAAGGTCAAATCCATACGTTGCAATTGCTCTCAGAATACACCAGCGTTGGTACCAGTTTCCTGAAGGGAACGTCTAACATAGTGATTTCATACAAAAGTGTTGAAATCTTTTAATTGCCGTGTACATAAGTGTTTAAAGAAGCATGTGCACAGGGACTGAGGATATCCACACGTTAAGAGTTCAGTACAAGAAACACTGGTTCTTCTCTCAGCAGTTGCAATGTGGGTGTTCCTTAATCATGCGCTTAAATTATATTAAATTAAAGCATAGCTTAAATGAAATTCAGAGCAGTGCGCCAAATGATGTTAGAAATGGTCAGTCTGCAGCTAATCGGTTGAAGTTGAAGGTTGTGGGGGATGACATTTGTCAGCTAATCAAGAAGCAGCTCAGCCTTTGGGTTGGGGTTTGTGTGTTAACACTTTTCCTGCTTACGAACGGCTTTTTAATTCCAGTCTTATTCCTAATTACGCAGTTGAACCGGGGGCCCTTACAGTTGAGCCTAGAAACAAGAAAGGGAATCGGGATGGGAAGAGGGGAGTGGAACTTGTTCTTTAGAAGCCAGTAAATAGGAGGAGATATGTACATATGTATGTGGTATTTGAAGTTTTGGACAGAGACAGAGAAAAAAGGAAGGAAGGAAGGAAGGAAGGAAGGAAGGAAGGAAGGAAGGAAGGAAGGAAGGAAGGAAGGAAGGAAGAAGGCTTTTGTGTTCTGACAAGAAGAGTTTCATTTTTATGGGTTGTATCCAGTGTGAGTCATATTCAGAGTAAACCCATTGACACTGATCGACTTAAGTTAGCCATGTCCTTTAATTTCAGTGGGTCTAGATACAACCCTATGTTTATTTTCCCGATGCTTACTGTGTTGCAGAGCCATAGGGTTTTAGCTGAAACCTGCCATTGGTTATTTCTCCCACTCTAGAAGGCCAGTTTTCTGAATGAATAAGCCACCCAAAGAGGATTATTTATCTGCGTGAGATGAAGTTTTTAGATAATAATAATAATTTATTTATACCCCGCCCATCTGGCTGGGTTTCCCCAGCCACTCTGGGTGGCTTCCAACAAAATATTAAAATACAATAGTCCTTCAGATATTAAAAGCTTCCCTAAAGACGGCTGCCTTCAGATGTCTGTAGGGAGAAGGGAGTTACGGTGGAGAGGCCTCCGTCAACCTGGTGCCCTCAGTATGTTTTTGGACTACAGTTCCCATCAGCTCCTGCCAGCACTGAGTTGCCCAAAGGCATCTAGGGAGCACCAAGGTTGATGGAGGCTGGAGTAGAGGAAGGGTGGCACAGCTACTAAGGCAAGGTTCCTCCTGAGTACTTCACACCACAATTCCCGCCTCATTTTAAAAGCAGCTCTGTCCTTGGTGGGGGGCAGAAATGGCCGCAGGCCTTTCGATAACAGTATCAACTTAGTTGTGAGGCAGGATGAGGCCTGGTGCGAGTCACGGCACTTTGTGTTGCTAACCGTGGTTAAGGTTTACGTTTCGGTTTATTGGATTTGTGAATCCCTTCTGACAACAAGAAGCCCTGAAGCGATTCACAAGAAGAATAAAGCGAACAATGCAAACATCCAGTCATTGAGGCTGTCCTGATACCTGAGAAAACCAAAAATGCCATTGCCTGGCACCGGAAGGTGGCAAAGTTGGTGCCAGGTGGGCCTCCCTGCAGAGAGCATTCCATCAATGGGAGCTGCTGCCGAAAAGGCCCATTCTCTCGTTGTCACCTTCTAGGTCTCCCTCGGAGGTGGCACACAGTGAAGGGCCTCAGCTGACAATCTCAGGGTCTGGGCAGGTTCATAGAAGGTCAAGGTGTCTCTTTAGGTTTAGGAGTCCCCGGCCATATATAATGCTTTAAGGGTCCACACCAACACTTTTAAATGGACCCATGTAAAAATCAAGCATGCATTATTTGTTGGTAGCAGACAAAGTATGCCCATAGACCACCTTGTCTCAACACCACAGACAGGATTGAGTATTCAGGATCTAGGGCAGGCATCCCTCCTGGACCGGCCCTGTATTAGCCCAAGGGCTTGACCCTCCTGAAGACCCTTATAATATGGGGTTGGTTGCCTTGGAATAGTCTGGGCATCCAGTAGATTGGGCCCCCAATCCTTCCAGTTCCACCAAAAGCTCAGGGATTTTTCAAGCACCATCATAGGGAACAACCTAAAGCGAGGACGCCCCAGCCTAGAAGTTAGCTATGAGCACATCTCCATTGCGGACTCTAATAAACCACTGTCATGGCTTTAGTCTTAACATCCCAAGGGAAAAGTAGTTCTATAAAAGAATATTGCAGGGCCCCCACCCCTTTGCTGCTAGACTGGGTGAGGAAGTGCACTTTAAGTTGACACATTTGGGGGTACCATTAAAGAAGCGGCAGATCTGGTTTTAAACCAGATTTTCTGCATCGTAAGGACATGGAAAGAGCCCTGCTGGCTCACATCCCTAAGGCCTATCTGGTCCAGTAGCCGATTTCACACATTGGCCATCCAATAAATCTGAATGTGAAGCCCACAAGCAGAAGGCAAAGGGCAATGGCTTTCTCCAACAGCTGCTTCCCAGGGACTGGCAGAGGCATGCATGTACCTGCCAGTCCTTGGAGCAGCAGCCATTGATAAAACATATCAGTGAATTTCCTTGTCATTTTCCTGGTGAGAAAGAAGCGGGTTAGTCGCACAAGGGAATCAAATCAGCATCATTTGTGCAACCTGAATTTACAGTGAGAGACTGAATCCCACCCAAAAACAGTGATAGTCTGGGAGCTCCTGCTGCCAGAAAATGCTGCAAGGGCCATTCGCTTAGAAATGAGGATAAGAGAAATTCATAGAGGAGGGGAGGAAACCATCAACTGCTAACTTAGTAGGCAGTCTTCCTTGTAGCAACTCTTAACTGGGAGAAGTGTGTTGCCTATGTGTCCTGTTTCACTGCAAGTTACCCTAAAATTAAGATTTGCCACATGTAGGCTACCAGTTTGAAACCTCGTGGTGAGACTTTCCGAGGAGGCCTGGGGCTGTCGTGAAGGGCATCAGCCTTACTCTCCCTTGTTGAGCTGAAATTTGGGGTCACTTTCCCAGTTGTTTGGCCACTTCCCTGCCGCCTGTCCCGAAATGCCTGCTAATCTGTGTGGCACCCAAGATTTCAGAGGTAATTTCAGCCTCGGTGGCACTTGGTGTGTGTCCCTTGCAAACTTATTTTCCACCCGTCACTATTACAAAAAAACAACAACAACCCCAACAACCCCAACAAATGGAAGAATCTCTTCTCCTGCACTAATTGGAAGGCAGCAAAGAGGTAGAACACAATGAAGAATTAATACGGCCACAAACTGCCTGGTGTCATATATGGAAGTGCAGCATTCCTCCTCTGTGCTTTCAGTTTGACCTCTGAAAAATATTAAATGGAGGCCAGAGGGAGGACCTACTCCAGTGCAGACCTATATTTTACTGCCTTTCGAAAGCCCTAAATTTTCACTTAATCACTTGCAATTTTCTTGGACTATGAAGAGGGAAAGCAAAAGCCGCATGACGGTAATTCTGTTAAAGTGCTTTGCTGCCGCCAGCCATGAAAGCTCCGGTCAGGGATGGCCTTTAATAGAGATTGCTTTTGAATAGCAGCCGTGGACCCAGCCTTAATGGAATCGGTCCCATTACTTCCTTCTGCAGTCCTGGGTTTCCTCCTCGGCCTCCAGTGGGCAACATCTGTGTTCATCTCCTGATAGCGGTGTGTCCCAGTGCCCTTCCATGACTAATTTATATGTAAGCATCCTCCAATTTAATTTCTTTCAGCCAGTGTCTTGATTATTTAACCTGATGTTCTGATTGTTCCACTCATCTGTGGAAATCTAAACGTTGGTAAAAATTATAAACAGCTTCTCCTGAGCCCTTTGACATCAACAAATTGTTGGTGTGTTGTTGCTTTTAAAATATAACAACAAGCTAGTGGCTTCCGATTGGGGGTGATTTTCCTCAGGTAAATGGAACCTCCAGTTGCAGCTGCAGTATACATCAGAAATTCCAGATGCTGTAGGCAAGCCAGAAAGGGAAAGCATCAGACCTCAATGTCCTCCTTCTCTGAGCTTCTCTGAGACAGAATCTTTGTCATATCTGTTATAGACCGAATCCTGCAGTAGAACAACTCTAGGCTGTTCCAGCAAGACGATCTCTTATTTAGTTGAGATGCCTCTGCCAAGCTCAATATGGAATAAATCAGCTACATCACTATGCAGTAAGGCTTTTGACAAAGTTCCCCATGATATTCTTGCAGAGAAGCTGGTAACATGGGCTGGGCAAGGTAACTGTTTGGTGGATTTGTAGCCAGTTGACTGACCGAACCCAAAGAGTACTCATCAATGGTTCCTCATCAGCCTGGAAAAAAGTGACCAGTGGGGTGCCACAGGGTTCTATCCTGGACCCGTTGTTTTTCAGTGTCTTTATACCGTATTTTTCGCTCTATTGGACGCAGTTTTTCCCCTCCAAAAATTGAGGGGAAATGTGTGTGCGTCCTATGGAGCGAATGCAGGCTTCTGCCATAGCCGTGCGCAACCCCTCCGGCAGGGAGAGGCTGCACGGGGCTAAAGGGGAAGGCAAAGCAGCGAGCGGGATCCATCCCGCTCGCTGCCTTGCCTTCTTCCATAGCTGCGCGCAACCCCTCTGGCAGGGAGAGGTTGTGTGCAGCCTGTACTCTGCTCTTTGGGGCTGGGGGGGGAAATATTTTTTTCCTTGATTCCCCCCCCCTAAAAACTGGGTGCACCCTATGGTCCGGTGCGCCCTATGGTGCGAAAAATACGGTAAATGACTTGGATGAAGGAATGGAGAGGGTGCTCATCAAATTTGCAGATGACACCAAACTGGGAGGGGTAGCTAATGCCGCAGAAGACAGAATCAGAATTCAAAATGACCTTAACAGATTGGAGAACTGGGCCCAAACTAACAAAATGAATTTCAACAGGGACAAATGTAAGGTTCTGCACTTAGGCAGGAAGAACCGGCTACAAAAATATAAGATGTGAGGGGTAGCTGCCTTGCCAGTAATTTGAAAAGGATCTAATGGTCTTGGTGGACCACAAGCTTAACATGAGTCAACAGTGTGATGCAGCAGCAGAAAAGCAAAGCTGGTGCTATTCTAAGGTTGCATCAACAGAAGTATAATGTCCAGATCAAAGGAAGCCATTGTACTGCTCTATTATTCTGCCTTGGCCAGACCACACCTGGAATACTGTGTCCGGTTCTGAGCACCACAATTTAAGAAAGATAATGACAAGCTGGAAGGTGGGCAGAGGAGGGCAACCAAGATGATCAGTGATATGGAAACCAAGCCTTATGAGGAATGGTTGAGGAAGTTGGGTATGTTTAGGCTAGATAAGGGAAGACAGAGGAAATATCTAAAGAGCTTTCACATGAAAGAGGGAGCAAGCTTGTTTTCTCCTGCTCTAGAGGCTAGGACCCAAACCAACAGCTAAAGTTACAAGAAAGGAGATTCTGACTAAAAATTAGGAAGAACTTTCTGTTGGTAAAAGCTGTTTGGCAGTGGAACAGACTCCCAGAAGAGCTGGTGGTTTCTCCTTCCTTGGAGGTTTTTAAGGAGAGGTTGAGTGGCCATCTGTCATGGTTCCTTAGTTGAGATTCCTGCACCACAGGGAGTTGGACTAGATGACCCTCAGGGTCCAATTCTGTGAAAATTAGCTGCATTTGGATAAAGGGCCAGATAGCATTGCATACATCTACACTGACATATTGGGGACACCATGACTGAACGCCACTAAACTGGGGGTTCCTTACACCTGCACTTCTTCTTCAAGAGGCTTCCCTTCTTCTGAGCTGAAGGTTTTGAGTTCTTTCATGGGGGATTGTGGTTCAAATGAACCTTGCAAAATGTGAGATATGTTCCAGGAGGGGCTGTTCACTGTAGAGCCCCAGGAAGGGGGTGCAGTGCTAAGATGCAGAAAGACGCAGTGCACTCCATAGTGAAGACTTAGCTGGTGGTATAGTAATTTCCATAGGAATGATGGGCAATCAATTCTATGACTTCTATGGGATCAAGGAAGAAGTGCACTTGGAGATAGCACAAGGGGGATGGCTAAAGTTGGCCTCTGTCCCTGGGGACTGGACAGTGAGGCTCAAACCTGCTTCACAGCTCTTTCCTGAACCTTGTTTCTTGGTCACACTTGAGTGTGACAGCATGGTGATTGGGCGGGGGGGACAGATGTAAAAGTCTGGAGAAAATTAAGTGATTGGCCTTCCCCTTTCTGTACCAGGAATGAATTGATATTTCAGCATATTGTGGTAGAGCGGAACAGCTTATTTCTTTGTAAACACTTTGTGGTGATATCCAGCCCCAGTTTTTTGTTTTTTGTTTTCACTGAAGGATCTTAGACTTATGTAGCAACCCTCCCTTGGGAATCTCATACAGAGCAGCTCTTAAGGGAACTGTCTTCTTTACTCTGAATGCTAATCTGGAATGAAAGGCCCACCCCCTTGTTCTGTTCTCACAATTACCGCAACGTTTCAGAAGAACTCAAGTACGGGACCAGCTAATGCACACCAGACAAACTTCGAAACGCTTTTAGCTACCCTTTCGTTTGACAAGTGAGTTTGCATGAACAGGGAGAAGGGGGTTTCCTCCACTCTTCCTAAAGATTTTAGGGAAGCGTGATCCACAGTCCTGAGCCACTCATGTGGATCATGCCCGTTCAGGGTTAAATTAATCTAGTTTAATATTGCTCTCTGCTCCAGGGTTTTGATGGTTTTTTGAAAAAAAAATGTGGGTGGTGAGTCCCCTTTTTATTTCCTATGTTCTCACAACACTGGGTCCTGTGTACCAGGACTTCCTAACTTTTGGGGAGCAGCCATTAGGCTATCTTCACCCTGGAACAACCCCACCCTCTCACAAGACTACAGGCGCCATAATACAGTTGGCTCAAGCAATAAAATGTTTCCCATGCGCTTGTTTGGTATGAGGTCATTGACTGGGGATAGAGTAGGAAGAAATAGGTCTTCTCAAGAGGAGAGACGGGCAGTCGTATAGCCTTTTGCCTTTCTAAAATGAGATAGCAACGCAGGAACACTATTTGTGTGAAATCCAGTTGCAGAACCTTTTGGGCCAGGGGGTTTCTTTTCCATTCGGCTGCAATGCTGAGCAAAAGTTCTTACCACGTCTTGATCGAAATCCAGGACGCTCGGTGAAGACCAGATGAAATTGCAGGTCTCCCTCAAAGCCTGCCTGTTGGAGAAGGACAAAAAAACAATGGTAGCTTGTTAAGTGATCATGTGAGCATCCTTGAAGTTACTCATTTCTGTTGCGATCCTTTGCACAGTGGGGTCTAGCTCCAGAAAATGTATGCCTTGGATTGCAGCCCTGGTTCTTATCTCCCCCCCCCCCCCCCGGATATGTCTGGTGTTGTTGTTTTTAATTTATTTAAAGCTAATTGTTTTCTTAAACTGGCTAATCATTAATACTCCTATCAACCTGGATGCATATCTAGGGTCTGCAGAATTAAGTTAACATTTAAGCTATCAAAATCCTGTGTCAAAAAAAAAACAGTATGGAGCAGTGGTTTTCTTTAGAACACAGAGTTACGTTGACGTTTTTTTTTAAAATTGCAAAAAAAATGTATTTATTATGTTTGAAAACCAACATTTAATTTAATCATTTATCATATTTTGGGTTTTTTTAAGTGCTTTTGTTTAAAAAATATTGTTAAAAATTTTAAAAAAAAACCATTCTGGAACTGGGGAGACTTAGATGTTTGTAATAAGAGGAAGGCGGCTGGGGAGAAAACGCTCCCATCATTTCCAACATTTAATAGACTGTTAAGGGAAGGGAGAGGACAATTCTTCATGGCAATTCAGTTTTGTTTATGGAACATCCCGAACCGCTGTATGCTATAAAATACATCATCTGAGTAATAAAAGTTTCAAGCTCGACAGTTTGCCATCTCTGTTGATATGTGGTATCAGTTCTGGTGGTCTTAAAAGACTTGCTTATTTTGTTTGGCTTGGAATGAAGAATGGGAGAAAAGAAGTTATTACAGAAAAGAGAAAAAGTACAAAACCCCTGGGTTTGGATGGAGCCATTTTTTCACTTTTAGAACAGCTGGAACGGACTGTATTGTTCATTGTGTGCTTGGTCCAGCAAGAAGCATGCATATGCTGTTCCCAGCAACTCCAGTCTTTAAATGCTCACCACACACCACACACCAAACACACACAGACATTTACAACAGTCCCTTTCAATTGCAGTGGAGAGGGCTGAGCATGCTACCGAAACCATCACACAATTAAACAACCTTCGATGGCAATCCTATCTCCATTTACCATAGAGTAAGCCCCATTAAGCTAGAAAACAAAGCAGCAGGGGTAGCTTTGAAAGCTACGTTTACAAATTTCAAATAATTTGAAAATCAAATAATTTACAAATTTGGTCCAGTCCTTGATGAACTTTTGGTCCTGCTATTCTCAGATTCTTCCCGCCATTTTGGCCAGTTCCGCGTACTCCATTAGCTTCAATTGCCTTTCTTCCTTTGTTGGTAATTCCAGAAAGCTACGTTTTCAAGGCCATCCCAACATGTCCTTTCCTCCTCCATTCATCACTTCTGGTGGAAATCCACCATTATTACATTTATGAGGTCTGAACTTTCCACAGGTGGACTGGGGTTGGGGGTTCCTCAGGGACCATATGTTCTATCCCAAATCCTTCTGGCTGTTCTGTTGGCTTCTGGGCAGCGGTAGGAATGCACCCTACCCTGGGTCTGGATGGAACCATGTCTTCACTTTTAAGAGTGGCCAAAACAAGTTGCGTTGTGCATTAGCGGCCACTATGCTTTTCCCGGGGACATGAGAATGCTCTTTTTATTTTTCTGGGAAAAGACCTTCCGTGAGCTACAACTCCCAGTCTACCTTTGGTGGGGATGGTGCAAAATTTCACGGCTTAGATATTGGGTCACTCATAGCTTGGTGGGTTAGAGTGTGGTGCTGATAACGCCAAGGTTGCTGATACGATCCCCGTATGCAGCAGCTGCGTATTCGTCCATTGCAAGGTGTTGGACTGGATCAGCCTTTCTCAACCTGTGGGACCCCAGATGTTGGACTACAACTCCCATCACCCCCAGCTAGCAAAGCCAGAGCTCAGGGATGATGGGAGTTGTAGTCCAACAACATCTGGGGACCCACAGGTTGGGAACCACTGGACTAGATTATCCTTGGCGTCCCAACTCTCCAGTTCTATCACAGAGGTGTGTTCTGGCAGATACAAAAGTGCCACCATTTAACAAGCGCAATCTCTGAATTTGATTTGATTTAGCAGTGGGTTTCCCTGAACCAGCCCACATCATTACTGTTACTGCTAGTATTATTGCATATTAATAAACCCCACCCTCCCTCCAAGGAGCTCAAGGGGTGGTGTATATAATTCTCCCACTCTCCATTTTATTCTCACAACAACGCTGTGAGGTAGGTCCAGCTGAGTGATTGGCACAAGGCCACCTACTGAGCTTCACCGTTGAGTGGGGATTTGAACCCTGGTCTCCCAAAACTCTTAACCGCTAAATGCTGGATGTTATTGGCAGAATAAGAAGAGGAGTTTGGATTTGATAACCCGCTTTATCACTACCTGAAGGAGTCTCAAAGCGGCTAACATTCTCCTTCCCCTTCCTTCTCCACAACAAACACTCTGTGAGGTGAGTGAGGCTGAGAGACTTCAGAGAAGTGTGACTGGCCCAAGGTCACCCAGCAGCTGCATGTGGAGGAGCGGAGACGCGAACCCGGTTCACCAGATTACGAGTCCACTGCTCTTAACCACTACACCATGAATCAAACTATGCCTCTTCCTGGACCGCATCACATCAAGCCACAGGAGGCCATTTGTACATTTGAATGCTCTCCCAACCTGCACACAGGAAATTTGAAGGAACTGGGCAGCACATAGACTCCTCCTGGTCATGGGATGTCTCCATTAATAGGATGGTGTTTTCTTCCTGCAGGAGATCTTTCAAACATGCAGCCCAGAAAAAGTGTTGCCTTGTGATTCAGTGAACCTCTAAACTGGGCTATAGAGAGGCGTACAATAGCAGGGATAATGTTCCCCTCCCATGCTTGAGCATCTCTGAACATGCGCCCAGGTGCATTTGAAAAAAGAAAAAAAGAAAAAGGCACTTTGTGTTTCTGCGTGCAAAAGAACCCAATCATTCTTACTCAGAAGTGTTTTCCTTTAATCTGTGTGATCTATTATGTTCAACCTGGTGTTGGATGGAATTCAAGGAAAAGGCAGTCATTGTAGTGACTCTGAAAAAAATGTACTCCTATTCATGGCCTGTGCGTTTGTCCTTCAGTCTTGGCGTTGCTTTCCTTGTAAGCAACAAAGAAGGAACATCCAACGCTCGTATCCTTTTTGTCTCTGTCATGCTTTGTCTCCTTTCTCTCTGCAACCATGCTAAAAAAAATCTGTGCCCTTTCTACACACTCGCCCCAGTCAAGCCAGGGGCAGTACAGATGCTCTCCGCGCAAGAGCCCAGCCAACTTGAATAAAATATTGGGAGGGGGGCAGGTAAGCCCCGCCCAGCATAAATGATCACATGATGTTGTGCACACACACCATATGAATGGCAATGCCCAACAACTGGGGGGACGGGACTCCTCAAATATTTTATCAGGGGCCAAACCACCACCCCAGCCCTAGGGTCCCATGAACCCAGACAGCTTCAGCAGCCAACACTGATTACACAAAGGTGGAATTCTCCAGGATTTAGGGCGCATTCACACCCACGGGCATAGCCAAGGGGGGCCCCAATCAAGTGAATAATAAAAATACTTAACTAAAGAACCAATCCCATTGCAGATTTCTCACTAAAGTGTGGGGTTTCCAGTGGAAATCAGTAGGGTAAAGTTTGGACCCCTGCTTTCTGGTCATGGGACAAAGTGTGGACAAGCACATAATCTCACCCATTCAGTATTCCTTCCAATCAGCTAATCGGTACAAATGTTTTCTGAAAGTGGATCAGATATCTAGCTCAATCCCTTATTTCATTTTTTAAAAAAGGAGGATGTACAGCAGCAGAGCTGCGGAGCTGGCGGAAATGACTGGCAGAATCCGAGACCTGGGAGAAGAGTCGGTAGAAGAAGATTGGAAGAAACTTAAAGATTATCTACAGAAATATTGTAAAATTAAGGAATGTTAGAAGGATGTTGGAATGAAGTTATGTGGTTTTAGCAGTAATGTTATAAAGGAGTATTTAAATATGGATTGTTAACAGGTGAGAATGTAAAGTTATAATATATTAAGATAAATTATTAAGTTAAAAGCAAAAATGGAAAGGATTTGCTGAAATAACTAATTGAACTAGAATACAAAAAAGGGAGGTGCAAGGAGGTCAGGGAAACAAGTAAATGAAAGTCAAAACATGGAAAGGTTGATTTGTTTTTAATTGTTTTTACTTTTATGTATTTTGTATTTTTTGGCTGCGATTTGGCTGTGACATCTGTCACCCCATCAATCACCAGGGTTGATCCGGCTAGTTGCATGTCCCCTTCCTCCCTCGCAACTCCATGTGGCCAGCAGGACTAAACCGCTTCTGGTGCAACAGAACACCATGACGGAAACCAGAGCGCATGGAAACGCTGTTTGCCTTCCCACCACAGCGGCACATATTTATCTACTTGCACTGGTGTGCTTTTGAACTGCTAGGTTGGCAGGAGCTGGGACAGAGCAATGGGAGCTCACTCCATTGCGGGGATTCGAACCGCCAACCTTTTGATCAGCAAGCCCAAGAGGCTCAGTGGTTTAGACCACAGCACCACCAGCTCCTCCCAGTGCATCTGCACAGCACAGGTCTTCCCACCAGCAGGCACCTCCCACTGTCCCTCCTGGTAGGCATCAGTGAATTACCTGGAGTTCAGGTGAGCACTGCCAACCCACCAAACCATCTGCTCCTGATTGAGACCAGCAATAAAAAGAAAATCTTTAAATATATCCAAAGCAGATGATTAGCTAGGGAGGCAGTTGGGCCACTGGATCGCAAGAGAGCGAAAGATGTGCTAACAGAGAATAAACACGTAAGATTGCAAAAAAACTGAATGTTGGTTTGTTTTTGCATCTGAGCTCACTGCAGAACATTTGATGCATGGCAAATATATCTTCAGGAATGGAGTCTGAGGAACTGAAGCAAATGGTACTGACAAAAGATGAAGGTCCAAACCTTATGGAGAAATTAAAGACAAGCAAATCACCAGGCCCAGATGACGTCCATCCAACAGGAACTCAAATATAGCAATGCTTATCTTGTAACAAAAGTAGTTAACAGATCAATATCTCTACCAAAGGACTGGGAAATGGTTGCTGTAGAGCCTATTTTATAAAAGGGATCTGGGGTTGATCCAGAAAACTACAGGCCTAGTTAGCTTAATGTTATTTTCAGGTAAATTGGCGAAAAGTATTAAAGGATAAAACTATCAAGCACACAGAAGGATAAATTTTGCTGAAGAAGAATCAGCATAGCTTCTGCAAATATACATCCTTCCTCACTGACCTTTTAGAGTTCTTTGAGAGGGTAGGATCACCCCTATTCACATGCCTGGTGAGATGTTGTTTACTTAGACTTTCAAAAAGGTTTTGACAAGAGAAATTGTATTCAATCACAGAGACACTTTGCTTTTAGCCATCTGTAGTCTTTGATGCAGAAAGAGCTGGTTTGTGTGGCCACAATATCTGAAAACATCCTTTTACGAGCTAGAGATGTGTGCTGCTGCCTACAACCGTTTCTGTTAGTAACCTTGTTTTCATATTGCCTTGATCGCTGTAACTCATCTATTCAGAGGGAAGGTTTATGAAAAAACGTAGGCCTTTTTCTTCTTCTTCTTTTTTGATGCAATGCAAGGAAGACGTTTTGACTAGGTTTCCGCAACAACTCAAAAAGACAAGTGGAGAAATTGTGGTTTGCTCAGGATCAGGTGTCACCTTTGCCAGTGACCAACTCAGACTCATCTCCACAGGCGTAAAGGGCATCTAACAGAACTAACCTCACAACGCATAGACCATAAAGCAACGTGCAGATTCAAACGTAAGTAGCAGCATTGGAAGATAAAACAGGATTCAACGGTTATTAACGGAGACAGAAAGAACCACTCTTATCTGCCTGTGTCAGTTCCAGCTCTATAGATTAGTTTTATTTATTCATTTACATTTTTCTATCATACCTTTCCCCCACCTCCCTTTTGGCCAGGGATATCACTTTAACATGTTCCAGGGATTGGAGCGTTTTAACCTTTCACCCTGGTCTAGACACGGTGGAGTATTCGCTGTCCCTTTTTAATGAGAAAACAGAGCCTCCTGTGGTCTTTCTGGCTGGGCGGTGGAGCCAGCCAGATTTCCAGGAACAGATGGTGGGATTTTTCTGACGGCACCAAGACCACAACCTGGCGGCTCCCTCCAAACTGCCCAAGTTAAATTATTAAAGATGCAATTTCCTTTCATCTTTCCAGTAAAATCTATCTTTGCTCTGTAATCCTGTGCATTACTGTCACCGCGGAGCAGCGCAAAGCAAGGCAGGCTCCCTCCACTCCCTTTGGAAAGGGCTTGCTAGTGCTTTGCAGGCTTGCAGGGAAAGGTCTTCCTCAAGAAGGAAGATGCTGTGTGCCGTTGGTCGGTCCAGAGGTCACAGATGATGAACCAGGAGCTCAGCTTCCGACAGATCTCTCTTGCCCACTGAGGACAACGGAAATAGAGACGTTGTCTGTGGCCAAGCTTGCTTCTTGGTCACATTGGCCTTGGGCCACCATCTTCAAATAATTGCCTCCAAGTCAAGGACTTGGTAGGCCTTAGGAGGCTCCAGCTGGCACATCCCCAAGGGAAGAAGGCTCAGAGCCCAGGGAGTGGTGGTGGGACTACTGTCAGAGGGAGATGCCTGGAAGGAGGTGGCTGAAGAGGGAACAGAACCCTGTGAGCAGGGAGAGTCTGTGGCAGAAAGGAGTTCAGAAGCTGAAACAAGAGAGGAGCGGAGTCAAGAGGCAGACATGAATCAGGCTGGTGAAGAAGCCAGGGTGTCCCCCTCCTCCTGCAACAAGCTCCCCTCCCACGCTGGTCTCCCAGGACCAGAAGAGGTATGAAGAGGGAGGAGCAAAGAGATATGAAGAGGTGTGTTGGCATAGTCTCAGATTGCTTGGGAAGCACCCGGGAGAGGAGGAACTGTGGGAAGCCTCCACAACTGCCTCACAGGAGCAAGACCTACTGAGAAGGCCTTGCTTCTTGTAATAAAGAGTAAACATTACATACACTGTGTGATTTATTGCTGGCTGGCTCCCTGACATCAGAAGTGAGGGATGCTTTTTAGCCTGAGGTCCACATTCCCTTCTGGGCAATGTCCCAGGGGCCAAATACTAGTGATGGGCGATGCTAGAGGCCAAAGTGGGCAGAGCAATGACTATACATGCTACCTTTATACAGTAGGCTAGTTTCTACAAACCGGCACCCTTCTCTGTCCTCTGTATAGGCAAGCAAGCGGCATGGTCAGAGTTCAAGGACACATTCCAGTCAGGCAGAAAGACTGAAGGAGAGTCTGAAGCAGGGTGGGTGAGGGGTGTGGTCTAAAGAGGGCCAGAGAGCGAGGCCTGGGGGGCCACATTCAGCTCCCAGACCTCAGTTTCCCACTCCACCCTGTTTCTAAGTCAAGGAGATGGGGCAGCCTTGGAAGTGGTGGAGTTACCTCTCCTTGGGTACTCAGAGAGTACCGGTAGTTCTAGGGAAGTAAGTTGTGCCTCCCCCTGACGATCCTGCTCTGTGGGGCTCCCAGAATCGTAGAATCATAAAACTGTTTCGCCAGAGTGGTGCATGGTCTAGTTATCTCTCCCTTGAACTACTGCAATGTGCTCTATGTGGGGCTACCTTTGAAGGTGACCCAGAAACTACAACTAATCCAGAATGCGGCAGCCAGACTGGTGACTGGGAGCGGCCGTTGAGACCACATAACACAGGTCTTGAAAGACCTACACTGGCTCCCAGTACGTTTCTGAGCACAATTCAAAGTGTTGGTGCTGACTTTTAAAGCCTTAAACGGCCTTGGTCCAGTATATCTGAAGGAGCGTCTCCACCCCCATCGTTCTGCCTGGACACTGAGGTCCAACTCTGAGGGCCTTCTGGCGGTTCCCTCACTGCGAGAAGCCAAGTTACAGGGAACCAGGCAGAGGGCCTTCTCGGTAGTGGCGCCCTCCCTATGGAACGCCCTCCCGCCTGATGTCAAAGAGAACAACAACTACCAGACTTTTAGAAGACATCTGAAGGCAGCCCTGTTTAGGGAAGTTTTTAATGTTTAATAGTTTGTTGTATTTTAATATTCTGTTGGAAGCCGCCCAGAGTGGCTGGGGAAACCCAGCCAGATGGGCGGGGTATAAGTAATAAATTATTATTATTATTATTATTATTATTATTATTATTATTATTGAGTCCGAAGGCACCTCGAAGGTCATCTAGTCCCCTGCATTGCAGGAATCCTTCCCACAGCTATCTCTGGGTGGGCTCCAGCCACTAGCCTTCTTTCTGGTTAACAGCCAGATGCACTGACCCATTGCACCACACAGAGGTTCCGACTTGTGCCCACATTGAGGGGGGAGCGCAGTCACGGTCACATGACATGTAATGTGACATGTCACATGACGCGTCACCTGATGCCACCCGGGGTGGGACGCATGGAGGGCAATCTCTGCACTGCTCGAGCGAAGCAAAGATCTCCTACACTCGTCGCAGCCGCCTCCTGGTTCATGAGCTGCTGGGTGGAGGCTGGGGTGCCTGAGGGTGCCCGGCAGTGGCGAAGGGTGGCAGCCCCCTCAATATTGGCCAAAAAATATTGGGGGAGGTTAATTATATCCTCTTTCATCTCTGCAGTTCGATACTGGTTGCCTAGTACACCTGGCACATTGTAAAATACCATGTATATATAGGCAGCCCCTATATACATGGGACGTGGGTGGCACTGTGGGTTAAACCACAGAGCCTAGGGCTTGCTGATCAGAAGGTTCGAATCCCCGTGACGGGGTGAGCTCCCGTTGCTCTGTACCAGCTCCTGCCAACCTAGCAGTTCAAAAGCACAACAGTGCAAGTAGATAAATAGGTACCACTCCGGCGGGAAGGTAAATGGCGTTTCTGTGCGCTGCTCTGGTTCGCCAGAAGCGGCTTAGCCATGCTGGCCACATGACCCGGAAGCTGTACGCTGGCTCCCTCGGCCAGTAAAGCGAGATGAGCGCCGCAACCCCAGAGTCATCCGCGACTGGACCTAATGGTCAGGGGTCCCTTTACCTTTACCTATATAAATAACATACCATGTTGGCTCTGCCTCCAGTCGACTCCTCCCTCAGCTTTTTGCCATCCTTCCTTACCCACCAAGACCCACATGTCAACATATATGGCCACAGGCTGGAGGTTCCCAGGAGTTCCACCCCTTTTTCTTTGTTCATGACTGGGTGTAGGGGCCGGCAGCCGGGTCTCAGGCCACCTATTGCATCATTTGCTCAACAGCTGTGGTTGGGGAGGGAATAGTACAACCCGTTCTTCTTTATTTACAGAGCTGGCACCAGGGGAAGCCATTATACTTAATATTGCTGGTAGCATTTCTTGCGAAAATTTACATCTGTTCCAGACCTCAGCAAACAGCGATTGTGTATGAGTGATTGGGATCAGTCCACACGTACAAATTTATCACCTCGTGACACAGCTAAGTGCATGCAAAACATACATCAAAGCCATGAAATCAGCTACAAATGCACATTAAAAAAAGGTGTCATGAGCTCTGCAATCCTGTCCGGTTCAGGATCAGAGTAGCAGTGGCTACCGGAGGACGATGTGGAGGATTTGATAGTTGAGGAGCAGCGAGAGAGGGAGGAAAGAGCCGTGGTCCCTTTGCCTTTAGAGGCCCAGGAAGGGGAGAAAGTCGCAACGGGTCTTGGTCCTGCCCCATCCATGGAGTGGAATGATCCCCCCTAGCAATAATAATAATAATAATAATAATAATAATAATAATAATAATAATAATAATAATAATAAACATGTAGAGGACCCCTGGACAGTTATGTCCAGTCAAACGCGACTATGGGGTTGAGGTGCTCTGAGGGAGCTGGCGTTTGTCCACAGACAGCTTTCCGGGTCATGTGGTCAGCGTGACTAAACCACTTCTGGCACCGTGACAGAAACCAGAGCGCACGGAAACACGGTTTACCTTCCCGCCTCAGTGGTACCTATTTATCTACTTGCACTGGTGTGCTTTCGAACTGCTAGGTTGGCAGGAGCTGGGACAGAGCACCGAGAGCTCCTTCCGTCACGGGGATTCGAACCAGCAACCTTCTGATCAGCAAGCCCAAGAGGCTTAGACCACAGCGCCACCCGCGTCCCTAGCAATAAGAAAGGGGAAATGGGAAAGAGCAGTTCTCTCCCAACTTCTTCCTTCAGCTCGATACATTTCTCCTTGGAGAAAGACTTGCCCTTACCACCTTGTGACCAGGGGGGCAGTGAGGGGGCTCAGAGGCTTCATGGGCACCAGCAGACCCTCCAAGTATCCCTATTTTCCTGGGGGATCCCTGATTTAGAAAAGGTTTCTAGATTTGATCCTGGAATGTCCCGCTTTTCCTTAAGACGCCCCTATTTTCATCGGAGAAATGTTGAAAGATATGGAGTTATCCGATCCCCTGAGCCGTCTGAAGGCAATCCTATATAGGAAAGGGTTTTTTTTTTAATGTTTAATGGTTTATTTATGTTTTTATATATGTTGGAAGCTGCCCAGAGTGGCTGCAGCAACCCAAAAAGATGTGTGGAGTGTGAATAGTAAAATTGTTGTTCTGGAATGGGAAGCCCCTATTTTCATCGGAGAAATGTTGGAGGGTATGCATCATGGGAGGACCTCAAGTCCACAACTGTGCCTGCCATGTTTGCTCCAAGGACCTGGGCACTTCATTGCACCAAGGTAGCTTTTTAAGACTTGCCACATTGGCCAGCAGCATGGGCGAAAGTCTCCTCCTTTGTGCATCTGCAGAGCTCACCTCATTTGGCAAATGTAAGGCCAAGACAGTCCTGTCTCCACCTGGGGAAAGGCTTGAAGCAGCCAAGCTCTGCATTTGCAGCAAACATTTCTCCTCCATTATAGATAGCCTCCTGGTTTTCGGCAGCCCCTCACTCTCTCTGTCTCTCTCAACCTTTGGCACACTCTCTCCCGTTTGAAATCCTCGAGGCCAGCTTCCCTGATTAAACTTTGATTCAGAGGAAACAAATTGGCTGCATCAATTAGTAATGTTTGATCTGCCACTAACACCATTAATAAGTCATCTCTCTATAAATGTGGAGGTCAAGCTAAAGAAAATGGAGCTACCACTGTCTAGATCTTAAGCCCAGGACTCTTCGGGAGCTGCAACAACCGAAATAATAATTTTAATCATCAAACTCATCTTTGCAGATCAGGATCCCTCCCTTCTTTCTCAACTTAACAGAGCAATCTGTTCCATTCCTCCAAACTTGCATAGGAGGCTTGTTCAAAATGGCAACAATACAGCCGCAGGATATTTTTGTGCAAATCAATAATGTTTATGCAAACTACTCACTTCCTTCGATTTTCATACCCAGTTTCGAACTCAAGTCTTTGAGTTTTTGTAGGAGTTGGGATTTCTCAGCAAACGTAAAAGTCCAGCCCAACTTAATCGGCAGCTCAGACAGCTGCCTGGAATGGCAGGATTTGGGGATTTAGAGAAAGTGCCCCACAGAGAGAACCTCTGCCCAGACGATAGCTGTCAACTGTCCTTTATTTGGCAGGAAAGTCCCTTATCCCAGCGCTGTGTCCCGCTGCTGTCCCTTATTGATGATGCCCCTTAAATTTCCCGGGTTTCCAAGGAAGCAGCTCCTCTCCCTCCCTCCATGCCGGCCTGGGAGGCTCCAACTGTGTTGCTTGGCTGTGTTGCTCACCCAATAAGGAGTCTAAGAATGACTGGGGGGTGGAGCTTGCATGCCTTGTGCCAATCAAATCGGCCGCGTTGCCTGGGGACTTGTCTTTGCTCAGCACTTCCCAGAGGAGAGGTGACGGTGGTTTTCCTTGCTGCATCCCCTTTGCTGGGTTGCTGCGCTGTGGGGACCACCGCTTGAGGCTTCGTTTGGCTGCTGGCTGGGCTTTCTGCCTTTGGCTCGGAGGAGCTCAGAAGCTGAACATACCTGTGCTCTGAAAATCCCTTATTTTGGCTGCTGATCCCTTATTTTCGAGGCTGCTGGTCCCTTATTTTCAAATCTGTAAGTTGACAGCTATGGCCCAGACCCTTGAAACAGCAAGATCTGAAGTGTGGGGCAAGCAGCATCTCCAGTTGAGAAAGGATTAGTCGCTAGTGATGGAGAAGGCCTCTGCCTGAAATGTTGTGGCGCTGCTGTCAGTCAGAGTAGTCACTACTGGGCTAGATAGACATATGGGATAGCCATAGTTGGGAATACCTTTGAAGTGAGAAGGCGCAGTTCCACCCAAACTGAAACCCTATTATGCCTTTATAGAAGTTTTTGGGGTGGAACAAAATCAATTTTCACCTAGGGTAACCAAATTAGGTTCCAGGTGTTTTCTTGCAGTTTTGAACAGCCTGTGTGAGTTCCTTGGAATGGGACAGACCACACCTTAATGGTGCCCGTGTGGTACCTTAGCTCAGTGGCACAGCATTCACTTTGCATGCAAAAGGTGGCAGCTTTAGTGCCCAGTGTCTCCTGGCAGGACTGAGGGAGACCTCTCTGATGGCACCAAGGGCTGCTGCAAGTCTGTAGACAATACTGGGTGAGATTGACCAAATGTTTGATTCAGTATAAGGCAGCTTCCTTCACTGCACTCCTAAAAAACAGAACGGATGGCCAGGGAAAAAGAAATATTAATGCCTATGTAGTTTCATGATAAAAGTGTGGGAGGGGACCAGGAAGTTAAGAGTGATTGTGTTTGTCTGAGTGTCTGTAACCAATCAGGAAGCTTATGTGAATACCATGCCTACAAGGTAATTATACACATACCATATAGCTTGGAGGAAGATAATCTTTGCAATATATATTGCCCGAGGTGGGGAATAGCCATAATTATTGTGCAAACCCATTTACATTATTTTGCAATATTATTTTGCAAAAGGTTACATTTTACGGTTACTTCCTGTAATCGATTCTTTGCTTCCTTGACTGAACCTGTTCTGTCAGCACCCCTAGCTGTGTCATTATTCTAATTAGCAGGAATGCTGCCAAAGTTCCTCAGTATTAAAAACACAAACAAACAGGTAGCCGTATTGGCCCAGCAGAACAAAACTTGCAAGAGCTGGTGAAAATCATAGACCTGTTGATGATTCTAATAACACATATTATCAGGGGCAGCCCTGACATCCTGCAAGGGCGAAATGACCTGTTTCAGGACTGACTGGTTTCTTGAGCAAAGACTAGTGGCTTTTGCAAACCATAGTTTACTGTGTGCTTGCAGCTGTTTGCCTTCCCATTCTTATTTTATCTGTGTAGTCCACATGTTGGTACCTTCTTGCAGCACCAATATTGATGCTTTCTCCCTTTAAGTTCAGATTTACCTGACACGGCGGTAATAAATTTGGGGAAATGAGGCTCCAAACCACTCTATTTGGGGTTGCACATTATTTCTTTTGGTGTTTTAGGGTGGGTAGATCAATCGTCACTTCCTGTAACTCCCCTTTCCATATACATAACTTCCTCAATGCTTTCATTTATTTTCTGGCTGTGCAGATACATATTCCCTGCATGCACCTAAACATATATATTTTACTTCTGAACCCTCAGTTTTGCACAAAACCAGAAAGCTGCATATGCAAACCACATTAAAAAAATTCTACACAGCGTATTGCAAAGCAAATTGATATGAAAGGTATGTGCCAAGAATTTGCAATTCCGTTCATCTATTTCAGTTGTGCTTCTGGTTTCCATTGCTCCTGAAAGAGGAGGGTAGACAATAAATAATCCCTCAGATTTGCACAAAACCAGAAAACTGTACAAGCAAAATTAACCAACAGACTTAAACTAGCATGGTGACAAGCAAAGGAAGCTGCCTTAACCCCAGTGTGGTTCCCCTTTAGCACATATGCAGCACAACAAGACAATGACCTACCCCCTCTCTACAACAACATACAATTCAGTATGGTTAACTGGACACAACCCACCCCGCCGACATACAAACAAGCCGCACTTCAACCAACACAACACAACCAACCCAAACCTGGACCATCCAATCTCTCACACCACCAAAAAAACCTAAACAACTATATAAATAAAGGACCTACCCAGTGGGACATGGACACAGAAACCTTGCATAAACGCTATGTAATAGAATGAAAATATCACCAACCACCAGTCCTCTCTCTCCCTCCCTCTCCCCCCCCCCAAAGTCTATGACAATAGTCTCATAACAGTGAAAAAGACTCTGCACTGAGAGTGGAGATGCTATATCTACGTTTCCTTATTTGTTTGATTTGCATTACAAAAAAAATCTTTAATAAAAAACTATTTTTAAAAAAACAACTACAAGCAGTTTTGTGATGAGAATTTGCAATTGTCTGACAGTGTGCTTTTGCGCCCTTCCTGAGCTGAGAGTTTTGTTTATAAAAAAAATAAATTTAAAAAAAAACATGCATTGTAAGTATTTAATTAGCAGAATAGAATAATAATAAAAAAAATAGAAGGTTGGGACAAACTCAAAAGGGAATACCTAACTGGTATGAATGGGAAAGACCCAAGTTGCTGCATGTACACAGGTTCAAATCTGTGGGGCCCTGTACTGCTTTCATCTAGTTCAAATTGCTGTGGATTAACAGCTAAATCATGCTTAAATGTGGACAAGCCCTAGATGAAGGCAGACAGTGATGTCTGAATGGTTGTCATGAACAGGCAGGGAGGAGGAAGAGGATGTTGGCGAGGGGTGTAGCTGGGACCAGGACACACCATGGCAAACTGGGGGTGGAGATGGAGGGGAAGGTCTAGAAACTATGGTACTCACAGGGCGACAGAAGATGGCAAGGGGATGGGGGTCACTGCACAGTAACAGGACCCATCACCAGAGCCAGAGAGGCCCTTGTCTCCACAAACATGGCAGGCTCTGAGACATAGAAAGTTATGCTGTAGGTGGCAGAGGTAAGCAAATGCCCACAGCCCAGCTCCATACCTGGCCAGGTGGGGCTCACTAGCTCTGGGAGGAGGTGAGTGGTTCTTCAGCTGGAGTAGGCTCTGAACAGGTGAGGCTCACTGGCCTCATCAAGCCCAGCTGCTGCAATCAGCATACAGAGCTGAGATGCTTTGTCTGCTCAATTTCCTGTGTTGGTTGGACCATGGTGTGAACCCTGGATCGGCTGCAGAGGCTGGAACATGACCTGACTGGACTTTGGGCTACACGCTAGCATCTGCCAGGTACTGTGTGGTTCTGGACAATAGTGCAGCAATGCTTGTTAAAGCATGGCCTTAGCGTGGGTGGGGATTTGCTGTTAGGGCTTTGCTTCAGGTGGCAAAAATGCTTGTGCCCACTATGGCACATTATCTCAGTGGTGTCGAGATTTCTAGTCTACTGGCGGGACATAAGAAACGCCTTGTCCACTATCAGTCCATGCCATGGGTAGGCAAACTAAGGCCCAGGGGCCAGATCCGGCCCAATCACCTTCTAAATCCGGCCCACGGGCAGTCTGGGAATCAGCATGTTTTTACATGAATAAAATGTGTCCTTTTATTTAAAATGCATCTCTGGGTTGTTTGTGGAGCCTGCCTGGTGTTTTTACATGAGTAGAGAGTGTGTGGTTTTGTTTTGTTTTGTTTTGTTTTGTTTTGTTTTGTTTTGTTTTGTTTTGTTTTGTTTTGTTTTAATCCATCTCTGGGTTATTTGTGGGGCATAGGAATTCATTCATTCCCCCTCCCCCCCAAAAAATAGAGTCTGCCCCCCCTGCAAGGTCTGAGGGACAGTGAACTGGCCCCCTGCTGAAAAAGTTTGCTGAGCCCTGGTCCATGCCAACAGTGGCAGACTTCACTCAGACTTCAGTGCTGGAAGTGCTATGCTTCTGAATACCCAGTCGATGGACATCACAGTTGGTCAGAGTGCTCTTGTGCTCATGTCCAGCTTGTGGGCTTCCCATGAGAGGTATCTGGTTGGCCAGAGAGAATGAGATGCTATACGAGTTGGCCCCTTGGTCTACTCCAAAGAGGTTCTACTGATTCAGGGAAGCAAATTAGCTGTTTAAAAAGCTCAGCGAAGGACAAATACAGCCCACTTTGTTATTGATTAGCATCCTTCTATTCAACACATAAGGGATGCGGGTGGCGCTGTGGGTTAAACCACAGAGCCTAGGACTTGCCGATCAGAAGGTCAGCGGTTCGAATCCCCAAGACAGGGTGAGCCCCCGTTGCTCGGTCCCTGCTCCTGCCAACCTAGCAGTTCGAAAGCACGTCAAAGTGCAAGTAGATAAATAGGTACCGCTCCGGCGGGAAGGTAAACGGCGTTTCCGCGCACTGCTCTGGTTTCGCCAGAAGCCGCTTAGTCATGCTGGCCACACGACCCGGAAGCTGTACGCCGGCTCCCTCGGCCAATAAAGTGAGATGAGCACCGCAACCCCGGAGTCGGTCACGACTGGACCTAATGGTCAGGGGTCCCTTTACCTTTATTCAACACATGACTATGCATGGGCGTAGCCTGGATTTCTGTTAGGAAGGGAAGCCAAAGTTGTTGAGTTTTTCTTGGGAAATCATGGGTAAAAATACCCTGTAAAAAGGCTATTGCGGGGGGGGGGTTCTGCTGGGGGGAGGGACGAGCAGAACCTCAAATGAAGCAAAGATCACCAGTGTTGAAGCAATGATTCTTCAACATCAACTTTGTTGGACTGGTCATGTTGTGCAGATACCTGATTATCATATTCGAAAGCAACTACTCTATTCTGAACTTTAAAATGGAAAGCGTAATGCTGGTGGTCAACAAAAGAGGTTTGAAGACTCTCTCAAGGCAAATCTTAAAAAAATTAGTATAAACACTGACAACTGGTAAATACTGGCCTGCGAGCGCTCCAGTTGGAGAACAGCCTTTACCAAAGGTGTCATAGACTTTGAAGACACTCGAACTCAGGACGCAAGGGACAAATGTGCTAAGAGGAAGGCACACTTGGCAAATCCACACCGTGATCAACTCCCGCCCGGAATGTCCCCACCATGGAAGGACGTGTGGATCCATAATTGGCCTCCACAGTCACTTACGGACTCATTGTTAAAACCGTATTTACGGAAGACAATCTTACTCGGCTATGAGTGATCAAAGAAGAAGAAGATAATTGAGTACTTTCAATGCTTTTCAGTAATATTTGTGCCCCCCTTGGCCATGCCCATGTGACTACAGCTGGTGTTAATAGAAAGGCCACCCCCTGCAAAAAAAATATGATAATACCATCCTGATCCTCCTTCTCTAAAATAATTATTTCATCCTCTATGCCTTAGCTAAGGATGCTTGTTTATGAGGTAGCATCGTCTTCTTCCTGTATTCAACTCTGTACTCTCTTGTTTTGTTTTTCTTTTGTAGTTTTGTGGTTTTGACTTGATGTAATAGCTGCTATAATAGAAAATCCAATAACAATATATTACAAAGAGGCTCCTCTGATGTTTTTTGCTCATCGAGGCCAGAATTCTTAGGGGCCAGACCGATTGTTCTGGGAAGTTCATGAGGACACAAAGAGGCAGAACTTCTCTTATACTTTATTGGAAGAATTTCGTTTATATAAAAGGATAGCGACAAAAAAAAAAGGGAAAAAAGTGAGTGAGACTGAAAAGGGGGGGGGAATACTCAAGTTAAATTTCCATACATTTACATGCAGATGAGTATAATCTTATCCTAATACACACTTAGTTATAAATAACCTAATATAATCTGTGTAAACTCATTCCAAATATCATTGTATTTATCCAAAGAAAGTCTGTGTGTCTACAAGCTGTACGTTCAAATGCTGCTAATGTTGCCAAGCCATTGATCAAGGGGGATTGTATCTCTATTCTTCCAATTCACCAGTATCAGTCTCTTGGCCCCTATTAGGGCACATAGAATCCATTTTTGCTGTCAATTTCCATACAATGGGTATGTAGTTCAAGAGCTTAATCACCTCCAAAAAGTGTCTTGTTTATATAGTCCAGCAGTTTCTCCCAAAACTTAGTAAGTGTGGGGCGCAGCAAAAGCATATGTTTCAAAGAAGCATTATCCATATTACATCTTCAACAAAGAGCTTCGCTAGATAGTCCTTTCTTACACAAACGTTCACTCCCAACACCTGGTATTCAGGTATACTTTATACACTGAGGTTCCTCTTAGCTAACTTGGCTGGTAGCACAACACAGTCACATCTTCTGGCGTTAGCAAACTAAGACTCATATGAATATATGCTGCCTTTGCCATCCCTGAACCTTCTGCTAATCAGTTCTACCCCAAGTCCTAGAATTATGAGAGAGGAAGAAAACTCTCTTCTTACCTTATATAATGTTATAAACGTCTATCATGGCTGCATACAAACCATACAGTTAAAGCACATTTTTTACTCTCAAAGAATTTAAGGAACTGTCATTTGCTAAGGATGCTAAACATAGTCAGCTCCTTCAACTGTTCCTCATAAGGCTTGGTTTCCAGACCCTTGTTCATCTTGGTCGCCTTCTTCTGCACACGTTCCAGCTTGTCAACATTAGGGCTGCCATATTTCAAAAAGTGAAAATCCGGACACAAAAGTTGTTGAGGGTTTTTTTTGGGGGGGCGCTATTTTCCAATAAAATCGCCAACAGTACCGGTGTGGGCTGCCATACGCCCGGGTTTTCCAGGGCGTTTTAGTCGTTTTTTGGAAAAGTCAGCCATTTTCGACAGATGAATCGCAGCTATGTCCGGGAAGTTGTAGACATATGGTAGCCCTAGAACATCCTTCTTAGATTGTGGTACCCAGAAATGGGGAGAGTATTCAGTTGACAAGCAGTGAGAGAGAGATAGAACTTTATTCGCATTAGCCAATGGCCATAGCAACAGTAAAACATTACAGTATACGCAGAAAAGGAAATTTGATATAAGAGCACAATTTAAAGTCCTGAATCAGCCATCAGTTAGTGGCCCTTATTCTGATTGCCCCTGCTATGAACCTAGCCACCTTTGCTGTTATTTTCTCATTTTGATCTGCTAGAAGAAAGGACATTGTGGCAGTGGTTGAGCGCCCTGGGATGGTTAGTACGAGTGGGGTGATGCTCTCGTTCCTCAGGTCTTTGTAGAGAGTACAGGACAGGAGGATGTGTGCTGCTGTTTCGGTGCTACCATCTCCACGGGGGCAAAGATGTTTCTCAGGCGGGATCTTTTGGAATCAACACTCAAGTACCGCAGATGGCAAAACATCCAGTCTTGCAAGTGTAAAAGCACGTCTGTATTTTGGGATAATAAGTTTGTGCAGATATGGGGCCAGAGAATCAAAATGCAGAGGTGGAAACTGAACATACCAAGGGCAGAATTTCCTTATAGTGGCCAGGGTTGTTCTGATGCTCGATATCTTTAGACGTTGACAACCAGTGATGTGGGAGCTCTCTCTCTATGATGGCTCACTGCTAGCAATTAACGATGGCCATTATCACAGAAGATAAACCTATCAATGGCTACTGCCCACAATGTCTTTGTTTTACTTCCACCATCAGAGATAGGTGCTGGGTATGCTAAGTGGGGCGAGCGTTATCTCACTGGCCACAGAAAGACTAAGGTGATGGACTAGTTGGGGCTTTGGCTTGATCCAGCAGGACTTTTTTTTACGTTCTTAAGACATGAACCCAAAAATAGGTCGCTGCTGCTATCCTCCGGTCGAGCAGCCAGAGGTGATTCAGCCAAGCACTGTCATTTCTAGAAAGTGTGTGTGTAATATTCTGTCCGGTAACATTTCTCCATTTCAGATATAGAACCCCTAAAGGTAAAGGGACCCCTGACCATTAGGTCCAGTCGTGGCCGACTCTGGGGTTGCAGTGCTCATCTCGCTTTACTGGCCGAGGTAGCTGGCGTACAACTTCCGGGTCATGTGGCCAGCATGACTAAGCTGCTTCTGGCAAACCAGAGCAGCGCACAGAAACGCCATTTACCTTCCCGCTGGAGCAGTACCTATTTATCTACTTGCACTGGTGTGCTTTCGAACTGCTAGGTTGGCAGGAGCAGGGACCGAGCAATGGCAGCTCACCCCGTTGCGGGGATTTGAACCACCGACATTCTGATCGGCAAGCCCTAGGCTCTGTGGTTTAGACCACAGCGCCACCCGCGTCCCATAGAACCCCTAGGAATGTTTAAAAGGGACAGGCAAGTAAGCCTTGACCTGTTATAAGTGCAGTTAGAGCTGCTTTCTGAAGAAGCTCAGACACCGTCTTACTGGAAATCACCTGAAACCACCAACAGTTTGTCTTCTCCACTACCCAGCAATTATTAGAAAGTTTATTGCAAAAGGACAGTAGGTTGGGTGGGTTGTGTTGGTTTTTTTTAAAGCCATTTGACAGCATCTTTAAGGAATGCGCTGGAGGGGCCGCCTGACACTTCCTTGAACAGGAACACTTAGGTGAAAGGGCTGTTCGGGCAGACTGTCTCCAAATGATGACACATTTCCTAAGCATTCGCAGACTTGGGGGGGGGAGCAAGAGCGATTCTGTATGCGCGCCTCTTAAAATCCAAAGGGAGTTTCTGTCTTCAAGTGACCTGGCTATACAAAAAGAACCATAACCTTTTGAGTTTAAGCGTGGTGTAACAATTCCCCTTGCACCCCAACACAGTGTTGCAAACAAGCCCACTAAGGTTGCTAGACTGCAAAAAATCAAAACAGAGTACGGGCAAGATAGGGATGGAGAACCCTGGCCTGTCCTGTTACATTTCTCTTCTGAGCATGAAAGAGAGTTTCTCTCTGCCAGCAGCCCACTTAGAGCCTCTCCAGGTATCCATTTTATTGCACATTATTTATGCTCAGTATTAGGGCCTTTCAAGGCATCATTTTGGCTACAGTCTGGTCCCAACCCAAATCTGCTAAGTTACTGAGAAATGGGATGAGGCGCATGCCCTTTCCACGGCCATCTATTCTCCCAAGCAAACGCTTCCCTCGCCCCCGAGGAAAATTCTCACATTTTGCCCCTTCTGATTTGGGAGCACTACAGGAGAGGGAGTCCTTAAAAGTAAATAATAATAATAATAATAATAATAATAATAATAATAATAGGAGTGTCTCCACCCCCATTGTTCTGCCCGGACACTGAGGTCCAGCGCCGAGGGCCTTCTGGTTTTTCCCTCCCTGCGAGAAGTGAAGTTACAGGGAACCAGGCAGAGGGCCTTCTCGGTAGTGGCACCCACCCTGTGGAACGCCCTCCCACCAGATGTCAAAGAGAAGAACAACTACCAGACTTTTAGAAGACATCTGAAGGCAGCCCTCTTTAGGGAAGCTTTTAATGTTTAACAGACCATTGTATTTTAATACTTTGTTGGAAGCCGCCCAGAGTGGCTGGGGAAACCCAGCCAGATGGGCGGGGTATAAATAACAACAACAACAACAAATTGTATACCGCCCTACTGTATACCCACAGGTCTCAAGGTGGTTACAACGTAAAATCACAATATAAAAACACAAAGTGCATAATAAAAACAAAAACAACCTAAACCCTGTCCCCCAACCCCCCAGGAGAAGGGAGGAAACATTTCCAAGTCAAACAAAGGGCCAGGCTCACCTCCTGCAAATGCTCCCACAGCTTCAGCATTTACTTTATGCCTCTTTGGTCCCATTTTGAGGTTGGGAATAGGTGTACTGGGGCAATAGCACCTTGCCTAAAGCTCCCTTTTGTGTCAGAAGTGGGATCTAAAGCCAGGTGCCGGGCTGTTTCAGGCACTAAACAAATTTGCCTGCTCAAGAAAAGGGTACATTGCCCAAATTTGTTCACTTCCTCTTCCCTCCCAACCCATTTCCTTTTGTGTCTGTTCAGATGGTCAGCCTGGAGGCAGGGGCTGTCTTGTCGCTTGATTTTGCACAGAGAGCCATTCTGGAAGCCTCGTTTTAGTTGCAGTGCCCAGTGATGGGGGGGCGATGGAGATTTTTTTAAAAAATAAATAAATTCATGCTGTTTCTGTATGATCTTCCACAGGATCATCAATGTTCAGTTTTACTCCGAAGAACCACCGCAGCTTTATTCTGACGCTTGGCAGAGGGAGGAAGAGATTCTAGGAACTCAAACGTGAGGCAATTACATTTTCACTTATTAATTATGTTTTTGGTGGCCTTGCTCTTCCAGTTCGCTGGGGCTTGACCCAACAGCATTTGCTGTTCAGAGGCGTTCAGGGTGTTATAAAATTTAAGGTTCTATCAATTATGTACAGCTTTCGCTGGGAGGAGAGGCTTCTCTTATATCTTGAGGACAGCATAAAAAAACAAACACCCATTGAATTTGCCCATTTAAACAAATGTATCACCTACCTTGTCTTTCACCAACAGCTGCTGTGTTTTGATCATTTCAGTTTGCTGGGACTCGCCTGCTCAGTCTGATGGTTGCATGTTACAGTGCCATTTTGGAGTTATTCCTGGTGAGGAATTTTATTCATTCATTTGCTCATTTGCATAATTTTTCCCTGTGCTGTTCTATAAGTATTGGTACAAGTTTATACATACATAAACTTTTATTGCGCTAGCCAAAGACCACGGCATCATCCAAAGAAAGGGGGGGGGAGAACCAGCCGTTGCTACCTATGCAGTAAAACCATGATCAAATCCACCAAAATTCCTTATTACACAAAATAAAAGTGATTCTCAAATAAATGTGCAAATTAGATCTCAGGGTCCCCTTCACAATTGACCCCTAACCCACCCAGCTCTTTCTTTCTAGCTGACAAGGTATAAAAAGTCACAGAGATCACTCAGCAGCAATCTCACCCTCTTTGACCTGGTTTGATTTGTTTCCTTCGTGAAAAGGGGTTTCATGAATCGGTTTCTTGGGTCTGCATATAGTGGGCATTGTAGTAAGTCATGGCAAATGTCCTCTACACATGGTTGCCCACACAGACAATTTTTCTCTCCCTAAGGCGGTTCAAATCCGCTCCCTGGTGGTGAGCTCCCATTGCTTTGTCCCAGCTCCTGCCAACCTAGCAGTTCGAAAGCACACCAGTGTGAGTAGATAAATAGGTACCGCTGTGGCAGGAAGGTAAACAGCGTTTCCGTGAGCTCTGGTTTCCATCACTGTGTCCCATTTTGCCAGAAGCGGTTTAGTCCTGCTGACCACACAACCCAGAAAAGCTGTCTGTGGACAAACGCCGGCTCCCTCGGCCTGAAAGTGACCCCATAGTCACCTTTGACTGGACTTAACCATCCAGAGTTCCTTTGCCTTTTTTTATTATTCTGTTGCATCGTCCATCTAGGACTGCTGGGGGCATAGATTGAAAGCGTAGTTCTGTGAAGGCAACTTTTAATGAAGCGGGTTTTGTACAGGTTTATAAATAATGTTGCAATTTAAATGGGAATGGCAGAATTCATCTCACCCCAAGGGAAAGCAAGTTCTGTATACAGGTGGCTCAGCCTGCTGCCCAGGTGCTCCCTTCCTGGGGTTATTTCTGGCGAAACCAGACTTGGCCTGGATGGATATTCCAACAGAGGATTGTGTACACTGCATATGCAACTGATAACCAAGAGCATTAGCTGGGGAGGAGATCCATGGGCAGTCAGAAGGTCTCAGATTCAAACTTTTCAAGTTTTTGGAGGGCTCTTTCAGCAAGACACCATACATGCCCCCCCTTTCCTTAATAAGCCTGCTTGCTCATTGCCATTAATTCCATATGCTTCCCCCTCTTTCTCAACATGGCCACCACTGCCTTTCTCTCTACATCTCTCCTCTGCTGTGGTCTGGGTCAGAGCGAGAGGCAGGTGAATCCGAGCAGGTTGCAAGAAGAGGAACAGGCTGTGTGGGTCTTGTCCGTGGGCCTCCTGATGAGGCGCTGTCCCCTGTTGGCAGGTTCCCAATTACGCCGAAAGGCACCATAGATTTAAAGCACCCGCCCCCCAAAAAACATCCTGGGAACTGTAGTTTTCCCTTCAAAGAGGGACAATTCCCAGCGCCCTGAACAAGCAACAGTTCCCAGGATTACAGTGGTGCCCCGCAAGATGAATGCCTCGCAAGACGGAAAACCCGCTAAATGAAAGGGTTTTCCGTTTTGGAGGCGCTTCGCAAAACAAATTTCCTATGGGCTTGCTTCGCAAGACGAAAATGTCTTGTGAGTTCCTGCGGGGTTTTTTTCCTCCCCCCCCCTTTCTAAGCCGCTAAGCTGCTTACCCGCTAAGCCGCTAAGCTGCTAAAAGCTGCTAAAAGCCGCTAATAGCACTAATAGCACTAATCCGCTAAGCCGTCAATGGGCTTGCTTCACAAGACGAAAAAACCGCTAGACGAAGAGACTCGCGGAACGGATTAATTTCGTCTTGCGAGGCACCACTGTATTTGGTGGGTATGGCACTTTAAATATGCTTTAAACATACAGTGTGTATGCAGCCCCTCTGCCCATAAGAATTCCCTTATTCCGAATAGGATTCCTCGCAAGAAAAGGGAAAAGGCCTGAGACCCTGGCAGAAGAGGCAATCTTGAATTAGATGGACCTAGAGGTCTCATTCAGTTCACAAGTTCCAGTGAAAGGTTTTGCTGCAACAGCAACTGCCTTTAATTAAAGCTAAATGGTTAAATGGAGGCTTGTCAGAGCGTTTTTCCTGCCAGACGAGAGAGGCAGGTGCGGTGTGGGGGGGGGGAGTGAAGTACTCCTAAGAAGGCCTGAGACATCCTTTGTCATTACGTGAAGCTTCTGCCCAGATGATCCCAGCACATTACCAATGGCAGACGCAGACAGGCCAAGAGGAGAGTCGCTCTCCCCTTTGATGTCTCCCCGCTTGCAATATCATCCGTCGCTTTCTTTCATTCAGCAAAAGTCACTCGTGGGAAATTTCCAAAGGCCTGTTTGTTTGGAGACGGTGTTGCAAACAAAGGAGACGAGCTAGGCTTCTGTTATTGTCTCCCATTCAGAGTCTCCAGGTGAGGGAAAGGGCAGGTCATAATGAAACACGCCCCATCTATGGTGGTGCCTTTTGTGTGGAGCTCAGCACTTCGGCTGGCAGACATTTTGGCTAGGCATGGGGGCCTTGTCAGATGGTGGGAAAGGAAGATGTCGCCCAGGAGGATGCAGGGACTGGGACAGCCCAGGACATTTTGTTTCAGCTGAGGTGAAATAGAAATACAGTGGTACCTCGGGTTAAGAACTTAATTCATTCTGGAGGTCCATTCTTAACCTGAAACTGTTCTTAACCTGAGGTACCACTTTAGCTAATGGGGCCTCCTGCTGCCGCCACGCGATTTCTGTTCTCATCCTGAAGCAAAGTTTATAACCCGAGGTACTATTTCTGGGTTAGCAGAGTCTGCAACCTGAAGCGTCTGTAACCTGATGCGTATGTAACCCAAGGTACCACGGTACGCATCAAGGTTCACAGAGCCGAATGCCGGTCAAGTTATTTTGTCGCTGATGCAGAAAACCGCTTGTCTCTGAAAGTAAAAAATGCAACAACAGTAACTAAAAAATGTTTTGCTACCCTTTTGTGACTGCCCAAATTCAACTACCAGAGACCGCTCTGTCCCTCAGCCTTAAATGGTAGGGCCAGTCCTGTTAAAAGTGGCAGTAGTTCCCTAAACAGCCTAAAAGGACCAACAATGGACATGCCGAGAATTAAAAGCGGGCAACTCCAGCCACCATCAGCTTTCATGCACTGGCACCAATGGAAGGTTTTTATAATTGGGGTTTTGCTGCTAGGGTGACCATGTGTCCTATTTTAGAGAGGACCCTCCTCTGTTTGAAGGGCTGTCAGAGAAAGTCCTCTGTTCGAAGGCATCCTCTTTTTGAAAATAATTATTTTCATGAAAAGCAATGCACAAATTTGTGTGTGTGTGTGTGTGTGTGTGTGTGTGTGTGTGTGTGTGTGTGTGTTTGTGTGTGTGTGTGTGTGTGTGAGAAAGAGAGAGAGAGAGAGAGAGAGAGAGAGAGAGAGAGAGAGAGAGAGAGAGAAAGACCGCATATGCATGCATATATATAATAGGCAAATGTTGTGCAAAATGTTGTTCAGTTGTTCAGTCTAAGTTTGGCTTCAAGTAAACAGAGAGCAAGAGGGGCCTTGAAATTGCCCATCAACAGTCATTTCAATCAAAATAATGCAGAAAATAGAGACATTATTTGCTTAATGTTTGCATACACATGGCAGTGGAATACAAGAGCTATTGCGAGAGTTCCATTCCTGATTTGGGGCAAAAAAAAAAAATTTGCAGCAAATCCCATTCCCATTCCAGACCATTTCCAGCCCCATTTTCACCTGATTTGCAAGAAGAATCAGAAGGTAGGAAGGTGATGCTTTAACTCTTCACCCAATCGCCAATTATCCCCCAAGCCCTTTCTCTTGATAGTTCCTCACCAGCACATCCTACTGGCCAAGTGAGAGAGAGGGGCGGACAGCTGGGATGGCGAGAGAAGAGCTTGGAGGGAAGGGTGGCAAGGGAGATACCACAGGCAGGAAGGAATGGTTAGCCCTTCACATGTCCATGGATTCTGCCTCACAAATCCCCACCCCAAATTAAGGTTCAACCGGCAACTGTGTGTTTGGGAGATGCAGATTTTTTCCAAGATAACTCGTGTTTCCGCCTACCTTCATGTTTTCCACAAGGAACCCAGTGGGAAAACAACTCAGATTCAGCTTCCTTGCCAAGGGAGTTGGGGTAGATGACATAATGAGAACCTCAGTCTCTGGGACGTTAATACAAAGATGGTTTGAAGGCACTTTGCCTCGCCTCCTTGCCGTTGACGATCATCAAAGAGTACCACAGCCTGTTTGATGACTGAGAGAGAAAGAGTGTGTGAGAGAGAGAGAGAGAGGGAGAGACACGGCAACAACAATAATAACAGCAGTAATTATGGAGATGTCTCTCGCAAGGAATATTAGTGGTTGTTTTCATCTTAGGAGAGAAGTGTGCCTGGATGTTATGGAATGAGGGTTCTCAGACTCTGCCATCGCGGGGCTGCCTTGGCACAGAATGAGTGCAGCCTCCATGGACGCGGAGCTTTCTTCCTTTTCTTTCTCTTGCATTCCTCTCTGCTCTTCCTTTAATCCTTCATCTGACTTTCCCTTTTGCGGCAAATCTCTGTCGAAATTTGCAAGCCACCGCACAGGCTTTGCCTCAGGCCTTCACAACTCGTGATCCACAGAGCCAAGCCCAGGCCTCCATAGGATGTTGCCTTCAACTGAGTCAGCCCATTGCATACCCTCCAACATTCCTCGGATGAAAATAGGGACATTTCACACACACACCCCACTGCAAGCTGACCCTCTTCAAACACCCCCATTTTCATCCCCCACTTGTAGAGCATTTCCTGTCAGAAGAAGGGACCACAACATCAACGGAACGCAGAACACACACACTCCACCGTTTTGAGGAAAAACCCTTAATCCCACGTTTATTTTATTATTTGGTAGATTTACAAAAAGAGAAACCCACACCAATAAATAAATTTTAGAAAGGGGCAAGAGTAGATGTAGATGAACAACACACACACACACACACACACACACACACACACACACGTACATATATGTGTGTGTGTGTATAATATCAAGCCTCATTGCTCTCTCCTCCCCCTTTCTTCCCACCCAGAGCGGTCCTGCCCTCTGCCTGCCCCTCAGAGCCAGTTTGCCACACAGGGCTGGGCCTCTGTGGCGAAGGCTGGGCCTCCTCCCCAAGGGAGGAGGCTGTCAGCGGCGGCCATGAAGGGGCAACGGGATGCTCCCTCGCAGGCACAGCTGCCGCCACTCAAGACAAGCGTCAGTTCATCCTCCTCTCCAAGCTCAGCAGCACTGGCCAGGAAAAGAGGGACATTCCAGGATCAAATCAGAAGCCGGGATGCCTTTTCATAATTCCAGGACTGTCTCTGGAAAATCGGGGCACTTGGAGGGACCTTCTAGACTAGTACAGTGGTACCTCGGGTTACAGACGCTTCAGGTTACAGACACTTCAGGTTACAGACTCCGCTAACCCAGAAATAGTACCTCGGGTTAAGAACTTTGCTTCAGGGTGAGAACAGAAATTGTGCTCCGGCAGCAGTGGGAGGCCCCATTAGCTAACGTGGTGCTTCAGGTTAAGAACAGTTTCAGGTTAAGAACAGACCTCCAGAACGACTTAATTACTTAATGTTATGTAGTGAAGTTTCACCCTGGGCCAGCAGGGGGATACTGTATATAGTTTTCAATCAGGTCTGTAGATAGTTTTCCCTCAGGTCCGCGTCAGTTATTTTAGGCGGGAACTCTGGGCTGTTGTTGTTACAATGTTGACAGCCGGCTGCCTATAAAAGCAGGCCGGCTGAGCTGTTTGCAGTCAGTTCTATTCCAGCTTACGAAATAAAGAGCTAGTTGGAGAAATCGCTGTGTCATCGGCTATGTCAACCCACAACTTAACACTGGCGACGAAGGTGGGATTGATGGACATCAGAGCACAGCCAGATGCGGCCAGCCTCTGAACTGAGCTGAATCACTGAGCTGAATCACAGAGCGAAATCACTGAGCGAAATCACTGGACAGAACCAATTCAGAGCTGACTGTTCTGGCTAGAGCACGGTGTTCCATCCATCGCCCTTCACGCCGGCATCGGAATCATGGCTTCACTTGTGCCTCTACCGCCATTTGCGCCAGCCTCTGAATCATGGGATTCCTACCTCGCTCGGTTCGACTGCTACCTCCAAGCCAACGAGCTGACAGCAGTATCAAAGGATCGGAAGCGGGGCCTATTCCTCAGCCTCTGTGGGCCTGAGGTGTTTGAGACGGCCCGAGCATTGGTTGCGCCCGAAGCAGTCCAGGCAACACCATGGGACACGATCCAAGAGAAGCTCCGCAACCACTACGCACCAAAGCCGTCCAAGATTGCTGCCCGCCATGCGTTCTACCACCGGAACCAGGCAGAGGGGGAGTCAATCAACAACTACACCACCGCCCTGCGACAGGCTGCAATGCACTGTGAGTTCCGAGACTTAGACGATGCCCTGATGGATCGAATCGTCTGCGGGGTCCGGGACATCCATCTGCAACGGCGTCTCCTCGCCAAGCCAGACCTCACGCTGCAGAAAGCCATTGAGGAGGCTGTGGCCTCAGAAGCTGCTGAACGCTCCGCCCAGGAGATCCGCAAGTGCAGCAGCCCGCGTCTTGCTAGGGAGCCAGTTCCGGTGCATCATGAAGAGGCCAGCAGTGATGAGGCATCCTCCAGTGAAGGCGATGACGTGCACCAGACAAAGCGGGAGCACAGGAAGTTCCAACAGAAGTCCAAGGGCCAACCGGAATGTGCCGGCTGCGGAGGCAACCATTCCCGTGCCAAGTGTCGATTCAGAGACGCCATCTGTAGGAAGTGTTCCAGAAGGGGCCACATCGCTAAGGTCTGCCGATCGGCTCCGTCTGACACCCCCCCTTCATCGACTCGCAAGTCCAAGCCTTCCCTCCAGTCTGCCAAGGAAAGTTGTTTCGCTCTCACCAACTGCCGCTGCCCGTCTGGAACCACGATTGGCCAAACCGACTCGCCTACGCGACGCAAGCTGAACGTCACGGTGCTCATTGAAGGAGCTCCATGTGACATGGAGATCGACACCGGGTCTGCCCTGTCCATCGTGTCGTGGAGCACCATCAAAAGACTGGTACCCAGAGTGTCCAAAAGGCAACTCGACTCTCACCGCGTACACCTGAGAGACTACCAGGGAAACGACATTCCCGTGGTAGGCGTTGGCCGGTTCCGGATTGCCTTCAAGGATTTTTCGGGCCTGCTCCGGTTGGTGGTGGTCGAAGGTCAGCGGCCAAGCCTCCTAGGGCTAGACTGGTTTGATGCCCTCGGCCTGGAAGTCACCGGCATCAACTGCATCTCTAACGCAGAGACTGAGGGTCTGGTCAAAGACTTTGCCGAGGTTTTTGACGGCACCTTGGGGCAATATACAGGTACGCCCATCTCCTTTAGCCTTGATCCACAAGTCGCCCCCATCAAGCTAAAGCCACGCCGGGTTCCCTTTGCTCTCAAGGCTAAGGTGGATGAACAACTGGACAAACTGATCGCCCAAGGAGTTTTGGAGCCGGTTGACCACGCCAAGTGGGAAACCCCCATCGTCACGCCTGTCAAGCCAGATGGGTCGGTGAGAATCTGCGCTGACTACAAGTGCACGATCAACAAGGCACTTCAGCAGCACGCTTATCCGGTTCCTGTTGTCCAACACCTGCTGCATTCCCTGGGTGAGGGTAAGGTCTTCGCTAAGCTGGACCTTGCCCAAGCCTATCAACAACTGCCCGTCGATGATGCCACTGCTGAAGCCCAGACGATCGTCACCCACCGGGGGGCATTCCGTTGCCGCCGGTTGCAGTTCGGGGTGAGTGTGGCTCCTGGCATTTTCCAAAGCCTTATGGAGCGTCTCCTGCAAGGGCTTCCGGGCGTGGTACCATATTTTGATGACGTCTTGGTGTCTGCAGACTCACACCAGCAGCTGTTCGAGCGCCTCCGTGCCGTGCTGACCAGGTTCCAAGAGGCCGGGCTCAAGGTAAAGAGGGAGAAGTGCCAGATCGCCGTTCCACAGGTAGAGTTCCTGGGCTATCTTATCGATGCCTCCGGCCTTCACCCGACCACATCCAAGATCCGCGCTATCCAGCAGGCCCCCACCCCAAAGAACAAGACGGAGTTGCAGGCATTCCTGGGGCTGCTGAACTTTTATAACATGTTCCTGCCCCACAAAGCCACAGTGGCTGAGCCTCTTCACCGACTCCTTAGTACAAAGACGCCTTGGGCCTGGGGTCATCGGGAGACGGCGGCCTTCAACGCGGTTAAGGCTCTCCTTTCATCAGACAGTGTGCTGGTACAGTACAGTGAATCCAGGCCGCTGGTCCTTGCCTGCGACGCCTCACCTTTTGGCATCGGTGCTGTCCTTAGTCACCGTTTTCCAGATGGAAGAGAAGCACCACTCGCCTACTTTTCCAGGACACTATCTCTGACGGAACGGAATTACAGCCAGCTCGACAAGGAGGCATTGGCACTTGTGGCTGGAGTGAAGAGGTTCCATGAATACCTCTATGGCAGGACTTTTGACCTCATCACTGACCACAAGCCACTCCTGGGCCTCCTCGCCGGTGATCGTCCAACTCCACCGGTCCTCTCGCCACGCATGCTGCGATGGACTGTTTTCCTGGCTGCCTACCACTACCGGCTCATCCATCGCCCGGGGAAATCGATGGGCCATGCCGACGCCCTCAGCCGCTGCCCTCTTCCAGCATTTGTGGAAGACCCGGCTCCAGCTTCATCGCTCCTTCTGATTGAGGATCTTCCGGCAGCGCCTGTATCAGCTGCCACTGTGGCCTCCGCGTCTGCCCAGGATCGCACCATCAGCCGGGTGCTCAACTGGGTGTGGAGGGGGTGGCCACAAGGGCCTTTTGCATCAGAGTTCCAGCCCTTCGCAACCAGACAACATGAACTCTCAGCTCATCGCGGCTGTCTGCTGTGGGGAGACCGCGTCGTGATTCCCCAGGGACTCCGTCAGCGCGTCCTGGAGGCTCTGCACGTTGGCCACCCGGGAATTGTCAAAATGAAGGCGTTGGCTCGGTGTTATGTCTGGTGGCCTAATATGGACGATGCCATCACTGCCTGGGTGTCCGCCTGTCAAGCGTGCCAAGAGTCGAGGCCTGCACCACCGGCAGCTAAGGGACACACCTGGGAGACGCCAAAGACACCCTGGTCGAGGGTGCACATCGATCTGGCTGGCCCCTTTCACGGCCGGACCTTTATGGTAGTGGTGGACGCCTATTCCAAATGGCTGGAGGTCGCCCTGATGCCCTCCACCACTACCGAAGCTGTCATCCGGGTGCTGCAAGGCCTGTTTGCAACGCATGGGTGTCCTGATGTCCTTGTCTCTGACAACGGACCACAGTTCACGTCGGGCACGTTTGAGCGGTATCTTTTGGGACTGGGCATCCGCCATGCCCTAACGGCACCCTTTCATCCATCCAGCAACGGGCAAGCGGAAAGAATGGTGCGCTCGACAAAAGAGGCACTGGCGCGCCTGGACCGGGGAGACTGGCATGAGCGGGTCGCCGAATACTTGTTCGTGCAACACATCACCCCTCATGCGGCCACAGGGAGGAGTCCTGCTGAACTGCTTATGGGCCGCCGCCTCAGGTCACCACTCGACCGGCTACACCCGGACTTTGCCGTGGCTGAACCCCCAGGCTGTGCCAACGCGCCACGGTCATTTGTCCCAGGAAACCAGGTCTTTGCCCGGAACTATGTGGGGGACATTCCTTGGGTGCCAGCCACAGTAGTGGGAGTCACGGGACCTCGCTCGTACCAGGTGGCACTCGAAGACGGACGCTTGTGGCGACGGCACATAGACCAGCTTAGGCGCAGGGTTGGGGACTTGGACACTACCGAGGTGCCCCCAACTGCGCTTGCGGCTCCAGAAGAGACACGTACAGATGGCGAGGCCCCACCTACACCTCCCTCGCAAACTGCCAGCGTGGAGCCGAACCAAGCCGCTTCAGAGGGTCTGCCAGACTTACCACAGACTCAGACCACTCCACTTGCGGAGGCTCCACCCACAGCAGCGGATCCAGGGGATTTGGTTCCAACGCCACCTAGGGTCGCACCACAGCCTCAGCAAGAACTGTGTGGCCCTCCGGACTTGGCTACCAGTCCCCGGCGGTCTGGCAGAGTTCCCAAGCGCCCAACTTATTTAAAGGACTATGTTGTTGGACATGTATCACTGTTGGTCTAAGTATGGGAAATGTAACCAATATGCTTTTGTGCCTAATTGAACCATTACGCGTAGTGCTGTATATAAGGAAACCATTACGATTGTAACTAACGCCTTATCTCGGTGGGGAGGGGTGTTATGTAGTGAAGTTTCACCCTGGGCCAGCAGGGGGATACTGTATATAGTTTTCAATCAGGTCTGTAGATAGTTTTCCCTCAGGTCCGCGTCAGTTATTTTAGGCGGGAACTCTGGGCTGTTGTTGTTACAATGTTGACAGCCGGCTGCCTATAAAAGCAGGCCGGCTGAGCTGTTTGCAGTCAGTTCTATTCCAGCTTACGAAATAAAGAGCTAGTTGGAGAAATCGCTGTGTCATCGGCTATGTCAACCCACAACTTAACACTTAACCCGAGGTACCACTGTATTGCCCACACTGGCTGTCAGCAGTTCTTAAGGGTTTTCATGCAAGCGTCTTTCCCAGCAGGTGCCATCGGTTGAACCTGTGGCCTTTTGCATTCAGATCAGTTGCACGACCGGTGAGCTATGGCCTTGAGGCACTGCTTAATGAACTTCTGGTTTTGCTGCCTGCCTGACAAGAAACATCTTCATAATGCCTGCTGCTGTTTTTGTTGTGCAAACAGAGAGATTCTCTGGCCTCCGTACGCAGATGATGGGTTGTGTCTGGCCTGGTGTGTAACAAGTGCTATAGGCCTGCACTATGTCCGTTAATGATAATTATTACAGAGAATGTTCTGTGCTCATAAGCCTGTCTGCCTTTTCCTCCTGATGTTCTCCATGGTGAGAGAGGCACTGGCAAGAATTTCAGGGAGAGACAGCAGTTGACTGCCTGCGTTTTGTCTATTTGTGACCTTCCGCTGGTGACAAAGCCTCCCAAACAGGGGTCCACACATTTTGGCTGCCTTTGGCAGACAAATGTTGTTTCCAGTGGTCAGTGTGGTTTCTTGCCCCCTGCCCCACAGAGACAATGTAAGTGTTTCTCTTAGAACAGGCAGTGTAGTGGTTGGCAACCGTCTGTCTCAGGAGACGAAGGCAGAGTGCGCCTTTGTGAGTGAAGTCGAACTGTTGGAAGGTTACAGCACCTGCTGTGGTTGTGTAGAGACATGTTTTGTTGCAACTGGGGCAGATGAAGGCGTCTGGTTGTGCTACTGTAGATGCACCACTCTGCGCTCCTCCCAGAGGTCATTCCTCCTCCGCTCACTGCTATGGATACACAACCTGTCTGTCTCCAGGCATTGCGGTCATTTGCGAGGACTTCCCACATGGCAGGGTTGCTGTTGCCAGCCTTCATGTCATCTTTGCAGGCAGTGATGGGGTAGAAGCAGCAGAAATCTACCTCCCCTCCTTGACGCCAGTGCTGCTTCCAGTAACAAGACAAAGCCTGGGGCCATTTTGAAAGAGGCACCTTCTGCCTCCTTGTGCTGGTGGCAACTGCTTAGAAACATCTTCTCCTGCAACCAGCCACAGTAGAGGCTTTTCCCTAATATTCACCGGACTTAAATTCCTGGTTCTAGCAGTTGAATTTGTGGACCCCTGCCTGCAAATATGTCTTCCTCACAGCTGCTACCCAGGATGAGGAAAAACACAGCACACCGGTGCTTTCTGACTTCAGCAAGCCTTGATTGATTGATTGATTGATTGATTGATTGATTGAGAGCCAGTGTGGTACAGTGGTTAGAGTGTTGGACTAGGACCTAAGAGTCTATGGTTCAAATCCTGTTATGTACTGAGTTGAATAGGATCCAAACTGCAGCAGTCTGATTGGTCCTAGAACAATAGGCTCCAAAAGGCAGCAGTCTGATTGGTCCTAGAACAATAGGATTCAGAATGCAGCAGTCTGATTGGTCCTAGAACAATGCAGCAGTATGATTGGTTAGCAGGAACCACCCAATCATGCTCCAGATAGAAGTGAATCCACAACCTGATTGGCCTACAGTAGAATCCTGGAATTAGCCAATCATGTGCAGCCCATTGTGTAAATAATGTATATAAAGCAGATACTTTGAGGGGACATTCATTCATTCCTCCTCACCACTATGAGCTGAATAAAGAGCATGAAATCACTTTGCGACTCTGAGTATATTTCACTGGCGACGAAGGTGGGATCCCGCTGAGCTGACTGCCACACACAGCACCGCAGCACCGCCACCTGCCGCACCGCTGCCTCGCACCGTGTATCCAGGCTTCAGCTCCGGGACACAAGGAACTCAGAATGGCAACTGACAGCAGCTTCTCGCCATTCAACCCAGCATCTGGAGACTGGGAAGCGTACGCCTCCCGTTTCACCTTCCTCCTAGAAGCCAAAGGGGTCACCGATGAAGAAGACGCCAAGAAGAGGGCAATATTCTTCAGCGTCTGCGGAGAGGAGACATTTGAAATCGCCAGGGCTCTCCTTGCGCCTGAAGACGTCGCTACTGTTCCATACAAAACAATAATGGAAGAGCTGAAGGGGCACTTTTCGCCACAGCCCTCAGTGGTGGCTCGTCGAAATGCCTTCTACGCAAAGCGGCAAGCCCCTGGGGAAACCATAACTGGGTTTGTGACCTCTCTCCGCCAAGCCGCCCGGTTCTGCAACTTCTCAGAGCTGGAGAACATGCTTCGTGACCGCCTCGTCGGTGGCCTGAAGGATGAGAAGCTGCAACGACGCCTCTACGCTAAGAAGAACCTAACGTTCCAGGTCGCTCTGGAGGAGGCCCTGGCAACGGAAGCTGCTGAGAGGTCGACGCAAGAGGCACGGCTGAGCCAGCCGTCCCAACCGAGGGTCCACCACGAAGACCTCACCAACGACTCGGGATCCGACAGGGAGGAGGTGCACCGAGTACAGCAGCGCAATCAAGCAGCCCACATACCACAGCTGCCTCGACGAGAAGGAGGGAACTGCGCAAGCTGTGGAGAAAGTCACGAGAGGAGGACCTGCCGTTTCCGCAACGCAGAGTGCAGGCAGTGCAGAAAATTGGGACACATCGCCCGGGTGTGTCGGGCTCGGCCCACCCGAAGCCAGGCATCAGATGACCAATCCAAGAGCCCCAGGTCCCAGGGCCCAACGCACCAAGGCAACTCGACGGAGCTCACAGACTTCCAGGTATACCAGTTGCCCCACCCCAACGTAGAGAAAATTTATGTAGAGGTACAGATAGAGGGGGCCCCATGCCGCATGGAGCTTGACACGGGTTCAACTCTATCCATAATCTCGGCAAGGACCTTAAGGAAACTGTGTCCTACTGGGGGTCCCAAACTCAGGCCGGCCCCATTCACCCTCCGGGACTTCCAGAAACGTAAGGTCCCCACAATGGGGGTGGGGACCTTCAGGGTGCAATACCGAGGGCGGACGCGGCAACTGGACTTGCTTGTGGTCAAGGGCCCCTACATTAGCTTACTGGGGTTGGCATGGTTTGGACCACTGGGACTAGCCATCACCGGGGTGAACCACATGAGCTTACAAGTGGACGTGGACGCCATATGCAAGGAGTTTCCGGGGGTTTTCGATGGGAAATTGGGACAGTATACGGGCCCCCCCATTGCTCTACAGCTTGACCCCGCAGTACGACCAGTCAGGCTCAAGGCCCGCCGGGTCCCATTCGCCCTGAAACCCCGTATAGACGAGGAATTGGACCGACTCGTGGAGCAAGGAGTGCTGGAGCCGGTGCCTAATGCCCCCTGGGAAACCCCAATCGTCACACCCGTCAAGCCTAATGGTTCGGTCCGCATCTGCGCAGACTACAAATGTACCATAAACAAGGCCCTCATGGCCCATGCATACCCAGTGCCAGTGGTCAGCCATGTCCTTGCCACCCTGGCTGGGTCGAAAATTTTTGGCAAGCTGGACTTGGCCCAAGCATATCAACAGCTGCCAGTAGATGAGGCCACAGCAGAGGCACAGACGATTGTGACGCACAGAGGAGCGTTCAGGGTAAAGCGGCTGCAATTCGGGGTCAGCGTGGCACCAGGCATATTCCAGAATCTAATGGACTCTCTCCTTAAAGGGATTCCTGGTGTCACCCCCTTCTTTGATGATGTGTTGATTGCCGGGCCCACACCAGAGGAGTTTGAGGACCGCCTCCGCACTGTTCTGCACCGTTTCCAGATGGCGGGTCTCAAGGTGAAGCGGGAAAAATGTCTACTAGGAGTGCCTCAAGTGGACTTTCTGGGATTTATGGTGGATGCAGAAGGGGTTCACCCGACTGGGGACAAGGTACGGGCCATTTGTGATGCCCCAGCGCCCAAGAACAAGACTGAACTTCAGGCCTTCTTGGGATTATTGAACTTTTACCATTCCTTCCTTCCCCACAAGGCGGCGGTAGCGGAGCCCCTACACAGACTCCTGGACAAGCGGGCCCCTTGGGTGTGGGGCCAGCGCCAGGAGGCCGCATTCCAGGCAGTCAAGGACTTGCTTGTCTCAAACTCGGTCTTGGCACACTTCGACGAGAGGCTGCCGGTGGTGCTAGCATGCGACGCCTCGCCCTATGGCATCGGCGCTGTCCTGGGACACCAACTCCCGGATGGAAGAGAGGTACCGGTAGCATACTTTTCCCAGACACTCAACGAAACCGAGCGGAACTACTCGCAAATCGACAAGGAGGGTCTGGCAATCGTGAAGGGAGTAAAAAAATTCCATGATTTCTTGTACGGGCGGCCCTTCACCGTGGTGACTGACCACAAGCCGTTGCTTGGCTTGTTTGCCCCCGAAAAGCAGACCCCCCAAGTGCTGTCTCCTCGCGTCCTCAGGTGGTCAATTTTCCTTGCCAGCTACCAGTATGCACTGATTCACCGCCCTGGAAAGGCGATGGGCCATGCAGACGCCCTCAGCAGGCTACCACTACCGGAAACAGGCCCCGACCCAGCACCTGCACAAGAGGTTATGAGCCTGGAGCTGCTTCCTGACCGCCCCATTCAGGCACAAGAAGTTGCACACCATTCCAAGAAAGATAGGGTCATCTCCCGGGTCCTGGACTGGGTGTGGAGGGGATGGCCCAGCCGCAGCCCCGGGCCAGAATTCGCCGGCTACACAACCCGCAAACATGAACTGTCAGCCCACAAGGGGTGCCTGTTATGGGGAAGCAGGGTCGTTGTTCCCCAGCCCCTCCGCAAAAGGGTCCTCACAGCCCTACACGAGACACACCCAGGGGTAGTAAGAATGAAGGCCCTTGCCAGGAGTTATGTGTGGTGGCCGGGGATCGACGGAGAGATAGAGGCCTGGGTCAAACACTGCCAGGCCTGCCAGGAATCCCGCCCAGATCCCCCAAGGGCCCCAGTCCAGTCCTGGGAGTCCGCCCGAGCACCATGGTCACGCCTGCATGTGGACTTCGCTGGCCCCTTTCAGGGGAAAACATTCTTCATAGTGGTGGACTCCTACACCAAATGGCTGGAAGTCGCACTGGTACCGTCCACTTCTACGTCCGCAGCCATCCGGGTACTACGCAGGCTGTTTGCAACCCACGGGCTCCCTGACACTCTCGTCTCAGACAACGGGACTGCATTTACATCAGGAGAATTTCAAACCTTCACAGTGCAGAACGCCATCCGCCACATCCGTTCGGCGCCATTCCACCCTGCCACCAATGGCCAAGCAGAACGCATGGTGCGGACCACCAAGGACACCCTTCGCCGCATGACGCAAGGGGATTGGGAGTACCGCCTTGCCACATTCCTTCTAGCACAGCACAGCACCCCCAGCTCAACGACTGGCCGGAGCCCCGCTGAACTACTAATGGGTCGGCGCCTTGCAATCAGATTGGACCGCCTTCACCCCGATAGAGCTCAGGATGAGGTAGTGGTGGGGGAAGGCAGGAACCCCCGGACCTTCGAGGCCCAGGACCCAGTGTACGCAAAGAATTTTGGGGCAGGCCCTGCATGGGTACCTGCCACAGTCACCAGGGTCACGGGCCCCGTGTCGTACGAGGTGCTAACAGATGGGGGGCAATGCTGGCGCCGCCACTGCGACCAGATACGGCGACGATTCCCGGGAGAAAACCAGGAGGAGGAGGACAGGTCAGAGGAGTCCCAAGGGAACAGTGGGGCAGTGAGGCCCATAGAGCAGCAGGGGCAAGCAGGAGAGGCAGAATCAGTAAATACAGAGAGGACCCGCGAGGCCGAAAGGACACCGGAACCAGAACCACGACTGAGCGAGCCGGTTGCGCCAGACCAAACAGCCCCATCCTTGGAACACGAGCCAGAACCTGAACCCCGGACCAGGGAACACCCCAGGCCGCAACGCACACGTAGGCCACCGGCGTACCTTGAGGACTATGAATGCGACCTTCCGGGCAGGACTGGAACTTAGAGGGGAGGGGTGTTATGTACTGAGTTGAATAGGATCCAAACTGCAGCAGTCTGATTGGTCCTAGAACAATAGGCTCCAAAAGGCAGCAGTCTGATTGGTCCTAGAACAATAGGATTCAGAATGCAGCAGTCTGATTGGTCCTAGAACAATGCAGCAGTATGATTGGTTAGCAGGAACCACCCAATCATGCTCCAGATAGAAGTGAATCCACAACCTGATTGGCCTACAGTAGAATCCTGGAATTAGACAATCATGTGCAGCCCATTGTGTAAATAATGTATATAAAGCAGATACTTTGAGGGGACATTCATTCATTCCTCCTCACCACTATGAGCTGAATAAAGAGCATGAAATCACTTTGCGACTCTGAGTATATTTCAAATCCCAATTTGACTATGATGATGATGATGAAGAAGAAGAGTTTGGATTTGATATCCCGCCTTTCACTCCCCTTAAGGAGTCTCAAAGTGGCTAACAATCTCCTTTCCCTTCCTCTCCCACAACAAACACACTGTGAGGTGAGTGGGGCTGTGAGACTTCAGAGAAGTGTGACTAGCCCAAGGTCACCCAGCATGTGGAGAAACGGGGACGCGAACCCGGTTCACCAGATTACTAGTCCTCTGCTCTTAACCACTACACCACACTGGCTTCTATGATGCTCACTGGGGGAACTTGGGCGAGGCCCTGCCTCTCAGCCTAACCTACAACACAGGTTGTCGTGGGGATTAATTTAGGAAGGGGAGAACCATCTTCTACGCCATCTTGAGCTCCCTGGAAAATGTGATGGGAGATAAATGCAATAAATATAATTGATTGATTGATCCTCATCCTCATTTATTTGCATTATTGAACTCCATCACTACGTAACAAGTGTCTGCTGTGCTTTTCAGGCTGCAAGCATTCAAATCTATCATCAGATGAAAGGACTTACCGGTCCTACAATACAGCACTTCCAGAATCACATGCCTCTAGCCCCAGGGCTCATTCTCCAAAGTTTTGGCCAAACAAACTTGGCTTGTCCTGTAAGGAATTGCCTGCTCCTCTCCTCCTTTTAAGTAGTGATGTTGCTCTCAAGAACAACAGCAGCAGCCATGACAGTAAAATACCACGTCTGGTGATTATATCATTGCAGAAAGGTATTACAGAAATAATACTTGGCTGGAGAAAGGTAAATTGCCATGACTACGGTTGTTGCTGCTACAACTATTGTTGCTGGTTAATGTAAGAAAAATGAAATAAAAATCTCCATTGCTTAAATTGCTGCCTGACAGCCTCCCAAGGTACATAGGGATGTTTTCAAAATGAGGCGATATTGTTCTGTCCTGCATGTATATGCTGGAGGAAAAGACACTAGAAGAACCTTGGTTTACCTCAAGTATGTTGTGGCTGCCACTGCAGAATAATCAAGACTACTGTGTAATATTGAAATGTTTTTACATCCAGGGAGGAAAGATGGTCTCAGCACTGGTACATGTTTCGTGGGTACTCACCTAACAGAGCAGTTGATAAGTTAAGATTCAGCTTGAGGCTTAAAATAACAATAGACAGACAATAAAAGCGAATTCACACTACGAGAACTTGGCAAATTGGATTCCTGCAGCATGACCTACCTCTAGACCAGTGATGATGACTGGTGTCCATTGGGACTGGAAGGGTGGAATGAGGGAATTGAAGGGAGAGTCAATTAGTTCCAGTTGTCTTCTTTGGCGATCACTCGTAGCCGAGTAAGATTATCTTCCACAAACACGGTTTTAACAATGAGTCTGTAAGTGACCGTGGAGGCCAATTCCGGATCCACACGTCCTTCCACAGTGCGGACATTGGTTTCCGGGCGGGAGTTGATCACGGTGTGGATTTGCCAAGCGTGCCTTCCTCTTAGCACTTTTCTCCCTTGCATCCTGAGTTTGAGTGTCTTCGAAGCCCATGACACCTTTGGCAAAGGCTGTTCTCCAGCTGGAGCACTCGCAGGCCAGTGTTTCCTAGTTGTCAGTGTTTATACTACATTTTTTTAGATTTGCCTTGAGACAGTCTTTAAACCTCTTTTGTTGACCACCAGCATTACACTTTCAATTTTTAAGTTCGGAATAGAGTAGTTGCTTTGGAAGACGATCATCAGGCATCCACACAACATGACCAGTCCAACAAAGTTGATGTTGAAGAATCATTGCTTCAACACTGGTGATCTTTGCTTCTTCCAGTACACTGATATTAGTTCGCCTGTTTTCCCAAGTGATGTGTAAAAATTTTTGGAGACACCGTTGATGGAATCTTTCGACGAGTCAGAGATGGTGTTTATAAGTGGTCCATGTTTCACAAGCATACAGTAAGGTTGGTAGTACAATAGCTTTGTAAACAAGCTTTTTGGTTTCCCTGTGAATGTCCCGGTCCTCAAACACTCTGCACATCAATTGGGAGAAAGCCACACTCGCAGAGCTCAGGCGATGCTGGATTTCAGCATCAATGTTGGCCCTTGTGGAAAGATAACTGCCTAGTTATCTTCCAGTTGTGACCCATCCTCATCCCTACTGCCTTCTACAAAGACAATACTGAGACTATAAAGAGGAGGAGGAGGAAGACGCTGGTATCCAGTACAACCTCCTGGACTGAATTTAGAAAGAGGCAGGTAGTTGAGGGCACGGGAGATGGCGGAAGAGAGAACATTGCCTCATGGTTCCTTTTCCACTTCAGGAAATACGGTTGTCAACTGGCCCTTGAACGTCTCCTAGGAGATCCCACACTTTGGTAGGCAAGAATCAACAGGTCGTATTCATCTGGAAGAGTTACCACCTAGTGAAACAGCCGCCTTCGGTTCCTACGGAAGACCTCCTGCCTTGTCTCGGAGACTGAGTAAAGCTTCTGGCTTCTGTCGAGATCACAACACACACACACACACACACACACACACACACACACCAAATTGCAAGAACACTTTCCCCCTTCATCCTAGCCTTCTCCCTCATGGTACATGAAACATTATAGACCCTGTTCTATTATCAGCACTTGACAGTTCAAGCATTTTTCGCGGGTGATTTATCAGCCCAAAGTTACATGGTTTTTGCCTGTTTTACTGCAGCCTGCAATTACAGCTCAGCAGAGCTACACCGAGGGAGCCCCAGCTGTGCTATAATTTACTGAACGGCAGTATATCATTAGAAGATTTAGTACTGATTACACTGGAGCCTCAGTACAAAGCAAGATTACTGTCACCAACAGGAAAAGATTGATGTCAGATCTCCAGAAACTGGAGTGAAAGCCTATTTCTCACGAGGGCCATACGTGGCCGACCAGGTGCTCCGACTAAGAAACTTATCACCTCAGTTGAGTCCGGGTCTTTTTTCACACAGCGTCTGCACATAACACATAAATTGATATGGAGATACGGGCAAGAAAAGGAATGGAGCCTTGTCTACAGGTACCAGGGATTGGACCTCACACCTTCTGCAAGCCAAACAGATGCTCTACCAGTGAGCTCTTCGTCATACAAATGGCATGTGCCAATGCCATGAGTGGGCAAACCTCTGGCTTGCTGGATCCATTCTTAGGTTTTTACTAGACCCCTGAGATTTACCAACCTGAACCAAGGGCAAAATGGTGGCTTGGGGCAATACACCCTGACAATTAAACACCAACATGCCTCTGATTCCTTAGAATCATTGAATTGTAGAGTTGGAAGGGACCCCGAGGGTCATCTAGTCCAACCCCTTGCAATGCAGGAATCTCAGCTAAAGCATTCAGGACAGAAGGCCATCCAAATTTCTATCAGTACTCGGATATGGATATTGAAGATCCATTATTGGCTAAAGCTTATTTTCTTCCCGGTTGGGCTGGCACCTTTAACCTTATTAGATACCTACCAATCCAGATGGAAAGCTACACTGCTGGAAAAACTTAAAGGCTTGGGGATCCCACAGCAGACCCTGATAGCGACAGGCTTCGAGAAAGCCAGGACTACAATTCGCCAGCGTATCTGGGACGTAGAATTACAATGCCACATGAGTGAAATGATCAAACATCCAGCAATAAGGGACCATGGGAGAGGTTTCTCTCCAGCTAACTATCTGTCAGGTCTTCAGGTACCCAAATACAGACGGTCTTTTACCCTCACCAGATTTAATGTTCTCCCTTCTGCCTTACTTCAGGGCAGATTTGAGGGTAAACCATACACAGCATGGGCCTGTCCTTGTGGCTCGTTGGAAGTTGAAACTGCTTCACATGTATTATTACGTTGTCGTCTTTATGAGGATATACGTTTGACTTTTATCACACCTGTTTTGCAAAAGTCTAGGAAAGAATTGGAATACCATAGTTTAAAACTACTGCTAGAGGACAAGAATCCCAAGACTACATTAAATGTAGCTAAATTTTGTGTGTCTGCAATCAATCGCAGGAAACAAGTGGTATCCCATAATGACCAAACCCCTAAATGTTAATTTAGGGGGCACGCTAATAATTAATTTTTAATTTTTATATTGAAATCCTTGTTATATTCATATTGTCTCTTGTATTTTTGATATTTTTTATGATCTGTGATATTGTGTGTGTTGACGCTGGTCTGTGACCGTATTAATAAATTCATTCATTCATTCATTCATTCATTCATTCATTCATTCATTCACAGAAGGCCATCCAGCCTCTGCTTAACAACCTCCAGTGAAGGAGAGTCCACCACCTTCTGAGGGAGACCGTTCCACCACTGAACAGCTCTTACTGTCAGAAAGTTCTTCCTGATGTTGATTTGGAATCTCCTTTCTTGTAACTTGAAGTTCAGGTCCTCCCCTCTAGAGCGGGAGGAAGCAAGCTTGCTCCATCTTCCATGTGGCAGCCCTTTGGATATTATATCATATCTCCTCCCAGAATTCTCTTTCCCATGCTAAACCTACCTGACTCACTCAACCATTTCTCGTAAGACTTGGTTTCCAGACCCTTGGTCGTCTTGGTTGCCCTCTTCTGCAATCGTTCCAGTTTGTCAACATCATTCTTAAATTGTGGCGCCCAGAACTACAATGCCTCAAGGACCGCTTCTCTCCATATGCACCTACCCGGACCCTGAGATCATCCTCTGAGTCTTTTCTTCGTGTACCTCCTCCACGAGAGGTCTGGAGGGTGGCAACATTCCCCCCACACCTTTTAAGATCTTATATTATACGGCTCCTCCAGGTGACCTGTTTTACTGAACATTTGTCCTGATTTGCTTATACGAAGCTTACAAGGAGGTTATACTACGCCTAGACTTTACTGGGGATTTGTTCTGATATGCTTGCTGGGAGGTCATATGACAACGAACATTCACTCTCATTGCGGGGAGTTTATACACCATTCTGTTAATCATCCTTTTATCCCACACTTTCTGGTGCGATTCCCCACCACTTTGTTAAACCACAAAAAGTCCTTTTCTTTAAGAACAAGAGTGGATTTGTTACGCTAGGGTGTGAGAGCACTTTAATCCACTTTAATTGAATGTAGGCACAAAATACTGGCAGTCTAGAGGCCACAAGGAGACCTTCTAGCGTGACAGTTGCATGGTTTCACTCTCTATGCTCTGTATAATATTTTAACGTTCCAATTATTTGTATCCGACTTTCATGGTGGTTTGTATTTTTAACCTTATTGTGGAGTTTAATTGTAGCATGGCTTTATTGTTATGTTTTATTTCTCATGAGATGCCTAGGTGGTTTATTTTATGGGGCGCCCCATAAATATAAATAAATAACCCCGTGCCTTGTGTCACTGTGCGCATCTCTTCTAGGGTGGTGGTTGCAGTCTGCAGTGTCTATGAATCCTTGCAGTTGTCTGAGCCCCCAGGGCGAAGAATCAAGGAAACTCCCTCAAACTGAAAAGCAGCTCTAATTATTGTCTCTGTCTAATTCACACCTCGGTGTCTTCGCGCCTACTTTTTGGAAAGAGCAGCAATCTGCTCCCAGGTTAATATCAGCACCGCCACTGTGCTACTTACCGTATTTTTCGCTCTATAAGACGCACCAGACTATAAGATGCACCTAGTTTTTGGAAGAGGAAAACAAGAAAAAAAATATTCTGAATCCCAGAAGCCAGGACAGCAAACGGGATCGCTGCGCAGCAATCCCACTGGTTGTCCTGGCTTATGGATAGTCGCGCGCAGCCTCTACTGGGCAGCGGGATGAAGGCTCCCCTTGCCCAGGAGAGGCTGCATGCGGCTATCCCATAATTTTGGGGGGGAAGTTCCCAGGAGCGGCACACACTCCACACGCTCTTTAAAGGGAGCGCTGAGCAGAGCCCCCTGCCTGCATTCGCTCCATAAGATGCACACACATTTCCCCTTACTTTTTAGGAGGGGAAAAGTGCGTCTTACAGAGTGAAAAATACGGTATATGGAGAGCCGAGTCCTTTCTCTACGCACTTATGCCCCGCATTTATGTCACGTGCGCCATCGGACTGTTCAGTCCTTTCAACAACCTTGTGAAGTAGGTCAGTGTTATGCCCATACTGCAGATGGAGGGACTGAGGCTGAGAGCATGGAATCACAAGGGCAGTGCGTGGCTGAAAGAAGATTTGACTTGGCAACTTCCTGTTGCCTAGGTCCATCTTTGAACCATTATCAGAGCCAGCCCAAGACATTTTGGCCTCTGGGGGCATGGCGCTTTATAGCAGCCTTCCCCACCTGTTTCCCCCCTCCCAGATTTTTTTTGACCACAACTCCCATCAGCCACAGCCAGCATGCTGTGGGTACTAGGTTGGAGGGGGGAAACTGCTTGATAGAATTACATAAGCTAAAAAATTTTACAATCATTTGGAATGGAAATGCTTTAGTGAATATTTGAAAATCTGTTGCACACAACTAAAAACATTAGCAGGATTGATGTACACATTCACAGCGAATTAATTTTTATAAAATTAAAAGAATAAATGTTAAACAGAGTAAACTTGGAGGTGCGGAAGGAATAAAATATATTATATGGAACTGCAGAAGGGAGGGGAAGGAAATCGAGGTGGGAGGGTTTCTTTTTCTCTTTATAAGACAAAAATTGTCATGGCTATGTACGGCAAATTGTAAAATGAAAAAACGAAGAAAAAAACCACAACATTTTAAAAATGAGCCCCTGTTCCACTGCATCTTGCAGTCTATGGTTTAACTGATGAAGGGGGGGAACAGAGGGGACAAATATGTACAAATATGCAAGATATACAAAATCAGCTAGGTGTAATTAGATTTTGTTTCAGCTGGGGATGGGCATTTTGGTTAGAAAGAAAGCCAGAGACTTCTCGGAAGACATGCTCTTGGAGGAGAGATTTGAAAGAATAGAGAACTGGATGACTGACTGAACTGAAATATTTATACATTGCGTTTCTGTCCCAGAGCGTGGAGACACACACACACACACACACACACACACACACACACACCCCAAGGTGGTTAACAACAAGCAATACATCAGAAACAAACGACAAAGAACATGAAAACCAGTAACCAACAAATTCAGCAATTAAGGGGGGAAAACGGACGGCATCACCAAGTAATCACTAAATGAAATTCACTAGTCTATTTATGCCAAAGGCTTGCTGGAACAGGACAGTTTCTCCAAAATGTTTGTTGTTGTTTAGTCGTTTAGTCATGTCCGACTCTTCGTGACCCCATGGACCAGAGCACGCCAGGCACTCCTGCCTTCCACTGCCTCCCGCAGTTTGGTCTAACTCATATTAGTATCTTCGAGAACACTGTCCAACCATCTCGTCCTCTGTCGTCCCCTTGTCCTTGTGCCCTCAATCTTTCCCAACATCAGGGTCTTTTCCAGGGAGTCTTCTCTTCTCATGAGGTGGCCAAAGTATTGGAGCCTCAGCTTCACGATCTGTCCTTCCAGTGAGCACTCAGGGCTGATTTCCTTCAGAATGGATAGGTTTGATCTTCTTGCAGTCCATGGGACTCTCAAGAGTCTCCTCTAGCACCATAATTCAAAAGCATCAATTCTTCAGCAATCAGCCTTCCTTATGGTCCAGCTCTCACTTCCATACATCACTACTGGGAAAACCAAAGCTTTGACTATACGGACCTTTGTTGGCAAGGTGATTTCTCTGCTTTTTAAGATGCTGTCTAGGTTTATCATCACCTTTCTCCCAAGAAGCAGGCGCCTTTTAATTTCGTGACTGCTGTCACCATCCGCCTAAGGTATTACCATGAGGAAAATGAAGCACACAAGTGAAGCAACTTTCCTAAGGTCTAGCATCTCCCCTCCGCTTCCCTCCAAAAAATAAAATAAAAAATACTTTGGGGTATCTGAGGTTACTCAGGCAGAGCACTCCTCCCTAAACAATCTGCTCAGAGTCCAGAATAACACTTTCCAACACGCTGGGCTCCCCGGCCTCTGCCCAGGGTCACGCCCCACACTGTCATCCCATTCCTCCTTCCCTCTCTGACCAGCCTGCCAAGACAGGACTTCTGACGACCCCCGACAACTGATTCCACAAGGCAAGGGCATGGAAATATACAGCACAATGACATCGCAACACAGTTGGTGCAATGCTAGATGTTACCTGGAAGAGGGGAGGGGCATATGCAGAATGACCATCCCCAAAGTCTGCTCCACCCATCAAACGCTTCGCTCCTTCCTCCCTTGCTTCCCCTCATGCCCTGGATCTTCCTCTCAGAACCCTCCATATGATCATTTATTGACATTCCATCTGTCTCCTGAGAAATCTCTATGTGGGTCAAGAAGCTACAGTTAGAACTGGATATGATTGGTTCAAAATTGGGAAAGGAGTACAACAAGGCTGTATATTGTCTCCCTGCTTATTTAACTTATATGCAGAATTCATCATACGAAAGGCTGGGCTGGATGAATCCCAAGCCGGAATTAAGATTGCCGGAAGAAATATCAACAACCTCAGATATGCAGATGACACAACCTTGATGGCAGAAAGTGAGGAGGAATTAAATAACCTTTTAATGAGGGTGAAAGAGGAGAGCGCAAAATATGGTCTGAAGCTCAACATCAAAAAAACAAAGATCATGGCCACTGGTTCCATCACCGCCTGGCAAATGGAAGGGGAAGAAATGGAGGAAGTGAGAGATTTTACTTTCTTGGGCTCCAAGATAGTGACAGCAGTCACAAAATTAAAAGACGCCTGCTTCTTGGGAGAAAAGCAATGACAAACCTAGACAGCATCTTAAAAAGCAGACATCACCTTGCCGACAAAGGCCCGTATAGTTAAAACTGTGGCAGGCAGTGGTAGACAGGAGTGCCTGGCATGCTCTGGTCCATGGGGTCACCACAGAATCATGCAATCGTAGAATTGCAGGGTTGGAAAGGAACCCCTGAATGTCATCTAGTCCAACCCCCTGCGATGCAGGAATTACAACTAAAGAATCATTGGCAGATGGCCATCCAATTTCTGCTTAAAAACCTCCAAGAATGTGAGATCACACCTTCCAAGGGAGTCTGTTCCACTGTCAAACAGCTCAAATAATCAGAAAGTTCTTCCTATTATTTAGTTGAAGTCTTCATTCTTGTAATTTTAATCTATTAGTTTGAGTTGTGGCCACCAGAGCTGGAGAAAATGAGCTTGTTGTCTTCCATGCCCTTGAGATATTTGAAGATGGATATCCTATCTCCTCTCAATCTCCTCCTTTCAAGGCTAAACATATCCAACTCCCTCAACTGTTCCTCATAAGGCTGGTTTCCAGATCCTTGATCATTTTGGTTGCCGCCCTCTGCACATGTTCCAGCGTGTCAACTTAAACCAGGGGTCAGCAACCGTTTTCAGCTGTGGGCCAGTCCACCATCCCTCAGACCATGTGGTGGGCCGGACTATATTTTGAAAAAATAATAATGAACCAATTCCTATACCCCACAAATAATCCAGAGATGCATTTTAAATAAAAGGACACATTCTACTCATGTAAAAACACGCTGATTCCCGGACCGTCCATGGGCCAATTTTAAAAGGTGACTGGGCCGCATCTGGCCTCCAGGCCTTAGGTTGCCTACCCCTGACTTAAATTATGGTACCCAGAACTGAACATAGGACTCCAGGTGGGGGTCTGACCAAAGCAGAAGAGCTTCCCGTGATCTGGACACTCTACGTCTGCTGATCCAGTTTAGAGTAGCTGCCAGAGGCGGAGCTAGCTGCTGCGACACCCGGAGCAGCGCACCTGAGGGGAAGCATCCCAGGGGGGTGGGGAGCGATGTCACCCCCTCAGGAATGACACCCGGGGCAGACCGCACCCCCTTTCCTCCGCCAGTGGTAGCAGCAGTTTGGGGGTTTTTTTTTTGCTGCTGCATCACACTGTTGACTCATGGCTCATCTTGTGGTCTACTAAGACCCCTAGATCCTTTTCAGATGTACTACTGTCAAGCCAGGTGTCCACAATCCTTTATTTGTTCATCTGATTATTCCTGCTTAAGTATACAGTGGTACCTCGGGTTACAGGCGCTTCAGGTTACAGACTCCACTAACCCAGATATAGTACCTCGGTTTAAGATCTTTGCTTCAGGATGAGAACAGAAATCGTGTGGTGGTGGCAGCAGGAGGCCCAATTAGCTAAAGTGGTACCTCAGGTTAAGAACAGTTTCAGGTTAAGAACGGACCTCCGGAACGAATTAAGTTCTTAACCTGAGGTACCACTGTAGAACCTTTTCTTACTCTTCACCTTCACACTGGGAAGCTGCTAAGCAAAAGCTAACAATATTGTCTGCACATCCCAGTCCCCGGTGTTGATGAATGCTGGGCTGGTTCAGCCCTAAGTAAGGGAAGAACTTGGCATTCGACCTGTTATCTATCATAAGTTTTTCTTTCTTTCTTTCTTTCTTTCTTTCTTTCTTTCTTTCTTTCTTTCTTTCGGCCCTTTGATGTTGTATTAATTGTGCAGATTTTCTGGGCAGGGAAGGGAAGCGAGGGTTTTGCTTGATTCTCTCGCAACAAAAGGCTTGTCTAGCCATTGTGCCATAGGAAAGATGTGACGTGATAATTGAATAGTTCAAGTCTTGCCAGCAGGCAGAAAAACAAACTGAACTGTAAGACTCAGATGAAAGTTTTCACGACCCTTGAACTCTTCCAGGCGCTGCTTTTATGACTGACAGTGTCAGAGCGGAAAGTTATGGCTCAAGTCTGTCTTCCTCGTAGACTTTTATGCAATTATACCTCCCTTCAAACCTTAAACAAGATCTCCAGCACATCCTCCTCCCCTACCTTCCCAGAGAACCTCACTGGGTGGATCTGCCTCGGGGCCTAACATCTCTGCACTGTTTTCGTTGACATCCACCTAATTCCTACGCCAGAGTAACTATGTGGAGGTCGTGGTGCATTGTTAAAGTCAATGTCTGCAACAAAAACCTAGGTGCAAGTATCAATGCCACTGAAACTATGGAAAATAATTTTAAAAACAGTGCATCTGTGCATCACCTCTGCAAGATATACCATATTTTTTGCTCTGTAAGACTCACCTTTTCCCTCCTAAAAAGTAAGGGGAAATGTGTGTGCGTCTTACGGAGCAAATGCAGGCTGCGCAGCTATCCCAGAAGCCAGAACAGCAAGAAGGATTGCTGCTTTCACTGCGCAGCGATCCCTCTTGCTGTTCTGGCTGCTGAGATTCAGAATATTTTTTTTCTTGTTTTCCTCCGCCAAAAACTAAATGCGCCTTGTGGTCTGGTGCGTCTTATAGAGCGAAAAATACGGTAGGTTTATCTTGAACATGAGGGCAAATGGGTGGCATTAGAGCAGGGGTCAGCAAACTTTTTCAGCAGGGGACCGGTCCACCGTCCCTCAGACCATGTGGTGGGCAGGACTTTTTTTGGGGGGGGGGGAGATGAACAAATTCCTATGCCCCACAAATAACCCAGAGATGCATTTTAAATAAAAGCACACGTTCTACTCATGTAAAAAACACGCCGATTCCCGGACCATCTGCGGGCCGGAATGAGGCGGCCATTGGGCCGCATCCAGCCCCTGGGCTTTAGGTTGCCTACCCCTGCATTAGAGGCTATCCCCCTCTTAAAAATATTAAGATGTAATGCAATGCAGCAAGGTTATTATGACTCTGAAATCATTGCACCCCTTTTCATCCCTTGGGCTTTTAAACATACCCTCTACTTCACCTCCAGCGTGATGTAATTATATCCATTTCCCTCCTGCATATTACTATATTGCATAGAATTGTAGAGTTGGAAGAAACCAAAAGGGTATCTTTTTGCCCAATGTTGGGCTCAAACCCACGACCCAGAGATCAACAATCTCCTACTGACTCAGCTATCCAGCAGACCTCATTTACAGTGGTTAGTTAATGCTACTGTATTGTTTCATTACACATGTATGCGATACATATATTTACGTATTTTAGCCATTTATCGCATGGCTATGGGCTTGCCAATCGGAAGGTCAGCGGTTCGAATCCCCGTGACGGGGTGAGCTCCCATTGCTCGGTCCCTGCTCCTGCCAACCTAGCAGTTTGAAAGCACGCCAGAGCAAGTAGATAAATAGGTACTGCTATGGCAGGAAGGTAAACAACGTTCTGTGCGCTCTGGTTTCCGTCACGGTGTTCCGTTGCGCCTGAAGTGGTTTAGTCATGCTGGCCACATGACCTTTGTTAACAGTCCAGGGGTCCTTTACCTTTTTACCGTTTCTTTATTCCATCAGCTGTGAGGAAGAGACCAGCTGCCTTGGCTTGTTCCTCAACTGCCACCTCCTGAAACTCCTTGCATCCCAGATGGCCATTTTAAGGGCTGTAACCTTGAGAATGGGTGCATAAGTTGGTTCATCCCTCCTCCCTTCCTAAACACTTCGTCCTTTTGTTTAATGCATTTTTATATTGTAACACTGAATGCACCAACTGTCTTGTTTTCTTATTGACCTGTAAACCACTTTTGCTTGAAGAGCCAGATTGTTGTGCCTACTGTATTCACTCTGGGAAAATCTTTTGCATTTGTGTACTTTTAGATTATCAACAAGAGTCTCTACGGTTGCAGAGAAACTTGTACTTCCAATTTTCTGAAGATCTTAACTGCCCTTTTTCTACACTGGAACATAAAATCGTCAATCTTGTTTTGATATCTGTTTGAACATACGATAGATAAGATATAAATTGGGATTGATAGATTTATTCTTGTTAATGTGAGCTGGGAATTCTTTCTTTCTTCCCTATATGCTTAAAATAATTTTATTAAAAACCAGGAAATGGGACAGCCTTATCTTACCATGTTAACATCTGGCACATTGTGTTATTCTCACCCCTGCATCATGAGGAAGCTTCCAAGTTCACCTATCTTGAAGGTCCCGATTCTGACTTCTCCCTTTGTCAAGGTTAGGTAAAGGTAAAGGTAAAGGTACCCCTGACGGTTAGGTACAGTCGTGGACGACTCTAGGGTTGCAGTGCTCATCTCGCTTTACTGGCCGAGGGAGCCGGCGTACAGCTTCCGGGTCATGTGGCCAGCATGACTAAGCAGCTTCTGGCGAAACCAGAGCAGCGCACAGAAATGCTGTTTACCTTCCCGCCAAGGTGGTACCTACTTATCTACTTGTACTGCGTGCTTTCGAACTGCTAGGTTGGCAGGAGCAGGGACCGAGCAATGGGAGCTCACCCTGTCGCGGGGATTCGAACCACTGACCTTCCAGTTGGCAAGCCCAAGGCCCTGTGGTTTAATCCACAGTGCCACCCACGTGGGTTACACTTTATTGCCCGAGTGACCAGTTTCTGCTATGCAGACACCCCTGCAATTCTGAGCACCATTATTTCCCTGACACCCAACTCACTTTGAAAAAACTAAGCTGTGCATGGTTATCACATCAAGTGTACTTAAAAAAAACCACCAAAATTACTCATTTAGAAAAGTGTTTAGCTGGATGATAACAGCCAGAGGAATAAAGAAAAACACCACAATCTTGTGATCTTACCTTTTTTTTTTTAATTTGGCATTTTGTTATTTGCATTTATATTAAAGCAAAGTGCATCTTCTCTTATTTCTTGTTTATACACATTGCACAATACATAAATAATGATGCTTATAAAACGTCTTTATATTTACAAGTAATAATATATTTATATATAACATAAAATACATTTTTTTCTTTAATAAATCTCAGGGTTTCTTTTTTTTAAAGGAGTCTCTTTTTTGTTGTTGTTTTGTTTTTTTGTTTTCCAAAGCACTTCAATGCTAAAATTCCAATGAGAATGCTTCTCTTGTTCACTTAAACCTTTTATATTTAGAAAAATAGCTTATGTTAAGGTCTAAACATGCTCATTGAGCTAAGAACAGTGTAAAATTATCATACTAAGTGTATGAATTCAAGAAGAAATAAATGAATGACTGCAATTTCTGGATGCGAACAGTACTGTTGCAAACCTGATCAGGGCAGGTTACAAGGGGATAAATACTGAAATTCCCTTTCGTCTTTTTTTTTATTATTAAAAAAAAGAAAAAGGTCTCAAACAAGTCTGCATCGCAGATCAATTTGAAAAGCACAGGCCATGCACCTTAATTGTTTTCCTGGCATCACAAATGATCACTAAGCGCAATGGGGAAATGGGCATGCCCTTCCGAGCCCATGCTTCTCACCCCCACCCCCAAATGACACAGACATGAAGTGTTAAAGCAGCAGATGGCCGCAGTGGAGAGGGCAGGAAGGGGAGAGAAAGAGAGAAGAAAAGGTTGTAAGATTGTTGGCAAAAGATTTACTCGGCTGCATTTGCTCCCTAATCGGACTCTGCTCGCCTTCACGTGGGCTGTGGACATTTGCTCTGCACCAGGGACCCACAATGGGCTTTCCATCGCCGCAGAGGGTCGGCTTCCTTCATACCAGCAAAGGAGTTGGTGTGTTTGTGACAAACAGCAGATGGATTGATCTGCCACAAAGGGCAGAAGCTGCAGCGAAATGAAATGCATGTTGCGTCGAGATCGGCACGAAGGCATCGCACAGCGGCAGACTCCTGCAAACAGTTTAGCACCGAGTTTGCAAGGCAAACCAAAGAGGTTATCCTTCTTTCCTTCCTAAAAGCATGGTAACTCCAATGTGCGTGTGGAGCTCTCCTGCCTTGCAATGACATCCCTTGTTGTGCATGTGTGTAGATCTGATACCTCAACCGAAACAAGCAGGGTAAAAGCCACGTGCGCAAGAACTCTGGGAGCAAACACGGGTCTCCAAATTGATGTGTGTTCACCAAGAGGGTGTGAGGAAGGGGGGGCAGGAACCTGTACCACTGTTTGAATTCGAGAGGGAGCTACCAAGCTGCGTCCAATTCCTCCCACCACGTTCGGGCAATAATAACTTAAAGGGTACAAAATGACCCACTAATGAATGAAGTACGTTCAAGTGAAACTCTCCTCCACTCCACCCCAGCCCAGCCCTTTCCCAGGTGCCTTCCTTTCCCCCTTCTGAGCTATTGGTCATTCACACTTTAAAGAAGAAAAGAAACTTATTGAAATACCAAAACTGAAAAGAAAAAAAAGAAAAAGAAACACAGAGAGAGAAATCTTTCCATAAGCTATTTCTCAAAACAGAAAACAAACGAACAAAAACAGTTTGCATGAAAAAGCAAGCACTCAGAAGGAGATATTTAGCAGCAAAGTAGTTATAAAAGGTCATTGTTGAGTCCGGCCTAAGTCTCTTGAGTCATCATCGGTTATTGAAAATAACCTCCAACCAGCAAGGGCAACTGCTGATGAACTGTCTCGTATAACACTGGCCCCAGCCTTTCACAAAGCTGATCTGAACGGTGAAGCCAGTCCACGGCTGCTGCATGAATTCGTGGTCATTGGGCCTCTGCAAGCTGTACGCTTTCTCGTAGTCAAACGCTTTGATGGAAAAGCCTGGGAACACCTTGTGCACTAGCAACGTCCTGGAGTCGGGATTGTCCAGTGTGGCCGACTTGATGAAAATGGGGTAACTGCTGCGGTTATAAACCCACACCCCGTCGACCTCCTTGGTCAGCTGGATGCCGTAGCCAATCTTGCTGCGGACTTTCTGCACCAGCTGGCTTTTATTGTCCGAGTTGAGCTGTCCGAGGCAGAAGCCATTCCCCTGAGGTAGATCATAGAAGATATCCAGGGACGGTTCTTGGACAGAATACAGCCGGCCCACGCGTGTTTTTTCTTCCCAGTATGCTACCACACACCAGTGTGAAGGATCCCCTGGCTCTTGCAGAACGTGGGAATCTGGAGGGAGAGAAGATGGGAGACCAAAGTTTAACCTCTTAACAAAACATCAACATCATCATCATCAACAACAACAACACAGAATATGAACAACTATGCATGCCCCCTGTCGTTTAATGAACACATAAAGCTTTCTTATGAACTCTAGCTCAGTACTGACTGGTACCTGTGCCAGTCTTGGGCTAACAAGGTCTGAACCTGGAACCGTCTGCATTCAAAACATGTGTTCTGCCAACTCAGCCACAGGCTCCACCCAAATAGTCACAACAGATCAACGAAGCCCCTTCATTTGTCTTCCCAGGCCCACCAACCCTCCCCTCCTTTCCACTAAGTGTACCAGATAATTTATGTTTTTAGCTACAAACAGAATACACACATTCATTTGCATGAATCCAATGGAGACCAAACATTTTCCTTGTTTATTCTGCAACCGTCTTATTATGGAATCAATTAACCCAAATGCAAAGTAGTTTGCAGCTAAACATTAGAGAATTGGGCTTACAAATCATTAAATATTTGGGGAGTGTGGGCTCTAAGAGAACTATTCCACACACACACCCCAAATACACATAAGTAAGAGTCTCTGGGTTTTAATTGGATCCTGTAGTCAGCAAGCAGGAAAGAGTTCTATGTGGCTGAATGCATGCATTACAAATCCCTCCCTGGCTGACATTATGGGCGAACATTGGACATGATTTGGGGAACCATTTTGATGTGGCAGCAAGAATGCAAAGTCACCACCAGTTGACTGGCCACTGTGCTTCTGCCATATGGTGTGACTGTGGCTCCTTTGGCAACACCCACATGTTCAGAAGAGCAGGATACTTCTATAGGAAAGCTTTTCTGGCTGTTTTCACAGCTCAGGAATCCCGTTCCTCCTTCAGTGAAAAGCTGTTACTATGTTCGAAGTCAAAAGAGCTAAACAAGATCTCCACCTTTGGAGAAGGAGGCCTCTGGGCGCCAGGTGTTGGGCATGACTGCTGCTTCCTTGCCCAGCTTGTGGTCTTCCCAGAGGCATTGAGCTGCCCGTGGTTTAGAAACAGCATGATAGCTCAGTTGGTTAGAGCATGGTGCTGGTAATGCCAAGGTTGCAGGTTTGATCCCTGTATGGGACATTCCTGCATTGCAGGGGGTTGGACTAGATGACCCTTGGCCAACTCTATGCTGGACGATCCAGCAGGGCTCTCTGTATGCCATGTGATGCTTCATCGCATCACTTTTGTGTCAATAACAGTCAGTGTGAATGAATGGATTCGTGGAGAGCTGAACCAAGCTCCCTATGACCAAAACACCTTCCACAAACTTAGGTCTGATGGTAAACTGCAGAACTTTTAAAAAGTGAAGCATCTGGGACTAATCACTGTTGCTGCTCTGGCTACTCTTCCTACCCGGGTTCCATTCCCCACTGTCTAGACCATAGCTGTCAACTTTTTCCTTTTCTTGTGAGGAATCCTATTCGGAATAAGGGAATTTCCCTTTTAAAAAGGGAAACGTTGACAGCTATGGTCTAGACCAGTGTTTCCCCAAGCGTGGGTCTCCAGCTGCCTTGGGACTATAATTCCCATCATCCCTGACCACTGGTCTTGCTAGCTAGGGATGATGGGAGTTGTAGTCCAAAAACCGCTGGAGACCCACTAAGTTTGGGGAAACACTGGTCTAGACTATTCCAGAATCGGGCCAACCAAATCATGTTGTGGTAAAGGAACTGGCTGAAGACACAAAACTACAGCACAACGTGCCACCTTGCATCTCCCGTAACTGATTTATCGTCACCCCCACCCTGCAGCCTGGCTGCAGCCTTCAGGTCGTGAACACAGTCATTCAGTTTAAGCCAACGGCAAATCAATGGCAGATAACATAATACCAAAGACCTGCTAATCAGCCGCAGACATCTTTCGTGATGTCAAATGTGGGTAAGCAGGGCTGACAGCGAGGATCGCACAGACTAACCCGCCGCGTACATCATCCTGTTCTTAAAAGCCAATCCCTAAGCTTTGTTTCATATAATAAATTTTCCTCTCGTCTTGGAGGGAGGGAGGAAGACATAAAAGGAGAGTTAAGCATAGCTCCATCCAGACTGGGGAGGTAGGGCAAGATCATCTGCTATAATTTACGGGCCTTATTTAAGCCTATAGCCAGATCGCTGGTCATAAATGCTCAAGGATGCAGACGGCAGATGAGCTATAAATCTGATTGAATTGCAGTTAGACTGTGGTTTGTGGTAGCAGGGGTGGAGACCGGAAGTCTTGCATTTGTTAGCAAAAAAATGCAGTGGGGTGGAAGGGGGGAAAGGGGGTGGGGAAATCTGCTTCCCTCTCTTTCTCAACTCTGCCTTTATTGCTAAACAGGGTAAAGGAGGCAATTATCACCAGGGTGCTGGAGGGGAGCCTTGACTCCAAATCCCTCTTTCAAAGTGCTAGGCAACTTGCAGAGAGCATCAGCTCTGTTCTGATTACCCAGAAATTCCACAATGCTATTTACAGACGTAGGAAGGCCTGGGAACTATTAACTCTATGCAAAGTTCCCTTTTAATACAAGGGGCAGAAAATAGGGAACGGGGGTGGGGAGAGCAGGCCGGGGGGGGGGGGCGGGTGTCTCACAACTCAAGAATATTTCCACCAGAGTCCTCATGAAACTGCCAAAATATCCCTGGGTGTTAAAACAGCAGTCAGGAGCATGTGAACATTTTGCTCCAAAATCACCCTCTACCACAGAGTTCAGTGTGGCATTTGCACCTTGCTTATTTTCCCTGATCAATCCTACGCACACTGAACTCAAAGCCCCGTACAGGTGAGCCCTGGTGAAAATGCAGAGTATCTATGCCAATGGCACAGTTCAGAGAAAAGGTGTTCAGTTCAGAGAAAGGTGTGGCAAATCCACAGGTTGCTTAGATGCATGGACTACCGAGAAAATGTGTGCACTAAATTGAATCGGGTGTCCCAGCTCCATGCGTGCTGTGAAGCGGGTTGCCAGTTCAGGGTGATAACCCAGTTGTGCAGCCTCCCTAGGTGCAAACTCAAGTCTACCATCACCAATGCTTTCAGTGCCGTGCGCATAGAAGCCTGTGGCCCCATAGCCACAGTGCAGAAGCAAACCGAGAATACTATAAAACAGAATTTATGCCCTAATCAAATATTTCGGGTCTATGGTGCTTTGCCGTTTTCACCCTGGAGGCCAGCAACATTTAAAAATAAATAAGGGTGGCGCGAGGAAGACCTGCCTCAGACATCAACATCAGCAGAGCTGACGCTTCTCCTCGGTTGTGGCTCTCACGTTGCCAAGAAAACCAAACCATGGAGGCAAACCAAACCATGAGAGGCAGGAAAGAGCTGCTAGAATGGACCAATGGTCAGACTCTGAATGCAGCGGCATCCTATATTCCTCTCGATTATTTCCCGGGAAGGATCCCTGCGAAACCAAGTTTTCCTACAAGGAGCTGGCGATGTCGGGGGAGCGCTTTCCAAGCTGGCAGCTACGCCATCGAGGAAACCTATCAACGGAGCCAAAAGCACATCGTTCCGCAGCTCCATTTTCTGCGCCCACTTCCAACTCCTTAAAGCCAGCCCTCCCCTGATCTGAGAGTGGTATATTCAGTTTGCAATACTTAAAAAACAAAAACCCAACAACCACATTTAGAGGGAGGGAACAGTGTTGTGCAATTTCCTCCTTTAAATGCCGGCTAGGAAAATATTTCCTTGGTAGCTTGAGGCAGCTTCTATTTATAAAAAAAAAAAAGAAAGAGAGGGGAGGCAGTGTTTTGGGAATTAGAAAGATAAAATTTACAACCCATCCCTGGGGACCAGGGGGCGTAAGACCCTCTCCCTTAAACCGCTTGGGCCTGTGGGATGGGCTGCCCATATTTTTGAGGTAGGCCTTGATTTTGTCTTTCAGCTCTTTGCCCACCCCCCCCAACCCGGCCGCCTCCAACAGTCCCCTTTTCTGTGCCTCACAATTCTTTGTTTCAATAAAACTATCCCACTGAAACCTGGCACCGAAAATGTGGGGGGGAGAGAAGCCGAGTTAAGGGGAGGGGGTTGAAAAGGGCTGGAGGGATAGGCGAAGAACGCTCATATCAAATTACCTTTAACCTAAACTCTCCAGAACTACTTCAAATGTATTCGTCGGTGCAGAATAACAAAGGGGATGCATATTTCTTTTTATACAGAAATAAAAAAATAGAAAAGGTACAGAACTATTTCCCAGGTTAAAGGGGGGTTGGGGTTTTGAGAACGCTTTCATGAAAGGAAAAAGCAAAGCGAGAACCAAAGGCAGAGAATGTCTGTGTGTGAACATCTCTATCTGTGTATCTGTGTAGAAGGACCTTTCTTTCTGTAGCTCCCCTATTTCATGAAATAAAATCCCTCAGACTGCATTCTTTCCCTTTCATCTCCTTGGCCCCGCCAGTCCACCCAGCAATTTTCAGACAGACGTCAGTTAAAGAGAAGTTTTCAGATTATGTTAATTGCTGAGCCTAGATAAATTGCAGGCTCCTCTCTCTCGCTCTAGTGTTTGTGTGTGCCAGACAGAGAGACTTCTCCATTTATATGTCCCTTACAGCTAAGAACTCACCACACAGGCAGGTTTCAGTGACCTCCTTGAACGCCAAGTTTCCTACATGGGTGGCGGGCGTAAATGCATGCGCGCACACACACACCAAACGGTGATGTGGAGCTACTGGATGGTGCATTATGATCCTTGACCAAGCGTTAACTTCCGCCCAATGTGAATGGCCAGTTGCACTGCCATCTCGAGCGGCAAGGAGACTCTCAAGACCGTGAGTAGGCAAACTAAGGCCCGGGGGCCGGATCCGGCCCCATGGCCTTCTCAATCCGGCCCGCAAACGGTCCGGGAATCAGCGTATTTTTACATGAGTAGAATGCATCCTTTTATTTAAAATGCATCTATGGGTTATTTGTGGGGTACAGGAATTTGTTTATTCATTTATTTTTTTCAAAATATAGTCTGGCCCCACACAAGGTCTGAGGGACAGTGGACCGGCCCCCTGCTGAAAAAGTTTGCTGACCCCTGCTCAAGATCATGCACACTCCAAGATTTTAGATGAGGCGTGCCTCCAAGACTGTTGCTATTTTGCAGGAGGGATTCAAGCACACACCATAAATTTAGGTTTGTGCAACTGAAAAGGATTAAGATATACTCTGGGTGCCCTAAGATCGACAAATCCACTTCAAAAGGGAACCTTTTTTTCCTTTTTTTTGCAGTTAGGAAACTGGCGGGCGTTGCTAAAGTGTGAAGCGGATGAAGCACAAACATCAAATTGTCACGTGCAATTTCATTGCCTGCCTTTGCATTGTTTCTCAGGCTGGTTTGTCGCTGGGAGCTCTAAGCATCCACAACAGACCAAAGGAATCTTACCAGCAGTCAGTTATCGTGGGTTGCAACTACTTGGGTGCACATCAGCATGCAGACCAAGTGAGGCCAACCAGGGCTGCAGATCGAAGACTCACTGGCTGCTCACTGTCATGCAATGCGCCTTTATCTCTGCAATTCTCGCTTCCCCAGTTGCAGTTCACTGTAAAATGGGACTTAGCACTGGAACAGCCAGCAGTAGTTCCAGCTGTCCCTGGGGAGCCAACCGTGCAGATGGTCTCATTATTCAGTGCCATGGTTGGGCAATTCGTTCAGAACCAAAGGCCAGATTAGTAATATATCATGAGATAAGAGAATCAAAGCTCATTTGCATTTTCAGCTGCATGCAATTAGCGTAATTTGCTTATCATTTTCATGAATGAGGCAGGTGACAAGCTACTGTTTGCCCATTCGTGCTGCATTCAATCTGTAGCAGAGTCTTATTAGTTCTGAGATTGCCAGCATCTAGGGTAAAAAAACCCACTCCCTCACCTTTGCAACCCATTCGACAGACATACCCATGCACGAATAACAATCTTAAGAAGAAGAAGAAGAAGAGTTTGGATTTGATATCCCGCTTTATCACTACCCTAAGGAGTCTCAAAGCGGCAAACAATCTCATTTTCCCTTCCTCCCCCACAACAAACACTCTGTGAGGTGAGTGGGGCTGAGAGACTTCAGAGAAGTGTGACTGGCCCAAGGTCACCCAGCAGCTGCATGTGGAGGAGCGGGGAAGCGAACCCGGTTCACCACATTACGAGTCACCACTCTTAACCACTACACCACACTGGCTAATATGTATCAAAATATGCATCCACAACAATCTTAAGGTGGGCTGCATGCCTTTAAACATTTTTTGGAATGTTTATTAATTTAAATCTTCACCATTTTACTTAAACAGAAAATAACATCCATTAAAAAGAGTTGTGAAACTGCTCTACAGAGGAGATGGAGCGGTGACGTCACAAGTGCTCGCCAGTCAGTGCTCTGCATAGCCACCTTTTAAAAGGGAAAGAAACATTTCCTCTTGAAGCCAATCCTGGACAGGAAATTTTTCTTGTGCATACAACAGGAATTGTACACTTCCACAGTGGCGTATTCAAACAATGCACGTCCACAGCAGCCTTGAGATTATCAAGACTAGTTAAGACTCCCAAAACTGTGATTAAGTGTCCTAACCTAGGAAAGATGTCAATATGCGCCCCAGGCTTACTTCTGCATTCACTGCAAGAGGTTAAAGAATACGCATTCACAATATTAGAGACTGAAAACAAATGGAAGAAATAAGAGAAAAAATAATTTTTCTACAAGTTACCAACAGAGTAAAAACATATATAATTTCTGTGGGTCCATTGTATCTATAGCTAGCCATAAAAGCATAAAACTCTGTGATAATAAAGGTATCTCAGACAGTACAGACACCCCATCCTGGTGTGTTTTGGACTACAACTCCCATCAGTCCTAGCCAGCATGGCTAATTGTTGGGGCTGATGGGTGTTGTAATATGAAGCATCTGGAAGAAACTAGGTCTGGAGAAGGCTGAGATTGTACTACATCCCTGAATTTACTCTCCTGTAGCTGTAGTAAAGAATTCCCAACTTAATCGCCAAGAACAGATTCAAAGGGATTTCTGTTCTGGTTGCAGCTAATTATTAATATAATTGTAGATAGATTTTGAAATGCTAATATATGCCTCCAGAGACCCAACCCCAAGTTAATAAAAAAAAAATAGAGGTATGCAGAACAGTTCTGGATCCACTTTTGGGCTCAGCACATCAAGCAAAAAGTTGGTGAGCAAATGGCAGTCAAGGGAAAACGTGAGTAGAGATGTCACGTGAGAAAAAGTTCAAGCAATGCCTAGCCCACAGAGGCAATGTCTAGGAATCTCTTAGTAAATATAGTATTGCAAATGCACCTAGATAACGTAACGCAAACTAAGAATAAAAGGACAAGGCTTACGTTATCAGAAACGCTACACAGCCAAGCTGGCTTAAAGGGAATGAACTGATCAAAAGAACTTCCAAGCCACTTTTACTTCCCTAACCAAGTGTTCCTTCTGCAACCGAGAGATGGCCAAAGGCACCCCTCCAGTAACTAGTACAAGAGAGATTCACAAAAACGTGAATAAACACAGGATGTGCAACCACAAAGCTAGCTATCCCAGCAACAGACACTAAAACTGTTTAGATTCAGGTAGGTAGCTGTGTTGGTCTGACACAGTCAAAATATATATCAAAAAAGAGGCCCAACTAAGTTTGTTCTTGGTATAAGCTTTTGTGTGCCTGCACACTTCTTCAGATACACGAAAGCTTATACCAAGAACAAACTTAGTTGGTCTCTAAGGTGCTACTGGACAATTATTATTTTTTAAATACAGTATCTTAAAACTTTTTAGACACTAAAGCTGTTATTGGACTACAACTCCCACCATCCCTAGCTAGCAGGACCAATGGGCAGGAGAGCTGGGAACTGTAGTCCAAAAACAGTCGGGAGTCCCAAGTTTGGGCAGCGCTGCACTAAAATATTGGGTCTGGTTCTACTGCGCCTCAGACACGCAAAAGGCAGCAAAATGTCTCAGGGCTGCCCAAGTTCTCCCCAAGGTTCAGTGCAACATAAGGGAGAGGCTCTGCCATCCCACCAGACACCTGAGGTCAGTCCTTGCAATTCCCAAGGCATGGAAGGAAGAAAAGATGGCGTGCTGGTAAGTGCATTTGTGGATCCTTGCATCACGTCCACATGTAAATTGCAAGCTCGTTTCATACAGTTCAATATAATCACATTTCCCTGTTGCATTCGCCATTCTATCCGGCTCCTAGGTATGCCAACAGAGAACAGAACAATATATGCCCCCAGGAGATCAAGTTCTTCAGTTTAGAAGGGCCTGTGTATTAAACTAATGCCACCATCAGTGACAAGTTCAGGACATTTCCCAGCTGCCGTCCATCTTACTCCTCACAGCCTGCTCAGATGAAATATTGCCACTGTTTGGAACCACTGCTGAGCAGAAAGCAAGGAGGGCCACCAAAGAACCGCTGTTCATTCACTTTCTTGTGGACCACATAGCCCTGATTCTTTTTCAAAATGCTGTACAGTACTAGAATCCCTGTGGTCCACCATATGTTCTAAGTCTAGGTTTACTAAGCAAAGGATCTCTTAACAGTTATTGAATAACTAAGCTAGAGCATAACTTGCACACTCTTCTAAGAGTCGTTCCACGTTAGAAATGCCTTCTAGGATTGACCATGGACCATCTGAATACAGTGGTACCTCGGGTTATGTACTTAATTTATTCCGGAGGTCAGTTCTTAACCTGAAACTGTTCTTAACCTGAAGCACCACTTTAGCTAATGGGGCCTCCCGCTGCCGCTGCGCCATTACCACGCAATTTCTGTTCTCATCCTGAAGCAAAGTTCTTAACCCGAGGTAATATTTCTGGGTTAGTGGAGTCTGTAACCTGAAGCGTATGTAACCCGAGGTACCACTGTACTACCACTGATTGTACAAAACCGCTGGATCTCTAGGCTGCAAAGACCCAACCTGGCAGTGATGTTACAAATATTTAAGGGAGTTCTTAATCTGTGGATTATTGACAAAGTGGAACGCACTGTGGTCTAAACCACAGAGCCTATGGCTTGCCAATCAGAAGGTGGCGGTTTGAATCCCTGTGATGGGGTGAGTTCCCATTGCTCGGTCCCTGCTCCTGCCAACCCAGCAGTTTGAAAGCACGTCAAAGTGCAAGTAGATATATAAGTACCACTCTGGCGGGAAGGTAAACTGCATTTCTGTGCACTGCTCTGGTTCGATAGAAGCAGTTTAGTCATGCTGGCCACATGACCTGGAAGCTCCCTCGGCCAGTAAAGCGAGATGAGCGCTGCAACCCCAGAGTCGCCTGTGACTGCACCTAACGGTCAGGGGTCGCATTACCTTTACCTATTGACAAAGCACACCATCTCTTTAGGAGCCATTATAGTCCACAGCGTCAATGGGTGCCTATGGGGCCTTTAATCCCCAGAAGAGAGCATGAATTTGTGTCTGTGGCTAATTAGGCAGTTATTACTCTATGTAACCCTACAAGCTAAAGCATATAAAAGTTTCTGAAAATGATCCCCATCCTTTTTAAGTTTCTGCTGATGTAATGTTCATTCTCTCTTCTTCAGACCATGCTTGGACACACCATCAAATGGAATAAAGGTATTCCATATATAACAATGGAAATGTGTGTCAGAATTTGGCTTTTGGAGGGAGTGAGACTCTACTTACTTAGAGCAAGTTCCAAGTTGTTAATTCATAGCATTTTAGCACTGGAAGGGACCCCGCAAGGTCATCCATTCCAGCCCCCTCGCTCAATGCAGGCTCTACAAAGCAGGATGTAATTGCAGCAACATTGATAGATGGCCTACTCTCTGCTTAAATATTTCCAGTGAAGGAGATACCATTACCTCCCAAGACGGCCAGTTCCACTATCAAACAACCTTTCTTGCTCAGAAGTGTCTCCTGTTTCACTGAAACATCCCTCCCTACAATTTCTCTGTAGAGAGCAGTTTGGGATCCAAGGATCTCAAGGTGGTGTACATGATTCTCCGCCTCCCCATTTTGTCCTCACAATCCCATGATCCCCTGACCACCTGAATGGATGGTACATTCAAGTTAGTGGTTTACGTAACTCCAAAAATGTGTGATATATGAACCTCCAGGCTAAATATGGACTTCTAAATATGGAGTCTCCTTCTTTGGAGGTCTTTAAGCAGAGGCTTGACAACCATATGTCAGGAGTGCTCTGATGGTGTTTCCTGCTTGGCAGGGGGTTGGACTCGATGGCCCTTGTGGTCTCTTCCAACTCTATGATTCTATGATTCTAAGTCATGCAAGGTACTTGAAACCACCATCCTCTCTTATCCCTGGGTGGGGGCTGCCACTTGTAACTTGTGAATGACATTCCACTTGATGGATCTCAACCTCCTACTTGACATGACGCAATGTTTCACATGAAAGTGTGTGTTCTCCCACACCGTATTCAACCCACTTTAGGGGGGGGGTCGCCCTAGATAATACTCAAGTAGCCCACCCACCACCCAAAATAATCAGCTTTGAGGAATAATGTCTAAGTGGTGCTCTCCTCCGATCTCTCCTCCCCAGCTGAAGAATAATGAAAGTTAAGCTTTGTGTATGAAAATGAGTGTGCATGTGTTGCATTTAGACATTGCATCAGTGGAAGCGCATGCAATGTTGAAAACACCAAGTTAGATGCACCAATGACCTGACTGCTTCACCACACCTTAAAGGTACCCATATTGCCGAATGTGTGAATGGTGCCACGGGCTGCAAGAACGTAACGCACGCCCCGCCCCAAATTTGTGTGTCCTATCGTTAGAGAGGGATCATAGAGTAGAAAGACCTACATTTCCTAGCATTTTAAAAGGGGTCTTTGGAAAGCAAACATACATTGATTCATAAATGCTTCATTAGTCACTGCCGCTGTCTAATTATGACAAGTAATCAATTACGATTGCTACGAAACGATCCAAAGAGGAAGAAGACGAAAGATGGAGCGGTGCCGGGGGTGGGGGGTGGGGAATTCCTTTTTAAAGCCTAATTGTATTTTCTTTTAAAAGCCAGCAGGCAGAAGCCACCGAGTCCTCGAATGAGTATGCTTTATAGCTAGGGGGAAAACACACACACACACACACACACACACACACACACACACAGACACACGCCAAGGAGGCTTGGCCTGGCTGTCTCTGGTGGTTAGACTAAAGCCAGCTGACTCCATCCTCCTCTGTCCCAGGCAACAGGCCTCATCAGCCATGCAAATTATAGAGTTCTGTGGTGTCTGAAGGCAGAGTTTCTACTTAGCTCAGAAGAAAAAGGAGTCTTAGAAGGGCGGGGATCGAGAAACTCAGCCAAATCCATTCATAATATTTACAGTAAATGGCCCTCTTTGCTGTTGTTTGGTATGAAGCCCAGCCTAATTATTTTTGAAGTTTTAATTTCAAAAACCTTATTTCCTCCTTGGTGTCTCTTCACTCCTTCTACTTAAATATCCCCCAAAGCTCTCTTCTTGTTTTTTTTTCCCCTTCCCCTCCCTTCTCTGGCTCCAGAAAGGAGTCATTATTGTTAAAAAATCTCAACTGCATTTTTGGGGAGAGTGCACCGGTTTTGTTTATCCTCACAGCAACTCTGTGAGGTAGGCTAGGCTGACCCAGAGAGTGGGGAGGCAGGAAAAGCACAACATACTATTCAGTCTCATCGTACTGGCCCAAAATGTCCTGCCTTTGCACCCTGCGCTGTAGCAAAACTGCTGTGAAACCTCTGGCCTTACGGGTCAAGCTCCCATCATGCTTGACCAATGGCCATGTTGGCTTAGACTGGTCATGCTCAGGATCTGTCAGTATACATGATACCTTAACCAAACGAGAGTCCAGCAAGCATAAAGACCGCCTAGGGCTAGCAAGAACCAATGTGTAACCCCAATCCCCGTATAAAAGGCCTTCCGCACCTATTTCAAAACAGCTTCACAAATTAATAATAACCCTCTCCAGTGCCAGCGTCGAGGCAGATTCTCCTGTATAAAGCCAAGTATCTTCTGCGTTGATCGAAAAATAGGGCGCTTTTCATTCAAAACTTGTGTTCTATAAACAACAGCGGGAGTATTAAACCAAATCTGTATTCTCCCCCCACCCTATAGTAGAATAGTCTTCTCTCTCATTCACAAAAACTTAAATATGTGTCATCTCCTTTTTCACACGGAGAGCCAATTCACGTCCTACACTGGGATGGGTTATGGCAGTGATGGCCAAACTTGGCCCTCCAGCTGTTTTGGGACTACAGTTCCCATCATCCCTGACCACTGGTCCTGTTAGCTAGGGATGATGGAAGTCGTAGTCCCAAAACAGCTGGAGGGCCAAGTTTGGCCATCACTGGGTTCTGGGGAGGTCTACTTTTGTGTCACCGGTGTGGCATCTGAACCAACCCCTCCCCCCCCCCGGAATATCTACATCTGATTTCACTGAATCTGACCGCCCATTTGGGGTGGTTTTTTTTCTTTTTTGCATGTGATAGGTTGTTAAGTTTCGTTGCCCCCCCCCCTTTCTGGCACAGCTATGCTAACAAACTTTGCAAATTCCAAAACAACAACAGCATCATCATTAAATATAAGCCAGTACTGTACAGCAGTGTTTCCCAACCTTGGGCCTCCAGCTGTTTTTGAACTACAATTCCCATCATCCCTGACCACTGGTCTTGTAGTCCAAAAACAGCTGGAGGCCCAAGGTTGGGAAACACTGCTGTACAGTATACCAATTTGACACTAAACACTCTAGCAGCATTTGGAGTTTTCGCCTTTTTCTCGTCCTCTGCTGAATGCCTGGTTACATTCCGTGCAAATCCACTATACTTTCTGCAAATCTACTAATGGGAGAGAGAGGGAGAAAGAGAGAAGGCAGAAGAAAGGAAACCCTTCTCAGCGGCAACACACAGATCAAATGTTCTCAGCCTGCAAAAAGCGAAACTTAAGGCATCTCTTTTTTTTTAGCCAAAAGGCTAAAGCAGTTATTTTCCTAGAGAGTGAAAGTAAATGTTCCTTAAGCATAAACATAAGCAGCAAAAAAATTTTTATATATATATATATATATATATATATATATATATATATATATATGAGAGAGTTTGGAAACAAAAAGTTCTTTTCATGCTCCCTCCGTTCTCATCCGGCCCAGATCTCGCCCCCCCCCCCCATAACAATTATGAAAACTGTTTAGATGGGGGGAGAGGTTTGGCATGTTGAACGTTTACTGCATTCCAGCCAATAAATTCCATTCCCGGATCCGATGGAAGAAAAGCGCCAGCCTTCCTCCTTCCCCCTTTTCGCTTCTTCCTCTCCCTCCTCCTCCCCCTGGCTTTCATTCCCTTCCTTCTGCCTTTCTTTACAACCTAATACCCTGTCGACTCAGGGCCAGGGCCTACTTAGGGGGGAAAACAACACAGAGCGCCAGTCTGGAGACAGCATGCAGACTGGAAAAGTTAATCATTACTTCTGTCTGCCTTCATAATCTAATCACTTCTGTGCCTAAGCGCAGGCAACAAAAGCTCTCTCTCTCTTTCACAGAGCCAACTCTACAAAACCATTGCCTAGCAGTCCTGCCTCTCTCTCTCCTTCCCTGCCCCCAACTCTCCAGATAGAAACCCAAGTGACCCCCCAAAGTCAAGAATGAAAGCTAATAGCCAAAAGCAACAGAGAAGGCTATTTAGACTAGCTCCGCACGCTGCTTATCTGGACACACACCCTGCAAAAAAATAAAAATAAAACCCTCTCCTTTCGCCCGGCCACCCACCTCCTCTGTCTCCTACCTTTCTTGGATAATTAATAGCACTTAACAATTAAGATAGTACATTATGTTGATGAAGCTAATCAATCTTCCCAACATTCCTGGGAAGCAGAGAGGGGGAATTCCTTTTTTTAAAAATAAGAAATAACCTTCAGTTTTAAAAGTTAAGAGGGAGTTTGCGTGCGTAGCAGCAATTCACTGGGTGAACTAGCAGAGGAGCAGGAGGAAACTTTAAAAAGAGTCTGTAGCAGCAACAGAGTCTCTTGCTTCTTGTGCACTTGCATGAACTGCTGCTGCTGGAGCTGTTTCGTCCCCTGACCTAGTTTGCCATGCCAGGCTAGACTAGGAGAGAGGGAGGGAGAGAGAACGATCAGGAACTGCTGTCCCTACAAAGTGGGTTAAACCCTCAGCAGTCTGAGCTACAGTGACAAAGTCAGGTTCTGTCTAGACTGCTGTATCTGTACTATATTCAGGTCAAGTTGCCACTAAGGCCTTTTCTTACTGGCTTGGTTGCTTACAGAAAGGTGCTTGCAAGCATAGGATAGCCAGCATCAAACCTGTGTATATTATTATTATTATTATTATTATTATTATTATTATTATTAATTCCCCAGCCACTCTGGGTGGCTTCCAACAAAAATATTAAAATACAGTAATTCATCAAACATTCAAAGCTTCCCTAAACAGGGCTGCCTTCAGATGTCTTCTAAAAGTCTGGTAGTTGTTGTTCTCTTTGACATCTGGTGGGAGGGCGTTCCACAGGGCGGGTGCCACTACCGAGAAGGCCCTCTGCCTGGTTCTCTGTAATGTGGCTTCTCACAGTGAGGGAACCGCCAGAAGGCCCTCGGCACTGGACCTCAGTGTCTGGGCAGAACGATGGGGGTGGGGACGTGTTCCTTCAGGTATAGTGGGCCAAAGCCGTTTAGGGCTTTAAAGGTCAACACCAACACTTTGAATTGTGCTTGGAAATAGCGACATTTCTTATCCTCCATTTCCCATCAGCGAACTAGCTATTTAGACTTTCCATACAGGGGCCATGCCCAAGGAAGCAAACAATATAAAATCCGAAGGGCGATTTTCTAACTCAATCAAACACACACACACAATGCAGGCGCAATGGCAGACAAAATACGGTAGAACGGAACTGGAAGAGGTACATAAAAGGGATGCCGGGGACTTTTGGTTTAAGTGAGAGAGAAAATATGGCAATCTGGAGGAGACACTTGGCAGTGGAATTGTGGTGGGGATGGAACAGGTTGGAAAAATTACATGGACTCAAATGTTTTCCAGTGAAGCAAATGGGCACATGGTTTATGACCAAGCAATTCCTTGCACAATCGATAATTAGCCAATGGAATTCATTGCCACAGGATACTGAGATGGGATCTAACATAAAATGTTTTTTAAAAAAGTGATACGGAAGATAGGCCTGTTGATTGGTTCTGATCATGGTTTTCAGAAACGCATGCTCTTATGTTCAGAGACGGCATGCTTCAAAATACCAGAGCATAAAACAGAACCACAGTCTACCTGTGAGCTTTCCTGGAGCATCTAGCTAGTTACCTTGACATCATTTGTCTTCTTGCGACCAAGTGAATTCTGGCACCTCTGCTCTTTGTACCAACCGCCAATGTGGTTCACACAGATCAGAGAGTTTACTCAAAGCTGCTTTCCATCTAACAATAATACTTAACAATAATATTTCTCTTTGAAATGGTCAAAACACTTCACATGTGTTACCTACTTGTGATCCTGACAACAACCCGGTCAGGTGAGTCTTATTAACCACCATTTTGCCAATGGCCCGACCACTCTATCTATTAAAAATAACAAGCAGTATGGGACTTATTTTTTATAGGGCTTACTTCTGAATAGACAAGTATACTTGCAGCATAAACATCCAGGAATTTCGATGTGCAATCTTTCACAGGCATGCTCATCAGCACCAAACTAACAGCAGGCGAAAAGGGCTCTGTATAATGAAGTCCACTAATGCTTCAAAGTGAGAGACGACGTTTACCCCATTAGGGTGTAAAGAAACAAACATGAACAACTGTGGGACCTCTATGCTTTTTGATTTAAGCATGTGCTGTTCTGCAAAAAGGCTAAAAGCCTCAGCCTGGTTTCCAAATGAATGCAAGTGACCATCTGAGCTCTGATGACATAGATCTAAGTTACTTTCCCAAAGCTATCATCACTTACAGACCATTCGCACTTTAGGAAGCAAGCACATCTACTCCCTTATATATGGTGGAATCTGCAAAGAGTCAATGAGAACGCCCAATGTATGTCTAAAAGTATACAAACTTATACCTTCCCTTCGCACCATTTGCCTTTTCAGAAACCAGTGTCTGCTCCTGGTGGCAAATGTACCTGACTGCATATGTGCACCATGGTTAACCGTGAGCGCCCAGATGGCTCCCACTTCACTATTTCCTCAGCACCAGCAGGAGCAAAAAACCACGACTCCTGGTTTAGTGTTACACCTGAAACCCAGGATTGTGGTTTGTTTCGATCCAAACAAACCATGATGTAGAGCCAAGGTCTGTTCTTGGCTTACCAACAGTGATCTGTTTGGACTGAAGCAAACCACAACCCTGGTCTGGATGTAATGTTAAGCCAGAGATCATGGTTTGCCACTTCTGCTTGAGCTGGGGGAGAGAGTGAGTGATGAATGAATGATCTCAGTGCTCACAGTAACCTGTAAACTATTCTATGATCACTGCAAATCAGCCCTTAGTTGATTTGTGATTTCGAAGGTGGTGCTGAAGTCATCAAACATACCCATCAAACAAACCAGCACAACACAACCCTTTTTTCTAATTGAATGAGACAATTTCCAAAGCACACAAGACCAAAGCAATTTCCTAACTCTGTGGTCTGTTTGGTTATGGATGCAAACCTAATGAATGGAAGAACTTTTAAGAATACCCATACTGACTAATGGTTCATTTATCTCTCCATCCTGTCTTTTGATAGTTACCAGCCAGGTATCACAGATGCTCACGAGTAGGACATGACTGCAACATCTATATCCCCAGTTTTCAGATCATCTACCTTCAGGAAACCCTTTCTGCACAATCTTTTCTGCCATGGAACCCCACACTGCCAAAGGATTCTAGAAAGATACATATTTCTGATTATATCACAAGCTTTTCATGTGGATTTTGTAGTTTACTTTTGTTGTTGTGCCAAGATTGTATGTTAAACTCATAAACGTTATATATAATTAGAACTAGACCACTGGCTCGAGTTTTAGCATGCCAATAGCAACAGGTTCATAAGGGGTTGGGCTAGTGGCTCTATTTACTTCTTGTGGCTGCCAAGCTACATCAGTCTGATCTAGACACTCATACAGCAGTTTGTCGTAAGAATCAATGGGAATTTTATTGTGCAATCTTTGAATGATGGGTTTGTTTTATTGGAGTTATATTGACTACTTATGTATCATTTGTCAACATACCCCCCTTTTTAATCTGCCTATGATGCTCTGTGCTGTGACCTATGGTCAAAGCAATGAATTACTTACAGAAATAAATAAAAAAATGCATTTTCGCAAAAAGCTTATCTGTTACCACTTAACTGTCCAATTGGAGAAGCACCCTTAATATGTTTCCAAGAAACCCTGGGATTCTCTGCAACGCGGTTTGGAAAATGGCAATCTCGTTTCTTACTCACCTGAGTAAGTATTAGTTCATCCCAGCTATCCTTTATATTCAACACTAACCCTCAGTGTGGTAATAATGCTCTGGAACTCCTGGTATCTATGAATTAAGTCCGCCCAAGCTCTCATTACAAGTGATACGGCCTGGGGCAAACTTTAGAAGCAACAAAGTGAAAGCTCTTTAGACATTCTCAGCTTTGGTTAGTCAGGCATAAATAAAGAGTTGCTTCAGAAGTTAATGAACTTCTGTCCAACTATGAATGCATAAGTCATGGTGTGTCTTTCAAAGGGAGGGTGCTAAGCTACCCAGACAAGAGCGTCCACTGAGCGTTGGCATCGCACTCACTTTGAAAAGATAAAACTTGATATAAACTTTCTCTAGGCAGCAACACAGCACTGTAAATAACATCTACTAACAAAGAAAATTGCTACATCCCAAGGCTGCTTATCAGATATATTTCTCATATGCATATACATTACACGCATTCACATCTTGTTTACAGGTATACTCTACCTCTTTACTGAAGCTGAATGAAATTCCCTGAGTCAGCAACTAGAACCCATAAAATACTGATCGCTCTCCCATCCGCAGGGAGTGATGTGTGGAGTGGGAAACCTTTGCAAAATGGAGAATTTTCTGTTTCTTAAGTCTATTAGAAGCATTGAAAGGATGCAAACTGCAAATATGTAATATTAGGCAAGCTTTGCAGTTCAGTTTTTTTTAGCTTTGTTTATTGAATATAAGGAAAATAAGCTTATAGGCTAAATTACAGCGCTCTCTAAAGCATCACACACACACACACAAACCCGATTCGAACGGAACATTTTCATTACTCTTAAATCGCATAGGAAAATTTTCCAATTCAATTTTTTCCCAGAAAACCAACACCACTGCCTGAAGGAACTGTGGTCTACACATAAGGAGTCATGGCCGTTAGGTCGACATCGGTGGGCCTTCCGCTAAGAAAGTACCTACAGAGAACAATGAAGCTATCTCGGGGTTCAAAGTATCTATCAGCCACAGTTGATTAAACAGAAAGAAGGGGAAGCCTCCACTGAAGCAAAAAAAAGAAACACCAGAGAAATCTGGACTCCTCCCGGGTAACCCTGAAATGAAGACCCTCACAAAAGGCAAGGCAATCCTATTACAGGCCACAAGATCTAACGCAGTACAAGAAAACATACACGTGTTTCTCCTTCAGTTCCACATTATTATTATTTTTTAAAAAAACCTCAGCACCTTGTAAAATCCAAAACCAAAGCAGAGTTGGGTTTAGGTCTCTTGCATCTCTGTTGAAGGCAAGAAGCAACAACAATGGACAGGGGGGTGAAAAGAAAAGAAAAGAATTATGTAGTGTCAGAATAGGCAAAAGTTCCCTTGGGTCTGCTGAAGCTTCTTCTTCCATCCTATCCCCCCCCCCTTTATGCGTAGAGCAAGGTGTTACTCTGGCTACATAAGCAATAGCACACATGTCACCACAATGGAAACAGACCTCATTCGTGTTTTTTGGTATTGAATAAAGCGATGACAAACCTAGACAGCATCTTAGAAAGCTGAGACATCACCTTGCCGACAAAGGTCCGTTTAGTTAAAGCTATGGTTTTCCAGTAGTGATGTATGGAAGTGAGAGCTGGACCATAAAGAAGGCTAATCACCAAAGAATTGATGCCTTTGAATTGTGGTGCTGGAGGAGACTCTTGAGAGTCTCATGGACTGCAAGAAGATCAAACCTCTCCACTCTTAAGGAAATCAGCCCTGAGTGCTCACTGGAAGGACAGATCGTGAAGCTGAGGCTCCAGTACTTTGGCCACCTCATGAGAAGAGAAGACTCCCTGGAAAAGACCCTGATGTTGGGAAAGATAGAGGGCACAAGGAGAAGGGGACGACAGAGGAAGAGATGGTTGGACAGTGTTCTCGAAGCTACCAGCATGAGTTTGACCAAACTGCGGGAGGCAGTGGAAGGCAGGAGTGCCTGGCGTGCTCTGGTCCATGGGGTCACGAAGAGTCGGAAACGACTAAACGACTTAACAACAACACTTATAATTATTTTAATATTTTGCTTATTATGTTTTGTTTTATGTTACATTAAGTCCACGGCTCCATACAACAACAGCAGCAGCAGCAGCGGCGGTGGTGGTGCCCCTGCTATGTTCCTGGTAAATCCAATTCTTTAAAGGCACAACATTATCACCACTATGAACTGGACTCTTCCTTTCTGCTAAATTGCCAAAGGAGGAGCTGCATAGCAAATGACTACTACTCATGAGAAGCAAGTGGGATTTTCATGCATGCTTTTGAACAGCCATTTCCAACACCAAAGCGCTTCTCCCTCCCATGTAGATTTTAGCAATAAAGGGAGATCAACATTCATTTTCCAGGGGCCCATCATTCATCAGCCAACCAGAGACATAAAGGCTCCCAAGGACATACCTGAATAATCTATCATCTACAGAGACAAGACTTCCACACCAAATGTGCTGCTTTGGATATGAGCCTTGATTGAGTAAAACTACACATGGGGAAACTGCAGACACAAACACACGCCAAACAACAAGGAGAGCGTTGACAATGTGTGCATTTTTAATTTAAGAATGATGTTTCAAAATTATGCCAGTGGGAGGGGTGGAGAAGAAAGTTAAAAAGGGCAGAAGAAACAAGACAATCCACCTCCGTCTGCTCAAACCGCCTGCATCACTTTGCTGTGGCGTCTTGTTGTGTTTTGACAAGTCACACTCGCTGAAGGATCAGCAAGCCTTTACACACTGACAACTACAACCCCAGGCTCTCGTCGTTATGAAAACAAACTGAAGCCAAAAAGGAAAGGGGGAAAAGCAAGGGGAGACAAGAAGGATGAGGTTACTTAGGCAGCAAAGGAGCTAGCCAGACTTCTGCTTTGTGCTTGGTTCAATAAAGGGAGTTCTATCACCCTAGCCAAGCAAGCTTCCTCTCTTCCTGATGCATGTGAAATTGGGAGGCTAGTCAAATTAGATGCAAACGCCAGGCTCACGCCCAGCAATTTGTAATCATGACAAGTCTACTTCTATCACTGTCTCAATCTGCTGCATATAGAGGCAATAAGATTTGCCGTCGGTTGGGACCAATGTACAGGGAAAGCAAGCTCTTCTGCCCGTGATGCTAGCTCTGAAAAGGAAAGATTGCAAAGAATGAAAGAAGGAGGAATGACAGACACAGGCATGGACTGTCCACTGTTGTACAGGCAACAGCATAGAACCCAGGATAGTGAGGATTTAAGGTCAAAAACCCACCATCCCAGTGACTCCATGCCTTCTTCCTCAAGTTTGCTTATGGGCTTCTGCCAATCTGATCTATCCAGAAATGGGTAACTTGTCTTTGCAATGAAGGCCACACAGGAATCACATCCATGTGTCAAATGGTCTGAGCTAACCTTCATGCAGTGATTGCAAGAGAGATTCAACTAATTTTCACGAACAAGGCACAGGCCAAACTTACTGTTGAAGGACATATCGTTTAGTTAATTGACCAGAGTTTTTATTCTGAAATCGTCTGCCTCAAATGGGTTTTAGCACCTGGAAAAATGTTTATATTTAGACTTTAGAGTCATTAATATGTTGAGGGTCAACAGGCATCTGATTTCCAATATGCTGGCAGGGGTTGCTACCTTATCTCCATAATGGTCAGCTTGTGAACTTGCAGGTTCATCTGAGTTGCCACTGTTGGGGAGAGAGTATTGGGCTGGATGTGGTTTGTCTAAGCCAGAAGGACATTTGCTTGTGATCTTATCACCAGATTCCTAACCAATTAAGATAGCTTGGGGCTTATTTGTTGCTGTTCCCGTTGCATTTCCTGAGCAATCACATTTTCGGGCCTCTCTCTGTAACCAAAACTTATCTCAAAAGATAACACAAACCGCAGCAGAAGGCTAGGGTTTTTGGAGGCTAACAAAGACCCATAGACAACGCTAAACGCTTTCTGATTTAACTTGTATCTCTATTCACACCAACATAAAAGGATCCTACCAAAAACAAAAGGGGGAAAGATATCAGATCAAGGTCAGGGCTTTAAAGGCTGGAGCTAGGATACCATTAGCCCCTTAGGAAGGCAGACTGCATGATAATTGGCCTGAAAGGGTCTTTTCCCACCCTCTTCCCCTTCCTTCCCCTTTAAAGAAAGGGTTTAATTGTGCCAGTTCTTTACAGACAGTCAAGCCAGATTCACCAAGGCAGCTATAAAAGTTACTTCCTTTTTTGTTCTTGCTAATGCACAGGGAGATACTGAAGAGGCTTTCAAAGGAATTCCTGAAAAAAGGGCTGGTGGCTTAATGTTTTTAAAGGCACATGAGCATACTCAGTAGCATGGAAGGGGAGAGAGAGAGACCAAACACGCAAAAAAATAAATAAAAGCCCCCTCTGCGTAGCAAGGTTAAAAGGGTAAAGGAGGGCTGAACGAAATTTTATGAAGTCTTCCCCCCACCCTTCTCTTCTGTGCTCCTTCACCACCCCAAGTTGAAACCTAGATAATGACACTGGGTGGAGACCAAATTTTAATCCTCAGCAGCCAAACCAAAATTAGCTTCCCAGCCAAAACGCTCTCTTTGCCTCGCCTTCTGGGGAAGGAAACCAAGGGGAAAATCATGAAAAGATTCCTCAGTAAACTGAGACAGGAGGCGGCAAGGCAATGTTCAAGTAAAGGTGACCCTGCTATTAAAATATTTTTTGAGATAATAAAAATAAAAATCAAGCGCTCAGGCAGTCTCTCTTTGGAAATCAGGTCCTGCAAGAGCATGTGATTACTAGGAAGGGGGGTGTGTGTGACAGCCTTCTTAAGCCTCCCTGTCTTTTTCTCCTCTTTCACTAATTACTAACTACATTTCCCTTCCTTTTGTCCTTTCATTCTTTTTTTTTCTTTTTTTTCTAAACTTTTCTCATGAAGCAATGATGCAATATCCTATCGTGTTTCAATGTTTCCTGTTAAGAACAGGGTGAAAGTTACCATTACGTGTTTTAAAAATACTACCTGCTATCAACACATGCCGTCTCCCCCCCCCAAAAAAACCACCTCAGGCACTGTGTCATTCCCCCCCCCCCCCAGGCTGCAGAAAACTGGCTCTATGGTCTTGAAAGCTGAATGGTTTTCTATCCGTTTGTGAACACAAGAACTTATCAAGCCAAAGGGGGTAATTTTTTAAAGGCTTAAAAAGAGGACTCCCAATTTCACCATTCCACAGCTCCATTCACTCACCCCGCCTTGGTTCACCCTGCAAGTCTTTCACACGCTATTTGGGCCCACCCATGTGTGAATGGGGTCAATGCCTTTTCTGCCCCTTCTCCAGTCCAGGAATAAAGCCATCAGTTTTTCCATGTTCCAGTCCCCTTTCCCCAGTCTGCATGCTACAGTGGTACCTCAGGTTACGGACGCTTCAGGTTACAGACTCCGCTAACCCAGAAATAGTACCTCGGGTTAAGAACTTTGCTTCAGGATGAGAACAGAAATCGCGCGGCTTCTGGGTTTCTGGGGTTTCTCCTGTTGTTATGCTGTCTCTCACAGCTACAATAAACCTACCATTAAAATTATGGACCAGTCATTACTTCATCAGAGAGCAAACGGGCAAATTTAGCAGGGGATCAAATACTTTCCCCCCTCACTGTACATGTTGGAGGGGGAGAAAGAAACATGAAGTCCCAGGTAGCTTATGAGTTGCCTTGAGCGAAACTATTGAAATATGGTTGGTGTAAAATCTGCATTAAGTGGCCCTATGTGATGCGAGAGGCTTAAATATGGAATAATTTATTGTTGGTAGAGGCAGTGAAAGGACATGAAGCCTACCCGAAAAGAGCCGACCCTCCCCAGCCATATAAAGGAGTTGGGTTTGGACATTCCTCGCTAATGCAACTAGGCACAAGTGAGAATGATGTAGGGGAAATCCCAATCAAGAAACCTTAATGAGCATTTTCTTGCAGAAAGTCCCTGTGCTTCTGAAGACACGGTGGCTCTGTGTGATTAAATTAGCTAGCTGTTCCCTCCAGCTTATCAGCAAAACAGAATAAAATAAAATGAAGAATATATCCAAGGTTGTAAAGTTGGTTAAAACAGCTAATTACAAACTCAGGGGCCAGAGATCAAGCACTTTCAGTTCCCACCGTTCTGACAGTACCCAGCCCATGTTCCTTCTCACAGATATTCAGTTCCTGAACAGCAGAAGACCATCTCCCGGTTAAACCTTAAAACAAACTCTGCAGAAAACAGTAAAAAGGTAAAGGTAAAGGGACCCCTGACCATGAGGTCCAGTCGTGGCCAACTCTGGGGTTGCGGCGCTCATCTCTCTTTACTGGCCGAGGGAGCCGGCGTACTGCTTCTGGGTCATGTGGCCAGCATGACGAAGCTGCTTCTGGCAAACCAGAGCAGCACACGGAAATGCTGTTTACCTTCCCGCTGGAGGAAGGCACCGGCCGGTACCTATTTATCTACTTGCACTTTGACGTGCTTTCGAACTGCTAGGTTGGCAGGAGCAGGGACTGAGCAACGGGAGCTCACCCCGTCACAGGGATTTGAACCGCCGACCTTCTGATTGGCAAGTCCTAGGCTCTGTGGTTTAACCCACAGTGCCACCCACGTCCAGAAAACAGTAGCATGCCCAAAAATCCCTCCAAACCAAAATAATAAGGTAAACACGAACGTTGCTTTCTTTTGTGTGGTATGGACTGAACTAAGTCCATGGAACTGTGCTTAATATCACTTAGCTGAAAACAAGCTGGAGGGGAAACAGCTTTGTGACACTAGGAGGTGAGCCAGGTTGCTAGGTATGGGTCATTCAATCCTGCTCAGAAAGATGGTCCTCTCTGGCAGTGACCTCCGACTGGCCCTGTTGTCGTCTTCTTTTACACGGCTCCCTCGGAGGCCGCTGCGCCAGACACCACCAGTAGGAATTTCACTTTCATCTTTGCGAAACCGCACTGTCTGATAAGGCAGCGGCTGAGGCCCAAATATTTGGGCGAAACAATTGAGAGAGGTCAGGTGCCTGCATCGCTTCAAAACCACCCGGCAAGAGTAGCTGAGGAGATGGGCTGCCGCAGATAGCGCAAAAGCAGATAACCCCAGAGTAACCTTAGTTAATAGCCAAACAGCGGGCAACCAAGGAGCATGTTGCAGCCTCCTCGCTGAGCAAACACAGGAATGGGAAGTACGTGCTGGAAGGAACAGCCAGCGGTGCCTACCTGAGGTATTACCCCGAAGGAGCAGCCAGCCACCTTTGCCAAGAAATCCCTATCAGTTTTCTGAGTCTTGGATCAGCAGCTGCGTGAGAGGCTGGGTTTACACAGCAAATGTGACTCTCTCCTCCACAGCAAATACTACACCTCCCATGGTTTCTGTGACCGCCGAAAACCCCACGTGCGGTTAGCTACACCCTTGAAAGTGCTGCCCTTTTGTTCACGCGGTAGTATTACAAACAACTGTTATTAAACAACCCGCCGCGGCAATTTTGCTTATCGTTCCAACAGCAAAACACATGGAACGAGGACATGGGAAAAATGGTGAGGAAGTTTAACGGACGGGGTGAGAAACGAAACACAAACCCCACACTGTCCATGTATTCACACTTTTACCAAGAGAAGTGGAATGTCTTTGCTGCACCCGCTTTTCAAGCTTTGTGTTTCTTTTCTTAACCTTACGCTACACCTTCATTCCATCATGGAAGCTGAGGCAGAGTGCCATTGGTTTCCAGGTGGCCTCCCATCCTTACACTGGCCAGACTCAAAGCGGCTTGGCTTCAGAAAGGGCATGATGGCCTCGTGTGCCTTCTGACCATTCCCCACAGAGCCCAAAGAATAACCTAAATAAAGTATAATGAAAACAAAGGCCATGACTCTCAAAGGTGGTACATGGAGCCACTGACTGAAACAGAAGGAAACAGTGTGCAAAATAGGCCTGAAGCCACTTGAAGAGGGGTGGATGTGGCAGAAGGTCACAGGCCTTTTCCAGTCTGCTGGTCTCGCTCAAGCCTTTTCTGCATTCATACAGTCATACATCATGTTACGTTTGCTTCATGTTACGTTTTTTCAGGTTGCGTCCTGCGGCGACACAGAAGTACTGGAAAGGGTTACTTCTGGGTTTCGCCGCTCGCGCATGCGCACAGGCGCCAAATCGCACTTCGCACATGTGCACAAGCGCCAAATCACGCTGCGTACCTGCGCAGATACAACACTTCAGGTTGCGCGCTTTTTTTGTTGCGAATGGCCCTCCCGTCCGCAACCAGAGGTACCACTGTACAGTTAAGTTGCAACCATTTTGCCTGAGGTAAAGCTAGCTGTGTTTGAGCTCTTAGGTCTGGGTCGAGTCCCCCTGACTCTCGAGGGAATAGCGGTTCAGATCTCTACCGGGGTGCATTTTACCCCTTCCTTCCTCCACTCACATTATGCAACATGCGTTAAGAGGCGGCCCATCCAGTTTGTCTAGGGAAAGTGGAGGCCGTCTCCTTGGAGCAGCCAAAATCACACCTTAATGTCATGAGTAGTGCAAGAGAGTGTCAGATACCCACCCTTATACGTTGCAAAGGCAGCCGCTACACAGGTAAGCGTCCGAACCGCGTCTTAAATAATCTATCGCCATAAGCAGGGTCCTGGGGAATGCGAAATGCCATTTGAGGTGTTGTGCAGACAGAAGGATTTCCTAACGTGGAGACTTCTTTTAGCTCCCTCATGCAAACTCTCTGGCTGTTCGCTCCAACCGCACCTATTTAAAGTTGCCCATCTGGCTCAATTGCCAACTCTTACATGCAGAAGTAAACCGTCTCACGTGATGAAGCCTTCACCACTTCCTCTGGGCAAATTTTATTTAGCAGGCAGATACATAAATAAAGACAGGCTCACGCCATTAGGGTTAGACTAGACTTTTAAAAGTGTGCTTTTGTATATTTGTTGGGACTTCATCTCCTTCCCCGCATTATTATTATTTTTTTAAAGGGCTCAGAAAGCCATGCAGACACTTAAACATTATTGGGGGGGGGGACTGTTGAGGGAATGTAGCAGACTGGAAAGGGAAGGAAAAAGAAACCCCCTATATTAGAAAAACACTCACAAAAATTACATGGTTTTTTTATAATAAGAACTGTCTGATAAACAACATGCTTTCCTTTTCACTGCAACCAACTTTTTTTTAAAAGGCCCAAGGAATGTTGACTTTTGTTATTAATGGCTGCAATCCAGCTATAGTTAGTTGTGTGACCAAGTCCCAGTGACAGCAAAGAGACTTAGTTGTGACTTTAACTTCCATTGCTGTCTACTTTAGAGTAAGCAGAGAATCACAGAGTTGGATCATTGGGCCCAACCCCCCCCCCCCCCCGCAATGCAGGAATATGCATCTGTCCCATACGGGGATTGAACCTGCAACCTGGGCATTATCACCACCCTACTCTAACCAACTGAGCTGCGCACATGCATATCCAGAACAGGAGGGTTGCATCCGGACTCCCTCGCATTTTGTAGGCTTCTGAAATGTTGCTTCTCCTTCCTATGGAAGTAAAAGCCCAGAGGACAGAGAGAAAGCGGGAGGGAGGGGGGCAGTGGAGCTAGAATGGAGCGTCAGAGGCCAAAAACTACACGGGACGCGGTGCCAAGAGTGAGTCTCCTCGGTTTGCTACATACTGCTCTGGTCAGATGATGTGCGAGGAGAGCTGCAATGCTTCTGTGCTAGTCTGGCAGGCAGCCTGTTTCACTTCAAAGACTCCATTGCTGTCATCTTAGCATTAACCCCTGATAACCTTGTCCTTTCGCACAGACAGACCTGAGTTTTTAGGTAAGCCATTTAATAAGGCGTAAGTACAAGCTAATGCTCTGTAAAACCCGCCTCTTTTTTAAAAATCCAGCAATAAGAAAACAGGCTGCACAGGACCACATTTGAAACCATATATGGAGAAATATATGTATTTATGTTGGGTGCGGAGGGGATATAAATAAATGATGTACAGTCATACCTTGGGTTAGAGCCGCTTCAGGTTGTGTTTTTTTGGGTTACAGACCGCTGAAACCTGGAAGTACTGGAACGGGTTACTTCCGGGGTTTGGCCGTTGGGCATGCGCAGAAGCGCCGTATCACAACCCGTGCGTGCGCAGACGTGGGTTGCGAACACTGCAGGTTGCGAACATGCATCCCACACAGATCATGTTCGCAACCCGAGCGTCCACTGTATATGGGGTTGGTTTTTTGATGTGTGTTTTTTTTTAAGCACTACCAATTGTTTAGATTGAAGGTAGTAGAAACTAGTGGTTTTACAGAGAAACGTCTCACTTTAAGATTGTAAGAGGAATGCTGAAGTGTAAACAATTGCATTTCTTCTGCAGCTATAAATTTGATATTAAAGGGGTGGGGACTGGAATGTAATTGGGATTTGTATGAATAAAATTATCCCGCCCATCCTAGTATTATTTGCCCTCAATAACACCACGCACGATTTCAAACTGTTGGGTAGTCAGATGCAGAACAGAACAAGACTCTTGCATCAAAGAGGGGATTTCCACAGGTATGCGCTTTGCGAGTGTCGCTTTCTAAATTTCCCCCTTGACAGGAGACCTGTTCTCTTTATCACCTAACATGTAGGGAAATGGAAGAGAAGATAAATTTGGCCACTAACAAAACCAGGTTCTGCCATTGTGAAGGGTTTCTAGGTTATTTTCTTTTTACGTTCCGCCTCTCCGTAGCTGACACAGATACCAGCGAGGATCAAAAGGCATAGTGAAACATACCAGGGCCGTTTCCTATTTCACAATGAAATAGCCACCAGCTTTTCCTTTGGAGCTTTTCGTAGTAAAAAGGTGAACTGAAGTAGAATTGAACATATGTGTCAAATAACACGAGGCCTGTTCTCATGTGTGGGGTGCATTTGACTGCCACACCTCTTCATGTTATGGCTAGTTTACTTGCACAATCTAATATCTGCCTTAAAACGGAAATAGAAACAGTATGACTGTTCGAGACCAAAGCTTCCGTTGACACAAACAGGTGCAAACTTTCAAGATACGTAGAGCTGAGCCCAAAACTGCAGTTTTCATAGTGCTTAAAAAAGAACAACCCCCAAACACCTCTTTTTAGTGATTTTCTTCTTCTTTCTCATTCTCACTGTTTGGTTATTCATTTCCATTGAACTCACTCACCCCTCACTCTCAATCGCCCTCAGGTGACATCATCTCCCTGTTCATAACAGGATCACTTTTGGGGTAGGATCACCCATGTGACTAATCCAGTAAACTGCAACAAACCTCCGAACCTGCCGGCACCTTTTGCCCCTCTTTACCAAAAGGTAGATTAGTTGCCACCTCCTCCCTTCGTCCCTAACTCGCCTCCCACTTCCTCTCTCACATTACATCGGGTTAAATGCAACATATAACTTATAACGTTCAAAATATGCAGCCGTATCTACCCAGAAAACGTCTCCAGCCAAGGTGAAGGTGCTGGCCTAAGCTCAAAACAAGAGCTTGGCATTCAATTGAGATTTTGGTGGACTACCTCACTTTAAAAACAGACGAATACCCTCACACGAAACAGGCAGCTTGCCCATCAAAACTTATTCCAAAAGTAACCTGTATCCTCCTATTGATACAGAAATGGATTGTGCCTCAATCGCCAACCCAGTTCCAACATGAATGTTCAGTCTAGATAGCTCAGTTGGTTAGAGCGTGGTGCTGGTAACGCCAAGGTTGCAGGTTCAATCCCCGTCTGGGGCAGCTGCATATTCCTGCATTGCAGGGGGTTGGACTAGATGACCCTCATGGTCCCCCTCCAACACTACAGTTCTGTGATCCTATGAACGGCCTTGGCAAAAATGGCTGTGTCTCAGCATCACTTCTGTTTGCAGGCTGGGACCTGAGACCTTCAGTTACCAGATGTCTGGCTTCTTTGACCACTCCCACCACGTGTCTCCCTAAGTTTATTTACTGCAAAAGAAACTAATGGGCAGGAGAGTCACAAAGCGAGATGGACAAAAGACCTATGGAGAAGGTGGGGGAAAGAGAAAACCAGGGAGTGGTGGTGGTTTTTTTTGCCTCAGGAGAGGAGGATTAACTGAGAGGCAAGTTGGGGAGGGCGGAAATTGATCCAAGCCACATGTTTACTCCTAAGTTTCCCTGTTCAGGTTTTAACCTTTAGGAAGATCCTCCTTTAAAGGGGGGGGGGGGAACGTTCCTTAAAAAACATAGTTAAACTAGGTCCCAGAAAATTTGGCCAGCCAACCTAGTTTCTTTCCCTCCCTACAACGGCCCGGCCTTCTCATCCTTTTTTTCCTCCAAACGCCACACATAACATGAAAGGGCAGCGCACAGTGAATTAAAGGTCACTTCTGGTGGAACCAGTTCCTTTGTGAAGACCCCCACAGGATTAAGTTTTCAAATCCAGAATATATATATATATATATATATATATATATATATATATATATATATATATTTCTGTCTCCCTCTCTCTCTCTCTTTTTCTTCCTTTGCCAAAAGAATCAAGTCACTGGCTCCAGGCTCCCAGGCTTCCTCCCACCCTGAACTGAGCCTCATTCATTAGCTGGAACCGCCGCAGCTCAGTCCAAGCCAGGAAGAAAAACAGCAAACACAGCAAGTGAAAGAGTCAGATTGGTTATTTTCGAGGGGGAAACACTTTGGGCAGCGGCGTCTGTCTCTCTCCATCCCCACCCTGCTTTTCTCGCTCTCTCCCATGAATTTCTCTCATCCTTCCATGATGGTCACCCTCCCACATCCTCTGGGCAGTGTGCGTTCCCCCCACACCTTCGCCATTCATCAGGGAGAGTAGTTTTAGCCACATGAAACAGAACTGCAGGAGTATTTGTAGCTCTGAAAGGCATCCCTTAAAGGAAAACAGCCAGGCCCTTCTTGCATTCTTCAGGCAAAAGCTAGGCATACATACATATGTGTATGTAAAATGCATCATTTGCCTTCCAACTGTTTTAAGATGCTCTCCTTGAAGCAAAACACCCAGCAGCACCTTCTCAACATAATTATTTTTGGGGGGTGGGGATGGGAATTCTGGCAACTCCTGGGGGAGAGGGAGAGCTGGCTAAAAAAATGTTTAATACTCTCCTAAAAAACAGTGTAGAGTGCACTTCAGGAACAGACACCATGCATGCCCTACGGCAAAGCCAGAATCATTTCCATGTTGGATGTGGAAGAGGACTCTGGGGCCATGTTTTTAGGAAAACGGTGTGCCCATGGGCATAATAATAATAATAATAATAATAATAATAATAATAATAGTTTATTATTTATACCCCGCCCATCTGGCTGGGTTTCCCCAGCCACTCTGCATTGCAAGCATCCACAAAACGGTTGCTTTGGCATTACAATTACAAAAATCGCGCCCCCAATTAACCTCATTGGTTCATTGATTTCAACAGTTTCACATGACAGACTCACAATATGGAAGTGCTAAAAGTGAAGTCAATGTCCCTTTCCCCATGTTCTTCCTCCATCCCCACCACAACTACAAGGGGGTGTGCATAAGGCCCCCTCCCTCAAATCCTTAGTGCTGCCCCTGAACTTCTGAAGCAAGGAACTTCCTTCTTTGCTAGCAGAATCAAGTCACTGGCTCCCTGGAATATTTAACGCCCCAGGAGATTAAAGTTCTAGATCACGTAGGGAGTAGAAAAATCTGCAGGTGGAAAGCCGCAGAAGCGGTGACCCTCCCCCCAAGAGTGGGGCAGGGCTACACAAGTGATGGGAGATTACATGAGGGGGTGTTGCCTAAAGAGGTCTATCGTGTACACCACTGAAAAACATTCTGGGAAGGTAGGACTAAGTAAAGAAACAAAAACAAGAACGACATTGCTAGATCAGATCCATCTGCTCCCAACATTCTGCCATCAGCATTGGTAAGGCCTCTGAAAAGTTCACAAGCAAGGTATGAAGGCAACAGCTGCTCTTCTGATGTGCAGAGATACACTCTCGCTGAACCATTTAGTTCATACAGCTAATAGCTACGGAGAATCTTGTTCTTCGTGAACTTGTCAAATGCCTTTCTTTTACAAGGCTTCTAAGCTAGTGGCCATTGCTGCAAATGAATGCCATAAGTTCCCATAATGAATTCCGTAAGTTAACCATGTGCTCTGTATACTGCCGTTTCTGCGCCTAAAAAAGGACTTTGCTTTCGTCTGCCCTGACTGAACCTACTCCGTTCACCATAATGCTCAATGTTGAATTCAGATCATCTTAGATGTACACCTTTTAAAGGCATGTGAAGCTGCCCAAGAAAAGCTGAAGGCTTGTCTGTGCTGGGACAATACTTGTCATCTTACATCTTACCATTTGAAAGGTTAAGTCACATAGCAGTGAAAGGTTCTGTAGACAGGTCACCATATATATCTCATGGTGCTAAGATGGCGGATTAGAATAAAAAACGAGAGGTAGGTTTGTGTATACTTATGAGAGAAAGAGGGGGGGTACGCAGACATGGTCTGTGTCGAGAGAGACAGAAATCCTATGTGATGTGTGTGTAAGAATTTGAGAGAGAATCGTGGCAGGTAAGTTTGTTTGGTTTGTGTGTTGAGAGCAACAGAGCTCCTTTGGGAGGAAGGAGGACATACATTTAATAAAAAAATAAGCAAACAAACAGATGACTCTGACAACCCATTTCGTAATTGTTTGGGATAAAGTGAGAAGGCAACTGGCCTAGCTCATTCATGGAAGGCAATAGGAAAAAGGAAGAATATGTGTGCTTTTCAGCGAACCATCCTCTACTTAAACCTAGAGAAGTTATTACTACTGCAGATAAACGTAAAGTATCCTAAATGCCCCTGATAATAGCTCACGGAAAGCCCTGTTCAAATAGCACTTTTAAACCCTAATGTTTGCAATGGGTGGGAGTCAAGCATGTGCTAAAATTTCCTGACTGGACTTTTGAAACGCTTAGCTATGCCTAGATAGTGTTTTCCCCTTTTGCCTTTTTGACTGCAGTCACCTCCTCCTCCTAGGGAATTTTCAGAGGCACACTTCGAGATTTCCAGTGGATTTAGTAGAAAATCAGGCAAAATTCAGAACAAATGCTCCTTCGTGCACAGGTATTCAGCTTCTGCTTCAGAGCTCGCCATTTCCTTTGTGACTTAAAGCACTCCCTTCCCCTCCTCATTAAACTGTAAATATCTACAAAATGTCCAGTTAAAAAACAACACACACACTTTTTTATTTTTATTTTTTACAGATTCCCTTTTTAGAGTGGGAACTTCGCTCTCTGGCATGCTAAAAAAACTCAGAAGTCGCCAACACCCACCCACCCCAAAATTATAGAGGGATAAGATCTAGTTCAATGAGGCTTCGAGTGCGGAAGACGGCAACTGGAAACCTCACTGAAAGCACCAGTTTTCCACTTTCCCCCTGCATTACCTAGTGAGGCCCACTAAGAAAGCATTCCACCACCAGGCAAGCGATGTTATTTCCTGCAGCCCCATAACGCCCCCCCTCCCACTTTCCCTCCCCTTCAGCAGCAGACTAGACAGACCAAGATGTTATCAATGTGCAAACGCTTTCAAAGAGAGTCTCCTTTAAAAGCTAGTACTTCCTTTGCTTATTTCATGTGGTATCCTGAGAAACTAAACCGCACCCCCCTCGCGTACTCACGCATGTTTTTCTGTTTCTTTGAAACCACCTAGCATCCTTATTGTGTTGTACGGATTCTTTCTTTCTTCTCGTTTTGCCCCCCACCCCTACATATGATGTTCAGCTTTTTGCAGAAGGAGGCCCTGCTGAAAAACTAGAACCACAAGTTGCTCTCTTTTTTCAAGGAAGGAAAAACAAAGGCTAACCTGCAAGTGCCCCCACTTCTCTCTCTTTTCCCTCTCCTCCTGCTCATTTGATTAATTCTCATTAGGGCCCTTTGAACAAACAGAATACTCCCCTCTCAAATGAAACACAGGCAGGGTATGTATTACACTAAAAGGAAAGCAAACAAGTCTCACTTAAATATAGCCATGCTGCTTGCAATTCCTGGAGAGAAAGGCACACACACCATATGCACACTCACAACCAGATAGCCGACATATTTCTGACATTCCGGTCTAGGGCTAATGAGTGGAGGAGCAGAACCATTCCACAAACCATAAATCAAGCAGGGACTCCTTGGCCAAGGAATATTTGTCTTCCGAAAGGTTCACAAGCCCAGACAGGTATTTTTGGGGCATTAGCAAAAACACACACACACAAAAATCAGGGGCATCTCAAGGAACAGAACTACACAAGCAGCAAAAAAAAAAAAAAAAAAAAAAGGAAGCACAAGAAGGCTTTGAAAGAAGCCCGTCTGAGTAAAATCAAGGTTCAAGCCCCCTGAGCTTCAGCTCAGGATTGCAGCCATAAACATTACAGGCAAGTTAGAAGTCAAAGGGATATTTGAGAGACAACAGCTCTCCAAACCAGGTGCCTCATAATGCTCTTTTAACAAGTCTTTTTGCAAGAGACCCAGCCATTCCCATTCCCTAGAGTTCTGGGCCACCAAAATGTCTTACAGCCCAACCAGAATCACTGAAATGCCAGCCCAAACTTGCAACCTTTGGTGGGGGGGAGCAGGAGCCTAATCTGGCACACCCATGCAGTGGACAGTATATAATTTAACTCTCGGTGCATAAATCACATAGTCAGACAATGCCCTCAGCTAACTGCTGTGTTGCAGCTGCCAGCCTAGCAGCAGTCTTTGTCTAGGATCACAACCAGCTCTTTTAACGACGGGGGTTGACGGCGAGGTTGTTGGGCCAGAAAGATAATGCGAGGGAAAGGTGGCTGGTGTTGTCAGCGCAGCCAGGAAATATTCTGCCCTGGGACTATTCAACACCAAGTGTCAAATGCTACAGCATCACACAAAACTGTTGTATGGTGCCAAATCAAGAAGAGATGCTCCCCACTGCGGGAGTAACTTGCATGTAAAGGCACTATGGTTATCAAGTTGCCAGCTACCATCAGCAAAGACCTACACACTGAATAATTGCTGGTACAAAAGTATAAAGGAAGCTGCCATACACAGAGTCAGACCACTGGTCCATCAAGCTCCGTTCACAGAGTGACAGCAGCTCTGTAGCACAGTGTTTCCAGCTGTTTGTGGACTACAGTCCCCACCACCCTTGACCATTGGTCCTGCTAGTTAGGGGTGATGCGAACTGTAGTCCACAAACACCTGGAGACAAAAAAAAAAATGGGAAACCCTGCTTTAGGGTTTTAGGCAGGAGCATTTCCCACCCACCCCTGAAGATGGACCCACATTGGACAAAAAGATTCCTTCATTGCAGGGGGTTGGACTAGATGACCCTCATGGCCCCTTCCAACTCTACAACTCTGTGCCAGGAACATGGAGCCTTCTGCATGCAAGGCCCCTGTGCACAGAAAATCTGCGGCAACAGATCAACTGGCTGCTGACCCCTAAAAATATGAAATGGCTCTTCAGCCCTTTGTACAACAGGTCCCTAAAATAGTCTTGATTGTATCCTTCGATGGAACCACAATTGAGGTTGGATTCAAAGATCTAGATTTTTTGCAAGCACACACCTGACTTTTCTGCTGCTGAACTAGTTCAAGGCATCCACTGGAGCTTTTCAGACAACCGAGTTCCCAACATCTGCATGACTGCATTCATGAGAGGGGAACAGAACAGGCTGTGTTTGTCTGGATCTGTGCTACCAGTTAACACAAGAGAAGAGATGGGTACCACTTCAGCCACGACAGGGCAAACCACAGTGACAGACATCTGCCGGATCAGAATGTTAAAAGTCTTGCTAAACGTTTATGAAATGTACAACAGCAAGGGTACAAATGGAATCCTGTTTCTTACCTGAAAGCCCCCCAGGGGCCAGATAATTAGTTCCCCCTGTCTCAGTGGAGGAAGGCACAGAGTCTGGACATCTTGCTGCAAGAGAAAAGGGAAATGAATTAAGAAACAAGCATGACGTACCACTTCAAAAAGAGAGAGAGAAAGGCACACAGCAAACAATGTCTCCAGCCAAATGAAGCACATTCCAGAGCGTTTAGCAGGAAGTTATTACTAATTGTCTGCACAGAGACACTGCAATTCTTCATGATACATCCACCCTAACTCATCACCCATGTCTAGGCTCCACTCTGCCACTTAATCACATTAGTCAATGAGCACAAGATTACAGACTGGCTGGAATAGTCTTCTCTTCCCCTCATCCCTTCTTTTGTTTGGCTGGTTTTCTTTTCTGGCTGGTCACTGGTTATTCAAATATCCATCTTGCCATGTTTAAGCCAAAGCTCAAGATCAAAAAGGAGTTTTCACTGGCGCACTACTGATTTGTGTTAAGGCAGTGAGTTGACAATGCAAAACTGAAGAAGAACTGGGGGGCATTTTGCCAAAGGCATTCCTTTCAAAAAATACAAAAACTGTCCTTGTTTCCATATTATTTCATTAGGAATCTTCCAAATGATGACCAGCCTTTGCAATAGTTTGTCTGGGCAAACTATGTCTGACAACCAGAGGAAAAGGCTCCATCAGATGCATCTATGAAAACTTATGCCATCATAAAATTGTTAGTCTTTAAGGTGCCACAAGACTATGGTGTTTTTGATGCAACATGGCTACCCTACTACAAACTGTTATGTAATGTCATTTTAAAAGAGTCTTACGGAAAAACAAGTGTTGGGGAGAGAATTTTCAAGTTCCTGGCAATGAAAAGAAGAGTTTCTGTGGTTTTGTTTTTTAAGAAACAAAACAAACAAACAAAACAAAGTTTGATCTGCTCTAGGAGAGGAGGGTGAAAAAAGTCTAGAAGTCACATATTCTCAACCATTTCCCACACCACCAGGGCCTGAGGAAAACTGGAGCCCAGCTCATAGACATAAATCCAAATCTAAGCGGTTCAAGTCCAGGGGAGAAATAAAGGAAATCAAAAGCCGATCTAAGGATGCGCCCAACCTCAAGACAAGCTGGCAAACTGTCCACATGACCTATGGCTACATGAAGTTAGGACATGCAATAGCTGCAGCACAGCGATGGACACATGCAGAAACACACAGAGTCTTTGCCTTCAACCCCTCTCTACCCATCCCTCCAAGTTGTTTTTCCAAGAACTCACTCCTGAAAAATATAAGAGCAGGAACACGTGTATGTGTGCGTATGTGACTGTGTAATCTCATTTTATCAGAGTCAAGTATAACCCTGAACAGGAATATACAGTTTAACAGGATATACTTAATCAAACTGAAAACAATGGGGCAGACAGGAAATTGAGTTACTTGTGAAATACTGTATATTATACACTTTCTAAATGTACAGTGTTTTCAGCGTTCTAAGGAAACGGCCTCTTGTTTTATTTTTTTAATGAGACATCAACGCTTTGCCTCTTGCTCTACTTCAAATGCTTCGTTCTTGAGATGGCCCTAATTCTCACTCCAGGTATGAGCAGGAGCCTGGGCTGTACCAGGTCAGACCTGGGGGTAGCAGCGGTAACTGACATGGCGGAATGCTCCACTCTCCACCGCATGAACCTCCCTTGGCAACCTCAAGTGGTACAGCCCAGATAACATAGAGCTAGACCCATGCAAAGAGTATGAAAAAGCAGAGGGGAGCTACTGAACGTATGGAGGGAAGGGACAGAATGATGGCCAAGTCCCAAACTGTAGCTCAGGGGTGAAGACTACGTGGCCTTGGAGGTGCTGATGAGCTCTATCTCCCCCATTCCCTGACCCCTTAGTGGCCACACTGATGGAAGCTGAAGCCCTGCAAGTGTGGGGCACAGGTTCCTCCACCAGTCTTGTAGGATGTCCAAACCCAGCTCAACAGTGGGACATCGGTTGCTTTGCAACTAGTGTGGCAGAACATAGGAAGCTGCCTTAGAATCATAGAATCATAGAGTTGGAAGAGACCACAAAGGCCATCGAGTCCAACCCCCTGCCAAGCAGGAAACACCATCAGAGCACTCCTGACATATGGTTGTCAAGCCTCTGCTTAAAGACCTCCAAAGAAGGAGACTCCACCACACTCCTTGGCAGCAAATTCCACTGTCGAACAGCTCTTACTGTCAGGAAGTTCCTCCTAATGTTTAGGTGGAATCTTCTTTCTTGTAGTTTGGAACCATTGCTCCGTGTCCGCTTCTCTGGAGCAGCAGAAAACAACCTCTCTCCCTCCTCTATGTGACATCCTTTTATATATTTGAACATGGCTATCATATCACCCCTTAACCTCCTCTTCTCCAGGCTAAACATGCCCAGCTCCCTTAGCCGTTCCTCATAAGGCATCGTTTCCAGGCCTTTGACCATTTTGGTTGCCCTCCTCTGGACCCGTTCCAGTTTGTCAGTGTCCTTCTTGAACTGTGGTGCCCAGAACTGGACACAGTACTCCAGGTGAGGTCTGACCAGAGCAGAATACAGTGGCACTATTACTTCCCTTGATCTAAATGCTATACTCCTATTGATGCAGCCCAGAATTGCATTGGCTTTTTTAGCTGCCGCGTCACACTGTTGGCTCATGTCAAGTTTTTTTTGCCTTATGCTGAGTCAGACCTTCTGGTCCATCTAGCTCAATATGTGGCTACCGGCAGCTGCTCTCCAAGATTTCATAACTGCAGAGTCTCTTCCAGACCCACCTGAGGATGAAGATGGGACCTTCTGCATTCCAGACAGATGCTCTGCCACTGGGCTATGGCCCTTCCCGAAAACCTCAGACAGGGAGTATGCCTTAAACAAAGACAGACTGCTGGTTCATCTAGCTCAGTATTATCTGAACAGATTGGCAGAAGCTCTCCAGGATTTCGGAGCAGGTGGTTTTCCAGGCCTTACCTGGAGAGGCCAGGGATTCAACCTGGGAGCTTCTGCATGTAAAGCAGGTGTTTCTACCCACCAAGCTACAGTCCTTCCCAGTTTCTCCCAACCTGATGTTTCAGAATTAGCAGTGTGATTTAATACTGTGGGTCATGATGAGACTGGAGGCTTGAGATGCCCCTTTCAGTACCAGAGATCACATTGCAATTCGGGAACCTCTAGGAAAACAAGGGAAGGGAGAGGATTTTCCGAAGCTAAAGTGGGAAAAGGCCATGGAGCAGGTAGGAATGTGGACCAACGGGTCTCCAAAAACCAAGGAGACATAAATGAGCAAAGGGCCCACAATGAGGACAGCAAAAAATTACAACGCCTTCGCACACAGGATAAGGATATTTCGGGTATTTTTAAAACTCAACACCAGTTCCACACCGTACATTCAAAGCACTATCGGACCACTTTAACAGTCATGGCTTCTCCAAAGGATTCTGGGAACTGTTGTGTATTATTCCCATCCCTCTTCCCAAACTACAGTTCTTCAGATTCTCCACAACTGTTATAAAGTGGCATAAGAGTGCTTTATGTGAAGGTGGTGTTGGCTTTCAAAAATACCTAGGCTTGGTCATTGCCCCACATACAGAGCATCCACAAAACCTTTTTTATTATTATCATTGTGGGTTGATTAAAATGCAACACATGCCAATATCCGATTCAGCTCTTCTAAGCGCTGAAACAAATTATAATCATGATTCCCGCTCTATAGTTTCTCCTTGGAAGAGCATGGTGTGGCAGGCGAAAGAGATTTGAACCTGGACCAGACGCCTAGAGTGTCTATCCCTACTCAATCAGCAAGCAAACTGGGTGATCTTGGGGCAGTCATCATTTCTCAGTGTAATAACCTACCATTCACAGGGCTGCTGGGAGGATAAAATAGGATTGCCATGAGCATCACCCAGGACTAACTGGAAGGGCAGCTGCAACCATGATAGATGGTAAGATAAATAAAAGCAGATAGGTAACACACATGTTGTTTTTCTCTGATGTACATATACAGTTTGCAAGTGTCTCTGTGACATGCATGCTCTACATCAGGCACCCCCAACCTTTGGCCCTCCAGATGTTTTGGACTACAATTCCCATCATCCCTGATCACTGGTCCTGTTAGCTAGGGATCATGGGAGTTGTAGGCCAAAACAACTTCAACTGTAAGTTGAAGTCAGCTGTCCACATTTCCAGCTACCAGCCATCAATTCTAGAGTAACTAGTATAGAATATACAGTGGTACCTCCGGTTGCAGATGGGATCCATTCCAGAGATCCAGTCAGATCCTGAGGTTTCTGCAACCTGAGGACCGCTTCTGCACCGAAACCCGGTAAAATACTTCAGGGTTTGCCGGGCGTGCATCCCGAAGTTTACGTAACCAGAGGGTTACGTAAACGGAGGTACGACTGTATATAGTTCTCAAGATCTTCACCTTTGCAGCTCAAAAATGGAACTCTGAACCATCATTTGGTGGTACACATGGCACCAGTCTCTCTCTTCCCTGCACCAAAACTCCTGCTGTTCAACATGTATTGACTCAACATCCATTGCCTATAGCTTTGCAGATACTCTGCTCTGCCTCACATAACCTCTTTGGAAAAACTGGACTAACAGTACACATCTGCATATCTTATTAGGTTGCTCTGAAGTTTTCTACATTCCTGTTTAGAAAGGCTTTGGGAGACATCCACGAGGAGGAACACCCTTTCGCAAGCAAAGGCAATTCAAATAATCTAACTAGGCAGGCATGTTGGTGCTGCAAGCACAGTGGCTTGTTGTCAAGGTGATATCACCAAGAGCAGGGCTGGGGAAAGAGTTTTGCATTCCTAAGCACCAATTTGGATGCAAGGCAGAGATGGGGAACCTGTGGCGCTTCCACATCTTGTTGTGGCTCCAGCTCCCATCTAGCTCCAGACAGCATGGCCAATGAACAGGGATGATTGGAGCTGTAAGCCGCAAAACATCTGGAAGACCAGAGGTTCCTCATCCTAAGGCAACAATCAATGTTTTCATTAGTACAGTTGCTCTATCAGCAAACGGAGAAACTGCACTGATTTAGAGTGCTGTACACAGTGCGTTCCAATCTGCACTGTCCCCAAATTGCTCCAGCTGAAGCACCAGGACTACTCTTGTCTACTGAGGCTCAAGCAAACAGTATTTAAACAACAGTTTTAGTAAAGGGAGAGGGGGAAATCATAGCAGAACATAGAAATGATATACAGACCAACTGACTTCTCTTTTGCTCACTCTCTCAATCCTCACAATGGCCTTGATTAAACAGGAAGTCAAATGGGAGTCAGAGGTTGTAATAACCACCTGTAATGACAGACTTATGGAGTATTTTTGTCTCCATGCTCCACGTGCGACAATATTCAGAGTTCAACTGCCAAGCGGACTTAAAGGAGGGGGGCCTTTTCATTTCCGACCGGGTCCATTAATCACTTCCCATTGGCCGATACAGAGAACTTTTCCTTTCAAAACGGCACGTTCACATTCTGTGGCTTTTTTTCTGTTTACACACAGTTTTGCTACCTTATGTCAACACTTGCTAATGAATAAATATATCACTCCACTAACTGAAAATGAGGCCCTGGCAACAGCCGGCTGGATGTTTAAACTCCTGCTAATAGATTTATCCTAGCATCTTTACCGGAAACCAAATGGCAGGCTCTTAACCATTCTTTCCAAACAGCTCTGGTGTTGCCAGATATGCCCACTCTTCCCAAATTCCCCTGGGTCTCTGCAACAGACAGCAATCAGCAGTAAATAAACAAAAATGTGCTTTTTTAAACACACACACACACACACACAAATAACAACACTGACACCTCAATCCTAACCACTTTTGCTTGGAAGTAAGTCTCCCTGGCTTGGCTTTGTCCAAGCAGGTGTGTTTAGAATTGCATTCTTGAACCTGCAGACTTCCTTGGGATAAAGCCTGATCAAATGCACTAGGGCTTAGTTCAGAGGAAACGGCCGCAAGATAAAGCAACACTATTTTTACATGGCACATTTTAATGGGACAGCAAGACCCTGAACCCATCCTCCAGCTGGAAAACCAAGAACTCCTGCAATGTATCCTCTGCTTGCTAAGAAGAACATTATGGCAAGGCCAGCCTAGCTCTGTCCATTGACCAGCAGAGAGGTTGGACCATTATGGCGAAAAGGCCATGGCCCCATCATCTCAGTCTGCCCTCAGCACTGGCTACCAGCATCCTGAGAACAAAACCAGAATTTGTTGGCTCTGCCGGCACCTCTCATACTGCCTGCACTACGAGTCCCGAAAGGTAACAACGAACACTGACATTGACCAGAGGCAGGGGACTTTTGTCTCTCCCCTTCCCTGCTAGAAAGAACATTCAGCTCTAAGGACCCGGCAGTTGTGTCCCTGGATTGCAGAAGTGGCAGGAAGCACATTCTGGCCTCAGCCACTAGTCAGGGCTGCTGGATCAGTTGCCAGCACCTCTATCCAGGCAGCAAAGGCCTCCAAGCAAGGGAAGATCTGTCTGGCCCGAGACGGAACATCAACGCCTGTTTACAACTCACCACATTGTTCTGTCTGGCGCTGTCAAGCCAAGATCTCTCCCTCTCTACCTTTTCCCTCCACTCCCCTTTGCCTTGTGTGTCTTGTCTTTTCGGTTTGCAAGCCTGGGGGCAGGGCCCGCCTCTTCGTCATTATTTCGTTTTTTTAATTGATGTGAGCCGCTTGGGAGACAGCATTTGTCTGAAAAGAAGGCTAGATAGATAGATAAAACAGCACCACCATTTTACAAACGAAAAACTGAGACTGAGCGAAGGTGACTTGCCCAAGGCTGCACCGAGAACAGTTATTTGATTGCAAAGTGTCACAGCTTCAAGTCCATTCTGCCATCCACTGGAGCACAGCTGGCTAACTGCAGTCCCTTTCTATAGGTGCCAGGTCAGCTTTTGCAACACTGCAAAACAGACTCCCCAAATGTAATCTTCTCCCTCCTTTGGAATGAATGGCACCCATATAGTGCAAAATTAAAATGGGTGCATTTAAGGATGCCATGGGGTTTGAACCTGTTATTTCTTGTTCTTCGTCACACTGCAATGTGACAGACTGCTGGGAACCTGTTATGATAGATGCTTTAGCATCTAACGCAACCTTGGAGTGGGCATATGTCTATCAGAAACCACACACTATTGCTTGCTAAAGCAAGTAATAAATTGTGCGTTGCAAGGATTGCAAACCATGACATTAATTGTCATCTCAGTGAGCACATCTAAATGATGTTTCCTACCCCTTGCAAATCCATTCTCCTGCTTGCACATGGCATAAACAAATGTCAGCAAGACGCGACTACCTTGTGCAGTGCATGTTTACTCTGAAGTAAGAAGCACTGTATTCAATGATCCTCACTCCATGCAGAAGACCTGCAGGTCAAAAGAGAGCTAAACACCTCAACACACATAAAGTTACAAAAATAACAAAGCGGGGGGGAGGGGTGTCCACGGCTGTGCTTCAATCACTTTTAGTATTTTAAGAAATCATTGTTGTTGTTTATAATACTGAACAGCAGCATAGTGCTTTCAAGGGTTCAAAGTGTTTCACAAGCAATATCCAGCTATAATCCTAATAAACCCTGGAAGAGAAGCATGTGGGTGTTATTAGGCCCCAAATTGCAGATGGGGGAATTGAGGCTGAGAGTGATTTGCTGGAGGCCACATTCATGGCAAATAACTGAATTAAGCACTTCCTGATTCATAGCTCAGTCTACACTACAACAGCTCTCATAAAGGTCTCTGCCTGCAAGGAGCTTACAGCCTAAAGTGGCCGGAACACTGAAGAGGGAAACTGCAATCTTGTACATCCCTGGGGATTAACCATGTTTAAACTTGACAAACTAGACAGGTCCAGGGAACTGAACAGTAACAAGTTTTACTTCGGTGGAGCAGAGACTAGTTTCCTGGTACTGCCTGAAACTGGGCCTTTACAAAGAAGTCAATTTTAAAAACCTTGCTAACTCTATTGACTTGACATCAGGATGTAATCAATAGAGACAACTGCTCTGCAATCTGTATTTTGGTCCATTAATGTTTGGGAGAGATATGAAGTGGCTTTGTGGAATTTTATTTCCCTCCCCCCTCAGTTTCATCCACATTTCCGATTTTCACTAAACCCTCTCTCTCCTCTCCACAATGCCAGCCTATTTATCTAGCACAGGGTGAGCCCTGCTGCCAGCCAAAAGTTTATGCAGACAACCGCAACAGCGTTTGGTGCCAGCCTCGAATGGGCTTCTGCCCTGGCAGCCTGCCATTCAATTACAAGCAACCAAGGATGCAGGGAGAAATGTGCTAAAAACATCTGTGTGCCCCTTCATAATTCTTTTTCGGTGTGCTCTTACTTGTGCCAAAAGCAGGATTTTCAAGCAAAAGTGAAATAACAAATAGGACATTTCAGGAAACCCGTATTACTCGAAATCCACTCATTCCATTATTCACCAATCAAAAATAAATAGTTTTCTATTGTTTCACATTCTGCTCCTCCTAAAACATTACAGGTGAAATGTCAGGATGACATGAAGCAGTGCTCTTTTTGTTTGCATTTTAACAGAAACCCAAGTTTGTTTTTGTTTTTAAGGGAAGAGCTTGAAAGATTTGGACTGCAGGTTTAAGTTGGGAGAGTCTGTCTCCCCTGAAATCGCTTTGGTCTTACATCTGAGTAAATTATGTGCAGGAACAGGTGAGGAACGCTTGTTCCTCTGCAGCCTCTCTTTTGGACTTAAGATGCAAATATACTTAAATCTCAATCAGACTGGAAGTAAACCCCATTGACTTGAAAGGAACTTATTCCAAGTAAGGAAGGCAAGCTTAGAAAAACCCGTGGCAGACTCTTCTTGTGAAAGCTGGTGGGTTTAAAGAACAAAGGCTAAAATCCCACAATCCACACTTATTCAGGAGCAAATCCCACTTATCTTAAAGCAGAATTGCTTGTGATTAACTGTGTAGGAGTGCTAGGAAAGCAAACAAGAGCTGAAAAAAGCAAAACAAACCTATGGATTCTTAATAATAATAATAATAATAATAATACAAAACAATACAATCGTAAGAGCCATGAGCATGCAATGTGGGGAGAGAACCGCCTTCCCAGGAAAAAAAAGTTTCCAAGTTTCCCATCCCCCAAAAAATGTTCGGTTTGTTTTAAAAACAAGTCTACTTACCAGTTGGTTTGAGAAAATCCATTGGATATCTCGAATAAGGAGGAGGGGGAGACTCTGGAATTAGAAAAGTACAGAGAAAATAAAAGCAGAGCCATGAGAAGAGAGGAGGGGGGAGAGAGAGAGAAAGATAGGAACTTATGATAACAGTGGCATTCTTGTAGCAAAACTGTTTGTCTTAGCTCTGGGGGTTGGAGGCAGGGCAGGCTAGGCGGCGATTGCCTTGATATTTAACTGTCAGATAAACAAAGGGGGCCGGCTGGCGCCAGTCGCTCGCACTATCTGCTCCTCTGGCTGTCTCGAGCGGGGGCCTCCTTGGCTGGGCTGAAACACTCCAGCTCTGGAAATCACCAACTGATCCCGGCTCCCTGATAATCCCCGGCTAGCTCTCCGCATGCACATTTAACATTTCACAGAAAGCCTGGGGGGGGGGGGGAGAGTGGGGAGAGGAAAGAGGGCGGGTGGGATGGCTGGGGGGGGGGGGAGAGAGAGAGAGAGAAGGGAGAGATACAAGTACAGAGAATTCAAGACTCACATTTTCCTCCCACTTTGAAAAGAACAACAGCAGCAAAAGAACTTCCCGGCCCTGCATAACTGGGCAGTTTTCTTCTGCGCTGCTCAAAAGTTGTGCCAAAGTTTTTGCAAGCGGTTTGGGGAAGAAGGGGGTCAGAGTGGGGGGAGTTTGCAGCCTCGGTTTTCAGAGGGCTTGGGTGGGAGAGAGAGAAGGGTCGCTAGCCTGACTTAAGACATACCACCAAAGCAGTTCTCTCTCTCTCTCACTCACTCACATACACAAAACTTGATGCAGGCTGTGAACTTTACACTCAGAAGCACACACAAAAAAAGGGTTTGCATTGAGGATTCTTCTCTCTTCTCACCCCCCCCCCTTTCAACCTTTCCAGTTTGGAAACCAAAAGGCAGCCTGCCCGGAGGAGGAAAGAAGATTGGTGCCTGGAAATTGTGTGTTGTCTTTTATATTATAGCAGCGAAGGAGGGCTGAGTGGGAGAATATTGGGGACGGCTGGCCAGCAAAGTGTTGGATTACTTTTGCAAACCTCAGGCTGGCTGGAGATCTGTATGTTAAAAAACCGGAGGATCTGGAGATGTATTTTCCAAAAACCAATCAGGACTTCTTTGATCCTGCACTATGCGTTACAGCTCCTTTGCATAAATAGTAAATCTACACTAAGAAAACACAGAGGAATGTTTGATGTCACCTTAAACTAATGGCCTGGGTTTTTAAAAATGCATTTATTTACAGAATGTGGGGGGTGGGAGAGCCTTCCGTCATTGTTGCATGCTTTCTTCATTCCCCCTGATTGCAGGTCCAACAGGAACTTCAAACACTAAAACCCAGAACTGGGCAGGTTTGCAATAGAGAGAAAAAAGGTCCGATACTGTTCTCACTACTCACAGAAAATTCCCTTTGGGCTTCTTTCAAACCTAAAATTAAAAATCTCCCTGGGTATTTTATTTATTTTTTAACTTAGGAAAACAGACATATATGGGAAGCCTCTGATGCACAACAAAAACACAGGGCTTTTCTTTGACAGGGCATCAAAGCTTGCAACTTTTAAAAACAAAACAAAGCTGGAATGGGCACAGGGAGGTACCCTACTTAAACTGGGTCCCTGGCCGAATAATATGGGTCGCCCCTTAATTCCAGATCTCAACATTTCCAGGGAATGATGCAAGCCTGTGTCCCCCCCCCCCCGAAAAAAAATTCCAATGCACCACAAAGACCCAGAGCAACTTGAAGGCGGCAAGACTTGGAATGCAAAGGCCTGACATTTCTCCCTTATTTTTTTTTTGACCGTCCCAAAAACACACCCACCCCCCGATGCACTCAGGGAGGGGTTTTGAGGGTGGGGGTGTAAGGGGTTATTTGTAAAGCGGTGCCTACCTAGTTCACAGAGCCGGCTGAGGTGATAGGGGTTGCAGCAGACCAGGTCCGGGTGCGTTTTCCCATAAGATTCACAGCAACATAACCTCTTGACTTCCGAGCAGTGCCTGAGATCGGGCCACCGAAAGACTTTGCACAGCAGCAGAGGGAGCGAGTACCAATGCTGGCCCAGTTTGGAGTCCACCTTGGTGGGCAACAGGAGGCAGGAGGTCCGCGTGCCCCCCCGGGACTCCACGGCTTGCAGGAGGCCCTCCAGGTGCTTCTCCTTCAGCCTCTTCAGCACCGAGTGGGTCAGCGCTTTCAGTTCAGCCTCCGATCCGAGGTGTGCCTTGGCGAGCTTCCCCGACTTGCCCATGCAGCAACCCCGGCTTCCTCCGCCGCCGCCGCCCGCCCCATGCACCCGGCTGTCGGCGGCCCCCTCTCCAAGCTCGCCGCCTTCTTCCTCCCCGCCGGGCGCCCGGCTCCGCCAGAGTCTTCGGACGAGCAGCGATCGTTTGGTCCTGAACATGCGGGACGAGAAGAAGGTTCCCCGGCTAAAAAACGGGCATGTCGTCCGCAACTCATGAAGAATCCGGGAGCCGAGTCCAGGCAGCCAGTAGAAGCAGCCTGAAATGATGGGGATGAAGTGGAAACAGAGGACGGAGCCGGGGGGAGATGGGGGCGCCGGCCGCCGCGCGCTGCCTGCTGCGGGAGACGCAGGCGAAGCAAGGTGAAGCATGCGCCAGTCTCCTGGGAAAAGGCTCGGGTTCAAGTCTGCCTTGCTCGCTCTCTTCGCAAATCCTTCTAGAGCCACCAAAACAACAGCAAAAAGGAGAAACCCCCGGCAGTTTCTTTAAAGCGTGCGCGTGGTGGGGGGATTATCCACTAAGGGGCCAAGAAAGGGTTCTGGGGTGATTTGCCCTCTGCGCCCCCCTCCCCCGGTCCAAAGAAACTCCACGGGATATGGAAGTATTTTCTTCAGCGGTGGTTCAAAGGAGAAGCCCTCGGGCGAGGTGAGGCGGAGGGAGTTTCGTTTCCAAACAAAAAAAATATTTTCTTTAATGTTGCAAAAAAAACAACAACACAAAAAACAGGCACAAGATTTTAGATCCTTAGGTGATCAAAGTAGGTGCTAAATCCAGCCCAAAAGTGCAGAAGGGGGAAGAGGGAACCTGGTGTTTACAAAAATGGGGATGGGGGCAAGCCCAAAACTCAAAAAATCAATAATTTAGATCTGGTCGTTTCAAAGGAAGAAGAAAAATCTGTGGTCGAGAGGGGGGGGGGGAAATCCACAGTAAAACATCCAAAGATCCCCGTTCCTTTTCGCCCCGATAGGTCTGTTTTCCTTCGCCTCTTCCAAGCAGAGCTTCGCAGGAGCAGCTCTCTCCCGATCTGCGGATCAGCTCGCAGCACCTTGATCCGGTCGCTCCCTGGCGGCGTCTGCCCTTCCCAAACGCGCTTTGATCTTGCTGCTCCCTTGGCGGGCTGGCCCCTCGCTTGTTTGCTTCCTTTTCCGAGCAAGAAAGGGAGAGTTTTTAAAAGGCAGGATTCCGGGGCCCCCCTTCCAAGTTCTCCCTTTACAAGATCTCTCCACCCACCGCCACCTTTTCCCTTGCCCTCCCCCCCTTCTCCTCTGGTTCCAGGGGCGAAGGAGAAGGATGGCTCGGGGGACCGTCGGCGATCGAAAGGAATCCGGGAGAAGTGAGCGAGGGCGCTCCTCTTAATGACAGCGGCGGGAAAAGTGTCGCCAGCCCCTCCGCCGCCGCTCCGGCAATGCCGCTCTCAGCTCTTGCGTCTGGCGGCTGCCTGCGCCGCTTGCCCTCCGCCTCCTCCTTCCAGCAGGAGCATCGCCTCTCTCGTCGACACACACAAGCGCGCAGCAGAAAGCCAGAGGAGGAACCGGGCGGCGGCGGCGAGGAGCGGGGGGGGGGGGTTACGATCCACCCAGTTCCTTTCGCCTGGGCTGGCTCTTGCCTTCCCCTCCCTTCCTTTTTTCGTTCCCTTCTTCCTTTCCCGAAACGCAGCAGCAGCAGAGCCCGGAGCTTGGCTGCGCGCTCTCGCGCTCTTCCTCCACCTCTTTTCTTCTTCCCTCCCTCCCTCCTTCCCCACTCTCCTCCTTCCCGGCTCTCCTTCTGCAGCTCCGCGATTTGGCAAAAAAAAAAAAAAAAGGGGGGGGGATTTAAAATAAAATGGGGAAAAAAACCTCCGGGGGAGGGCGAGAGCTTTTTTTGCAAGGCAGAGGGATGAGGGGAGGTCACCTAAGCGGAGAGCCCCAGTGCGCCTCTGCCGCCGGGCTGGCTGGCTGGCTGGAGGGGGGGGGCGCGCTTGGGCAGCTCTCGCTTCTGATCCCTCCTCTCGAGACAGCCAGCCAGCTCGAGCCAGGCTCCGTCTCCTCCTCCCCCGGTTATTTCTCCCTCTCTCCCTCTCTTTCCCCCTCCCTCCTTCCCGATCTCTTGCCTTGCCTCGGTGGCTGCCAGACTGCGCAGCGGCGCTGCCCTGCCCAGGCAAACCCGTCGTCGTCCCCGTCGTGTCCCCCCCCCCCCTCGCCGCGCGCGCCGCCCGCCTCTTATCACGTGGGCGTCTAGACACCCTGTCGCTTTTTTATTAAAAAAAAAAAAAAAAAAGCACAGTGATTGTATTGCGCAAAAAAGGCATCGGGTTTCTGAAAGCTATTTTTTTTCCTCTTTCATTCCTGAAGTCTGGGGAGGAGGCAGAGGGGGGAGAAGGAGGAGAGAAGGGAGAAAAAGCAGGAAAGGTTTGAGGAAGTGTCAGAGGAGGAAAGGAATAGAAGTTAGGTGCAGGCGTGCGCGCACGGATTACCCTCAACTACTATTACTTGCACAATGAGCAAGATTGGCTAATGGGAATTAGGTAGGGAGCCATGCTTAAAGAGATGAGAGTGCGCTCCACGTCAAATCGAGCCATTGCTGTTATTGCTATATTGTACTGCTGTTAATTTACTGTGTTTATATAGCAGGCACCATCCATGTATATGGTACAGTGGTACCTCGGGTTACAGACGCTTCAGGTTACAGACTCCGCTAAGCTAGAAATAGTACCTCGGGTTAAGAACTTTGCTTCAGGATGAGAACAGAAATTGTGCTCCGGTGGCGTGGCAGCAGCGGGAGGCCCCATTAGCTAAAGTGGTGCTTCAGGTTAAGAACAGTTTCAGGTTAAGAACAGACCTCCAGAACAAATTAAGTACTTAACCCAAGGTACCACTGTATTTTTGTGGGCTGGCATAAGGAAAAGGGCAAGTCCTTTCCCCGAAAGCATTTACATTCCACCATGTACAGGCTGGTAAATCACATCCAGAAGGACAGTAGCATAATACCTGTGTGAAGTAAATGCCGCAACATAACCGGCAAGCTTCTGAGCTCACCAGGACACTTCTTCAGACAAGATGTTATAGTTTCAGGGGGCTTACTTCTCCCAGCTAAGTGTGGATATGACTGCAGGAATTTATGAGTGATGCAAGGTTCTGTGCTCTTGGCCTCAACATTCCCATCTGCAATATGGGAATAATAAAGCAAATCTATCTTAGGATAATGCATGCGAAGTGCTCCAAACTAAAGTGTGAAGTATTATTATTATTATTAAAACAAAAAATTCCTTCCAGTAGCACCTTAAAGACCAACTAAGTTAGCTCTAGGTATGAGCTTTCGTGTGCATGCACACTTCTTCAGATACGTATCTGAAGAAGTGTGCATGCACACGAAAGCTCATACCTAGAACTAACTTAGTTGGTCTCTAAGGTGCTACTGGAAGGAATTTTTTGTTTTGACTATGACAGACCAACACGGCTACCTATCTGTAACTGGAATTATGATGATGATGATGATGATGATGATGATGTCTACACCTTGGGTGGGTAAACCAGGAATTTAAAAAAGTGCAAATGTTTTTGTAGGTAACTAGGTAATGTTCCATAAACTTTTCAGTCCCTTTTTATTCACTGAGGGAATTATGGGTGTGCTCTGATCTCTCCTACCACTAAAACCAATTGGACTTAAAATTATTTTAAACTGGCTGGACGGTTTGTTGCAGGGTAATTAATCCTTGTGGTTTCCCATGTAGGCTTCACTGGGACTTGGGAAAACTCAGAATAATTAGGCTCCAGTTTCCTAGACATATCCACAAAGTCTATTGAATAAATGAGCATTTGGCACTGCGAATTCTATATTATGGGAACCGATTAAACAAATTCATCCACAGTAGTCCCACTGTGGAATTTAACACCGCCACTGCCATTAGAGATAGGATGCTGAAGTGTCATGGAACTGCAACCCACAGAGGTTCCTGGGTACGATTGGCTCATATTTCTCCGAGATTTGGAGGGTCCAGCAGACAGGTTTTCTCAGCTCGGACTGTCCACTGATACTGGGCGAGAGATACCTTGAAGCACCTACTTCAGCTCATTTGCCCAATTCACCTGCAAGTGTTTGCTCCCTGCACACCCTGTTTACAGTGCACCAAGAGCTTAATTTAAGTGTGACTCTCTAGGCCACAGGACTGGAATTTGAGCTTTGTGCCACAAATTATTAGCAGGATGTGTGAAATGATAATAATGATTTTTAAAAGTTGGAGTTGTGGGCCTTTTGCAGAAAAATCTAGGGCTCAAAGATACCACTGGCTGTGTTCACACAAGCCAGGATGGCTAAGAAAGCCTTAAGCAGTGCCAAATTTAGGACAGTGTAGCAATTCCCTTGGGACGCGGGTGGCGCTGTGGGTTAAACCACAGAGCCTAGGACTTGCCGATCAGAAGGTTGGGGGTTCTAATCCCCGCGACGGGGTGAGCTCCCATTGCTCGGTCCCTGCTCCTCCCAACCTAGCAGTTCGAAAGCACGTCAAAGTGCAAGTAGATAAATAGGTACCACTCCGGCGGGAAGGTAAACGGCGTTTCCATGCGCTGCTCTGGTTCGCTAGAAGCGGCTTAGTCATGCTGGTCACATGACCCGGAAGCTGTACGCCAGCTCCCTCGGCCAATAAAGCAAGATGAAAGCCACAACCCCAGAGTCGGCCACGACTGGACCTAATGGTCGGGGTCCCTTTACCTTTACCTCTAGCAATTCCCTCACACAGGGTGCCAAGCCAGGGGGCGCAAAATTGAGAAGATCCGTAATCGAAAAGATCCATTTTGGGGTGCCAAATTTTGAACTCTATTATGAAAGGTTGCCAAAGTCTGCCCCTATCTCTACTGCTGGCTTACAAATCCTGGTTTGTTAGCAAGAAATAAGCCGCACAATCCAGGGTTTGGACATCAACTGTCTTATTTCTAGCACTTGCTAGCAGGAAGGCAGTGTGTAGCCGTGTGTAGCAGCATGCTGCTCATTAACAACAAGCCAACAACTCCAAGGTTGTTGTCATGCAAATTCTATCAGTGTATGCCATCTGGGATTCAGCAATCTCTTTTTGCATATTGCAGCCATTTAAACTCAAGTCTCTTGGATCTCAGCCCTATGAGCTCAATCAGTTGGACAAAAGAAAGTGGCCTGCCATGGGCGACGTGGTGGTGCAAATTGCTATTGCACCCATTTTATAGAGGGGACATTGAGGCATGGGAAACTCTTGATTCTCACTCGTGCTCATAAAGCCTGTTTTAGGAGAGCTCGAGAGGGCAGTCTAGACGCCCTGACTCCTAGTGCTTTGTGCTATTTGCCTGGCAAATAGTTATTGAAAGTCGCATTTACGTGCATGCTGAACGGGCTTCCTAAATGTTAAGTGTGGTAATTTATGCTTTCACAAAGCTTATGGAGCCAAGAGATCAGTTAAGTGAGTTGCTTTGGGAAATGTAGGTAGGGCAGTGCCAAAGGTGGAAATTAAAAATAAGGTGTCCTCATGTGTCATTCAGTTTCTGGGCACAACTCAAGGTTCTGTTTCTGCCATTTAAAACATAACACCACAATCCTATTCAAAAGTAAGTCCCATTGAGTTCCATGGGGCTTATGCCCAGAAAATCAGCTGGTATAGAATTGTGCCCTAAATCTCTTAAATCCCACATGTCTTTGGGAAAGCTTTTGGGAGCAGTGGTTCCATTTGTCTCATATACCAGAAGTTAGATTGATAGTTAAATGCAGCAGGGCCTTCTCTGCAGTAGCCACCTCTGGAACTCCCTGCCTAGGAAGGTTTACCAGGCACAGTCTTTTTCTAACTCTGATCAACTGGTCAAGATTTTTTATGTTAAATGGAAAGTCCAGTTCATGTCTTGTGCGCAGAAAATCCCAGGTTCAGTCCCAAACATCTTGGAACGGTCCTGTCTGAATCCCTACAGAGCCGCTGCCAGTTTGTGTTCGATGGACCAGTGGTCTGACTCAGTGTAAGGAAGTTGTCTATATTCCGTCAGCCATTTTTAGCGGCTTTGTCCTTAGCAGCTTTTATGGATTAAACTGTATCCGGCAGAAAGGGTGGGATACAAACTAAACCAGCAATGAAACTGCAACTGGCTAGGCAAGTTGGGTCATCTGGTGCCACTTAGCAGCAGCTGATGTGTAGAACCTCCATGTTCACAAGCAGCGAACCTTAGAATGTCTGACATCCAGCACAAGCAATGAGAAAGGGCTGTTGCCCTCATGCCCTGCTTGTAGGCTCCCTAGAGACTTCTTGATGGCCACTACAAGAAACAGGATGTTGATGGGTCCTTGTCTGATCCAGCAGAATTCTCCTGTAAGGTTATTTCAGATCTCCTTATTTCATAATTTCCTTGAGTATATAATGGATGCCTTTCATTTCAGAACCGCCCCCAGCTCCATGCTGCTGTAAAATTTCAGCTTATTTTCCCCCTGAATGCATTGACATCACAGTTCTAAGTCCAAGCCATATCCCGCAATGCAGCTCTTCCTTCTTTTTTCCCTTTAGTTTTCGTTTATTTCTTATATTTACATTTCCTTCAAGGAACTCAAGGCGTTCTACGTGCTGCTCCTCCCATTTTACCTACATGGCCAAGTGGTGATTTGAACTTGGGTCTTCTCAGTCCAAGCCCAATGTTCTAGCTGCTTGCCTTGAATGCTTTCGTGCTATAAATAAATGCATTCATGAAATCATGCAAGGAAGTAAACAAGTCAGACACGCCCAGGCAGCAGGGAGATTGTGCATAAGTCATTGTGATTGTTTAGCAATGCACAAAGAAGTTCCATTGGTAGGTCTGGTGAAATGCAAGATGTTCTCAAGGTGCCACCACTCCGTGTTAGAGGCCATCCTTTATGGGCAGAAGGTCCCACGTCCTTCTCTAGGCAAAAAGGTGTCAGGTGATGTGAAAGACCTCCACCTATGCTTTGGAGAAACTTCCAAGTAGAAGTAAGTGATACTGGACTGGCTGGATTAATAGTTTGAGCTATATTATAACCATTTGCTCCTAGGAGTGCAGCAAAGGTGGAGAACATGTGCCCTCCAGGTTTTGAAGGACCGCAGCTCCCACAAGCCCCACCCATCCTGCCCAATGGTCAGGGATGGCCAAAGTTGTAGTCTAGGAACATCTGCTGGGCCACAGCTTCCCCACCCCCTGGAATACAGGATCAAACAAAGGCTGATGGGTCTCACCCATCTCATGGATAATTCGATTGTAAACATGAGTAGTTTGAACTTTTTTCAGTTGTCAGTGAAACGGATTGAAATGTAAGTTTGCCAATGCTTTGGTCTGGAAGGGCTTCAATTCCTTTAGCTGCCGCTTGACCCGCAGAGGAGTAGCTTCTGCAGGAAGAATTCTACCTGCTGAATATTTCTCCGCACAATAGCTGGTAAGAGAACGGAAGCTATTTTGGCAGGTCAGAACTGGGTGTGAACTCTTTCAGAGCTCGATTCAAGGTGCTGCTTTTAACTCCCCATCTCAGAAGGCTTTGTTGAAGGTTCCTCAAGAACAGGAGGTCTGTGTGGCGAGTGTCCAAAACACTCCTTTTTTCATTTGTGACAACAAAATGCTAGAATGCTGACCCTTCTTCAGGCTACATTGCTGAATTTTAGGTTGCTTCTTAAAACATTAGTATTTCCCAAAGACCTTTGGCAGTTTGGGTACCAAATAGTATGGGAAACAGCCCTACTAGAAAAATTAACCAATAAACTGAAACTGACACAGGGACAAATAGAAGAATAGACACCTTCACCCCAGTATGGCTCCCTTTTATCACATACACAGCCCAACAAGACAACAGCAACAATCCACCAACAGCATACACATCAATATAGCTAACCTGATCCAAAACACCCACCCACCCCGCTCACACATGAAAACAAAGACCACCACAGCCAACCATAAATGAATAACCACACCCTGGGCCAACCCCAACCTCTCTCACCACCAAAGGAACACAAGTGAACAGCAAAGAACCTGCACAAGCAATGCTGACACCAAACCCTACATATAGTAAATAGAATAGAAACATTGCCACCCGACCCCACCCCCACCCATCTTCTCCCCCCCTCCACCTCCTTCCCCCTTTTCTTCCTAATGTCTCAACAAATGAAACTGATTTGTAAAAATGTTACATGGGGGGAGGGAAATATGAGAGACATTGTAAACACTCTTAACACCACACTGGCTCTCTCTTCTCCCCAACCCAGCGCTCGTCCAAAGATCAAGCAATCTGATGGAGGGTTTGTTTAAAATTCATAAAACTTACAAAGCACAGTCAAAGAACCCGTCTGAATTACAAACTTCATCCAATAAAACCAAGAGCTTGATTTGTAAAGAAGGGGGCTACCAGTCCCTGGGAATCACGAAGCATGAACTCTTTGCCACTGAATTCTTTACAGGTGGCATCTAACACCTGTTAAGCTAGCTAAAATGTTCAGATCTAGAACAAACATTTGCTGGAAATGCAGGGAGGCTGAAGGTACATGGATCCACATGTGGTGGAACTGTAAAAAGATCAGACAATTTTGGGAAATGGTTTATAACGAGCTTAAGAAAATGTTCAAATGCTCCTTCCCTAAAAAACCTGAAGCCTTCCTGCTAGGAATTATAGGAAATGAAATCCCCATAGGATATCCCCATAGGATAATGGTACAAAACAAAATTTATAGTAAGTCAAAAAATATGGAGAAAGTAAAGTTTAAGCACGTGTTTAAGGAATTTAAATTGGGAATGCAAAGGGAAGATCGGAGGTCTTGAAAAATTTAATAACAAATGGATGTGCAAAGCAAGCATTAGTTAAAGAATGAATAATTGTTTATTTTTTTCTCATTTTGCCTATAATATCTATTGTATACTTCTGTTATAAAGATTTCAATCAATAAAGCACTCAAAAGCATGCAGGCTATGTGCTCAATAGCTGAACCCATTCAGAACTCTGGCAGGATTAGTGCCTTGGACTTGTCAAAATGTTCACCGCACAGTGCTTCCTTTAGTGGAAAAGCAGCACACAGACCTGAAAACTAACTTTGTAATTCATCAATCAGTTACAACTTTGAGGCTGAGACTTTAGCAGAAGGTAAGCCAGGCCTTGAGGGTAACAGCAGATCTCCTGTTTCAAGTTGTGCTAGAGTCTGGGATCTAGCCCCTTGGAGATATATTGGGGGGGGGGGATTGTGCATCTTTCCCAAGGTGACCACAATCTTTCCGACCTACTTCCTCATTACTGCATCAGAATATATTGAACAGTTTGCAACTCACTCTTTTTCATCAGTATGATGGCTCAATGACCTAGATAAGAGAACAGAGTTACTTTCGCCTCTCTTTATCTGATACAGACATCCGGCTTAGTTCAGACACACCTGTTTCCATATGCCTTACATGTTTTTATATATATTTTTAATGCTGAAAGCTTTCCAAAGTATTAACAGATTAAAAACATTTTCAGCGCAGTTCTCGGTTTTTTAAAAAACAGAAACAGTTTGTACGGCACTGCCTTCTATATCAGCATTCGTATATAGTATTCAGCTGGAAAATGGTGGTGGTTAATATGGAGCCAGACAATCTTTTGTCCCTGATCTGCTGTCCGCAGAAATAATAACAATCAAGGCTTCTGGTTCATGCAAATCCGTATTTCCAGACTGCACTTCCCAAGGGGGTTTCTGGAAATCTTGTTCCACAACTGCCTTTGAAGAGTTAATGGCAAGTGATAAACTCAGGTTAATTTGCAATGCAATTCAACATTTGGCAGACAGTTGGAGACAGGGAACTGTTAAACTAATTGTCTTACTAACGGCACCAGGGTGTGACAGCAAAGGCATACAAACACACACATGCCAAAAATATAATCCCAAACTCTTTTCACTCCAGACATCATTAAGCTGCTGTAAGATTATTCTGCTTTCCTCTGCTTGCGCTGTTAAACCTGCAGTCCTCTGCACACTTACTTGGGAGTAAAAGGGACCCCTAGCTGTTAGGTCCAGCAACTCTGGGGTTGCGGCACTCATCTTGCTCTATAGGCCAAGGGAGCCAGTGTACAGCTTCTGGGTCATGGGGCCAGCATGACTAAGCCGCTTCTGGCGAACCAGAGCAGCACACGGAAACGCCGTTTACCTTCCCGCCAGAGTGGTACCTATTTATCTACTTGCACTGGCGTGCTTTCGAACTGCTAGGTGGGCAGGAGTAGGGACCAAGCAACGGGAGCTCACCCCATAGCGGGGATTTGAACCGCCAACCTTCCGATTGGCAAGCCCTAGGCTCTGTGGTTTAGACCACAGCGCCACCTGCGTCTCTAAATCATTGCACTTTACTCCTGAAGAAACCTGCATAGGGTTGTGCTGCACAATACCTTTCTTCCCCTCTGCATTTGGAAGCTCTTATCTTATCTAGTGGCTCATGTCATTATGATCTCCAGCTTAAGTGTTCCAGCTACAGTGGTACCTCGGCTTACATAAGCTTCAGGTTACAGACTCTGCTAACCCAGAAATAGTACCTCTAAGAACTTTGCTTCAGGATGAGAACAGAAATCGTGCTCCGGTGGTGTGGCGGCAGCGGGAGGCCCCATTAGCTAAAGTGGTGCTTCAGGTTAAGAACAGTTTCAGGTTAAGAACGGACCTCCGGAACGAATCAACTACGTAACTGAAGGTACCACTGTACTCTGTTCCACTTCTTCTCTTCTCCTAGTTTATCATTTCTCTTCCACCCCCGCCCCCCAGGTGTCTATCAGCATTCCTGGCCACTGTGCTTGCTCAGTTTTCACTGCAGTCTTTCAAATTTATTTATTTGTTTGTTTGTTTGCATTCCTACCAAATGGGAATCCAGCAAACCCGCTGATACTTCTTTCTTGTGCATAGCTGATACCTTTTGGTTCCATTAGGAACAACTAAATCATTAGTATGTATGATTTGCATTCTTCTTTTTTAAGGAAATTTTGGCAGGATAACGGAGATGTGATTTTGTTTAGCTGCATTTATTTCACTGAGGAAGTTAATCTCGTGCTTAACACTCCTCCAGTAATAGTCAGTGGGTCAAGAAAAAGGAGAGGCGTTTCTCTGTTGCTCTGTTGTTTCTGGGTGAATCAGGCCTTTTTATTTTTAAAGACTTACTAGGCTTCCTCCAAGGGAACCTGGGTCTGGGCGCTTACAGCAGAATGAGAATTTAGAAGAATCTGTTGGGTCAGGCCAATGGCCCATCTAGTCCAGCATCCTGTTCTCACAGTGGCCAACCAGATGCCTGTGGGATTTTTTAAAAGATAAACATTTGGTAAAGGGACGCGGGTGGCGCTGTGGGTTAAACCACAGAGCCTAGGACTTGCCAATCGGAAGGTCGGCGGTTCGAATCCCCGTGACGGGGTGAACTCCCGTTGCTCGGTTGCTACTCCTGCCAACCTAGCTGTTCAAAAGCACGTCAAAAGTGCAAGTAGATAAATAGGTACCGCTCCGGCAGGAAGGTAAACGGCGTTTCCATGCGCTGCTCTGGTTCGCCAGAAGCGGCTTAGTCATGCTGACCACATGACCCGGAAGCTGTACGTTGGCTCCCTTGGCCAATAAAGCAAGATGAGCGCCGCAACCCTAGAGTCGGCCACGACTGGACCTAATGGTCAGGGGTCCCTTTACCTTTAAACATTTTGGTGCTGGAGCACATCTTTCTCTGAATGTCCCCGCCCCAATACTCCAGAATTTCAGATCCCAGGCATGCTCAAAGTCTTGTTAAGAAAGCCCTGAACAACTTGGGATCAGGTTACCTGAAAGACTGCTTGCACCTGTACAAGCCTTTATTGTTCAGATCACCTGGACAAATTCTACTTGTGGCACCACACACTACAGAACATCAAGACATCAGTAACTACAGTGGTACCTTGGTTCTCAAACTTAATCCATTCCAAAACCAAAGTGTTCCAAAACTAAGGCGCGCTTTCCCATAGAAAGTAATGCAAAATGGATTAATCCGTTCCAGACTTTTAAAAAACAACCCTTAAAACAGCTATTTAACATGAATTTTACTATCTAATGAGATAAAATGAAAGCAATAAACAATGTACTGCAGTCACACAATCAATCAGTAGCTGAACTGGGTTCCACACAGTCACAAAAACAAAAAGAGCTGCAAAAGCAAAAACGCAAAATAAACAGCAAAAACAGACAGACCCCACCATAACACTCAAAACGGAAGTTTGGCACTCAAAACGGAAGCGAAGCACTCAAAACGGAACATGTTCAGCTTCCAAAAAAGGTTCACAAACCGGAACACTTACTTTCGGGTTTGCAGTGTTTGGGTTCTAAGTTGTTTGAGTACCAAGGCGTTGAGAACCAAGGTACCACTGTATTAGAAATCAAATACAAGGGCAGTGCTAGGAAGTGTCCTCCATGCAGCTATTAAATGTGGTTGCTTCTGCTATTGTCAAACAATTAGAAGCTTGGAATCTTTGCTGATCTCCTGCAAATCACTCAGAGATCTACCTGAGCAGATCCCAGTCTTCCTCCTGCCACCCCTAGTCTAGGGCACACAATTCACCAAATACAGATAGGTAGCCGTGTTGGTCTGCCATGGTCAAAACAAAATAAAAAAATTCCTTCCAGTAGCACCTTAAAGACCAACTGAGTTAGTTCTAGGTATGAGCTTTCGTGTGCATGCACACTTCTTCAGCACAATTCTTCAGGTATCTGAAGAAGTGTGCATGCACACGAAAGCTCATACCTAGAACTAACTCAGTTGGTCTTTAAGGTGCTACTGGAAGGAATTTTTTTATTTTGAATTCACCAAATGTTAAGCACTTTTAAGTCCCATTGACTGTCAGGGAAGAATTCAAATCTCTCTCTTTCTCTCTCCGATATCCCCCTTCTTTCCTTCCTTCCTTCCTTCACTGGCTATGCTCATCAATTTTCTGCAGCTCTCATTTAAATATTAAATAGCCCATTAAATTGCCAGACCTTATGGCTGCACAAATGGAGGCTCACAATGCAGCAGGATGGCATAATATATACCGCCTTCCACACATCACCAAGAGGAGATGCTCTGACAATAAGCCGAAAAGTGCTGGCGGCTGCCCTCATTTTGTATTAAATCCAAAAGGTACATCGGATACTTTGAATGCTGATGTTGCTAACAGTGCCTGACCTTACCTTTTAAGTGGGGATATCCTGTTTTTTCTTATTATGCAGCGTGACTGGACACCACCAAAAATGGGAAGAGGAAAAAGCCCTTTATTGCTTTAGCTCCTTGGGCTCTTTCCCCCTACAAAGCCATTTCGCTGGTGCCTCCATCCATCCCCCAGAGGACACATAATTGTCCTCCGGCAGACCAGACAGAGTCAGGAAGAAGCACAGGCTCATCAACGGTTATTCATGGAGAAAACTTGGTTTTAGGTGGAACCAAGTTGTTCTGCATACCTTTTGTTCTCTTCAACACTGGGGCATGCTCAACATTTTCTGGGCTTAACCTAACTTAATGTTTTCATTTCATTTCTCCTCTGGCAATCTGCACACAATTTTTGCTTAATGGTTGCCATCAATTTGATTTTAATTAATTTTTATAATGAAATGTTTTTAGAATGTTGGATTATTTGATTGTTGTTAGCCGCCCTGAGCCCGGCTTTGGCTGGGGAGGGCGGGATATAAATAAAATTTATTATTATTATTTATTATTATTTATGGCCAACCTCCTCCAAATGGGCTCAAAATGCAAAGGCTTTTATAAAATCAGAGGCCATGCCTAGCTGGCAGCAACCTTTTAACTTGCAAACCAGGACAGTTTTCTCCCTAACTCCAGATTTATGGGAGTTGGTTGTTGCGTTGGGGGCAAAGCAGTCTTTATCTGCCTAAAAACATTTGCTTATTTAACTGTGTTACTTTTATTGTTGTTAGCCGCTCTTAGCCCGGCTTTGGCTGGGGAGGGCGGGATATAGATACATTATTATTATTATTACTACTATTACTACTATTATTAATATTTATTAATCCCTCATCAGTTCCTGGGCTGAGTTGTGGTAAATTCAGGGTGACCACTGGTCCTACTTTGGAACTCTTGTTTGAAGAGCTGCCTCTTTTTTGGAATTAATTGAAGTTTTTACAGTACAATAAAGGAAACAAACCAATCTACAAGAAATAAAGAAAAGAAACTAAAGAAAGAAGGAACAGAAAAAGAAACTCTTAATCCGAGACCTGGGAGAAGAGTCGATGGAAGAGGACTGGAAGAAATTTAAAGACTACCTGCAGAAACATTGTAAAATGTTTGAATGTTAAAATGATGTTGGATTTAAAGAGAATATGGCATCAGTGATCTAGTTAAAAGGAGTATGCAAAAATTCTTAAAAGAAAAAGGGGGTAAAGATCAGAGTAATATTATGTCAAATTTAAACAAAATGGCACAAGGGCTTAAGTTATAAAGAATAGCTAAAATTTGATGATGAAAAGAGAAGAAAAATTGGAGACATTATAGGTTGAAATATATAATTATAAATGAGGTCTGAAAGAGGGCTAGAATTTGCTGAACTTGATTGTGTAAAGGGGAACACAAAAAAGGGAGATGTGAGGAAGTCAAGAAAGAAGGATATATAGACAATAAGTTAAAAAATGGATCTTTTCTTGTTTATGTTTTTATTGTCTTTTTATGCTTTTTTGTGATGTGTTTTTTCTTTTTGCTGTATCTTTTCTTTTGTTCTATGTTTGTTCTATTACATAAAATCTTAATAAATATCTTTTAAAAAAAGAAAGAAAGAAAGAAACTCTTAAGATCCTTCCTCATCACTGTATCCTAACTTTCATCCCCTACAGAGGAAAGTGTGCCCACCCTAGAGCTCCTTGGTATAAGTCTGAATGGAGAGCGGGATCATAGAATCATAGAACGACAGAGTTAGAAGGGACCCTGAGGATCATCTAGTCCAACCTCATGCAGTGCAGGAATATGCAGCTGTCTCTTAATGGGGGTTTCAAGTTGCTCACAGTTTGATACACCTGGATAGCAGACGGACTGCCCACTCTCAGCCCACCATGGAGAGGCATGTGCTCCTTCGTGTCTGCATGCTCTGGAAATACTGATAGATCCAACATAGTCATTGGAGGGTCCCCAGTAGCACACAGCACTTCCCACCCACTTCAGAGTGGTGTGGCAGCTGCAGCTTCCAGACAGACGAAGATTGGCCGCAGTCATCCATGCCTCGTAACCCCTAGACTGGACTGCTGCAATTCACTGTGCATGGGGCTGCCCTCGGAGACTTCTCCAAAATGTATAATTTTGTACAATGCAGCTCCTAGGTTACTAACTGGGAGTGCCTACAGCAGGAACAGGGAATCTGTGGCTCTCCAGATATACATGGACTCCAGTCCCAGCACTGCTGCCTGGGACTGACCAGTGTTGGAGTCTAAGAATACAGTGGTACCTTGGTTCTCGAACTTAATCCGTTCCGGAAGTCCACTTGACTCCCAAAACGTTCAAAAACCAACGCGCAGCTTCCGATTGGCTGCAGGAGTTTCCTACACTCAAGTGGAAGGTGCGTCGGACGTTCAGCTTCCGAAAAACGTTCGAAACCTGGAACACTTCTGGGTTTTTGGCGTTCAGGAGCCGATTTGCTCGTCAACTAAGCCGTTTGAGAACCAAGGTTCCACTGTGTTTGTAGGGCCACAGGGCTCTAGATACCAAGGTATTAAACCATGGGTAGGCAAACTAAGGCCCGGGGGCCAAATCTGGCCCAATTGCCTTCTAAATCCAGCCTGCGGATGGTCCGGGATTCAGCGTGTTTTTACATGAGTAGAATGTGTGCTTTTATTTAAAATGCATCTCTGGGTTATTTGTGGGGCATAGGAATTCGTTCATTTCCCCCCCCAAAAAAAATAGTCTGGCCCCCCACAAGGTCTGAGGGACAGTGGACCGGCCCCCTGCTGAAAAACTTTGCTGACCCCTGAAAATCTTCATCCCACCAGCATCTGAGCTCAGGACAGTGGCAAATGGAGTGTTGTGGTGCAAGCCTTGCATTTGCACTGCCTTCCCCAAAGAAACTTGCCCAGCCCCTGCTTTGATATCCTGTTGCACCTATTTAATTGCTCGGCTGTGGCAATTCAGCACGCCAAATAGTTATTTTAATTGCTTGCTTTTTGGTTCGGGCTGGTTTTTATTGCCAGCTGCTGCTGCTGTTGCCCCTGTGTTTTATGGTTTAATCTTTCTTCATTGTATAGTTGTTGTTTTTAAATTCTCTGAATTATATGCCAGCCACCTTGGGAGTTTAGAGTGATGCTTATAAATTGTCTGGTCAAATAAATAAATCACATCCATCCAGTAAAAAACAGAAAATACCAGGCAGAAAGGAACAGCTGCCGCCATCAGCAGCAGTGGGACAATGGAAGAGGATAATGGGGGAAATGGAGAATCCTGTCACTGTTTTCTCACACTTTTATCACCTACCCAGCATTTTGCAAGGAGACCAAGTACAAAACAAAACAAAAGAACCAGGAAGTTGCCAGTGGTGCAAGGAGAGACAGAGAGAAAAGCAGCAAAAAGAGAAGACACCTGCCCAGGCTTGGGGCAGATCCCTGGAGATTTAGCAGAGCAAAAGAGGACAATTTGGCTGTCATTGTGTAATGAACCAGGAGCCAGGGAGATTGTCTGAAGATGGAGTGATGAGATTACCTACCAACAGAAGGGCCTGCAGTGGAGACTTTGCAGGCAAGGCAGCTCTCCCAGTGGGTTTATATACGGCCTACAGTTTTGAAAGCAAGAGATCCTTGGCAGAGATTTTCAGCAGGGAGTGGTGCAAACAGACCTTGGCCTCGCTGTGGGAGGCGGTGATCTGCGGACGAAGGCAGCATAGGAGAGTAGGCTGGGTCATGTTTGGAGGAGATGCAAATGAGATGGACCCCCGTTCCATTTGAGAGGGGAATAAGAGTGCAACAGTCAATGTTCAGGCAGAGGCAAGGAAATTTGTGAGTCGAGGACCCTCCACCCGCATAGGATTATAATAAGACACACAGACACGTTATTTTAGGTTAATGGGCAAAATTAGGCCACAAATTTTATTGGGTACAGCATCTGAGTAGTATTGGCTTAGGCACTGGATGAAACAGCAATACAAGACTCCACCCGCTCACCCGGGAGTCATATCAGAGTTAACAACCAATGCGAGGAGGAGCTTGTTGATGCAAATACAACTGGAAGCAACCCCATGATGTCACCGGGGGTCGTGCCATGGCCCTAGCCACTAGCAGGGCACCGGACAGGATCCACGACCACCGGATTCCTTTAACGGAATACCCAAAAGAGGAGGGGTAGATGATGGCGCACACCCAATCCTCCAACACAGCACACATATTCTAATGCCTAACCGCCAATACCAGAAAGTTGTGACGCATTGCTACGAGGCAGGTGAAAAAACCAAGTGGCTGGTGCCAATTTGTCAAATGGATAAAAAAGTCCTACCAGGCCCCTTGGGCAACCAAGGCAACCAACCGAAGTCCATAGCAAGGTCAATATGCAGAAGAAGCTGACCTAAGAGGGAGGGAGGCAGGGAGATCCGAAGAAAGCAGGAGGAAACTGAGAGAAGAGGGCTGCCACGGCTGTTTAAATGCATTTAGCCCCGCCCACCAGCCGGCCCTATTGGTCCGCTGGGAGGCTTGGACGCAGAACCAATCAGGAGACTTTGCCAGCAGTGGCAAGGTGGTGGGTGGAGGAAGATGGCAATGGAAAGGGACGTAGTTCAGGGGGAATAAAGCAACCGTTTTACATGCACAAGGTCCCAGCTTCAATCCCCAGTAGGGCAGGCCTTGTCCACTGCCTGAATCTCTGGAAAACCACTGCCAGTCAGTGCAGACAATACTGGATGGATTTCTGCACAGACTCAGCATAAGGCAGCTTCCTATGTTCCACAGTCGCTGTCACAGCCAGCCCCAGATTTGAAGATGACCTTGGTAAGGCACCTTCTAAGCCTCCAGCTGCCACCCCTTTCCCAGAAAGAAAAAAAAAATGCATCTCCCAATTGTGGGAAATTTCAATGGTGGCTCAGAAACCCGTTTGGCTGGCCCTGGGAGGCCCTGGGGCAGTTGTTGGCACTCTTGAGCTATGTTGGGGCCCAAGGGAGCCTGAACATCAGATAGGCATGCAGCTGCTGAATGGGCCCAGCTGCCCAGCACAGACTGGTGCATTTGCATCAGCCGCTTCCACTCACTCTAGGTGCCTCCACAGCTTCAAGAGAGCTGCCTCCAGTGATTTGTGGCACCCTCTAGGAAAGGCACCAGCTAATGGGCCTCAAGTAAACCACAGCACAGTATCATAGAATTGTAGAGATAGAAGGGACTCCAAGAGTCATCTGTGCCATGCAGAATCACAGCCGAAGAATCCCAGACAGATGGCCATCTAACCTCTGTTCAAAAACGTCCCATGAATGAAAGTCCATCGTCATCATTTTGAATTTGTATATCTCTTTCTATCTTGCAATACTCAAGGCGGTTTACAAGCTGAAGAAACAAGAAATCTGATAACAATCTAATTCAATACAAAAATGTGACAATAAAACATAACTTTAAAATAGGCAACCTACAGCAAAAAAGTAACATTCAACAATCATTAGAATAGTATAAAATAGTAATATCAACATATAAAAGTTAAACAGAAATCCACTCAACATTTACAATAAGTAATATCTAAACTATAATCAATAAAAGGACGCGGGTGGCGCTGTGGGTTAAACCACAGAGCCTAGGACTTGCTGATCAGAAGGTCGGCGGTTCGAATCCCCACGACGGAGTGAGCTCCCGTTGCTCACTCCCTGCTCCTGCCAACCTAGCAGTTCGAAAGCACATCAAAGTCCAAGCAGATAAATAGGTACCGCTCTGGCGGGAAGGTAAACGGCGTTTCCATGCTCTGCTCTGGTTCGCCAGAAGCGGCTTAGTCATGCTGGCCACATGACCCAGAAGCTGTACACCGGCTCCCTCGGCCAATAAAGCAAGATGAGCGCCGCAACCCCAGAGTCGGCCACGACTGGACCTGATGGTCAGGGGTCCCTTTACCTTTACCTTTATAATCAAGAAAACAACGGCAAGCCACAGTACATAAAACAATACAATACACATTGAGCAGCAGAGACTAGAGGGTGGGGCAAGGCAGGTGGAAGGAGGCCTTGCCTGATGGAGGCTCTCCCCTCACAGTTCTTCCTCCAGGAACAGCTCCCTTATGAGGACTCCTAGGGTTGGAGGGTGGGGCAAGGCAGGTGGAAAGAGAGTCCATCTTTTGAGGTAGTCTGTTCCACTGTCAAAACAGCTCTTATCACTAGAAAGTTCTTCCTGATGTTGAGTTGGAATCTCCTTTCTTGTAATTTGAATCCATTGGTTCAGGTCCTGCCCTTTGGAGCAGCAGAAAGCAAGTTTGTTCCATCTGCCATCCTGTGACAGCCTCTCAGATATCTGACGGTGGCTGTCATATCACACCTCAGTCCTCTCTTCTCCGGGCTAAACATACCCAACTCCCTGGATCATTCCTCATGAGCCTTGATTCCAAACCCTCGGTTGCCCTCCTCTGCACATGTTCTAGCTTGTCAAGATCCTCTCAAATTTCGGTGCCCAGAACTGGACACAGGACTCCAGGTGGGCTCTGACATAAACCGCTAATTGCATTTGGCTCCACCTCTAGAGAGGGACGTGGGTGACACTGTGGATTAAACCACAGAGCCTAGGGCATGCCGATCAGAAGGTCACCGGTTTGAATCCCCGCGATCAGGTGAGCTCCTGTTGCTTGGTCCCAGCTCCTGCCCACCTAGCAGTTCGAAAGCACATCAAAGTGCAAGTAGATAAATAGGTACCTCTTCAGCGGGAAGTTAAACAGTTTTGAATCCCCGCGATCGGGTGAGCTCCTGTTGCTCGGTCCCAGCTCCTGCCCACGTAGCAGTTCGAAAGCACATCAAAGTGCAAGTAGATAAATAGGTACCACTCTGGCAGGAAGGTAAACGGCGTTTCCGTGTGCTGTTCTGGTTCACCAGAAGCAGCTTAGTCATGCCGGCCACATGACCCGGAAGCTGTACGCCGGCTCCCTTGGCCAATAAAGCGAGATGAGCGCCACAACCCCAGAGTCGTCCGCGACTGGACCTAATGGTCAGGGGTCCCTTTGCCTTTACTGCTTCTAGATGCCTATTTGCATAAGAAGAGCCTGTTGGATCCTGTTCTCTGGTCCAGAGTCCTGTTCTCACAGTGGCCAACAAGGTGCATGTGGGAAACCTGCAAGCAGAATTCAAGCGCAAAAGCACTCTCCTTTTCTGTGGTTTCCATATTCAGAAGCATTTCTGCCTCCAGCTGCGAAGGCAGAGCATAGCCACTGTGGCTAGCAGCTGAGGATACTTTGCCCTCCATGAATTTGCCTCATCCTCTTCTAAAGCCATCGCAGTTGGTGGCCATGACTGCCTCCTGTGGGATCCGGTTCCACAGTTTAACTCTGTGCGCTGCACGGAGGAGAAGTAATCCTATTTTCTCTGCCGATTCTTGTGCAAAGACGCATTTATTAAATTCTGCTTAGTCAAGTTGTAATTAATCCCCAAGTGTGCTTTCCCCCGTAGGTATGAACCGAAACAATTTGGTTGGCGAATTTTATTAAGCTCACAGCCCCATGAGAAAATATGAAGTACTGTATCTCCATTTTTTTGAATCTTCTGCGGAGCTATTTAACTCAAAAACCACCTTTCATTTTGCTTGCTCCACTTGCCAAATGCTTAGTGCAGAACATTTTCTAGCTAGTCATCTAAAAACCATTGGCTGGGGCCCAGGGTGCGGGTTAGATCTGTATCTGAAAAGCCACGGCTATTAGGTGAATCACAGGCAGTGCTCTTCTTCAGATTTCTCAGCGATCTTCGGAGTCTGTGCAAGAGATGAGAAAACGGGCTAAAACATTTGCTCGGAGCGGGACCCTGCGCCTTTCTCCTGTGCATACCACACACGAGGCCCAAAGAGAATCTAATCTAGGTCGTGGCGGTTCAGCTTTCCTCAGAGGGAGCCAAGCCCCAACACCTAACTCTCCCTGCCCCCCGTGGAATTACCAGCACCCAAAGCGAACGAGGCACCAAGCTGGAACACCTACGCCCAAAGGGACGAGGGAAGGCAGGGTGGCTCTCCGTTAAACAGAATGTGTTGTGCCTGTAATAATACTCAGCTAGTCTCAGGCTCCTCCCCCCCCCCCCCGCCACCATTTTGCTGGCATGAGTCTTAGGCTTTTTGAGGGCAGGAGGTGTTCCTTAGATTTTTAAAGGACTGACTCCTCAACCTCAAGGCTTTCTAAAGGGTGTCCCTGCTACACTCAGGGATAGGGCTGCCGGGTTAGGAACAGACTAGACCCTGGGATTTCGGGGCCCAAACCTGAAGTCTAGAGGTGGGCCCTGGAGACAGAGGTTAATTGGGAGAGAGGAGAAGAGAAGCACAGAACCCTCCTCACCAAATGTCTATACCATATGGGTAGGCAAACTAAGGCCTGGGGGCCGGATCCGGCCCAATCGCCTTCTAAATCCGGCCCGCGGACAGTCCGGGAATCAGCGTGTTTTTACATGAGTAGAATGTGTCCTTTTATTTAAAATGCATCTCTGGGTTATTTGTGGGGCCTGCCTGGTGTTTTTACATGAGTAGAATATGTGCTTTTCTTTAAAAGGTATCTCTGGGTTATTTGTGGGGCATAGGAAATCGTTCATTCCCCCCCAAAAAAAATATAGTCTGGCCCCCCACAAGGTTTGAGGGACAGTGGGCTGGCCCCCTGCTGAAAAAGTTTGCTGACCCCTGGTCTATACTATAATTTGCAGCCAGCTCCTGTTGGGCTGAAGCTCACAGGCAAGTGTGCACAGTCTTCTTAAGTATCTTTCTTTCTTCATTAAAGGCGTTCTCACCCACCTAGAGGTTCCAGTCCCCCAGGGTGCCAGGCAAACCTGGAGACTTCAGGTAAGATCTGGAGGTCTGGCAACCCTACCGAGGGACCACAATTGCAGGTGACCACAAATGTTGAGAAGACAGATGCTGGGAAGACTGAGCTTGACTTACCCAGGAGGCCTGATTTTGTCAAGGCAGGAAAACTGGTTTTGTCTCAGCAGGATTCAGAAGTGGGAGAGAGGTTATTTTCTTAATTAAAAACAAACCTTTGGTATATTCCAAGCAGCAGAGGAACAAGGCTCTCAATGGCAACAGTGGATTTGAACACAGATCTCCCCCAACCATCTGACATCCCAACCTGTACACCACGTAGACTCACTGATAAGTCCTTCAAGGAATCTCGGGTTTCCCTAGAACAAGGGAAGTACAGAACATAGGAAAGTGGAGGAGGGCAGCACTGTACAAAAACAGACAAATGATGGGGAGGATGCTCAATGGTCCCCAACAGCCATTCTGAGTTTCAGCAGAAATGGGAAATGGTGGGGCAGGGAGAGAACTGGCTTGCTTGAGTACCTTATGAGGTATTATGGAGGAAGTCATGGCAAGGTGGAACCCAGAACAGGAGCACCGCAGTTAGGATGCACTGCGACATTTTGTTGCAGGTCTGATATGCACAGTTATAACTCTCCATTCTGGTGTGGAAGAATTGTGGGTTTCAGCTCCCACCAGACCCAGCAGCCAAGGATCATGGGTGTCATGGCGCTGTTAGGCAAGGAATGTCCAGAGAGAGGAATTCACTCTTAATTGTCAAAAGTACACTTCCAAGTTAGGAAAAGGCATGTCTACCAGTCCTACATTCTAGGTGTGCAACCGGTGAGGCAGTTGCAGCAACAGAGAGGGCCCACCTTTGACCTCGGCTTATGTATCTCCACCATCCGGGCTGCGTGCAAGCAAGTGAAGACTATGTCTGCATGTATCCTGCTTCTGCTCCTCCCTCTTCATTCCTCTTCTGGTCCTGGGAGATGTGGAAGCCCTTGACTCCACAGCCTGGCCTACTGTATCTTTCCCTCCTCCTGCACCTGTTCTTCATTCTCCAATCCTGCAGCTTCTTCTGTCTCTAACTCTCGTCTCTTGGCTGTTACAGGCTCCTCCAGATCACAGATCCCTTCTTCCAAGCCAGTTTCTCTAAGTGCTCACTCCTCAGCATCCAGCCACTGCTCCTTAGGGTCCAGCCAGCCTCTGACAATGGGGTTTGGATTCCAGCAACACCTAGAAGACCACAAGTTCTCCATGAAGGATGCAATCTACCAAGGACCTCACCTGTACAAGTGTACCTTTATGCTGTTGCGCATGTTTGCACCATGGGGCTTGTGCACAAGGCGGCTTTGAATGGAGCGTGCCCCAATTTTTCTTCTTAGTTTTCAGAATTCTGGTGCCAACAACGCTTTCTGCTTGTTTTCGCCAGAACCATTGCCAGTTCAGTCAGAAGCACTGATTGCAAAACATGCTTATCTTGAGAAGGCTTCAGGCAGCTGGGGTTGTCTAGGACTCGTCCTCTTTGCCTGCCAAAGAAGTCTCTTCCCACCTCTTCTAGTTTGTGCCGTTTCTCCCACCAAATGACAGTGGCACAGATCTCCCCCAGGCCGCCATTATTTCGTGGGAGATGGATGCAAGCGCATGTGGGGCATTTAGGTTCATGTAGTGGATCAAAATACTCGGTTACCTCTATTGCAAGAAATCCACTTTGGCGGGGAAGGGGGGGGGCATGGAATTTTCCCAGGTAAGAAAATGGCATCAAATGCATTGAAAAGTGTGGGGTGAATTTATTTATTTAACAATGGCCTTTATATCCCACCTTTTTCTCTAAGGAGCTCAAGGTGGCATACATGGTGGAGTCTCCTTCTTTGGAGGTCTTTAAGCAGAGGCTTGACAACAATATGTCAGGAGTGCTCTGATGGTGTTTCCTGCTTGGCAGGGGGTTGGACTCGATGGCCCTTGTGGTCTCTTCCAACTCTATGATTCTATGATTCTATGGTTCTCTTCCTCCCAGCCCCCCCTCACACACAACAACCCTGTGAGGTAGGTTGGGCGGAGAGGCAGTAGCTGGCCTGAGGTCACCCAGCGAGCTTCATGGCTGAGTGGGGATTTGAACCCAGGATTCCCAGACCATGTTCCAGCTCTCTTAACGGTTATACCACACTGGCTCTCTCTTCTCACCCAAGTCTTCCCCAGGTGATGGCAACTTTTAAGCAATTTGCAAGCAAAGCTGGATGAATTCAGTTCGGATGCTCCTTGTTGTATAACCTCCTTGCACAGAAATCAGCTCAATAAAGACTGGCCATTGTCCAATCTGTCTATCCAAATGAGTCAGAAAAATAAGCAGATAAACAAATTTCTCCCTCTTGCCCCACACCCTAGAGCGCCCTAATGCTCTTACCCTCTTGTCAAAATCCCCCGTCTTTTTGTGTTCTTAACTCCTTGCAAGTTTTATTGAGGAACACGTAATTAAGCCACAGATACATTTATTCTGAATACCCTCAAGGCTCTGTTTTAAGGGAAGGAATCAATTACATTCAAAGCAAAAGGTTAAAAGGAAACGGAATGGTAACCGTGGTGGCGGTTCTACTTATTAAAAACTCAACGAGCAGCAAAGAAAAGGAAAACACTTTGAACATACTTTTTTAAAAAAAAGACATACACACACCCCAATTTTCAGCTATAACTGAAAGGAGAAAATGTCTTTAAATGAAGTGGATAAAGGGGAGGAGGTGCCTCAGAGGCCCAGCAAACAGTTTGGGCTTCTAAAAGAAGAACAAGAGAGGAAGAGGAGGGGCAGAAAGGAAAATAAATATGTCAGGAACATTTTAAAAAGAGAAAGGTGGGATTAAAGGGCAGATAATTACCACCTCCTAAAGACATTCAGAAATATGAGCTGCTGACCTCTTGCTGGGAATAAGTGATATCACCAGCCCATAAACAAACGTTTAAATGACCCAGCCCATCCTTAACCACCATTGTCATTAAGCGCTAAGCATTTTGATGACCTGGATCATCACTGCTATTATGCTCTCTCTTGTCTGCACTGGCTTGTGTAGTCTGCAGCTTGGATATCCAAGGCCGCTCCTATGTTGTGCCTCCAAATAAATTTACGGGAGTTGCAAGGAGTTCCCCAGTCCCTCCTGAATAACGCTGCAGTTGTTCCTTGGAAGCTTAGCCTATCTGAGAGAGCATCTTTGGCTTAGCCTGTTTGGCAGAGTATGGGAACACAGGAGCCACAGGTGAGGGCTGAGTGCTAGGTAGGGGTCAAAGAGGGACAAACTAACCCAGAAGGAGCACAATGTGTGTCGTCATCCCCCCAGGCACCACCCCTCCCTCTCCTAACACCCCATGCATCCCTGTTGTTGTTTAGTCGTGTCTAACTCTTCGTGACCCCGTGGACCAGAGCATGCCAGGCACTCCTGTCTTCCACTGCCTCCCGCAGTTTGGTCAAACTCATGCTGGTAGCTTCGAGAACACTGTCCAACCATGTCGTCCTCTGCCATCCCCTTCTCCTTGTGCCCTCCATCTTCCCCAGCATCAGGGTCTTTTCCAGCGAGTCTTCTCTTCTCATTAGGTGGCCAAAGTATTGGAGCCTCAGCTTCACGATCTGTCCTTCCAGTGATCCCTTCATGGATCACTGCCTTGCCGTGGTGAAGGGGCTTGAATAACTCAGAGAAGCTATGAGCTATGCCGTGCTGGGCCACCCAAGATGGACAGGTCATAGTGGAGAGTTTTGACCAAACGTGATCCACCTGGAGCAGGAACCAGCAAGCCACTCCAGTATCCCTGCAAAGAAAACTCCATGGACATGCATCCCTAGCGTGGATTATAATAGAGTCATCTGCAGAAAGGGGGAGAAGAGCCCCTGTACAACTTTTGATTCCAGGATTGCTAAGTAGGACACAGTAACTAATCTACATCAAATGATTTTGCCCCTGGGACCCCGAGTCACACAGAAAGCAAGCCTCTTGCAGCTTCCAACAATGGAACTGTTTCCACCAGGAGATTTTCCTTTAGCTCAAGTGAAGCTGAAGTTTGAGGCCCTCTAACTGATCTCACACCTATGTGTGTTGATCCAGCAAGGGAGATCATTGGCATGGTCCAGTATACCTGAAGGAGCGTCTCCACCCCCATCATTCTGCCCGGACGCTGAGGTCCAGCGCCGAGGTCCTTCTGGCGGTTCCCTCATTGCGAGAAGCCAAGCTACAGGGAACCAGGCAGAGGGCCTTCTCGGTAGTGGCGCCCGCCCTGTGGAACGCCCTTCCAGCAGATGTCAAAGCGATAAACAACTACCTGACATTCAGAAGACATCTTAAGGCAGCCCTGTTCAGGGAAGTTTTTAACGTGTGATTTTACTGTATTTTTGGTTTCTATGGAAGCCGCCCAGAGTGGCTGGGGAGGCCCAGCCAGATGGGCGCGGTATAAATAATAAATTATTATTATTATTATTATTATTATTATTATTATTATTATTATTAAGCAAACCTGTAGAAAATGCACTGCACATCTGGATTCACCTGCATCCTACAGTGCAATGCTCATCTGAACTCCATTGAGCTGGTTGGATCACCAGGGTCATCAGCTGTTGGGTGACAGCTGGAAATACAGCTGACTTGCGTCCATCATGTTTTATTTGGGGAACGGCCATAGCTCAGTGGTGGACTTTGCAGGCAAGGGCCACAGGGTCAATCTCTGGTGTCTTAAGGTAAGGTCAGTGGGGGAAGAGTCCTGCCTCAAATCCTGTTGAGCCACCGCCATTCAGTGTAGACAAATGAACCAGAGCTGTGACTGGCATATGGCAGCTTCCAATGTTTCCCTTTTCCTAGCTGCAATCCACACAGGGGACAATTGTTGCCCCATGGCATATGAAGTGGCCCTTATTTGGAACAAGTTTGCAGGACAGAGTCCACCTCCTTTCCATTTAAAGGCGTTTGTGGAGGGGATTTGAAACGCCAGGACTCATGTCTTAACACTTCAAGGTTTGACATGCAAGCCATTTAGCAAACGTAAATGCTGCCCCATGAAGCAATGGCCACGCCAGCCAGCTTCCATGAAATGACCTCATCCGAGGTTTCACCCAGAAATTGTCATTTGATTTTAAGGATGCAACCAGTTTTATAACCCATTATGTGAATGGCACAGCCCTAAATATTCAGGCCTGACTAGACCTGAATAAGGTAGCCCATTGTCTTTTGTACCCAACAAGGTTGTGAAGCTTAATTCCCAGGTTCAGTCATTTAAAGGTGACGTCCAGGTTTCCTTTTAGGAGAAAGGCAGTGAGTTTGGACAGGGGAGTTGTCTATGTTTGGGGAAACGCTTCCCCGTGGGTGAGGAGCTGCCCATAATCATTCTTCAGCATCAGGAACACTTAAAGAGTCCTGGGTGAAATTTCCACTCCTAATTGCGTTCTTAAAACAGACCTTTGCGAAATTTCGACGTTTACAAGCCAGGTGTTTTAGGATTCAAGAGAGATTGCCTAGCAAGTACAGGATGCCATTGGAACACACCCGAAAGCAAGCCTGGTCTTCCTAGACTTCCTTCTCCAAACAGTAAAGGTAAAGGTAAAGGGACCCCTGACCATTAGGTCCAGTCGTGGCCGCCTCTGGGGTTGCAGCACTCATCTCGCTTTACTAGCAGAGGGAGCCGCCGTACAGCTTCCGGTTCATGTGGCCAGCATTACTAAGCTGCTTCTGGCGAACCAGAGCAGCACACAGAAACGCCGTTTGCCTTCCTGCCAGAGCGGTACCTATTTATCTACTTGCACTTTGACGTGCTTTCGAACTGCTAGGTTGGCAGGAGCAGGAGCTGAGAGACGGGAGCTCACCCCGTCGCGGGGATTCGAACCGCTGACCTTCTGATCGGCAAGTCCTAGGCTCTGTGGTTTAACCCACAGCGCCACCCGCGTCCCCTCTCCAAACAGAAGCAACAACAAATCAAAAACACTTTTTAAAGGCACATCAAGTGTCTGGGTTGGGTGGGTTTGTATCCAGACATAGTTTGCAATCCTAACCCCACTTAATTGGGAGTAAACCCCACTGAATTCAATGGGGACTTTTCTGAGTAGACATGGTTGGGATCGCAGTGTTCTTTCCACAAAAGAACACTGGGCAGTTATCTTTCCACAAGGGCAGACATTGATGCCGAAATCGGGCCTCGCCTGAGCTCTGCGAGTGCAGCTTTCTCCCGACTGAACTGCAGAGTGTTTGAGGACCAGGACATTCGCAGGGAAACCAAATGCTTGTTTACAAAGCTATTGTACTACCAACATGGACCACTTATAAACGCCATCTCCACCTCTTCGAAAGATTCCACCAACGGTGTCTCCGAAAAAATTAACACATCACCTGGGAAGACAGCTGAATTCATGCCAGTGTACTAGAAGAAGCAAAATCCCCAGTGTTGAAGCAATGATTCTTCAACATCAACTTCGTTGGACAAGTCATGCTGTGTGGATACCTGATTACCATCCTGGTACCTCGGGTTACATACGCTTCAGGTTACATACGCTTCAGGTTACAGACTCTGCTAAGCCAGAAATATTACCTTGGGTTAAGAACTTTGCTTCAGGATGAGAACAGAAATCATGCTCTGGCGGCACGGCGGCAGCAGGAGGCCCCATTAGCTAAAGTGGTGCTTCAGGTTAAACAGTTTCAGGTTAAGAACGGACCTCCGGAACGAATTAAGTACTTAACCCGAGGTACCACTGTACTCTATTCCGAACTTAAAAATGGTAAGCGTAATGTTGGTGGTCAACAAAAGAGGTTCAAAGACTCTCTCAAGGCAGGCAAATCTTCAAAAATGTACTATAAACAACGACAACTGGTGTTTGGAGAACAGCCTTTACCAAAGGTCTTGTGGACTTTGAAGACGCTCAAACTCAGGTCGAAGGGGAGAAATGCGCTAAGAGGAAGGCACACTTAGCAAACCCTCATCATGATCAATTCCCACCTGGAAACCTATGTTCCCACTGTGGAAGGACGTGTGGATCCAGAATTGGCCTCCACAGTCACTTACGGACTCACTTTTAAACCCGTGTTTATGAAAGACAATCTTACTTGGCTACGATTGATCGCCAAAGAAGTTTGTCATACTTAGAGTTGACCCACTGAAGACTTGTGTTACATGGAAGCATGACTAAGTTCAGATTCAACCCATCCTTCATTTCTAAATGTTATTTCTAAAAGGTATACCCCTCTCTTCACTGATCTATTTGCATTAGCCTTTCAAGTAGGATCAGGGCTACAGCATCTATTCTGCGTGCAGAAGGTCCCAGGTTCAACCCAGGTAGGGGTGGGAGAGGCCCTGTGTCTGAAACCCTGGAGATCTACTGCCAGTCAATGTGGACAGTACTGCACTAGATGGGCCAATGGTCTGACTCCATATAAAAAATCCTGCCTTATCTCTCCCTGCCGCCTCTTTTTGTTCAGGTCACCTAGTGGGACAAATTAAGGCATTCTGTTTCACCTCTCAACTCTGCCCCAAGTAGCCATTGCATCTGGTGCACCCCCCCCCCCCCGTTACTCTGCTCTACTGTTTGCAAACATTTATCTGAAACTTCGTATTCTGAGCCAGTGTGGTGTAGTGGTTAAGAGTGGTGGACTCGTAATCTGGTGAACCGGGTTCGATTCCCCGCTCCTCCACATGCAGCTGCTGGGTGACCTTGGGCTAGTCACACTTCTCTGAAGTCTCTCAGCCCCACTCACCTCCCAGAGTGTTTGTTGTGGGGGAGGAAGGGAAAGGAGAATGTTAGCCGCTTTGAGACACCTTAAGGGGAGTGAAAGGCAGGATATCAAGTCCAAACTCTTCTTCTTCTTCTTCTATCTGGAACTGAAGCCCACCCACTTATTCTTGAGAAAAATTAATAACATGAGTTTTAGTCGATTAAAATGGTTGATTAGGTCTGTACACATTTGTAATTCTCTGCATGTTGACATGGAAGCAAATCTCACTGAGGCCTACTGCCAAGTAAGTGTTTTTAATTATCTTATGTATAAATTGCCTTGTGGCAGTTGTTTAAAAGGCTATTAGTAATATTAGTTATAATAATAAAAATAATTTTAAAGGTGAGTGTAAAGATTGTAGCAGCCATAGAAAACTATTCCGTTCTCAGTAAACCTGTGTGATCCAAATATGCCAGAATACAGAATATTATTTCTTATAGCATAACCCACCAAGAAATTATCCAGTGTAAGCCAACTGGAATTAAAAGGGAGCTACACCACTTCATGTTAGGGCTCCTATTAATGTAAATGAATCGTCAACCAGAGATTTTCCTTGTTAATTAACAAGCAACAGGGAGCCAGTGGGAAGAGGATGTTGTTATTGTTGTCGTTGTCATCCTCGCCACCACCACACCTTTTGTTTTAAAATGCATACAGCAAGCTTCTGAATCACACAGAACTCTTCCTCAGAATGTCCAGGTCAAGAAACATTCTGTATGGCTCAAAAGCTTGCACGCAAACATTTTCAGCAGCTGTTGAGTGCAAGGAATTACATTGCTGAACTGTTTCTGTTTATTCTGAGTTCCTCCTGCTCCCCCAAAATCACTTACCGGTATGTTTGATGCAATCTGAAAACCGACAAAAGAAAAATATTTTTAAACAATAAACCTGGTTTCATGAAATATCTGGATTCCCGCTCTTCCACCTATTGTATGTTTCTCAGTTTGTGAGGCCAGAAAAGCAGCAACAGCTTGATCTTGCTTATTTTCAACTGCATTTGCTTGAAATATCAAGGTGGATTTTTTGTTTAAGTGAAAGTTATTTTAAGATTCTTTAACACACAAACAAAAAAAGGAAGGGGAAAATCATTTCTTTTTAAACTTCAGCAAACTAGTTTTTGGTTGTTGTTTTTTTATAAAAACCCTTTGGGCCTTAATAAGTATGTTTGCAAATCCCTTTGACTTTAAGTCTAGACTAGGCTGGTATAACGCCCATGTTGGAGCCTTGGAAACTGGTAAGGACAGTGGTGTTTTCCATACATCAAGCCTATTTTAAGTAAAAGTGCTGGCTGCAGGCACAAAAGCCTGCTGACAACTTTCCACCAAGATTCTGCAGAGTGTTGGTTTAGGCTTGTGTTGATGGCAGGGTGGCAGATATATATATATATCAAGTCCTTGCACCCTTTCAGTTAAAATATGAAGGATAGTGCAAGGACAATGCATTGATCTCACTGTACAAGCCACTTGCTTGCACCACCCGCTAGTGTTGCATAGCAGCTAAGCGCCAGGCCAGGAACCCCACCATTCAAAAACCATGAATTAGGTGAATTCACTTCTGGGGGATGAGGCTGTCAAGGGCGCTTCTGAGTACTGGTCTACCGAGCTCAGTACAGTCTGCACTGTCTGAAAGCAGCTCTCCAGGGTTTCAGATTGGGGTCCTTCTGTTGCCAGCGCTTGAACCTGGGGCTTTCTGCTTGCAGGGCAGATGTTTTGACACTGAACTACAGCCCGCTTCCCCATAGGTGATGGGAAACTCTCTCTTTGCCTGAAGCCCTCAAGAGCTGTCCAAGTTGACAATATCATGCTAGAAGGACCAAGAGTTTGACCTGGTTTAAGGACATTTGCAATATATTTCATGCTAGCCACAGCAAGGCCTTCTCCAATGACAAGCCCAAACCTTATCCCAAGAATGCTTTCTATAAACTACTAGGTGGTGCCTAGATTGTGGAACACTCCCTCTTCCCCGGAAGATGTTCCAGGCTCCATTCTGCTTGCACTGGGTTTTGCTGCTGCTTTGTTCCAGCGGGCTTTTAACACCTGGTAGTTACCACATTGAGCTGGTTCCTAAGGTCTTCTGGTGGTTCCCTCACTGCGAGATGTGAAGTTACATGGAACCATGAAGAGGGCCTTCTCGCTAGTGGCGCCTGTGCTGTGGAACGCCCTCCTATCAGATGTCAAGGAAAGAAACATCTATCTGAGTTTTAGAAGACATCTGAAGGTAGCTCTGTATTGAGAAGTTTTTAATGTTTGATATTTTGCTGTGCTTTCATGTTGGAAGCTGCCTAGAGTGGCTGGGGCAAACCAGTCAGGTGGACGGGGTATAATTTCTTCTTCTTCCTCTTCTTCTTCTTCTTCTTCTTCTTCTTCTTCTTCTTCTTATCTGTGTCCTATTGACTGAGACTTTATTGCAGGGGTGGAGATCTTGTGAACCTCCTGAGGTTGTTGAACTCCAGTTCCCATCAGCCCCAACCAGTGTGGCCAAAGCGATGGAATTCAACAACATTAGGAGGGACGTTTTTAGACTTCAAACTATTTATGTCTTTGGCTGGCTGTTTTAATTACATTGCAAGCCACAGATAGAAAAGAGACCCAACAATGAAAATATATGAATAGCATTTCTCAGATGTTTTGAACCTGCAACCTCACTTCTGAATTATCCCAACATAGATAAAAGTATTCCAACAGGTGAACGCCCAGTCTGGCACTCCCAAGACATTTTGGACTACAACCCCCCATCAGTCCTAGCCACCACTTCCCCAGATGTGGCCTCCAGATGTTCCAACTACAGCTCCCATCCGAGTAAGCCCCAATGAAGACAGGATTGCTCTGCAAAGCAGAGGATTTAGCACTGGACTTAATGCATCTTAACAGGAAAGGGACATCTGTAAGCCTTAGCCTAGAAACAGATTAATGTCTGGTCAGTTTAGAACAGAAACTCGAGGACTCGGGAGGTATATTTCGGAAAACATGGGCTGACTGTAGCAGTATTTATATCCGTTTCTTTACGGGATGTGTTCGTTCCCAGGCTGGTGTGTGGGTGTGCGTGACTGAATACTTCTTGGCTTGCTGTCTGCCTTCCTGTACACCTCTTGACTGAAGTATGTGATTCATAAGAACGCAGTCCTAAGCTGTGAATGAAAGGGCGTGTGATCCAAGACTGACTCGCTTTGCACTTATCCCACAACCTATGCCTGTGTGCCTTCTTCAGAGCTAGTATGGCACTGTGGATGAAAAGACTGAGCTGTAGGCCAGGAAGTTTGCTGGATCAAATCCTCTTTTTCTAGGTAGCCTTAAGCAAGTGGCTTGCAGCCTCACGGCTCCCCATGTCCTCAATATGGGAATGGCAAGCCACTTCCAGGTAGGATTCAGTCACACACCAACAAATTCAGGTTGCAGAATTAAAGCTGATCGGGATGTCCTGGGCGACAAGCCTGCTTTCCAAAGAAAGACTGGAGGTTGCTGGAAACCATGGGAGAATTGCTCTTGTGCTTGTGTTCTGCTCCCTGGTTTCCCACATCTGGTTGGTCACTGTGAGGACAGGATGCTGGACTAGATGGGACCCTGGCCTGATCCAGCAGGCTAGTCTTATATTCTGATGACCAGACTTTTTGTGATAAGGAAAGGGAGGGGGAAATGCATTGGGAGAGTACTTGTTTTGAGGCTTCCCAAATGTCCACTGAATAGCCAACATCACCTACTCTCGACTGCAAACAAATCAGGACGAATGCTCGATAAACAGGTTTTCTGGAAGCATCCAAAATTCTGGATGACCTAACAGAGCGGTTGTAAGGAATACTGAAACACTCTGGGTACTATTATTCTCTCACCAGCGGAGCTGATTTTGTAGGTCTACTAGTATATATCTACTTTTGCAATTCCCCAACCACCTCTTTCTGCAGGGGTGCATTTATGCATCAGAGTGTACTTCTGCTCTCTGCAAGCAATGCTTATCTGCACAAATATGTGAAGTGTGTGTGCCAATCTACCTCCTTGGTTGGTAATTTGGCTTGTGGAGTGACTGAAAGACTGATTGCATATATTTCAGGAGTTGAGGTTGACTTTCCTCCGCAGTGTGCCCGATGCCTCCCTGCTTGGACTGGAAACTAAACTGTAAATGAAGTATGTACATGTGCCAGACTGCACTGAGATGCTAGGGGCCCAGCACCCTGATGGAAATGCAGATTGCCTTCTCTGTTGAATCAATGGAATGCATCAGCTGAATCCATTGATAAGCAAAGAGGAGTTCATTTGGGCTGACACTTCATTTCCAGGTCCAATCCAAGAAGTTCACAACGGTATTTTAAAGGGCTAAATGACTCAGGCGCAATATCTGAAAGACCACCTTCCCTACAGACCCTCAGTCGTTAAGCACAGCAGAGGGTAGTTCCACCATCCTCTTAAGTCTTTTGAGAGGTGGCCTAAGAGAGGAACATTCTCTCTAAAGGTAAAGGGACCCCTGACCATTAGGTCCAGTCGTGACCGACTCTGGGGTTGCGGCTCTCATTTCGCTTTGTTTGCTGAGGGAGCCAGCGTACAGCTTCCGGGTCATGTGGCCAGCATGACTAAGCCGCTTCTGGTGAACCAGAGCAGCACACGGAAACGCCGTTTACCTTCCCGCCGGAGCGGTACCTATTTATCTATTTGCACTTTGACGTGCTTTCAAACTGCTAGGTTGGCAGGAGCAGGGGCGGAGCAACGGGAGCTCACCCCGACGCGGGGATTCGAACCACCGACCTTCTGACTGGCAAGTCCTAGGCTCTGTTGTTTAACCCACAGCGCCACCTGCATTCTCTGGCATTCTCTCTGGCAGCCCCCAAATTGTGGATTCCCTTCTCACAGAGCTGCATCTGGCAGCTTCCATTCTAGTTTTCAGTGAACAGCCTTTGACACCCAAGAGATGTGTGTTTTTAGGACGCACCCTGTTTTGGGGTGATTTTTAAAACTGTTTTTAATGCTGTATTTTAAATTGTTGTAACCTGCCCTTGGACCTAAGGGTAAAAGGAGGGTAATAAATTAAAATAATAATAGCCTTCTCCTTGGCTGGTAACTGTCTGCATGTGCACACAAAAGTGTTTGTGTGTGTGTGTGTGTGTTGGTCCCCACTTGTTGCTCCCTCATCACTGATATGTAACACTCCCTGGGGTTGGCCAGGGACTAGCAAACCCTTTATCTATATATGAATCATCTATGTATACAGAGATTACTCTTGGTGGGCGAATTGTTCTTACTAACATAATTGTTCTGATGTGCACGTTCCTCAGTTTTCTTCTTGTGCTCGTACCTTTATACTTCTGTTCCCCAACTGGGTGATTGGGTGGGCATTAATGTTTATCTCCTTTTGACTTGCAAGGACACATCAGCAGCAAGGTTGCCTTGCATGCGCAAGACATAGAGTTCAGTGCCACCAATGTATACTGATGACACTGGGAACTCTTATCTTTTATTTCCATTCTGCTCCTACATTGTGTACTCAGCGTCTGTCGATGATGCACTTTTCAGAAACTCGGGGGGGGGGAGGCATGTCTGCATGTAAGAAATTAGCCTACTGTGCAAAGGTAAAATTAATGTTCTTTGTTTTGCCCACTTTTGCTTCCAGTATACCTGAAGGAGTGTCTCCACCCCCATCGTTCTGCCCGGACGCTGAGGTCCAGCGCTGAGGGCCTTCTGTTGGTTCCCTCACTACGAGAAGCCAAGTTACAGGGAACCAGGCAGAGGGCCTTCTCGGTAGTGGTGCCCTCCCATCAGATGTCGAAGAAATAAACAACTATAGGACTTTTAGAAGACATCTGAAGGCAGTCCTGTTTAGGGAAGTATTTAATGATTGATATTTTAATATTCTGCTGGAAACCGAACAGAGTGGCTGGGAAAACCCAGCCAGATGGGCGGGGTAAAAATAAATTATTATTATTATTATTATTATTATTATTATTATTATTATTATTATTTATTATCTCACTCACCACTGGCAAATGGCCCCCAGAAGCTTATGTGGCCCTTGGGCTGCAAATAGTCCCCTATCCTTGCTGTTGGTTACAGGTAGGTAGCTGTGTTGGTCTGCCGTAGTCAAAACAAAATATTTTTTTTTAATATATATTTTGTTTCGACTTGCTGTTGCCTTGAGAGACAATGGAGTCCGCCTCCACTGGTGAAGTCAAACCGCTGTGTTAGCAGCACCAAAGTGAGCTCCCTGAGGTGCAAGCCTGGGCAGTGTCTGGAGGTCCTGGGTTGTCCAGACGACAAGACACCCCCCCCCCCGCTTCACTGATGTGGTCCAAAGGAAAGGAGAGCAAGACGTTTGGCACCAGCTGGGATGCAAGAGTTGCCGAAAGGAGGCGTACAAGGCGCCACCCAACAGTCTTAGGGACTCCACTCTGGACTTGTGTAGGGTTTATTCCTTAGCCTTTCCTTCTTCCAAAGATATCCCGCAAGGCAGCAGAAGTTTAGGATCAGTTTTTCTTCTCCTAGATGGGCTTTCTTCCCAGGTTGACGAGCCCTTTACAGCACATACAGAGGCTGCCTTCTTGACATGTTTCAAACACATCCCCTTGCTTGCCTGCCTGCCTGCTTTACTCAGATATGGTGTAATCTTACCTTACTGAGAATGCAACCTGATTTGCTTGCAAGGCGATTAGACAATGCTAGCTATTTGATGAGCATTCATTCTGACTTGTTTATGGGGAGGCTAGACTGTGTTGCATCAGGCACTTGTTATCCTATCCCTTTGCTTATTGCAAAGCGGATTTTGTTGTGCAAAAACTCACAATCAACCCGGCAACCTGAATTTGCCAATAACTTAATCTCACCTGAAACAGAAATGGGCCGGAAGTGCCCCTAGAGTTAGACCTTCACCCCCACACCCCCTGCGCGATGCAAATGCACACACAATTCCCGCTCTGGGAAACTCGAAAGCTCGCACACAACTTTACAGCTTTTTAAAAGACAAAGGGACCCCTGACCCATTAGGTCTAGTTGTGGCCGACTCTGGGGTTGCGGTGCTCATCTCGCTTTATTGGCCGAGGGAGCCGGCGTACAGCTTCCGGGTCATGTGGCCAGCATGAGTAAGCCACTTCTGGCGAACCAGAGCAGCACACGGAAATGCCGTTTACCTTCCCACCGGAGCGGTACCTATTGATCTACTTGCACTTAGGGGTTCTTTCGAACTGCTAGGTTGGCAGGAGTTATGGCTTTTTAGTTGGCTCTAATAAAAGGGGGGGGGGATCCCAGCTACGGAGAATGTTGGCGTGTTTTTCCTAACCAATGGCACAGCTATGTGTGGCTATTTCTGCATCTGGTCGCAATGGCAACTGGAAGGAGTTTTATGTGTGGGCTAAAACCGCAAAAGGCAGGAGGAGAGGGGGTGAACATGATCCAACAACTGCCTCCACCACAGGTTGGCAGCTAGCCAAAGCAGCCCTAAGGTTCAAGGGAGCACCAGCCTTCTATCTCTTTAACCACATTTATAGAGCGCTGAATTGTCAAGCAAAAGCGCTCAAAGCGGTGTACAAAGCGCACCACCGGCAGAGCCTGCCTCGTGCGTAAAAGCCGTGGAGCAGAGAGAGTGGAGAAGCCATTGCACCGCGGTTGCCTATCGCCACTTTCCCGCCACTTCAAGCGTCGTTGTCTCCCTCCTCGAATATGGGCAGCCTCGGCCTGACCCACAGAAGCGTCCCGGGCAATCCCTGCCACCTGCTCCTTCCTGGCCCAGCGCCCCCCCCCCCCCCGGCTGCGCGTCCTCCGTCCCCACCAGCCCTTTGGCTGCGGCGCTCGCCTTTGCCCGGCGCCGCCTTGGCTCCCGCGGGCGCTCTGGTTGCGCGAGCTGCCGGGTTGGCTGCGGCGTGGCCTCGCCGCCTTGGGCGGGCACTCCGGAGCGGCGCGCACTCGGTGACCCGACTCCGCAATTGCTCGGCTGGAGCCAGGGCAGGGGGAGGGATTCCCCGAGCCGGGCTGGGCAGGGCTGGATGTCCCCGGGCGGCGCAAGAGCAACAGCAGCAGCCAGCCAGCCAGCCAGCCAGCCAGGGAGGCGGTGACCCCGCGGAGAAGCACCCGGCTCTCCGCCCTCGCCCTGGCCTTTGCGCTGCCTCCCCGCCCCGCGTTGCTCCATTGCCGGCGGCCCCTGTGATGATGACTCAGGCGGGGGCTGTGCAATGCCAGCCCGGCAGTCGCCGCCGCCGCTCGGGCGAGGAATGGCTTAGCCCTGGGGGCGGGCGAGGCAGCCAGGCAGCCGGGGCCACGCCAGGCCAAGGGCGCACGGCAGCGAGCGCGCAGCAGCCAGGAGGCGCGCGGCTCCTGCCCCTGCTGCTGGAGTCCCGGGGGCGGCCCAAGCGGGCAGGCGCCGCCCGGCCCCCGATTGTTCGCAGCCGGTTCCGCCTGGCGCCGCGGCGGGCCCTCCAGCCCAGCGGGAGGCGGAGGCAGCTAGAGAGCCGGGCCGGGCCGGGCCAGGGGGGAGAAAGCGCCGGGTTCCTTCCTGGGCCGGTGGGCGGCCTGCCTGACGCGCGGCCCCTCGACCTACAGCAGGGAGAAGGGAAGGCAGCACAAGCCGGCCTCGCACGCAGAGACTTCAACTTGGCTTTGCGCTGCAGAGGGAGAACACGATGATATTCAGCTTGCTTCTGAGATATCGCCCCCCCCCCCCCGCCCCGTAAATTTAGCTGTCATGGAATAACAGGAGGGCTCCTTCTGTAGATCAAGAAATGGATACATAGATAGGAAACGGAGAGAAGGAATAAGTGGAGATTCGTTTTCGGATCTGCACTTTTTGTTCTGTTCATAAATTATCTAGATTTAAGGGTGAGTGGCGGAGGTGGGCAGGTTTGCTGATGCTGCTAAACTTTTCAGGGTGGTTAGGACTAAAAGAGGGATCTGGAAGTGCTCCGAGAGGATCTCTCCAAATTGAGTGAATGGGTGGTAAGGTAGGAATGCAATTCAGCGTGGACATGTGTGAAGTGAACCACCTGGGGTCACCTCCCCCCAAACAACCCACCTAATTTCACAGATTCACTCCTGGGGGCTGACCTTTGGGTCATAAAATCACAGAACTGTAGTTGGAAGAGACCTTGAGGATCAATCAGGCCTACATATCTGAAGGAGGGTCTCCACTCCCATCATTCAAGAAACCACAGATTTGTCGTTTCTAAAATAAAGAAACGACTTATCCCATGGTTCCTCTACTGTAAGGGTGTGCAAACTTTTTTCAAAGAGGGCCAGATTTGATGAAGTGAACATGCTTAGGGCTGACCAAAGGGCCGACCAAAGTTGTTGACCTTTTTAAAGGATTGAAGTTGTTGAGCTTTTTCTTGGATTTTACCCCCAGGAAATCAACTGCCACAGGAGTTAGGGTTCCAGGTGGAGAAATCGAAGTTAGAAACAGAATTGTTAGAACCAAAGACCAAGGTATTATCTAGAATGTATAACTTGCTGCTAAAGTGGAATACACAAGACGAAATGGTTAAATCGGCTATGATAAAATGGGCACAGGACATTGGGCATAACATTATGTTTGAGGACTGGGAAAGGTTGTGGACTACTGGGCTGAACTTCACCGCATGTAATGCTCTGAAGGAAAATGTTATGAAAATGATATATAGATGGTACATGACCCCAGTTAAACTTGCCAAAATATACCATTCGTCTGATAATAAATGTTGGAAATGTAAAGAAAATGAAGGAACATTCTTTCACCTCTGGTGGACATGCCCTAAGGTGAAGGTCTTCTGGGAAATGATATATAATGAGCTGAAAAAGGTATTTAAGTATACCTTCACAAAGAAACCAGAGGCCTTTCTTCTGGGCATTGTCGGCCAGAAGGTGTTAAAGAAGGATCGAACATTTTTCATGTATGCAACAACGGCAGCAAGGATTCTCATCGCAAAAAACTGGAAAACTCAAGATCTACCCACACTGGAAGAGTGGCAGATGCAGCTGATGGACTATATGCAACTGGCCGAGATGACCGGCAGAATCCGTGATCTGGGAGAAGAGAAGTTGGAGGAAGACTGGGAGAAATTCAAGATGTATTTACAAAAACATTGTAATTTGGTTGAATGTTAAGAAGGATGCTAGATTATAAAAAACTGGTCACCACTAAACTAGATTTAAATTTGATGATAAGCGAGACTAAAGAAAATATAAAACTTTTTGGAAGAAGCGCTAGATTATATGTGTGAGTGGACATGAGATTGTAAACAAGTTGATAATTTGTTTGGAAAATTTTTTTTTAACGATGTAAATGGGAGCGGGAGACGTGAGGGAGCCCAAAGAAGTGATGAAATTGTTGTGAAAGAAGTAAGATTGTTTATTATGTTTTATATTTAAAAACCTTAATAAATATTTATATAAAAAAAAAAGGAAATCAACTGCCACAGGGGCCGGATTAAACCGACCGCCAGGCCAAATTAGGCCCCCAAAACGGACTTTGGACATGCCTGCTCTACTGCAAGGGCATTCATTATTATTTGTGGTCATGACGGTTTCGGGGCGATTTATAGATGGACAATACTGTTTGGCCCACAACAGTTTTGGGGTGGGCATACGGCTTCATTTCCAATCAGTGCATGTTCTGTAACTTCCTGCTGAAATTATTTAACTTTTTACACTGCAAATATTGGGAGGGAGGGTTTTCCCACTTTTATCGCTCTGTAGTGTTGGAGTGCCCCTGCAGACAGCAGCAGTGTCAAGAGCGTTGGGCAGGGCATTCCTGGGGTCGCTTCTGCCTTTGGAAAGGAGCTGTATCGGCTCCCACCCACCCAAGAAACCCCAGTACTTCCTCTAGGGTCCCTTGCACCCTTGGCAAGGAGCTGTATCAGTGTGTTCCTTCCTCCCTGCCAAAAAGCAACTTATCTCACATTTGATCTTGCTGTGATATAGATAGTGGTGGCATATGCATCATACACCCCATAGTCTCAAGCAGTCTACTTCATATTGCCTTGCCAGTTCTCACACTGCTCAGCTCCCAGCTTGTCTAATCTCACAACTATACACGGATAGCTGGAGACTCATTTCTGGGGCAACTGCGCTCCCAGCGGAGGCTGGTTTCACCAATCCCTTAGGTACACCTCTGGCATTGGGGAACAGCGGCGTAGCGTGGGTTGTCAGCACCCGGGGCAAGGCAAGTAATTTGCGCCCCTCACCTGCCGCCACTGCCAGCTTCTTCTTGCTGCTGCCTGGGCTGGGGTATTTACGGTAAGGTAGCCACGGCGGCGGCGGCGGGTCCGTGTCAGGTGATCTGAGGCGAGTTGTCGCTGGCGCTGCCGCCCAAATGACGCCGCTTTCCCGGAGGAGGAGGAGGAGGGCAGAGAGGCGAGGAAAATGCAACATGGCCCAGCAGCTGCAGTGGCGGCGGGGCTGTGAGGAGGGGCTGCCTGGCGCGCCTTCTGCGGCCCTGACGCGCGGGGACCGCGGCGAGCGCTGAGAGCCGCTGCCTTCCGGACGCCTTCAGCCCGGACGCGCGCACAGCTCGTCGGTTCCGCGAGACATGGGGCTCTGCTACAGCCTGCGCCCGAGGCTCTTCGGCGACTCCGGAGGCGGCGAGCGCCCCCCCCCCCGATGTTGCGCCCGGTGAGGCCGGTCCTCCCTGCACCCCCCACGCTATGCCACTGTTGGGGAAGCATCACAAAACAACTAACAAAGCAGAATGGTGTGTGGATGCTTCAGTATAGATCCTCCACGGATGCGCTATGACAGGTTGCAGAATACACCCGTAAAAACAACAACAACAACCCACCAGGGCCAAATAAGTGGATTCCTCAGGTTACATACACTTCAGGTTAAATACGCTTCAGGTTACACACTCCGCTAACCCAGAGACAGTGCTTCAGGTTAAGAACTTTGCTTCAGGATAAGAACAGAAATCGGGCTCCGGCAGCAGCAGGAGGCCCCATTAGCTAAACTGGTGCTTCAGGTTAAGAACAGTACTTTGGTGTAGGAAGAAGTGTGAAAACACTGTCATGTGTAGATTCAGAGAAACAGGCCTATGTGACCATCACATGTGAGTGCCTCCTCTGTACAGGGGGAAATAAAAAATTGAGATTTTACCTCACAGGGTTGTTGTCATGGTAAAATGGGGAGGGGGAGAACCATGTATGCCACTTTGAGCTCCTTGGACAAAAGATGGAATATAAATGTAATAATAACTGAAAAGAGCAAGTTCTCAAGTCTTTTATCTAGCTTTGGTGTTTTTTGTTTCCCCCCCACTTGCTGCTGATTTGTTTTGTGACTGCTTTATCTAGCTTTGCATTTGATTGCATTGTTCGTATTTTGATATATGCTGATGGTGCAGGATGCATAAATTAATAAATAATCCAGACGTGGCAACCAGAAGAGGCAATGAACGATTGCATTGCAGATGACTCCACGAATGAAGAAATGTCCCGGGTTCTGTTAAAATGCAGACTTGCGACTCAGTGTGCAACCTCTGAGGTAGGGGCAGCAGCTGTGGCTCAGCTTCCTTGCGCCAGACATGTCTCGTATCAGCATCTCGGTTTCAGTTCCTGATTAGTAAAATGAGATCAGCAGCAGCCCTGAAAAAAAATTGATCATCATATTGACCTACCTACGTTTACGCGGATGTCGCAAGGGGTGTCGTGTCGTATCTGAGAGGTGCTTTGCATACTTAATGGTTCCATGTAAATATTAAGAATTTGTATGATGTGCGGAGATTAGGCAGGGCAGGGCAAAGGAAAGCCTCTTTGCCTAAAGGAAAGATTTGTAACCGTCTGATCCAGATATTGGAACAAATCATAAAAGGCTTTGCATGCACTCCTTTAACCGTGTAGTTGTTATTTCCGATTGATGTAGAATTTGGGACATTTTCGGAAGGATGGTGACCACAATCCTAACCTCCTTCCCTGGAAGCCCCATTGAGTTAAATGAAACTAACAACTTCTGAGTCGATAGGGTTGCATTGTTAAGGAGGCTTTTTTTCTGACCAGGACTGGGACTACTGGAATTAGGACTCCCAAGAAAACAGAGAGGGGCCAAAGGGCCCTTTCATTTTCTGAGCTTCAGTAAATACAGCACTCAAATATTGTTCCCTGTGGAAATGAGGACTAGAAACTTTTATTAAAGCAGATGCTGAAGGAGATCACTCTACGAAATTTTATGCTGAATTATCATTGCTCTCTGTTTTGAATTGTTGCAAAGTGTATTTTTAACATGGTATCTTGTTATGCTTCTTGCAGTGTAAGCCTCCTATGGATTATTTGCAGATGGGCAGCAGCATAAATAGTAAATAGGTGCACCCTACTCTGTAGGACGCGGGTGGTGCTGTGGGTTAAACCTAGGACTTGCCAATCAGAAAGTTGGCAGTTCGAATCCCCGCGACGGGGTGAGCTCCTGTTGCTTGGTCCCAGCTCCTGCCAACCTAGCAGTTCGAAAGCACCTCAAAGTGCAAGTAGATAAATAGGTACCACTCCGGCGGGAAGGTAAACGGTGTTCTAAATTAACAACTGCGGAATCCACTCAGAATCAAGTCCTTTAGGCTGCAGAACTTGCTTAGGAGTAAAAGCAACACTGTTATGTACTGAGCTGAATCCTAGAACAATAGGATCCAGAATGCAGCAATCTGATTGGTCCGCAGGAGCTACCCAATCCAGCTCCAAGTGGAAGTGAATCAGCGACATGATTGGCCTACAGGGGCAGCCAATCAGGCTCCTGGATAAAGTGAACCAGCAACCTGATTGGCCTACAGGAGCAGCCTGGAATTAGCCAATCACGCGGGGCCCATTGTGTAAATAATGTATATATTGCTAGAGGTTTTGAGGAAAGTTTCACTCATTGCTACTACGAGCTGAATAAAGAGCATGAAATTCACACTTGACTCTGAGTATATTTCAAACACTGAACTCAGTGGAGTTGAGTGTACTCTAAGTACACATCGTATAGCGTTGCTTTGTTGATCTCAAAACCACTGACAGTGCTAGCATCTTGTATAGGGGATAGTCTTGGATCAGGGACCTGGTACTTTCAATGGGGCTTGCGTTATAGAATGAGCCGCTGAAAGTTGATGGGGCTCAAACCCTCAGTGAGTTAGGGGCTCAAACCCCATGGGGCTCAAACCCTCAGTGAGTTAGGGGCTCAAACCCCATAGTGGGTGCAACAGTCAAGAAGGCGAAAAAGGGAAGTGAGGTGCACATGGGGCTCGTCAACCTTGGGACGGGAGCCCATCTAGGAAAAGGAAAACTCTGATCCTAAGCCTCTGCTGCCTTGCAGGATATCTTCGGGAGAAGGAAAGGCAAAGGAGTAAACCCCACACAAGTCCAGAGTGGTGTCCCTAAGATAGTTGGATGGTGCCTTGTATGCCTCCTTCCAGCAACTCCTGCAGCCAAGCTGGTGCCAAACATATTGCTCTGCTTCCCATTGGACCACATCAGCGAGGCTGAGAGGGGGGTCTTGTTGTCTGGGCAGCCCAGGACCTGCAGACACACTGCCCAGGCTTGCGCCCCTGGGAGGCCACTTCGGTGCTGCTAACGCGGTGGTTTGACTTCACCACTGGAGGCGCATTCCACTGTCTCTTGAGACAGACAGATGCCAACATTTCACGGTTGGGAGCCGACTTAAATCAGATGCAACTGCTGATGTGAAAAGTTATGTCACAGTAAACCTGTCTGTCTGTGGGATGCCAAAAGCCTCTTCCTTGTTTGTTTGTTTTTGCAGCAGCTGCTCTTTGAGAATGAATTGGTACCTTTCAACAGCTGCACGGAGTGGCAACACTTCAGCAGGTGCGCCTGCCCCCTTTCACATCTGTTCAGTCCTGGTGAAGGAAAGCGTTTCTGTGTAGTAAGTTTAAAACTGACTCAACCCCCCCCTTTTTTTGTTCTTTCAAAAGAGAGCACTTTTAAATGCGTAAAACTTGAGCTGTTGAGCAAAAACATAAACAAGCTCTCTCCTTTATCAGTCATGGCAAGGGATGGCCTTGGCTCTCTAGGGGAACAAAGAAAACACGTCAGAACTTTATCTTATGTGCTGACCACAAAATACGCGCAAGACTGATGTCTGGGGAAAACGCCAAAAGCGTGTTCCCGGAGATGGTGGACCTCGTCCCAGATAAGAGTAGGAAGAGGAAGATCCTTTTATGGTTAGAAGTACAGGAAGGAAGATCCTTTCATGGTTGAGAGTACCAGAGCAGGAACATATGTGATGTCAACCTGCGTACGTAGGCCGACGTGGTTGGGCTCCTAGGGAGGAGTGAGAGGGTGCCTGGAGGATATATAAATGGCATGAAACCTGTCATTTCTTTGGACTTGCTGTGGACTTGATCACACAAGTGCCTTCTGCTATCCGGAGAGCAGAATAAACTCTTTCTCTGAACCAACTCGGTGTCATTTGACTTCCTTCCTCCTGTCTCGGAGCAAAGCAGACCCGATCGGTGAACTCCAATAAGGCTACACTGGAAAAGTCATCCCCTGTCCAGCTCTGCATGTTGTGCATCCATTTCAGAATAAAGCCTCTGTCTGTAAAAATGAATGAATGAATGAATGACTGAATGCCACAACAAGCCAACAATGAATGAATGAAAGCCACAACAAGCCAATGCACACAACCAGACTTGAGCGTTTGGTCGTAGTGAGTGATCTGTGCAGTTTTGAAAACATGTGTTTGCTCCACCAGGTGCCTGGCTAAGAACCGAGTCCACATTGCTTAAGATTCCGCTCAGGTTGTGGGCAACCTTGGGGAATTTCTCACAGATAAGTTTCAAGAATTTTGGACTGACGAACTAGAAGGAGAAGAAGATGAATTTGTAATAACTACAGCTTTCCGGATTGGCAGGAAGCAAGGCAAGAAACCGAGGGATTGTTTAATCACTTTGAGATCCAAGGAAGAAAGAGACAAAATATTGAACCTACACTTCCAGAAGGCTTTGATTATTAAGAATTCTCAAATACAGATTTTTAAAGATATTCCTAAATATTTTTTGGAGGTGAGGACTCAATTTAAAGATTTAGTGGATTTATTGAAACAAAACAACACTCCATTCAGGTGGGAGTTCCCACAAGGGTTGTCCTTTAACTTTAAAGGGAAGAAAATCAAAATAAAAACAATTCAAGATAAAGAACACTTTTTGGAGAGAAATTTTGAGGACTTTCAGAAAGGAACTGTGAGTGAGAGGGAAATACCGGATATTGCAAACTTATCATTTGGATTGACTCCAGCACCGACCGATCAGGAACAAGAACTTGGAGCAGTCGGTGGAAAAGATACCCAGTAACAAAAATGTCTCTGCAACTTCTGAGTTGGAACTGCAATGGTCTTAACCATCCCCGAAAAAGGGCCCAAGTGTTTCATATACTAAAGAAAGAATATTTAGACATAATATGCTTGCAAGAAACTCATATTGCCAGGATACACAGAAAACTTCTGACAAATAAGAGATTAGGACTGGAATTTATTTCCTCAGATAAAGTTAAGAAAAGAGGAGTGGTGATCTATGTCAAGGAAAAATTGGAACCAAAAATGATCTTTAAGGATGAACAAGGAAGATTTCTGGCAGTGGAAATTCAAACTCAAGGAGAAAAAATTCTGATTGTAGGAATCTATGCACCTAATGAGGGGAAGGCTGAGTTCTTCAAGAAGTTGCATGAGACCTTAATGGACTTTATGGACTATAAAATTATAATGATGGGTGATATGAATGGAGTTGTCTCCACAAATATGGATAAAGCTCAAAGACAAGTAATTTCTAAGGATGGGAGACTACCAAAGACTTTCTTCGAACTGACTGACACAATGGACTTGATTGACATTTGGAGAACAAGGAACCCTCTGGAAAGAGAGGGGACCTTTTTCTCTGAAGCAAAAATGACATGGACCAGGATTGACCAAATATGGATTTCTAGCAATCTGGCACCAAGGGTTAAAAAAACAGAAATCTGCCCAAAAACTTGCTCTGACCATAATGCAGTAAAGATGGAAATGAAATTGACAACAGCCGGAACCTTCAGATGGAGAATGAATGACACCCTTTTTAGAGATGAAGCAATTTATAAAAAGGCCCAAAAGACATTGAAAGACTACTTCGAAATAAACCTAAGAACAGATGTGGAAAGAAGAATAATATGGGATGCAAGCAAGGCCGTGATGCGTGGTTTTCTAATCCAGCAGAATTCGATAAAGAGGAAACAACAGAATGAGAAGAAAGAAAAAATTTGGAAACAAATGAAAGAAGGAGAGAAGAAACTGAGATCAAAACCTAAATCTCAGGAGATTTTAAGAGAAATAAAGTATCACCAGACCCAATACATGGAACTGATGAACCAAGAAATAGAATGGAAAATAAAACAAATGAGGCAAAAGACTTTTGAATCAGCAGATAAATGTGGGAAACTGCTGTCATGGCAACTGAAAAAGAGACAAAAGTTGAATACTGTGACATTTCTCGAGGTAGATGGAAAATCTATAAATAAACCAAATGAAATTAGTAATTGTTTTCAAAGTTTTTTCAAGAAATTGTATGCACAAGGGCCAAAAAATGAACAAGAGATAGAAGAATTTATTAAAAAACATGGACTGTCAAAGATTTCGGAAAAAAATAAAAGGATTTTAAATGAGAAAATTACGAACCAGGAAATAGAGGGTGCCATCCAGAATATGCAACTGGGAAAATCACCAGGACCAGATGGGCTGACGGCGAGATACTACAAAGCAATGAAGGAATGGCTAATACAACCATTTAAAGAAGTTTGCAACCAAATTTTGGAGGGGAAAAAGGCTCCCGAATCGTGGAAAGAAGCATTTATCTCACTTATACCGACGACAGAAACTGAGAAACATCAAGTTAAGAACTACCGCCCTATATCACTCTTAAACGTGGATTACAAAATTTTTGCAGACATTTTAGCAAAAAGATTTTAAAAAGTGTTGTTAGAGGAGATTCACAAGGACCAAACAGGCTTTCTCCCAGGGAGACATATGTCAGACAATTTAAGGAACATTATAGATATTTTGGAACTATTGGAGACTGATATAAATAGAAAAGCAGTTTTGATTTTTGTGGACGCGGAGAAAGCCTTTGACAATATTTCTTGGAGCTTTATGAAGAGGAATCTCCAGGGGATGGGGGTAGGCCAAAATTTTGAAAACGGTATAGGTGCAATATACTCTGAGCAAAAAGCTAAATTAATTGTGAATGGTGTGGTTATGGACGAGATCCCAATAGAAAAAGGGACACGACAGGGATGCCCAATATCCCCCCTATTGTTTATATCGGTCCTGGAGGTGTTGTTGAATATGATTAGAAGGGACCAGCTGGTTGAAGGAATACATCTCGGAGCTAAACATTATAAGTTAAGAGCATTTGCAGATGACCTAGTTCTGACTTTGCAACAGCCAGAAGCCAGTACAAAAAGAGTTTTAGAACTAATTGAAATATTTGGTCAAGTGGCAGGTTTTAAATTAAATAAACAGAAGACAAAGGTACTGGAAAAAAATCTAACGACGGGGGAAAAATATAGTTTTCAAAGGGAAACTGGTTTGGAAATAACAAAAAAAGTGAAATACCTGGGGGTGAATTTAACATCTAAGAATGTGAATCTATTTAAAGATAATTATGAGAAATGTTGGTCGGAAGTTAAGAAAGATCTTGACATATGGTCTAGGTTGAGACTATCCTTGTTAGGCTGAATTGCTGTTATTAAGATGAATGTATTGCCGAGATTGTTGTTTTTGTTTCAGACATTGCAAGTTCTAGATAGGATGGACTGTTTCAAGAAGTGGCAGAAAGATATATCCAAATTTGTCTGGCAGGGCAAAAAGCCCAGAATAAAATTTAAGATTTTAACTGATGCAAAAGATAGGGGGGGTTTTGCTCTGCCGGACTTAAGACTTTACTACGAAGCAGCAGCTTTCTGCTGGTTGAAGCAATGGCTACTTCTTGAAGATACAGACATTTTAGACTTGGAAGGGTATGACAATAATTTTGGCTGGCATGCATATCTATGGTATGACAAAGCAAAGGTTTATAAAGGCTTTAAAAATCATATTGTCAGGAAAGCTTTGTATAATGTTTGGAATCGATATAAGGATTTGTTGGAAAGTAAAACACCCAGATGGTTGTCACCAATGGAAGCTAGAGCGGTGAAAAAACTTAATATGGATTCTAATTGGCCAAAATATTGTGAAATCATAGAATATGACGGTGAAAAAGTTAAATTACAGAGTTTTGAGAAACTAAAATCCAAAGTTCGAGACTGGTTACACTATTATCAGATAAATGAGACTTTTAAGCAGGACAGGAAACTAGGATTTCAGAAGGAGAGGTCAAAATTGGAAACAGAACTGTTAGAGACCAATACTAAGAATTTGTCTAAAATGTATAACTTGTTGCTGAAATGGAACACACAGGATGAAACGGTTAAATCAGCTATGATCTGCACAAGACTTAGGTCATGATATTATGTTTGCTGACTGGGAACAGTTATGGACCACAGGCCTTAAATCTACGGCATGTAGTGCCTTGAAAGAAAACATAATGAAAATGATCTATAGGTGGTACATGACCCCAGTCAAGCTTGCAAAGATATATCACTTGCCCAATAACAAATGCTGGAAATGTAACAAATGTGAAGGAACTTTCTACCATCTTTGGTGGACCTGCCCAAAGATTAAGGCCTACTGGGAAATGATCTATAATGAAATTAAGAAAATCCTTAAGTGGACATTTGCAAAGAAACCGGAGGCTTTTCTCTTGGGTATGGTCGGCCAATTAGTACCAAAGAAAGATAGGACTTTTTTCATGTATGCAACTACAGCAGCAAGAACTCTCTTGGCAAAGTATTGGAAGATGCAAGAATTACCTACTCTGGAAGAATGGCAGACGAAGGTGACTGAATTTATGGGACTGGCAGAGATGACCGGCAGAATCCGTGATCAGAGGAGAGAGACAGTGGAAGAGGACTGGAAAAAATTTAAAATATATCTTAAGAACTGCTGTAAAATTTCAGACTGATAAAATGTCAAGGGGTAAGAAACAGAGAATTATAGCTGTAAATGTTTAAGTTAAGAGAACCTGAGGGAAGTTAAATATAGAAATGGAATGAAGGATTGCTAAAAAATTGGAAACAAGGGTGCAGTGAAGGGGAGGTATGGGGAAGTCATGTGTTGTTTGTGAATGTTTTTCTTTGTGTGTTTTTTGTTTATGAAAATTAATAAAAATTATTTTTTTAAAAAAAAAAGATTCCGCTCAGGTTGTGTACACATTACCATTTATCGTGGCTCCAGTGAGCTCATGCTGATGGTGTTGGAAATCAAGTACACACAATGTTAATCCCAATTCATATGTATCCTGTATTTCCTTGAGAAATAGTGCTGTCTGATGCGTTTCCCCTCAAATCAGTTCCCATCCGGTTTGAAAATGTAAGCTGCCGTTAAGTTGAGGTGTGTACGTTTTGAAGATCAGTTGCACATGCTCAGATGACAGATCCCCTGAAGCAGAGTTGGGGAATGCAAGCACAAGTCAGGTAATGTGCATTGATTGAAGAGATCCTCACCCCCTTGCTGACGTGCCCAGTAACATAGGACTTGAAACACAGAAGGGGGAAATAAGCTTGTTGCATTTTTAGCTGCTAATGCGTATGTACCATTAGTATGGCAGATGGTGAGAGCAAATGCACTTGGGTTGCAAGCAAGGTGCATGGTGAATTAGCACGCAACCACTGTGGCCTGCGTTAAATCAGCACAATCCAGAAGCCACAACTCATAACAATTGTGCACCGTTTACGCCGTCTACTAACCCGTTTTCAAGTTGAATTCAAAGTCCTGGTTTTGACCTTCACAGCCATAAGTAGCCTGGGCTCAGAGGGTATCAAGGATCTCTTCCTGTTGAGATCTACTGTTGATACCTACTCGGGGTACGAGCAACACAACAGGGCCTTTTTTGTTTGGGTGTCAAGAATGTCAAACGTTCTCCTAAGGGACTCACCTCTGGCCTATCCATGCACACATTCCAGCAGAGAACTAAGACATTTTCGCTGTCATTTTGGGGGTGCTCTGTTTTAATGATGACACCTGCTACTTTAAATGTGGTTGTAGAATATTTAATTTCTAATATTGTTTAATTTCTAACAAGTTTAATTTCTAACATTGTCCATTTGTGCTTTTTGTTTTACTTGCTTTTTTTTTTAAAAAAAAGATTTTTTGTTTGCCACTGGAAAAGGCAGGATTTAAGTACTTGAGATAAATATGTAAATTCACATTTCTGAGTTTCAGTGAATTTACAAACTTACAGGGAGAACAAATTTACCTGTGCTGGCCTCAAGCCAGAAAAGGCTACTTGGTTAACACCCTTACGCTTGCAAAAAGGAGTTATTGGATCATTAACAGCCATAAGCAGACGGGATGTAAGCGCAAGGAAGCACATTACGGCATTTCTTCACATTGCACAAGCTTGTCATGTCACAAAGATTTTCACCTCCCCTTCCACCCCCACCTGAGAAATTAAGATTCTCAGACAATGTGAAAACCCCTAATGAATTTCTTGTTAATGAATGGAGGTGCTGAAATCATGACAATAAAAGGCATGCAGTGTATCAGTCACCGATGGTGCATTTATAAAACAGGAGTGAGGAGTTCGTGGGGAGATAAAAAGCACATCTGCTATGTGCTAATTAATCAAGCTGATTAAGACTCAATTTGCAGGGTATCTAGGCAGAGCACCGGCTCCTGAAAACCAGCTTCTGTGCAACTAGCCTCTTAAGTGCAGCAATCTCATAAAAGCACCAATCAATGTGTCTGTGTGCGTGCACATGTGTGTGTGTGTGTGGTGCGGGGTGTTTGGCCACATTATCTGCCAGGCCGCGGTCCTATGGAGGTGTGAGGTTGGAATGGGGGGGAAAATTAAACTGCTATTGGGAGTGGGAGACTAAAGATGAAATGGTAAAGGCGGCAATGATTAAATGGGCTACCTTATTAAGGAAAAATTACAAAAGACGATGTATTGGTGGTACTTGACACCCAGCAAACTGGTGAAAATGTACAGAAAAGGGTCAAATCTATCCTGGAAGTGCCACAAGGTAGAGGAAACCCTAATCCGTATGTGGTGGTCATGTAAATATACTAGTGAATACTGGGAGATGATGATTCATACAAAATTAGAAAAGATCCTTAAGATCACATTTACCAAAAGGCCCGAGGCATTTCTGTTAAGGATAACAAGTGATGGTATTCCGAAAGATGCACCCAATCTCTTTTTTAAAATGCGACTGCCGCAGCTAGAGTAGTATACGCAAAAACACACACAACAACAACAAAGAAAAGAAAAAGATGTACCCATGAAAGAAATGTGACAATAAATTGATAGAATACACAGAATTAGTAACTATGACCGTGAAACTAAGAAATAAGAATGAGTCACGGATAAGAGACGAGTAGAAGTGCTTTTAAGAGTATCTTAGAAGGTATAATAGTCAATTTAACCTACAAGTAGGAATGAACACATGAGCAGCAGATAACATTAAATAAAAGATGATTTGAGATGAAAATGGGTGGAATAATAGATTATAAAGCCGACAAAAGACTATCTAGAATGCCATGGGGAGATGGACTGGGAAGTCCGAGGATAAGAGATAATGATGAATGCTGTATGATGTATATGTAAGTTGTAAAAATGCATAAACAAAATAATAAAAAAGGAAAAGAAATATGTGACCCACAACAAGCAGTCATTGCTGCTCCTAGCAGCCCACAAGGCTGACCATTTGCTAAGGCCTACCAAGTAAGATTACCAAGATCGGCTGAATCTGATTTTCTGACCTGGCTGCGTCTCATGTTATGCAACAGCGAGAGGCTCTCAGTTTGAGCGGACATGGACTCTGGGAAGGTCATACACAGCGTGCATAGCCTCTGATCTAGCCAAGCCAAGTGCAATGGGAGACCACGATCCAGAAGGCTTGTTTCTGGGGAGCTTATTCTACAAAAATGGCTTGCTCTTTATTTTGATATTGAATGAGCCCCTTTCAACATGCTCACATGGGGCCTCTTCTGTTCTGAAGAACTACTCTCTGTGAGTGCGTGGAATAGTGGCTGGTATAGGTGCCTTCCCGCCCCACATCGGTGGAGACAGTTCATAGGAGGGCACACCTGCGCTATTTTGTGGTTCTGCCTCATTTTCTGGTCTTTCCGGTGTGGCAGCCATCTTGCAATATGCCGTGACCCCACTCCAGCCATTTTGTATTATGGCATAACAACAACAACAACAACAACAACAACAACAACTTATTATTTGTACCACGCCCATCTGGCTGGGGTTCCCCAGCCACTCTGGGCAGCTTCCAACAGAGATTAAAAATAAATTAAACCATCAGTCATTAAAAACTTCCCTAAACAGGGCTGCCTTCAGATGTCTTCTAAACGTCAGGTAGTTGTTTATCTCCTTGACACCTGATCGGAGGGCATTCCACAGGGCAGGTGCCACTACCGAGAAGGCCCTCTGCCTGCTTCCCTGTAACTTGGCTTCTCGCAGTGAGGGAAGCACCAGAAAGCCCTCGGAGCAGGACCTCAGCATCCGGGCAGAACGATGGGAGTGGAGACGTTCCTTCAGGTATACTGGGCCAAGGCTGTTTAGGGCTTTAAAGGTCAACACCAACACTTTGAATTGTGCTCGGAAACGCACTGGGAGCCAATATAGGTCTTTCAAGACCGGTGTTATGTGGTCCCGGCGGCCACTCCCAGTCGCCAGTCTAGCTGCCGCATTCTGGATTAGTTGTAGTTTCCGAGTCACCTTCAAAGGTAGCCCCACGTAGAGCGCATTGCAGTAGTCCAAGCGAGAGATAACTAGAGCATGCACACGCTGGCAACCATTTAGTGACCGGCACCCACCGGCTTTCTCCAAATTCCCAAATGTGCCCACCGGCCCAAAAAGATTGCTGACCCTCAGCTGTGCCATCACAAAGGGCATTGGATGTGCTCTGACTTTGTAGGAGGCCCTACTGGGTCAGAAAGAGAGGCAGCCAACTGAAGGCATCTTGCCTGGAGGCCCATAACAAATGTGGCATGGAGCCTGACCACAGGGAGATGGGAGTTTGTTTGTTTGTTGCACCATGTCGATAACATGTAAATTGGGCCTCTTATTCACACTCAGACACACACACAGACACACACACACCAGAGTGCCCTTGCTGTGCAGTCCAGCAAGCCTCTCGTCTTGAGCCAGCATTTGTAAAACGATATTTCTATATTTACTTAAACATCTATTTAAAGAGGAATCCTTCATAATTACTCACCCACAGATAGATGACACTGTTTTGGCTGTGTTTATTTAGTTTCTATTAGCGATTGGCAAAAAGTCTACTGTGGCTTTAAAGCAGCTCTAGATGAATGACCCCTTGATCATAAAATAAGGTACACTGCCTTTTTCTTTTCTTTTTTCTTTTTAGTCCTTGTGGGAAACGGATGGCAGAAAGACATATATCAATGTCTCCTCCTATCGTTTCCAGATAAAAATACAAAAATCCAATAAATTCTAATGGGACTGGCTTAAGAGGCAAATTCTCAGAAGGACACAGTGGTATTTTAAGTATCCTAACACTTTGGGGGTCATACCAGACTGCAGAGAGACAATATGCAGAAGTTCAATTAAGTGATCTTAAATATACACCCTTAGTTGAACGCCCAGGCCCCATTTCTGACACAGTGGGTTACCACCACAAGTATTGTTTACACCTGTTCAAAGTATGCATACAGGACCAGTCACCATGACAGCTATTAGCAGAAGCTATAACTAGCCTGACTTTCATTTTGTTGGGCAATTTTTTTTTTATTAAAAAAAGAAAGAAATGAATTTGGTGGGATTTGGACAGGGCAAATATGCAAACTTTGCATTGCCTAAATGTCTTTCTAGGAGATTCATATTTATATATATTCTTTAAAAAAATAATCTAATTGCAAATCCCATTTTATAACACTCCAAGGTTGCCTGTGTGGGATGCAACCCTATGGTTTGCATAATCTAACACTGTGGGCCAGACAGGTTTAAACCTTCTGTTGTGAAGTTTGGCTCAATCAGGGTTGGCTAAACTATTATTTGACTACAACGCCCATCATCCCTGACCACTGGCCATGCGGGCTGAGGCTGATGGGAGTTGGGAGTCCTAACAACATCTCAAGGGCCACATGTTCCCCACCCCTGGGTTCAATCCACTGGAGAGGATGGTTCAAGTGTATGATTAATAAAACAAAATAAAAAACCTCCTAAGCTTAAGACCAGGCATGCGGGTGGCACTGTGGGTTAAACCACAGAGCCTAGGACTTGCTGATCAGAAGGTCGGCGGTTCGAATCCCCGTGACGGGGTGAGATCCCATTGCTCGGCCCCTGCTCCTGCCAACCTAGCAGTTCGAAAGCACGTGCAAGTAGATAAATAGGTACCACTCCAGCGGGAAGGTAAACGGCGTTTCGGTGCGCTGCTCTGGTTTGCCAGAAGCCAGTGGCGTAGCGTGGGTTGTCAGCACCCGGGGCAAGGCAAGTAATTTGCGCCCCCTAACCCGTGGATTTGCGCCCCCTAACCCGTGGATTTGCCCTAACCCCAGATGTTGCGCCCGGTGCGGCCGGCCCCCCCTGCACCCCCCACGCTACGCCACTGCCAGAAGCGGCTTAGTCATGCTGGCCACATGACCCGGAAGCTGTACGCTGGCTCCCTCAGCCAATAAAATGAGATGAGCGCTGCAACCCCAGAGTCGGCAACGACAGGACCTAATGGTCAGGGGTCCCTTTACCTTTACCTTTAAGGTTAAGACTTACTGGAATGTATTAACTGATACCACAGTCAGACTGGAGTTGTTTGGAGAATCTCTCCCCATAACACGAAATATAGTTTGGAACTATGACATAGCAGCTTAATTGGCTGAGCACTGGACCATTTAGATCAGTATTATCTGCTCTAGCTGCTACCCGAGAGATGGCAGGGAGTTAACACGCAGTCATCTGCAGGCAGACCACATGAGCCATCAGAGAGTTATGGCCAGACCTAAAAGGCTTGTCTTGTTCCCAAGTCAATTTACTGAGTATCCTGGGAGATGCCTCATAATCTTCCGTAACGGCCGGGGGGTCTTGTGGGAAAATGTTTCACAAAAGTACAGGCAGCTCCCCACTCCCCGTGTTACGTTCCGAGTCACTATGCGTGTTGGCGAAATTGTGTATAACTGAAACCCATCGAAAAATCCGGCAAACATCCGCACTATATTTAAAGCATTGTTGTAAGACTTTTTAAGAGGCATGGCTTCCGCCCAAATAATCCTGCAAGCTATAGTTGGTTCAAGGTCTCCTAACAATTCCCACCACTCTGATGAAAATATGGTTCTCAGGATTCTTGGGAGAAGTCGCGATTCGTGAAGTGGTATATAATAGTGCTTTAAAGGCATAGTGTGGATGTGAGCTTCATTATTACAATCACCAGCAGAACATCACCCTCCGTGCATTTATCGCAGTATAGATTTCTTCTAGCCACTGAGCAAAAGAGGCTAATCCAAGGCTGCTTACGCAATAAACCCATTTGTAACATAAAAAATGTCGTCTCTCTCAATCTGGAATGATCCATGCTCATCCTCCACATGCTAGATCATGCCACCCATAAGGGTAGATATAGTAACTTCACAACATATCTGAAAACCCTTGCCTTCATTAAGTTATCCAATGCATTTTCCTCCTGACTTGAGAAATGAAGAAGGAAGTGCCTATTACAGGTCTTGGTAGAGTGTCAATTGGACAGGTCTGGATAATCACCCTCCTGATGGCTGGCACCACATACATCTGTTCTCAAACTGCAGGATAGCACAGAATTAACCTGCAATGAGCTTTTATTTTCTGAATGACACGGGTTTCTCAAGAAGCAGCTTTTCAGGGGCGAATTTTTTTGTAACAGATCTAAACTGTGAGTGGACTACGTGGGGGGGGGGACCCCAAACACTCTAGTCTCCATTGCTTATAGAATAAAATCTGAGTTGGCAGCCTATGTTCTTCTTTGGCATGTGGGAATTCCCTTTGACAACTGTGAAGCTGTTGTCAGCAGACTCTTGAAGCCCTGGAAGACCATCACAGTCAACGATGTCATATTTGCTATTGAAAGACCAGGTGTTAAGAGTGGGCACACTTCTGAGAACTGCCCTCCTGGCATCTGCCACATCCTCTTTGAATACCAGGGCCCAAAGGAAGCTTGCTCTCCCAACCGCCCCACAACTACTACTTACAACAAGAAGGCCCAAAACACTCCTGGGGCAAAATTAGAATAGCAAGAAGTAGCATCACACTCAACTCACCTGATTTTCTGGAAGATGATGGCTGTGTGTTCCTGAGCATGGCTGTTGACTTAGAATCACTGGTAGCGGCAGCAACTGCAGCAGATGGCGTTCTGTGCAAAAGATTGTATTTTAGTTTCTTCTTCTGTTGCTTTGAATGTATATTTTGTATTTTTAAAATTCTTTTTATTGAATGATTTTCATGGATAACAAAGGTACATAAAACATCTCTGTTTTCAGTTCAGAGTCCTATCCATAGGTTACATCTGGTATGGAACGTTGCTATCACAGGCATTGTGAGGTTGTGAGGGGAGAGTTTTATTTTGGGGTGTTTTATTTGATGATTTAATGTAGGCTGTAAACGTCTTTGATATTTTTGTTCTTAAAAAATATAAAGTGTTATAGAAATGAAATGAAAAATAATGTTGCAAGGAGAAAAAGACAACAATGGCGCCAGCAGAAAGAAAGAACAAGCGTTTGCAGCGATTACGACTGCGTCCCTTCCCCAAAGGAGTTTACAAAACTGTAGCCATAAATCTGCTTTACCTAAATCTTGTGTTGTGGCTTGGTCTGCAACACGACACAGGGAACATGCAAACAACACAGATCTGCCATATCTGTGGCAACATGAAAGAGCGAAGAAAGTGAAGCAATAACTATTTGAATGGGAAATGCTCCAGACGAAACAGCACCCTGGTAGTGTTATTCAAATAGATTAAGAAAGAATAGAAAAATAAGCAAGGCTTTAGCATGCAAAACACAGCCTTAATTCCTGCAACAGCCAGTGACAAATTGAGAGTCACCCGTAAATCACTGCAGAGTATCTTGTGAGATTCGATCTTGGGCCAAGATGTAAGGCAGCCAGGGCGTGCTTGTGAAATGGGACCAGCCCATTTGATATCCTTGCATTTATATATCAGTCATCGGTGGAGGGAGTGCAAAGGACTTGCAAAGAGGAAGGAGGGGAACCTCTGGTGCTTTTCTTTTCGCTTCTGAAGAGGGAACAGAATCCCAGGCCTTTCCTGATATGCCCTGGTCGCTAGCTGTGTTCTTAGGAAGTCAAGAGGCCACAGATTCTGAGGGAGAAGAGTCGGTGGAAGAAGATTGGAAGAAATTCAAAGATTATATACAGAAATCTTGTAAAATTAAGGAATGTTAGAAAGATGTTGGAATGAAGTTACATGGCTTTAGCAGAAATGTTATAAAGAATTAAGTATAATAGATTGTAATTGGATTAAAGGAAAAAATAATGTTAGAATTTGTTAAGTTAAATGATAGGACAGAAGTTTGAGGAAGAGGGAAAGGATTTGCTGAAACAATTAATCGAAGTGGAATACAAAAAAAGGGAGGTGTGAGGTCGCTGAAACAAGTAAAAGAAAGTTAATAACATTGAAAGTATTCTTTTTCTTTTTTAATTGTTTTTGTTTTATTTTTGTTATGTATATGTAATATTTTTGTTTTTGTATTGTATTGTATTGTATGGTTTTGTTATGTTTAATTCTTATTGTTTTTCCTTTCTGTAACTTTCAAAACTTTAATAAATATTTAAAAAAAAAAAAAAAAAAGGCCACAGATTCTGTCCCGGCTGTAAATAAATCGGATTGCATTTTGGCAGGGCCCGTTTTAAATTTAAAAGGCACAGGGCTGAGGAGGAGGAGTGGTCCTTTTTGCTATAGAGATGTATCAAGGCCCCATCTGCCTGCGCCAACCTCTATATCCCATTCCCGTCATCACCCTCAGCCGCTCTGGGCTGCTGCTAAGACCCGGTATTTGCAACATGCGCCTCTCCTTCCAGTCTGCTGCTGGAACAGCGGCATGTTCTTGGAACAGAGCGGGGATAACGGAGGTTCTGTCCCCAAACAGCTTTGAATATGTCATCATTTGCCTCGAGCCCCTGCGCTTGGCACCGTATCACTTTCCAACTCAGATTCAGTAAGGCTTGATCACTTCCAAAGGGGACAATTAACAGTGACATCCCAGGGGCGTCTACTCAGAAGTAAGCTTCACTCAGGTCAACACGGACCGCCTGGATTCACTAGAGAATCCATAAACTGTATGGATTCACCATCAGGTTGAGTAACAGGAGTCAAGCTGCACAGACCTGCGGCCTTTATGTCAGGTTTCCATTTTCATTTTGGAACCATTCACCGTTAACTTTTTACGTACACACGCAAAATGCTTTTATGTGTACATGGGTAAAAGATATCGGGCAGTATCCAGTGCACTCGTTCTGCTGGGGCGTTGTTTCTTAGCCTTTTCTAACCCATGCCCCCTTTCAGCCAACAGAAAAATCCCATACTCTTCCCATACTTTTAACGTCAAATAATAATTTTGGGATAATAATAAAAGTAAATCTAAGTATTTATATTCCAATATATATATGCAAATTTTCAAAAAAAACACCACCCATATGAAATTTCAAAAAGGCGCCTTCAATTATTATTAATGTGAGAATGGATGAGCCATGCTTGCCACATCTCAGGTCACTTTCAACAGCCAGTCTGTCGCACCTTTGCTTTAATAGCCACAAGAGCAGAAACACCAGCTTTGCAATGCCATACAGATGGTATAATGATGAACAGAGCTGATGGAAAAAGAAGAGATCCCCCATCTGGGATGGCTATATGGGAAAAAGGCAATTCAACAAATATACAGCGGTTCGTCAGCGGTTAATGGGAAAGTTTTTTCCTGAATGTAGAAAGCTTGCAAATTGCTTACGTAGTGGTTGCTAAGATTCTGGCTCTCTCCAAACTGCTCTTTTTTTTGCAGGTGCATTCTGCAACATGTAACTGATACAAAAAGTGATGGACTTACACCAGACCACCCGTCCAACATTCTGCAGTATTAGTTGTGTGATGTTTCCACCTTGTCACCATATTATTGCTGCCTGCAGGGGCACTCTCAAAATACAGTGCAGCAGAAGCAGGAAAAAAATTACCTGGAACTGATGCACATAGAGACCTAAGAAGTTACAGGTTTCCAGCATTACTTCAGGGTAATACACTGATTGGAAATATATTCAAATCAAAACTTCTGCAGTCTCGAACAGTGATGAAAGCAGGATCTCATATAACCGCCCCAATACCGTCACGAGCACGAATCATCATAAACGCACAACAAAAAAAGAAAGTCTGCAAGGGTCCTGTGGTGTCGAGTCAGCTCAGTATAATGTATTGTCTCACACAGTTGTGTAGCAAAACAAAACAAATTCCTTCCAGTAGCACCTTAAAGACCAACTAAGTCAGTTCTTGGTATGAGCTTTCGTGTGCATGCACACTTCTTCAGATACACTGAAACAGAAGTTTCCAGACCCTTCTATATAGTGAGAAGGTGGGGAGGGGTATTACTCAGAAGGGTGGTGGGAATGGGTGATTGGCAGATAGCTGTGATGAGCCTGTTGACGACTCTTAACGACTGCAATAGGTCTTACAGGAAAAAGCAAGGGGTGAAAAGGTGAAAAATGGCTTTGTCATGTATAATGAGATAAGAATCCAAGGTCTTTGTTCAGACCAGGTTTCTCCATGGTTTTAAGTTTGGTGATAAGTTGTAATTCAGCAGCTTCTCTTTCCAGTCTATTTCTGAAATTCCTTTGTAGTAAAACAGCTACTTTGAGATCTTGTATAGAATGTCCTGGGAGATTGAAGTGTTCTCCTACTGGTTTCTCTGTCTTGTGATTCCTGATGTCCGATTTATGCCCGTTTATTCTTTGGCATAAGGTCTGGCCTGTTTGTCCAATATAGAGAGCTGAAGGACACTGTTGGCATTTTATGGCATACACAATGTTAGACGATGAGCAATTAAATAGTCCCGAGATGGTATGTGTGATGTTGTTGGGGCCAGTAATGGTGTTGTCCGGGTGTATGTGGCAGCAAAGTTGGCATCTGGGTTTATTGCAGGCTCTGGTGCCAGTGTCCGCGTTAGGTCTGGTTGTAGTATTATTGTGGGGTGTCCTTCAGCTCTCTATATTGGACAAACAGGCCAGACCTTACGCCTTACTAGTTGTGTAGCAGTTAGAGAACACTCTGCTCTAACTTTCTTCTTTCAGTGATCACAAAATTACCCTGTCAGGCTGGAACATTTGATATCCACCATAGCAGATCTCAGTATTTGTACTTTTGTTGGTCCCACACAATGAAAGACACAAAATAGGTAACATGATATTTTTGCTAACAGAGATGAGGCTTGATAGTAGGTGAGAAAGGGTTGTGTAACTGTGTTCGTTTCTTTTGATATATTTTCTTCCCTCCCGCCTTCCCCCCTGGCCCGGGAAGAAAATAAATAATTCTTTACTTCTGTCTCTCTTTTTAATTTGGGGCCAAGGATTTAACAACTTGCGAGAGCACCAATTCAGAGACAACAATAATGTTACATTTCCTGGCACTGAAAAGAACCCCCTGCCTCTTATAAGTCACTTCAGGATGGCCTGATGATGGAACTTCCATTGTATCTGTGAACACATCCAAAGTGAGAACGGGCAGTTCACAAAGAAGTTGGTGCGTCAGAAAGGAAAGATGTTTCTTCACAATGAAAATACTGCCATGTGGAATTTCAGAATATAGGCATCAGGGTCATGTAAAGAAATGGAGCCTTTAATTGAAGCTGCAACGCTTTCCAAGATACCCTTACATTTTAGGAGGGAAAAAGTGAGTCTTATAGAGCAAAAAATACGGTAGGTGTTTCAGCAGATTCTGCTGAAAGGTAAGCTTCCATGTTACCAGATGGAAGAAAATTTTACAGCTTTTGCCAGCCAAGTGACATCCACTTGCATTATATATTTTGGGAAAGCTGTGTGTTTATTCGTTCATTTGGACACCTATTAAGATATCAAAACCAATTTTTTGGTGATGGTTGCTGAGATCAAGGAGCCATTTTCTGTCTGTGTTTGGATATAGCAGGACACCATTTTGAATCAAGATGGTGGTGGAATGAACCTGATCAAAACTGACCTTAGCCACTGATTTCAAAACTGCACTGATTTGTTGGTTTCTTGGAATTCCTGAGCAACTCTGGGGACAAGGCTTCTTGCACATAGACTGGCTACATATGTGTTCTAGTCATGACAAAGAGGTACAATTTCTAGATATTCCATTTGACTCTGCCCAAGAGCAATTAGACATGGCAGAAACCCTGGACCTAATCTTGAGTGGTGCACAGTACCTGCTGCAAGATGTAGGTGTTGTAAGCCAACCATGAGAGCAATGACCATGGTGGTATTAAACTAAACATTTTGTTGTTTTTGTTGTTTAGTCGTTTAGTTGTGTCCGACTCTTCATGACCCCATGGACCAGAGCACGCCAGGCACTCCTGTCTTCCACTGCCTCCTGCAGTTTGGTCAAACTCATGCTGGTAGCTTCAAGAACACTATACAACCATCTTGTTCTCTGTCATCCCCTTCTCCTTGTGCCCTCCATCTTTCCCAACATCAAGGTCTTTTCCAGGGAGTCTTCTCTTCTCATGAGGTGGCCAAAGTCTTGGAGCCTCAGCTTCACGATCTGTCCTTCCAGTGAGCAACAGGGCTGATTTCCTTCAGAATGGATAGGTTGGATCTTCTTGCAGTCCATAGGACTCTCCAGAGTCTCCTCCAGCACCAGAATTCAAAAGCATCCATTCTTCGACGATCAGCCTTCTTTATGGTCCAGCGTTCACTTCCATACATCACTACTGGGAAAACCATACATGTAAACAAACGACCAAACACCAAGCAAACCCAACATGGCCATTTTTGACTTCAAAAGAGCAAACTTTTCCCAAATGAGGAGATTGGTAAAAAGAAAGTTTCTTCTGTAGAGAAGAAGCCGGTCTTTCAGATATTTGGAGCCCAAGTCATTACGTGCTTTAAACACTAACATGAGCACCTTGAATTGGGCCTCGAAACGAACTGTTGCTCATCATTCTTCTGCAGGCATTTGGGCCAGTCCTTCTGATGGAAGCTGAGAGGGCCTCTGCAAGTGCTGCCATCAGAAGTGGCACCAAAATAGATAAATAGTGCAGGCCCAAAAGTAGCTTTAAGGGGAACTGATATCTGCATTGGATCTCATTTTCCTAAAAATAACGCCTTACTGATTACTGGGTTGCCCTCAGGGAACGGACACAAACAGAGCTCCCGCTTGTCGCCTTCCAAGAAATGTTTGTTTCTTTGTAGATGGGCAACAAAATCTTTGTGACACTGGAATGGTGCCTCGGATCATCTTACCCGAAGCCAGGATTTGGAAATTATATTTATGGCTAAACTCAAAGCTGCTCCAAAAAACTCTTGAGCAAAACCAGCTAAAGAGGGAGAAGGCAAGTGTTAAGAATTATTAATGTTATTATTTTTACGTGTGTCAGCAGGAAAGACTTTAGATAAGCTAAAAGTCCACTTCTGTCCTTAAAGGTATTCTTGGGATGCTGGTATTTTAACCATATGAATACAGTAATATAAGAAGTCCTCCCCACAGCTGGAGCATTGTAAATCCTGTCCCAATGAATAATCAAGGGAGGCATTTAAAGCATTTACAAGAGGGTGGCTGAAGTCCAGCATATGCATATACAAGGGAATAAGCAGGCATGCGAAGGACCCCCATGATGTCTTTTTTATTGTGTATTTATGATGGTTTCAGGGCAGTTATATGTGATCCTGCTTTCAGTACTTGTTTATGCCTGCAAAGGTTTCTGGGCAGACGTACCACTTCATTTCCAATCAGTGTGCATCCCATAACTTGCTTATGATAATCTACAAACTTTTCTTGGCCACAAATGTCCTGCTTTAGTTGTGCTATAGAGCAAGAATGCCCCTATAGACATCAAAAACGTGGTATGGAAAACTATAGTTAATTCACCCAGGAAGTCTTTGATTGTGGTATGCCATGAAAATAAGAGAGAAGGTGTGGTTTGAGCAGGCCTAGGTCTCGTGTATATTGAACTCAAGGTAAGTTAATGTCTGAACGGGGTTATCAGCTAGGATAAACATAACCTTTGGCTCTTACTTGAGCCAAACAACACAAGCAGATCCCATACCCTCCAACTTATTGAGTACCAAAACTGGGAATGTGCATCTTTCCATCTGTGCTCCCAAATCACGTGACCCATGCAATATCATGGAGTCTGAAATATGTGCTGTTATTGGGACCGTGCTGTAACAGCTCCCAAAAATGATTGTTTGGGGATGCCACGTGAGATGATGCCCCCCCAGCGCATTTTTTCAGGGCAAGATCTCAGTGCGAAGTCATGCGATATCACAGCAGCCAAACGGGTTGCCATACTCTTGCAGAGAAAAATGGGATGTCCCTTTTTTTCTGGGACACTTGTGGGGTATGAGATTCAGCATAACTACTTGGCATCTGAGGGCAGGTGCCAGGGTTCCTGCAGGACTCACCAATATGCTGACACTGACCCTTGGTACTCCAAGCTGGCTCTGTGAACTTCAATTTTAATTTCCCACGATGCCCTGGAGTGACACTACATTAGGCGCAATGGGGCATTATGAAAAACTAAAACCGGTAGTTGCCCTTGGTGTGTTGCTGCCACCACCACCATGAGGAAAGTCTCATGTGAGATCACCAGAGACCACTTTGCCCAGATGCCCCTCAAACATGGAGCTGACCCTGAAGACAAACTTTGCAAAAGTTGACTTACAAGTCAATTCAATGAAGAAATCACAAGCAAAGCAAAGCAAAATAAAAATGAACCAGTGCCTACCCTTCAGCCTTAAAATGTGGCTCTGTTAATGGTTATGCCTTTTTTTTTAATGTCCATGTAGAAATGTGCTTTGACTGAATGCAGCTATTAAAATACCAGACCTGGTTTTATTGGCACTGCTATGCAAGTTAAAGGAAGTGGGAACTCTCCGTGTCAAGAGGCAACAAGGGAAAAAAAGACAAAAATGATTGTTGTAAGGCTGCTTCTTCTTTTTTAGTGCTCTGACAAGTAAAACCACATTCTGTCAAAGAATCCAGCATTGGGACCCAGCAAATTCAGCAGAATCCAAAATTCCTGATCAGGCTAATGTAGGGTGGCCATACATCTGGAATTTCCCGGACATATCTGGAATACTGCAGTGTCCTGGCGGATATCAGCAAAATGTCCAGGAAAATCTGGGCGCATGGCAACCCAGGTCGGCAGCGTTGTTTTTGCTGATTTTCCTTAAAGACAGCTCAAAAACATCAAGTTTGTGTGTGTGTGTGATTTTGCCAAAAAAGCTCATCAACTTTTCTGTCCAGATTTTTGCTGCTCGGAATACGGCAACCCTAGGCTACTGAAAAAAGCCAACTGGCATTTACTTCGTTTTTATTTACTAGCAAAGGCAGCACACTTTTAAAAGGCCCTGCAGGAACAAAGAAACACAGGAAGCTGCCATCAGACCGTTGGGCTCATCTAGCCCCATATTGTCTACACCAGGGGTCAGCAAACATTTCCAGCAGGGGGGCGGTCCACTGTCCCTCAGACCTTGTGGGGGGCTGGACTATATATTTTTTTTGGGGGGGGGATGAACGAATTCCTATGCCTTACAAATAACCCAGAGGTGCATTTTAAATAAAAGCACACATTCTACTCATGTAAAAACACCAGGCAGGGCCCACAAATAACCCCGAGATGCATTTTAAATAAAAACACACATTCTACTCATGCAAAAATAAATTCCCGGACCATCCACAGGCCAGATTTAGACGGCAATTGGGCCGGATCCGGGCCCCGGGCCTTAGTTTGCCTACCCATGGTCTACCCTGACCGGCAGCAGCTCTCCAGGATTTGAGGCAAGACCGTACCTGGAGATGCTGGGGATTGAACCCGTGGCCTTCTGCTTGCAATCCTGTTGAGAACGAGGGACTTGGATCATCCAGCTTCTTTCTATGGGCACTCGAGGGTGCTGTCATGTCAGGGGCCCCAGTGAGGCGAAGACGAAAGCCTTCCCTAAACTGCTCAGCACAGATAGTGGGGCTGCAGGTGCCCAAACCAGCCAGAGATTCGGCCTAGGCCCAAACCCGACCCAGGAGCGGAGTAAGGCAGCAGTCCAAGGTCCGTGGCACAGGCAAAGGGCACAACAAGCAAGGCAGGCCGAGGCTTGTACTCGGGAACTAGGCCCAAGGGCCCGGAGGCCTAGGAATCGCATTGCTCAAGGGGGAGGCCTTCTATGGGCTGGCTTCTGAAACCGCAGCTGCAGGCAGTGAAGGAATATCAAGCCCTGCTTACTCACAAGTAGACCTCTTGGCCTAGGAGGCGCCTGTGTGGCTGGAGCCAGCTCATAGGAAATACTGAGCTCAATGGACCAATGGCCTGACTAAGGTAAAGAAGAGACCTTTTATTCGTTTTTGTAGAGGGAAGTGAGGGGCAGGTGGGGCTCGTCAATCTGGGAAGGTAGCTCATCCAGGAGAAAGAAAACTCTGGTCCTATACTTCCACTGCCTTGTGGGATTTCTTCAAGAAAAGCCTAAGGAGTAAACCCAGTGCTTTTTTTCCTAAAAAAAATAATGTTTAGGGGTACTGTCATTCCGTCTGAGAATCAGGAAACACCGCGACAGGAAATGAGGCTGCCATCAGGGGTAGCAATGGAACTGACGATTCACCGTGCTAAAAAATAATAATTTTCATTTTAAAAATTTCTCCCATTAGATACACAAAATGTTTCGGGGTATGCATACCCCTGCGTCCCCCCCAGAAAAAAATCACTAAGTAAACCCTACACAAATCCAAAGTGGAGTCCCTAAGAGGGTTGAATGGCAGCTTGCACACCTTTTCCCAGCAACTCCTACAGCCAAGCTGGTGCCAAATGTATTGCTCTTTTCCTTTGGACCACATCAGCCAGGCTGGGGGGGGGGTGTCTTGTCACATGCTGTCCAGGCTTGCGCCCTGGGGAGATTACTTTGGTGCTGCAAACACAACAGTTTGACTTTCACCTTCATAGTTGCACTCCACTCTCTCTTGAGACAGACGGATGCCAACATCAAAAATGTAATATCACTTAGGCCTGCTGTGATTGATAGTTCCTAACTTGAATGAAGAACAGCCCAAACCCAAGCCCAATAACAGTTCAAACATAAGCATAAGCACAATTTAAATCTGTAAGATTGTCTTCTGAGTAAATAGGGATCAGGTTGTTAACTGTTTTAGGAGTCTGTTTTGACTAGCAGCGATGGGAAGCTGTAGTTTGTGGCTTGGCACACCTGCTTGAGCGGTCTGGAGTCACCTGTATTTCAAGGCCACTCATTAATTCCTGCTGATTTGCTTGGGACTAACCGCTTTCTGGATCATGAAGGTTAATTTTGACGTATCTCAAAGGTACCGTTGATGCATGGAAGATCCTACTTTCAGGAAGCAGGCAGGACTTCATTATTTTGACCTCTTCCGGACCTATAAATGTCAATGATTTGAATGAATGGATTCTGCCAGGAGATTTGTCTCAATATAGCTGCTAAACAAGGCAACTGTCAGCTTACCTCCACCAGGCTTTGGCCTCTTCCACCTTTTAGGTTTCGAGGTATCCTTGGAGTTGGTCTTGAAGACAAAGCAACATACATCAGGAGAGCTAATTTTATTCAATTGGTTCCTGTCTCAGAACGGTGCCAGGAGGAAACGTGTCTCCTTTAAAGCTGTCTCTGTTACCGGCTTGTTTGCCGGAATGACTCGGATGGTAATTATACTGCTCTAATATTGACATATTTAAATCGCATCCAAGCAAAACAAATTAATCCCACCCACCCCCTACCTTCTTGGCTTTCACGTTTCTGTGGGAACCTTTCATTTAGTTATCTGCAGCATGGCAAACACATCTTCCAATCCTTGTTTACTGTACAGGGTGTCCACATGTTTTGTGCGCAAAGTATGTTAGCAGCAGAGAGGGGGGATGTGATCGGCTGTGCACAAAGGGCATTGTGTGGTCCCCACTGATATACATGGGCAAGACTGGGCAGATAATAAACCTGCCTGCCGCACAGGAATATGCTGTTTCATAGGAGCCAACTCCTAAGGGCTGAGGTCTCTTTTCTCCCCCCCTAAAATAATTGATGAGGCCAGGGGGGCCCAAAGTTGATGGGCATTTCCATTCAAGTGTGTGTGTGTGTTGCATCTTGTGATTGATTATTCAGGGTGGGGCTTACCAGCCCCCCGCCAATATTTTATTTAAGCTGTCACCCCTGCTGTGTTTACTTGTCTAGCTCTAATAATCTGTGTTCTGCTTGTGCCTATATTATTATTATTATTAATTATTAGTATCCCACCCATCTGGCTGGGTTGCCCCAGCCACTCTGGCAGCTTACAGTATACAGTGGTACCTCGTTTCTCGAGGTTCTCCATTGACGAAAATTTCAGAACCCAAACACCGGAAACCTGGAAGTAAATGCTTCTGTTTTCCAACGCGCCTCGGAAGTTGAATGGCTTTCACTGCGTGTTTTTCAGTTTTCTCAGTTGAATTTGCAGACAGCCCTTTGCTTCCCTATACAGGCTATATAGACTAGGCAACCTCCAGATAAGTATAATATGAGTAGCAAGCCAGTTTGTAGAATCACAGAATCTTAAAATTGTAGACTTGGAAGGGACCCGGAGGATCATTGAGTCCCAGGAATATATATAACTGTCCCTTACAGGGATTCTACCTGCAACCTTGGTTTTATGAGCTCCACGCTTTAACCAACTATCCAATTCCAATTCTTGGAAGTCCACTCATTATGTTTTGGTTATAAGACTTACTACTCTTCCCCCAAGGGAACCTGGGTTTGAGTGTTTACAGCAGAATGAGAACATAAGAAGAGTCTGTTGGAAGAGGCCAATGGCCCATCTAGTCCAACATCCTGTTTTCACAAAGGCCAGCCAGATGCCTATGGGAAACCAACAATCAGAACCTGAGCACAAAAGCATCCTCCTCAATTGTGATTATGCGTTCAGAGGCATTATGCCACAGACTGTGGAGGTAGAGCATAGCCAGTGTGGTTGGTAGCTGCGGATAGCCTTAGCATCCCTTCTTCCAGGCTATAGGTGGAGGGGTTACTCTAAATTGAGAAGGTGAGCAATCCAGATTGCCTGGGTGGGGCTCTGAAGGCTCAGTCCAGGTCCTGGCAAAGATTGCTGGCTGTCCTTGCAGCGGCTCCCTGCTGTACCTTGTGATCTAGCTGACGATGGAAATTCCCAGTGTTTTGACATTGGACCGTTTCAGGACCTTGCCTCTTTTGTTGTGACTTCAGACTGTGACCAGACGTTGCTTTTTGGATTGTCCCTGGGCGTGGATTTGGGATTGCCAGATTCAGTTTAATCTAAAGCACAACAGCAACTAAGCTTTGCACGATAGTTCCTGAGATCAAGGAGCGGGTTTCTCTCTGTGCCTGGATCCTGTTAGGTGCCATTTTGAATCAAGATGGCAGACTGAACCATTGAAAACTGCACTGATTTTTTCTTTTTTTGGATTCTTGGGTATAAGGCTGCTAGTGAGTATGAAATATATCACAAACATAGTAGAAGCTTACTAGTTTGTTGTCAGACAGCTTGGTGGTGGTGGTGTCTTACTTTCTCCAAGATCAATTTGTTTTTATCGAATAAGATGCTCACTGCCCTGAAACTGCAACAACGAAAGGAAAAAGCCACTTTTAAAAGCCAGGGGATAAAGGAGGAAATGATTAGGAAAAACAGGACTCTGGAGGGAAGAATGAAAGAGCAGGTATCAGGGGCAGCGTTAGGTGAAACTGGGGATTTCATTCAGCTTTACAAGAATTCAGTGGGTCAGTTTGTAAATTGCCTCCAGTCTGAGGATTGTGAAAGCTCTGCTCCCTGAATTTTGTGATGCATATGCCTGCCAAAGAGGCAGAAACACACTTTTGTTTCTGACTTGGAAACTGCTGCTATGGATCTCCAGTAACAAAGGAAGCAATAATAATATGGATAGCCATGATGGGCATCTTCAAATATCTCAAGGGCTGTCCCATGGAAGATGGAGCAAGCTTGTTTCTCCTGCTCTGGAGGGCAGGACTCAAACCAATGGCTTCATGTTACAAGGAAGAAATTTCAGACAGAAAGAGCTGTTCAATGGTGGAACGGTCTCCCTCAGAAGGTGGTGGACTCTCCTTCACTGGAGGTTGTTAAGCAGAGGTTGGATGGCCACCTGTCATGGATGCTTTAGTTGAGATTCCTGCATTGCAGGGGGTTGGACTAGATGACCCTCGGTACCCCTTCCAACTCTACAATTTTAATATTCAGCCTTTCCACAATGGTTTTGTAACGCTGAAAGCACTTTATACCCGTTTATTTCGTGCTTCTTCCTTGCAACAATCCCTTGAGGTGGGTCGGTGTTTCCCCATATTGTTGGTGTGGGTCTGAGGCAAAGAGACGGAGGGCCTGCCTGAGTATGTGGCTGAAGTGAGAGTCAAAAATGGGGATTTCCCTGATTCACCGTTTAGCCTGATCTCCGATACGTGACACCAGCAGTGCTCCTGGCAGTCTGCCTGTGATGTTCCCCTAGGAAAGCGTTAAGCGAGAAAGAAAGAACGTTTTGCTTTCTGTTCCTTTGACTGCTGCATCTGTGTGCTAAATAATCAGCCTTAACAGTTAAGGGCTGAGCCTTAACTCTGCATGCTGTGGGTGGGTGAGCAGCGGCAGAAACCACAAGGCTTATCACATCCCAAGCTGATCCGTTCTCCCTTTGGCCAAGATACCAGGAGTACAATAAACATTGGGCAGAATTCAGTGGCTCAGTAGAAAAGCCCTTCAGGCAGAGTGAGCAAGGCAGATCTTTAAATCAAAGTGGCAACTTCTCTCCCCCACCCCAGTCCTCAAGAGTCCTTGCTGCTCAAGACAAGTGGGGAATTTCGGGAAAGATTTACAGCACAATCCTATACATCAGGGGTGAGAAAGCTTTTTCCAGCTGGAGGGCTGCGTTCCTACTGCATGCCAGTGGTGGGCAGGGCCAGAGGCATAAATGGGATGAGGTTGGGGAGCAACTGATAGGATCCTTAAGCTACATTCCAGCCACAACAAAGCCAGAGGTTTCTACCCTCATGGATCTCTCCATTCTCCACCTAGTCAAGAGAGAGAGAAAGCAAGCCAGAGGTTTCTACCCTCATGGATCTCTCCATTCTCCACCTAGTCAAGAGAGAGATGCCCAAGAGAGCTGGTTAGGATCATGCGCTGGGGAGTGGCAGTGGTGCTTTTGGGTCAGCGTAGCCTAGAGAGGCGTAGCCTAGAGTTGCTCGGTGTAGCCTAGAGAGGCGTAGCCTAGGGAGAGGCGTAGCCTAGAGTTGCTCGGTCCCTGCTCCTGCCAACTTAGCAGTTCGAAAGCACACCAAAGTGCAAGTAGATAAATAGGTATCAATCCGGCGGGAAGGTAAATGGCATTTCCGTGCACTGCTCTGGTTCACCAGAAGCGGCTTAGTCATGCTGGCCACATGACCCGGAAGCTGTACGCCAGCTGCCTCGGCCAATAAAGCAAGATGAGCGCCACAACCCTAGAGTCGTCTGCGACTGGACCTAATGGTCAGGGGTCCCTTTACCTTTACCTTCAGCCTAGAGAGAGAGCTGGAGGGCCACGCTTAGGCTCTGGCCCTGCCGCTCATGTCTATCCCATTGCGTTCAATGGTCCTCACTCCAAAGTAAGTGGATATAGGATGCCTTGTGGCGATGCTCACATTGCGCTCCCACTGCTAATTTCTGAAGCCGCATTCCGCATGACCCTAACCGCAATCCATATTGATCCTGCAGTTCCTTGGCAAATACTGCTGCTGCTGCATGCATCCCTCCCCCAAGCCAGTTTCAGTCTTTTTAGAAAACTGGAAAGTGGGGTCAGTAGTAATCTGAACATACCCTAACAGCCATTGTTCAGGCACAGATAAATGCAGAAGTGCAGATGGAAGCTTAATGAATAGGAGTTCTGGCGGCAGAGGGATGTCGCAGGGGCACGGAAACCAAAAAGGCCATACGCATCAGCTGAAGACATCCCCAACCTACCTCTGATGTGAACAGCTTTGTACAAATACGGCTCGAGATGCAATTGGAGGGGGTGGGGTGCATTTCAACCCACTAAGGCCAACAGATCCTTGGTTTCCTCCAATGATAAAGCTGGTGGAACTAGATTCCCATCTGATTGTTATTATTATTTCTTATTTATTGAATTTCTATACTGCCTTCATCCAAAGATCACAGGGCAGCCTGCAACATCTGATCCATTCTACTACTGATCTCTTGGGTGTCAACAGTGCTGAATTAACCAATATACAGATTAAGCATGCATTTAAGGCACACACACACACACACACACCGGGGGGGGGGGGAGAGAGACCTTTCTTTTTTAAAGAAATTGACATTTGACAGTAGTAATCATGGGAAACACCATAACTTCATTAGACTTCCGAACCCTCCACTGCACACTCTTCCCCCGTGTTTCTGTTATCTTTTTATTGCTTATCTTCACCTAAACTAGGGGATATCCTCAGGGGCGTACCTAGGGGTCGGCCAAGGGCACAGGCCTGGGTGGGCCCCCTGCAAAAATCACACCTCTCCTTGATGATACAGCTCTTTGCCAAGGGTGCAAGGGAGCCTAGGTATGCCTCTGGATGCCCTGCTAACTTTGATCAAAATAATGCAAGGAAATAAGATCCTGTCATGTGTTGCAGTAAATCTGTTTGTTTGTTTGTTTATACATGTTATTTTATGGTTTAATATTGTTTTTCTTTTGAAATTCCTGGGGAGGAGCACAGTAATCTTTTCAGTGCTTAGGGCCTGTAATAATAATAATAATAATAATAATAATAATAATAATAATAATAATAATAATAATTATTTATTATTTATACCCCGCCCACCTGGCTGGGTTTCCCTAGCCACTCTGGGCGGCTTCCAATAAAGTAGTAAAATACAGTAGTTTGTTAAACATTCAAAGCTTCCCTAAACAGGGCTGCCTTCAGATGTATTCTAAAATTCTGGTAGTTGTTCTTCTCTTTGACATCTGGTGGGAGGGCATTCCACAGGGCAGCCGCCACTACCGAGAAGGCCCTCTGCCTGGTTCCCTGTAACTTGGCTTCTCGTAGCGAGGGAGCTGCCAGAACGCCCTTGGAGCTGGAATGATGGGAGTGGAGACGCTCCTTCAGGTATACTGGACCGAGGACTGAGGCATTCATTTGGGTAATGACATTCATTTGGGTTCTAGGCTAAGAGAGACTTCCTAAAGAACCCCAAGATCTGAGAGTTTACTCTGAGAGGCTTGTCCATCCTTCCCCAAGGGTCTGTCTCAGAAAGCCTTTTTAAAAAAGAGTTGTGTGCAATTTATTTTATATTGCACACAAAGGGCAATAAAGAGGCACTCCTGGTTGGAACTAGTAGGAGGGCGTCAGGTTGGGGAAGGCTGTCCTTGATTTAAAATGTTCTCTGTCCCTTTCCTCCCTACTCCATTTTCCTAACTGAATGAACAGCTTGCTTCCCTTTCTGAACTCGGGTTCTGATTCCGTCTCTGGCCTGACTGCCCTTTGAGGCAGTTCCCGTTACGCTCGAGCCCTAGACTTATGGGGGCCAGGGAGAAAGTACGTGACTTATCTGAGCTGACCGAGAGCGAGAGCCAGCGACAAGGGAGCCAGTAATAAAGACTGGGAATCATTCCCATAGCACAACCAGGAAGAAAATGCAGACTTCCTGTCTCCTGGTCCTGTGGCTTACAGATGCCAATCTTCTCCAGCCTCTACAAACAGCAAGTGTGGGACAAATGACCAACATGAAAGGGGGAGGGGCAAGGAGAATTGTACACAATTTCCCAGGATATAGGGATTGTGTGTGTGTGTGTGCGCGCACACACACACACACACACACACAGCCACACACCCAGATCTAACCCTGAACATATTCCCTTGATAACGCCCCATGTTCTCTGTTCCTCTTGCTGTGCGCACAAGATAGTTATTTATTGTGTCTCATCTTTCTGCCAACAAACATACAGCAAAGCACAGACTTCTTGTCCTTACCTTTAAAGTGCTTTGTGTCCTTGCTCTAGCTAGCCTCTATTGTTTGCTTTCACTCCCGCCTGCGTCAGGGCTGGTGTTAGGGGTTGGCCTCCCTGGGTGCCTCTCAAGGCTCGCATCACCCCAGTGGGTCCACTTCCAACCCCAGAGACCCCTGGCCATGTAGAGGAACATCAGAAGCTGCCTCGTAGTGAGTCAGACCATCAGTCCATCTAGCTCAGCAATGTCCACACTGACAGGCAACGACTCTCTGGGGTCTCAGGCGGGAATAATAATAATAATTTTTTATATATACCCCGCCCATCTGGCTGGGCTTCCCCAGCCACTCTGGGCAGCTTCCAACAAAATATTAAAATACAGTAGTCCATCAAACATTAAAAGCTTCCCTAAACAGGGCCGCCTTCAGATGTCTTCTAAAAGTCTGGTAGTTGTTGTTCTCTTTGCCATCTGGTGGGAGGGTGTTCCACAGGGCGGGTGCCACCACCGAGAAAGCCCTTTGCCTGTTTCCCTGTAACTTGGCTTCTCGCAGGGAGGGAACCGCCAGAAGGCCTTTGGAGCTGGACCTCAGTGTCTGGGCTGAAAGATGGGGGTGGAGATGTTCCTTCAGGGATACTGGGCCGAGGCCGGTTAGGGCTTTAAAGGTCAGCACCAACACTTTGGATTGTGCTTGGAAAATGAGCCTTTTCCAATCCTAGCTGGAGATGCTGCTGGGGACCGAAGCTTGGAGCTTGTGCATACACAGCAGATGCTCTGTCGCGTCCCCAGATGTGCAGGAACACCTTCTCCTTGCCATTGCTGCCAGCTTGCCTGCCTTCTCCAAGATGGAGAGCAGTGGCAGGAGCAAGAACCATAGAATTATAGGATTGTAGAGTTGGAAAGGATCATCTAGCAAAACCCCCTGCAATGCAGGAATCTCAGCTCAAGCATCCATGACAGATGGCCATCCAACCTCTGCTTAGAAACCTCCATTGAAGGAGAGTCCATTTCCTCCCAAGGGAGGCAGTTCCACTGTCAAACAGCCCTTTAGATATTTGGGGATGGCTGAAATATTTCCTCCCTGTCTCCTCTTTCCCAGGCTAATCATACTCAAAACCTGTTATTTTTATGAAGTCTCTAGAGCGGCGTTTCCCAAACTTGGGTCTCCAGCAGTTTTTGGACTACAACTCCCACCATCCCTAGCTAGAAAGACCAGTGGTCAGGGATGATGGGAATTGTAGTCCAAAAACTGCTGGAAAGCCAAGTTTGGGAAACAGTGCTCTAGAGGTACAACCTCATTTAGTCTTCACCCCCAAACAAGAGAAAACTGCATGTGAAACTGCATTTCCTTGTTAGTCCTGCTTCCTGTCCCATCCCTCCCCCTTGAGCTGCTGTTCTTTATTGCTATTAAGTAGGACCTGCAATAAAAAGTTGCAGCATGGAGTGCCCCTTGTTCAGGTTTCAGCCAGCCAGCTCTGCCCCACATTCCATTCCACCTCCACCTGATATTCCAGTTTCCCTCCTGATAAGTCAGCATGCTCAGCCCTCACTCCTCTGTGTGGGGAGGGGAGCTTATTTATTTACTAAATATATGTCCCACCCTTCTTCCCTAAGGATCCCAGGGAGGCAAACAACAAGTGATAAAACTATTATTATTATTGTTGTTGTTGTTGCTGCTGTTGTTGTTGTTATATTCCAATTGAGATGCAGACTAGGAAAGATCTCACCTTAAAAGGTTTGTTGGGAAAGGTAGAACTTAAATATCCCCCCCCAATTCAGCCAAGACAGTGCCTGTCTGCTATTCAAGGGGAGGTCATTCCAAAGGGCAGGAGCCACAACACTAAAGTCCCGATTCCTACACTGTGCAGAATGGACTTCCTGATAAGATGCTCTCTTTCCCTCAGGGTTCCCCCCCCCCCATATATATTTTTCCACCAGACTTTCTCAGGATGCACATTATGGAAAGCTATGTGCTGGAGGAGACTCTGGAGAGTCCCATGGACTGCAAGAAGATCAAACCTATCTATTCTGAAGGAAATCAGCCCTGAGTGCTCACTGGAAGGACAGAGCCTGAAGCTGAGGCTCCAGTACTTAGGCCACCTCATGAGAAGAGAAGACTCCCTGGAAAAGACCCTGATGTTGGGAAAGATGGAGGGCGCAAGGAGAAGGGGACGATGGAGGACGAGATGGTTGGACAGTGTTCTCGAAGCTACCAGCATGAATTTGACCAAACTGCAGGAGGCAGTGGAAGACAGGAGTGGAAGACATGGGGTCACAAAGAGTCGGACACGACTAAACGACTAAACAGCAACAACAATGGTTAAATGCAGCTTTGTGGCTTGTTCCCTCACCCCTCGTGTGAAGGGAAGAGCAAAGTGGGGTCACTGGAGCATTGAGCTCATCGACACCCCAGCTGTAAGCAGGGGACTCATTGCTCAAAATCAGCCAGTGTGTCTGAAATGTTTCGAGTGTTCTGCGGTTCTGAGTGTCTCTGAGCACTAAGTACCATGGTGAATTGTGCCTGTTGTTCCCTCTCACCTGTGCCCTTGGCAGCGGAGGCCTTTGTGGTGACGCTGACTTGTTAATTGTTTCATAAATGCCTTTTCTGAGCTGGAAACGGTAACAAGTGAGACCGAGACATGGGTTGGCGCTGTCTTTCGGCGCAGGGCCTATAAAAGCGGATTCCTACGCCTCACCTGCCTTGTGTTCCTCGCTGTTACCTGAGCAGCTGCCCAGCGTTTGAAAGCACTTGAAACCGATAGCTAATAATAGTGCTTGTGAGCTGGAAATTCCCTGTGGGGAGCTTCTTCATATGGCTGGCATTGCACAGGCTTGCCAAACTGGCACCTTTAATCACCGGTTACTGTTTTTTTTATACCAGGTCTAGCCCTGCAAAAGACATGCCATTATAAGCCAGGGTGACTATAAATGTTCCCGGACAATTGATTCAGTGTTAAATGGTGGAGTCGCCTGTCCTTTACTTTATTGAAGAGCTTTTAAATGGCTGTTTGGAAAAAGAAGGGGAAATAATCAATGACATCATCTGTCAGTGTCAAGGCAGAGACTGACCCAGTTTAGGGTGTGTTTAGACAACTCAGAACATGCCCCATTTACTTTGTTAGATTCTAGATCAGACCATGGTGCAATGCTGGGTCCAGATTTAGGGAGAATCTCACAGTGGAGCCCCAAACAGACAAACAACAATATTTATTTTATTTTATTTTAGTTCCTTCTTTTGGATGCATGCGCAGAACATTCATCTTTTGCTCTCTTATTTCGACATTAGCAGGTAGCTTGTGTGGTAGTTATTTCCTTTTATAGCCTCTCTGTATTAAGAAGGACGAATGTCTCCAAATGGGTTAATCTAATTTGCTTTGCGGGAATACAGCCCACTGCAAGCAGGGGGAATGGGGGGTAGGTGGGGAGGGGGAAGAGAGGACAAAACACACCACTATTAAAATCGGAAACTTCAACCAAAGTTGCCCAAAGGATATGGAAACTCATCTGGGCTTTGAAGATGCTCATGGGTCCCCGTGACTGTTGGCAGGGCTGCTTTTACGAGCTTCCTGACTGTGAGCTATTTAAGCCCCCTCCAGAATGCGGGGGGGGGGGGTCGGCGGCAGGGAAGTGCACCAAAGCTTCTCCTTGCAACACACTTTTAGGATACTGATGGAGTAACCCCCTCACTCCATAGAGATTTTGGTTAAGAACCCTTTTGTCCCTTACGGAACACAGGAGAAATTTCAAGGATGGAACGCCCCCTGCCATAGCCTTTCATTAATATTTCTTAGGCTGTTGCTTTGAATATTTTACAGGGGGTTGTAAGGGTTTTTGTTGCTCCTCTGATATGCTTCATATGAGCTTATTAATTTATTTTATACTACTTTGAGAGGAGCTACTGAGCTGCCGTCCATTCCCAGGACTGCAGTGCCATGTGCACTGGGAATTGTTAGGAAACTCCATTTGCATCCCAGAGCTATAATTCCCCTAGTTGCCTGGGAAGAGGAGTTGATTAGTAAACTGCTCTGGGAATTTGTAGCTCTGTGAGGAGAATAGGGGCCTCCTAACAACGCTCAGCGCCCTTGACAAACTATGGTTTCCAGGATTCTATGGCTGTTTAAAGTGGATTGATGGTGCTTTAAATGCATAGTGCAGATGTACCCTAAGCTTACATGGTTAAGAAAGTTAATCAGGAGTGGAGTTTCTTGCAAAAAGACCATGAGCTCAGTTCTGCTCTTGTACTGAAGACAAATTCCTAGGCTCAGCATATGCTCAGAGACACGTCTCTCTTTAATTTTTAACTGTATGTATGTATTTTGCACCTGGCACCAGTTGGTAGATTTTGGGGTTCTAGTAAAACAATAAAGTAGGTCCACCAAGTCTGAAGCTTGGAAGCTTGGATTGTAGACTACTTCTGGTGCACTACAGCCTTTCCCCCTTATGGTGACTTAAAAAGGTAAAGGTAAAGAACCCCTGACAGTTAAGTCCAGTCTCGAACGACTCTAGGGTTGCAGCGCTCATCTCGCTTTACTGGCTGAGGGAGCCGACATTTGTCTGCAGTTTTTCCGGGTCATGTGGCCAGCATGACTAAGCCGCTTCTGGCAAACCAGAGCAGCGCACGGAAACTCCGTTTTACCTTCCCGCTGGAAGGTATTTATCTACTTGCACTTTGACATGCTTTTGAACTGCTAGGTTGGCAGGAGCGGGGACAGAACAATGGGAGCTCACGCTGTCGCAGGGATTCGAACCACTGACCTTCTGACTGGCAAGCCCTAGGCTCAGTGGTTTAGACCACAGCACCACCCTATAGTGACTTAGTGGGCTATAATATTTCTCAGTAACAAACTGTTAAGATCACGTAAAAATACATAGTTAGGTAAAATATTTCAGAGTGTGAAATAAATGGCTCTAAGGTTCTGATCCAAATCTAGCAATGTGACCTCCAAGAGAGATGCACAACACTTATTATTTGCATTAGAGGGCACTTCCAGCTGGAAGACAGAGTCTTCCTTCGAAATTTGCACTTCTCTGGATTTTGCAGAATGCATGCTTCATTTGCAAAAGGTTGCAGGCTCAGTGTCCCTGGCATCTTCAGGCAGGACTGGGTAAGACCTGCAACCCTGGAAAGCTTCTGTCAGCCAGTGAATGCCAGGCTTCCCCAATCTGATGGTTTCCTCCTGTTCTGAAGTGCAACCTCCATCAGCCTCAGGCAGCATGGCCAGCATGATGGGACCTGTAGTCCGGGGTTGGAAAGATGTGCACCTCTGGACGCACAGGCCCCAGCCAGCGTGGCCAGTGGTTGGCGGGATGGGAGTTGCAGTTGGACAACATGTGGAAGGCCGCAACTTTCCCCCATCCTTGCTGTAGTCCAAAACTTATGGAGAGCACCAGCTTGGGGAATACTAAATGACCCAGTGGCCTGACTCAGTGTGAATCTGTATGCTAACCCATTGATTTCAGATGTGCAATAAGGAGCTAATGTCCCAAACTAAGTGAGATGTCTTCCAACACTAATCAAAACAGGGCACCATCTAGTGGCTATTGCAGTCGGCTGAAGATGGTGATGGGACGACCCAGAGTAGCACCCAGTTCATCAGAAGCACAGGTGATTTATTTTAAACAAGGTCACAATAGATTTGTTAGCCCCCATTCCAACTCAAGCTAGCTGCGATTAAACCTCACTGAAGACACTGGGATAAGTAAATCACAGGTCAGTTAGATACCATTTCTTTTAAAAATGCTCAGTGGTGACCAGCCTTTGTCTTTTAAGGTGACGCTGGACTTTTTGTCAGTCTTATGGCAATAAGTTTCACGTGCTATCGAAGGCTTGCATATTATTTTATTTGTTCCTTGCCTGTTAGCTGATTAATCAGATGTTTAACTCAGTTTAAGCACATGTGCATATGACGAGAACTGAAATCATAGGTATCTTTTTGGGTATGCAAATGCGAGAACATAATTTTAAAAGCCAAAGCTACCTACTTGCGTGTAATAAAAAAAAAATTAAGGTCTCATATATATATAATAAATGCTCATAAATGTACCAAGCAAACACGTACATAAATATATAAACCACATGTATGGAGCAGCACAGGAAGACAGTCCTGAAACCATTTTGACTCCCAAAATTGACCAAATGTTTCTCTGCATGGAGGGAGGGGGTGAAGGAACCTTCCCATTGTCTCAGGAATTGAGTGATCACCAGCTCAAAGGAATGGCCAGACTACCAGAAAAGGCAATCAGATAAGGCATTAGCAGATAACCTGGCAGACAGGAAAAACAACATTCAAATTTCTGTTGTAGACCGCCTTTTCTGTGATGTAAGTATGGTGTATCTGGGGGGTGGTCTTGGGCTGCACCCTTTCTGTGATCTATGTATGAGGTTTCTGGGGGTGGTCTTGGACTCCGGGGTGGGCAATTTAAAATTTCTATGTAAGGGCAGGCACACCTTTGTTCTGGGTCCTCCTCCTTTCTCCTGCGTGTGAGGGGAGCACCCTGTTGCAACAGTTCTATAAAGATGAGGCTTACTAGCTGCTTTGCTTCTCAATATTCTCTGGTTGGCCTCTGTTATTTTCTCCTACCGATGGAGAACCTACAAAGGACTCTATGAGGGCTCTTGTGTACCCCATAAGGGAATAAGGGCAGATTTTGCTGGAAGTAAAGGTCATATTTAACATTTTAAGTCCCTATTGGAGTAACATAACATCCCAAAATAATTAAATAAGCCCTTGTAGGTGGATTGAGCAGTAGAGGCAGCTGCTCAGCTGGGCAGCAAATTGTCAATTATTTAATGTGTAATAATTTGTGTGATTTTCTGGCCGAGGTGTGAAAATAATTTGCTCAGTCTTGGGTTCTCTTTGGCTTGGGGTGGAGAACTGCATCTTCATCTCAGGCAACAAAATGCCTTGAGATGGTCCTGCCCAACAGATCAGTCACCCAAAGCTTAAATTCTTTTTTTTTATATAAAGCACGCTGTGTTCAAAATCCTCTCATTTGCAAATTCCTCTTTAGAGACAGCATACAGTATACCTGATGCCAGGTAGGAGCAGTTTCCTTGTCACCAGAGCTTGATGGGGCTAATAAACCGAAGCTCAATCCAGATAAGGCAGAGACACAATTGGGTAATGGTCCAGGGAAGTGGAACTTAAGCCTGCTCTGAATGGGAACTCACTCCCCAAAGGACCACATTTTCAAGTGTGCGCATGCATGTATGCACTAGATTGCTACTGGTGTTCAGATGGTATCAACAGCTCTGCAGCACATCTCACCACAGCACCCTTGCTAGGGGGAGATGACCTAGCCAGTGATATAAAGTAATATCCAGGCGTGATTACTGTAATTCATTGTGTGTGGGGCTGTCCCTGTGTGTTCAGAAACTACAACAGCTACAAAATGTAGCAGCTGGATTGTTGAGCAAGACCGGTCACTGTAAATGCATCCTTCAGCCTCAATCACTGTCATATGTAAGCTGCGTACAGGAGACTCAATACAAGGAAACTAAAACCAAGTCAAAACTATAAAATCAGAGTTCAATTAAAAAGGCTGTTGGACAGCTCAGTTGACAGAGCATGAGACTCTTAAGCGTAGGGTCATGGGTTTGAGCAAAAGAGTACTGCATTACAATTCTGTGATTATAAGACTGTTCTCCACTCAAATATTCCTGCATTCCTGGGGGCTGGACTAGGTAACTCTCATGGTCCCTTCCAACCTTACAGTTCGTTTACAAAAGGTCTTCAGTAAGCACCAGAAGTTCAGCAGGGAGGGGGACTTGTTTGACCTCCACTGGAAAGGAGTTCCACAAAGTGGGACCTCCAGTACTGAACACAGCTCCTTGTGGATACGAGCTAAGGGGGGCCACTAGCAGTGACTCTCCTGAAGACCTCGGTGACTGGGACCGGGGCAAGTTCTTCAGAGCCATGTATACGTGCATACATTCACACGCCAAAGTATCACGTATCACTAAAACACCTTGAGGCAAACATGGAAAGATGGAAATTGGTCGTACCACTAATTTCCTTTTGAAGGTGCTGTCGGAGGACATTCCTGATAGAATTCACCCTCCCTAAGCAGTTACGAGTTACTCTGGGGGTGAAAAAATGAGCAAGAGATGTACACGGGTAGCAATGTCCTCCAGCACTATCTGGCAACCTGGGCTTTCGGTCCCTTAACTAAATTGAGAGCCAGGACAGAATGTTGGACTGAGACCTGGGAAACCAGGGTTCTAATCCCCATTTGGTCAGCAAGCTCACTGGGTGATCTTGGGTCAGTCCACTGCTTCTAAGTCTAACTTACCTCACAGGGTAGTTATGGAGATTAAATGAAGAGGTGGAGGGGAACCAGGTACACCACTTTGATCTCCTTGATCTAGTTGGGTCAGAGGTCTCAAAGAAGATGGTTAAATCATTGATGTATAAAACAACAACACCCAGAATCTTACACGCACAGAACTAGAAAGACAAGTCCATTGAAAGAATAGCTCCTAAAATTAATGGACTATTCAGAACTTGCAAAGTTAATGGCAAAAGTAAGTGATCAATATGATAGACAATTTACAGAAGAGTGGAAGTCTTTTTTGGATTATTTTGGGGGGGGGATATCACAATCAAATTTGATAAAGGCAGGATATAAATGCAATAAAACGGGTCAGCAAACTTTTTCAGCAGGGGGACGGTCCACTGTCGTTCAGACCTTGTGGGGGGCTGGACTATATTTTGGAAAAATGAATGAATTCCTATGCCCCACAAATAACCCAGAGATGCATTTTTAATTAACAACACGCAATCTACTCATGTAAAAACATGCTGTTTCCCGGACTGTCCGTGGGCTGGATTTAGAAGGCGATTGGGCCGGATCCGGCCCCCGGACCTTAGTTTGCCTACCCATGCAATAAAACAACAATAATAAAATGAACAACATAAAACAATAATGCATAACTGGACCTCGATTCTGTGTTCTGGCCCCATGAAGCAAAAGCAGCAGCAGCAGCCCTGAATTGGTGGAGTCAAAAAGGCAGCAACCTAAATGCCTTATGAAAACACAACGAGGAGCCATCATGCCTTTATAGAGTCATTATATTCCCACCATTTATTCGACCTACTTTGCAAAAACCTCCCACAGAGCTAGGGCCTATTTATAGCCTCTCCCTTTCCCCACAATATTATGTATATTTAAAACTTGGTTGGCGCTCAAGGCAGACATTCCATAAATAGTTACTGTTTACCCACCTACTTTGACAACCTCTTGTTCTGTACACAGAATGATTCCAAAAACACTTTATTTGGGATACAGACAAAATGGAGACAGTGATTCCTGAACAAGATCAGCTGAAGACATTTGTACAAATTGTTTTGGGGTCGTGATGTTGTCAGCAGGCATCAAACCTAAAAGATTGTTTCCCCTTGAGCACTAATAAATTAATAAAGGTTAAAGCTTTGGGGTTTAGTAAAAAAAAAAAAAAAAGTGGGAGGAGGAAGGGAGCATGATAAATGTTTATAAAATTATTCCTGGTATAGCGGCGCATGGAGAAGAGATAAACATTCCTCTCTCACAATCCTGGAATTTAGGGGGTCATCCGGACAAGTAGAAAAATCCAGTGGATAGTTCCTTCGTGCAATGAAACAACTTTTTATGGAGTTCCCTAAAATGGGCTCCAGTTCAGATGAATTAGGAAATTTCATTAAGAATACATCTATCAACATAGCTAAGCAAAAGTTCAATGCTCAGAGGCAGTAGACCTCTCAGTACCCTATACAATGCACAAACAAGAGAATCACAGAATCTTAGAATTGTAATCGGAAGAGACCCAGATAATTATTTCTGCTTGTGAACTTCTGATCCATGCCTTGTGAACTCTCAGAGGTGTCTGGATTCAGATTACTGGATTATGATTCAGCAAAGATACTCTTGTGCTCTTTAAATCTAAGGGTGTTTTAATCAGTTACTTAAAAACATGAATTTTGTGACATTTTGAATGTCTGCAATATTAAAAGTAATGCCAATACAACTACCATAGGTGCTATAACTTTAGCAGAGTGACCCTAATGTCCAGTTACATTCAACTAAATCTCATTTGCTTCCCAGAAAACGTTCAGGAGGGCTTTCATTTAGATTACCTTGCATAGTGCATCACTAAAAAGTAGATCAAATGCTGAGTTTTTTTGAGTCGGCTCTCTGTGTTAAGTCCCAATACATTTGGTTGGTTTTTTAAAAAGTGTTTTGCATAACTAGCTAATTTTGTGCATTCATCTGCCGAGCTGAGCTCAGCTTTTCAAAGGGCTCTCTTTGGCTGAAGCAGCTCCACTCTTGGCATAGCTGGCTCAGTTTTAGAAAATCTTAATAAAACACCAACGCTTTGTAACACTGCGGTCCAATGTTATCTGGGAAGAGCAAACCACTTGGAAGGCAAAAATAAGATGCCTGAATTTAGCTGGTGATTCAAATCCAGCTAAAGTTAAGTCTTGATTAACTCCAACTGCAATCAATTGGTTCCATGGGTTTCAACTGAGCTAACAGCGCAGTCCCATAGAGTATACTAATAAGTGAGTCCCACTGAATTTAGTTGGACTCACTCCCAGGTATGTATAGGATTGCAGTGACGACTAATTTTTGCCGGATCAGAACCAGTGAGGTACACTTCTAAGCTTTTCAGTCACACGAGGGATTCTGAGCATACTGATAACAGCTGATTTACTTCCCAATGAGCAACTAGGGAGAATGTCTTCCGTGCCCTCTGTCTTCAAAAATAGGCTAGAGATTCACTATTAAAAGAGAAAGCTGAAAAAATCATGGAAAAGGGTAGGCCTCTGCAGAATCCCCCCTCCCTTTCACCATGGCTATGGTCCTGACTCATAGACAAATGCAAAAACACCCCGCTTTGGGTTTCTGATCTGACCAAATGCAAATATTGAAATATGGTTATTTCGGAGTTATTTATTTTAACATCCTGGGCTTTACCTAAATGGTGCCCATGTAACTACCAACCAGAGAGGTGGGGCTGGCGAGTCTGATGTTGCTGGGCTGGATAGAACACTGGCCTAAATGTTGCAAGTCTCTCCTTGTGACGTTCTCCAAGCCGAAAATACAGCCCAGCGCTCCCAAGTGATAGGCGGAACGCCGGCACTTCTTACTACATAAAACAGAAGAATTGGCAGAAAGCATACAGATGTTTCTAGTTTAAAATCGCCAGCTTTCAGTAAAAGTTGTTTCCTTCTTTGAAAAAAGCCTTTGTTTCAGTAAATGCAATTTTGGAAAAATGAAAGGTCCCGTCCCCCCCCCCCCCCGCTCCTCTGGCTGTCGAGTTTCCCCTCACCTCCCTGGAAACGTTTTGGCAATAGGTGAAAATAGGAAGACGCTGATTCTTGAACCTTGAGTTGGTAGGCCAGCCTTCCTCAACCTTGGCTCCCCAGTTATTGTTGGGACTACAAAGCCCATCATTCCTAGCTAGCAGGACAAACTGAAAAGCAAGGTGGGAGAAGCTGGTGGCCGCACTTCATAAAATCACAGGGTTGGGAAATCCTTTGCCTAGTGAAAGAAACCCTCTGCTTGAGGATTTTTCTATCTACCAAGCCGCTTTCTGAGCAAAAGCAGGATATAGGAACAGGTCATTTGCACCCTTGGCTCCATTGCTGTGAAACTCCCGCTCTTCTCCCTGGGAAACCTTCCTGGGCCCATCATTGTATGCATTTCATTACCAGGTATATTATATACTGTTTTTGGAAGGCCTTTCAGAGATGTCGATAGTCAAGCATGATTTATTACTTTCTGCTGTGACAGGAAGAGCTTTAGTTTTTCCTGATGGGGCTGATGTATCATTGCTAGTGTACTGTTGCTATTACATTGTTTCCAGATTTTAACTGATGCTTTGTTGCTGTTTGGATTGTTTTAATACTTTGTTGTTGCTCTTCTCTGTTTTGGGTAATTTGTAGAAGAAGGTTACACAGAGCCAGTGTGGTGTAGTGGTTAAGAGCGGTAGTCTCGTAATCCTGGGGAACCGGGTTCGCGTCTCCGCTCCTCCACATGCAGCTGCTGGGTGACCTTGGGCCAGTCACACTTCTGTGAAGTCTCTCAGCCCCACTCACCTCACAGAGTGTTTGTTGTGGGGGAGGAAGGGAAAGGAGAATGTTAGCTGCTTTGAGACTCCTTAAAGGGAGTGAAAGGCGGGATATCAAATCCAAACTCTTCTTCTTCTTCATAGCCATTTTCTGGCACTGAACAGGAGCCCTGATTTTGAAATAGGATTTCGCTGGCGTTTGCCAAAGTGATAAATATTACAGGGAAAAGGGAAGGACTACAGAAAACGCAAAACACTGCAATGCATGGTGCTTTTCCATCCTTTTTATTACTACATGGTAACTTTTCCACACCAAGTACTGAAAAGGATTTCCAAAGATGGTAGTTTATAGATCTGGAGGACACAAAGGAGTATTGATGGATGTACCAGACTGCAGTCTCCAGGACATCAATAGACCTTCATAGTGCCTAAAAGAGTCAACCACACAAGGATTAAGTTCAGTATAAAACCATCTCCTGTCTTGGGCCTATTCTGCTGTTTCAGCAGTGAATCATGGCTCCTCCAGTTCTAGGCTTGCTGACCCATATTTAAAATCTGAAAAGAAAGCTCAAGAGTCAAAATGCTCCTTGTCTTGTGACATTCAGCAGCTCAGTGTCATCAGGATGGGACAGCCTGAACTGCAACAACTTGCTTTCTTAATTGGCCCTTGCAGACAGCACAAAGAAAACCCTTGTAATTTGAGTTACAGATAGGTAGCCGTGTTGGTCTGCCATGGTCAAAACAAAATAAAAAAATTCCTTCCAGTAGCACCTTAAAGACCAACTGAGTTAGTTCTAGGTATGAGCTTTCGTGTGCATGCACACTTCTTCAGGCAGCCAGCAGGTCTTGCTAGGGATGTAATGGTGAGGATTTCCTGACTACTTTCAATAAGCGACAAGGCCAGAAAAATTAAGAGTGTTCAACGACTTTCAGCATTAGATATCTCACTGTAGTTTAATCCAACTGTTCCAGGCAATTCTCAGAATTTGTTAACTTAGAAGAACACTTTCAAAACATTGAGTTTTCCCAAGATGTGCAGTTGTGCAGTCAACAGTCCTTTATTTAAAGGTTGCAAAAAACATTACAAAGAATTCACCTTCCTTTGACTAATATATCAAAAACAAAGAAAAGCCCAAGCACAGCATAAAATCCTATTTACTCTTATTTTCAATCACCTTCCAATTTTCTTAATGTTACACTGAAAACGTTGATAATTCAGTCTTCATATTGCCTCTTCCCCAAATCTGTGTCTGTGCAAAGTCCTATGAACTCATATGCTATGCATGTCTCTCTACATCTGCAATTTTAAATAAATATGACAAGGATTTCAAGTTCCAATTGTGCAGAATGCCATACAGGACCTTGCTTAAGGTGGAAGGACACACGATTCTAACATTTGTCAGGAGGTTGTGGGTTTTTTTTTTTTAAAAAAGAGCAAAACATTCCACATAAAAAAGAGGTGTGTCACCATCTCCCTCCAATACATAATAAAGTGTGTGCCACATTTACCAAGGTAATATACTAATGTATGTCATCAGTTCCTTTTTCTCTGAAGCCTGGCATGCTGTTCTGTGCATTTGAAGGTAATCACCATAAGCCCACATTCCATGTGAAAAGTTTACATTAAACATTTCCCTCTCTTCTCCCCCATTTGCTGGCAAACACAGCATTTGCCCATTCCCTTTAAACCAGGGAGAATGAAAAAGTATATTGTAGGATAGTCTTTTTAAACATTCAGAGATGTACGCATAACTGCACATCTCTGGCAAAAACCTGAAAGTACAGTAGGCACACCTCTGTTCTGCTGAATTTTGATCACTTCCCTGCACCCTTCCAAGGAGTCCATGAAAATGTGTGAAATACAACACCAAAACTCTGGAAATGAATGGGCATGATCCACAACCCTTATTGAGATGGATACATTTTTTATATTTATTTTTTGTAGACAGCCCTCCTTGTGGGCTGCTCTTAATTCTGTTAAACTTTCATTAAGTATTAGTGGCCAGAAAGACAAACTTTTAGTGCTTTATCAAAATCACGCTGAAAATCCTCCCTCATTGTAGGGGTCAACCTTATCAAAATCAAGGATTTATCCTTCCTGCCTCAATATGAAATAGCATTAATGCTGTAATATTTTTAAATAGCATCAGTCAGACGTTTCAGTTCTATACAACGTTAAAGGGGGGAGATTGTTCTGATGATCAGATGAGAAGCCAATAGCAACAACAAAAAAGAAGTAATAATAAAAAAGTGAAGCACAACCAGAAATCTTGAAGGAAACCAGGTTGCAAATGCTGACCTCAAATCAAAATACTTCCCCCCACTTTCCCATTTTACATTTTTGTTCTTAAGTTTTTTAAAAAGCTGCTCATTGCTAACATCTTGCTTTATCACCCCCAAGCTCAGAGCCGCTGGAAAAAAATCTCTTGGTTTTTTTTGTTTTCGTTTTTTTACAAATATATAAATAAAAGCATACAATCTTGTGAGAGTTCCCCTATTATTCTGGTTCCTAATAAGCCCCCTGAAAATGGCAGCGAGGCTGTACATTAGTAACAAACTTCCTGTTCCATAGGTTGAAGGGATGCATTCTGGGAGGGGGCGGGCGGGCCATGTGTATGTCTCCCCTTCAGCCAGAATCCATAGTAAAGAGCTGGATGTCTCGTGGGCTCCAGTAAAGTGCCACAGCAGAATTGTACACGAGGGACCAGACGTAAGGGATGAAGAACTCCTCAGGTTGCTCCTCTTCCACGTATTTAAACTTCAGCTCTGGGAATTTCTGGAAAGGAAAGGACAAGCAGAGAATGAATGAATGCGTGAAAGCCTGAGGGAGACCCGAGAAGTCGAATCATTTCTTGGTGAATGCAACATGCGAGAAAGGAATGAATTTTTCAGGCCTAAAAGGAGCAAGTCGAGGAAGCCGGCAAGCTATTTGCTTTCTGGGAACACAGATCAGCTGCTCGATTCCAAGGTTCTTATGTTTTGTATCTACCCAATGTTCAGAACGCACATTCCAGTGGGAGAATGGCAATTATGCTGCCCTTTGTTCCTCGTAATACTTTCCCATAAAAGTTTATGGGGGGAGGTGGGAGGAGGAGGAGGCCGGCCTTGGGTCTTCTGCGTTGCTTCCGTTCTGCCCAACCAGCTCCTTCCCTCCCTCTTGTCCTGTAAGCATTGTCCAAAATGTATCAGTTGCAGAAGCACTCAATACCGCTGCTCGTATTAGCCTTTCGGAAGAAAAGCATCAAGAATCTTCCTGCCATGCTCCTTGCTGGATCTGGGACCAGCAGTCACTTTCTACAGTCCCCACCTTGGTATTTATTCTGCAGCTACAGCCAAAACCAGGCTTCCTCAACCTGGTGCCCTCCAGTCTGAACTGGAGTAGTCTGAACTACAAATCCCATCACTCCTGGCCAAAGACATGCTTAGTATGAAGTGGAAGCTGCCTGCATTCTGGCATCCCTGGGAAGAGCCATGCAAGAGCCACACATGTTATTTCATGTTGGGATGCCCTTAAAGGGGAAAAACAAAAATTAATGAGCTCTCCCCCCTTACCTTTTTTTGTTTTTTTACTGACTTATAAATACTGCCTGTGTCAAGGGCTTGGCGGGAGTTCAGACAAAAGCCACATTTCAGCCATCAGTTCGAGCGAAGATAAAATACGTCCCACTTCGTTATTTATAATGATGCGGGCAAGGCTAAGTACAAACTGCCGCACTGTGACAGAAGCAGAGCGAGGCTGGCAAATAACAACGGGCAGTGAGAGAAGGCAAAGGCCAAAGACTTGGTCTCCTGGGGGCTGGATCCCATATTACGGAGCGGTCTTAGGCCAGTCGCTTCCTCTCACAAGTCCTCCAATTTATTGTGCTTCAATAAATTAGTACCGTATTTTTCACTCTATAAGACGCACTTTATCCCTCCTAAAAAGTAAGGGAAAATGTGTGTGCGTCTTATGGAGTGAATGCAGGCTGCACAGCTAAGCCAGAAGCCAGAACAGGGAGAGGGAGCGCTGTGCAGCTGTTCTAGCTTCGGGGTTAGCTGTGCAAAGGCTGAAGGCTTCCTGTGCCCTGCAGAGGCTTCGCGCAAAGCTATCCCAGCTATCCCAGCGGCTATCCCAGAAGCCAGAACAGCAAGGGGCTATCCCAGAAACCAGATCCCTCTTGCTGTTCTGGCTTCTGGGATTCAGAAATTTTTTTTCTTGTTTCCTCCCCCCCAAACTAGGTGCGTCCTCTTGTCTGGTGCGTACTATAGAGCGAAAAATTCGGTATTCATTTTTGTTATTGCGAACTGCTTTGAGGTGTTCTTTTTTTTATATGAAGGGCAGTATCGAATTAAAAAAATAATAATTAAATGTGGCCAGAGTCCTATCTCCAACTCATGCCTTCTTCTGCACCTGCTGTGAGGGTGGGTGACACTGTGCTTGACAGACAAAAACCTGCCATGCTGCGCCAGAGTTGCTTTTGAGTAAACATGCACAGGGGCCAGGATGTAAAAGTCAAGACCCAAAGACCAGCATGCAATCTGGAACTGCTGACTATATAAAAGAGGCTATCTATGGGCACAGTTGAACACTTCAAAGTTCCATAAATTCCAATGGGAAAGATTTAGTCACATGCTGGATCCTTCCCTAAACAATGAAGCAAAGTAATAAAAATGTCTTCCTGTCAGATGAATACATTGTGGACAAACGGTGTGTGCACACGTGTGTTTGTGTCATGACTAAATTAAGTCCCACTGGTTTCAGCAGTCTAATTATGACAAAATCTGGATCTAACTCACAGATGACCTTCTGAGCAGGCTATCCATCCTGATCCCCAAGAGGCCACCTTATATATTTCCAGGCAATTGTCCTCTTTGTATTGGTCAAGCCAGGTGCTGGCAGGTGCCAGTGTTGGCATCTTGAGAGACAATGGAAGAGGGCACCATCAGGGGTAAAGTCAAACTGCTGGTGAGTTTCAGTGCCTGGTGTGACTCTAGAGACCAATACAGGGGCTCTCCCAGCAAGAAAAGCAACCCATAGTACTCATCTCATACTTAACGCCAATAAGGTTGTGCTTATAACTTGTAACTGCTGTTTCCCGTGATGTTTTTGCAGCATTAGCAGCACCCAAGTGACTTCTCCGGGACACAAGCCTGGGCAGGAGACGTAGGAGTCCCCGGCTGCTCAGGCAACAAGAACTCACTGCAGGCAATTCAGTTTCACTGTCACATGAACTAACCCTGGAGGGAAAGCCCTCTTCTTGTGGTGCCTTTTCTCCAAAATGAAACTGCTCAGTCCGGTCTAAGCCTGCTCACCCCATGCCCTTGTAACGCTAACATTATTTGCCTAAACAACCACAAGAAGTCCTGTCCTTCCTTCCCGAGAAAAGCTGAGTCTGAGCTGGTGGCTGGAACAGGACTATGTAGCTAGACGGGTCCAAAGTTTACCAGACTGTCTGAGCCACCCAGTCTGCGATAGAATGCAAAACCACGGGAAGTCCCTATGAACAGATGCAAGAGGCGCAGTTTCACTGCTACTTTAGTGCATAACCCCCACAGGCGCCCAAAAGATCATGCAGATAGCAGGAGAAGATCATAACCCTTTGCTCCAGAGGGTTAAATGCTACTCAGAATCAAGAGGCCACTGCAGTACATTAAAGATCAGCTTACAGCCTCCACCAAGGACCTCCTGTGCTTTGCAGTGCCCTCCTGCTAATCAGTACAGTGGTGCCTCGCAAGACAAAATTAATTCGTTCCACGAGTCTCTTCGTCTTGTGGTTTTTTCGTCTTGTGAAGCACGGCTATTAGCGGATTAGCGCTATTAGCGGCTTAGAAAAAGGGGAAAAAAGGAAAAAAACTCGCAAGAACTCGCAAGACGTTTCGTCTTGCGAAGCAAGCCCATAGGGAAATTCGTCTTGCAAAGCACCTCAAAAGACGGAAAACTCTTTCGTCTAGCGAGTTTTTCGTCTTGCGAGGCACCACTGTATTTATATATTTAAAATATTTCTCTGCCATCCTTCCACCATTCAGCCTTCAAGACAGCTAGTGTAGAAATGCAGTTCAGGGGGAGAAAATACAAAACAGATCAGAACAAAAACTGGACTGAAGTTAATTTTTTAAAACTTCACTGTATTAAAAGAGAAGCTCATTTAAATATCTATCTATCTATCTATCTATCTATCTATCTATCTATCTATCTATCTATCCTGATGCTGAAAAGAAAAGGAATAAAAGAAAAGATGAGTAGGTCAACATCTCTGGGGAGAGCACAGCACAACTTGGGAGCCATGACTGAGAAGCCACACATCAAACCTCAAAAGGTGGGAGCACCAGAGCGGGGTGTCAGATGACCACCATAGCCAATGGGCAGATAGATATGGGAGAAAGTGGTTTCCAGGTAGCCTGGCCCTAGGCTGTTCAAGACTTTATAGGTCAACACCATCTCTTCAAATTCTGCCTGAAAACCAACTGGGAGCCACTGGAGATTTTTGAGCAATGGAGTGATATGTTCCTAGCACAAAGGCCATCCTTGTTGTGTCACATTGTGCTGGAGGTCTGATTCATCTAAGTTCAGGCTAGATCCTTCTGCGTAGTGGCACCTGTCTTGTGAAGCATACTGTCCACTGACGTTAGATAATGGCCAATGTTGTTCACCTTTCGCCAGATGCCAAAAATATAACAACTACTACTACTACTACTACTACTTATTATTATTTTTACCCCGCCCATCTGGCTGGGCTTCCCCAGCCACTCTGGGCAGCTTCCAACAAAATATTAAAATACAGTAATGCATCAAACATTAGAAGCTTCCCTAAACATATATTCCCTAAATATATATTTCTACAGGCTTTCCCCCAGATAGCATTGGATTTCTCTTTGGGAAACTGTTTTTATCAGCTTTTATTTGTTGTAATTTATTGTTGTTATATACTATTATGATGTTTGGCACAGTTTGGTGGTCTAGAAATCTTTCAAATACAGTGGTACCTCGGGTTACAGACGCTTCAGGTTGCAGACTCCACTTACCCAGAAATAGTACCTCGGGTTAAGAACTTTGCTTCAGGATGAGAACAGAAATTGTGCGGCGGTGCTGCGGCATTAGCTAAAGTGGTACCTCAGGTTAAGAACAGTTTCAGGTTAAGAACGGACCTCCAGAATGAATTAAGTTCTTAACCCGAGGTACCATTGTAGATAAAATAAAATAAAAGCAGTGAGTTCCAGTTAAGAACTCAGCTGCTGAATTTCTAATCAGATGGTGCTTCCAAACTGGTTTTTAGAGGCAGTTCCACATACAATCCATTGCAGTAATCTAATCTGGAAGTTACCAAGGCATTGGATAATTATGGCAAGATCATCTTTTTGCAGAAACAGACATACTAGTCTGGCCATGGCTGTTAAGACAAAGGGGGGCTTAAAAAATGTGAGGCCAACGTCTAAAAACAGAAGAAAGTGCTAATGAATTTGTGAGGGACAGCAGGAACATGCTCCCTCACCATGCCTCTCATGTGCCAATGTGCCTGCATGCTTGATGTTAATGAGAAAGGGGTTGTACGTGCACAGGACTCGGACAGGGAACCTTCACTATAGTTACTTACTTACTTGCAGCGGTCAGTGGTCACAATCCTGCCACTTCCATGTTCAGGAGGAACACGTGAAGGGTAGTTGGATCCTGTTCATCCCCATGGGGGATAAAGTGGTCATAAAAGCTGATGCATCTTGTAGCTTTTTTTATATTCACATTTAAAAACGTATACTTTGAACATGACAAACTTGTGTGTACAGACCCATGTGTATTGTGCTATTGGCTAAAGCTCCCTACTGAGCTTTGCACTTAGTGGCAAACGCGTTACTGGGGATCACAAGGAGAGGGTTGCTGTGCTCATATCCTGCTTATAGGCTTCCCTGGTGCACTTGGTCACAGTGGTGGCAGAATACTGGACTAGGTAGGCCTTTGGCATTCCTATGTTCTTATGAGTTTATTACTGATCCTTATGTGGAACGGTCCCAAGATCCCATGTCTTTGATTTCCACTGTCCCGCTTGCTTTCAACTCTGAACAGTTAAGGCACCACAGTGAATCTCAGTACAACATGCAAGATGTGTTCACTGCTTTCAAGATGCCTATGCCCTCCTCTGCTACAACAGACAAATAATTTGTGCTTTTATATGGAGAAAGTTTAAGCGCCCTGGACAAACCTGTAATATTTTATGTACTTTAAATGGTTTCAATTTGTGCAAAACGAACTGAAAGCAATAAACTCAAACTTTTGCAAACAGCAAGCTGTTCCTTTGAAGGCCTATTCTCTTGCCCAGGCTGTCTGCAGCGGTGCTTGCCATTGTCTTTTCTGGAGTATTAGGCAAGTTGGAGATCCCCCGGAGCCTCACAAGTACACCCCCCTTTTCAGGTTCCACTGGCACTGTTTGCATTGCTTTCCTTTTGCTGCCGACAGAAAGTCGCCACGACCTGCATCGGCTGAAAATGGGGATGTGATTCGGTTGAAGTGTCCACATGGTATGCAGCTGCAGAGTCTGCCTGATAGTATCTTTATGCCTTTTTTTGGACTTACAGAAGAGACATCAACTGTGGAAAAACTCTCAGTCAAGAGAGACAAAGCAGACCAGTGGAAATTTACAGGGCAAAGCAAGTTTTGTCCCTTTTCATCTGCAGGCATGCCTTGACTATAAAGCTCATTAGAGCTTTAATGCTAAGTGAGTTTAAAGAGCCAGCCTCGTGGCCATTTCTCACATATACACGGTACTCTCTTGCATTGCTCCCTAGAAGTTGCTTATGGCTCATAATGGTGCTCAGTGTGCCAGCCTGAGCTGTAGGTAGTTTTGGCACCATATCCTAGCATGGAAAGAAGCACAGCTTAGTAACAGAGCTAATCTTTGCATGCAGACTCTTTCAGGTTCAAACTCTGATCCACCGTGCAAAACTCATGCTATGGTGGAAAGGGCTATAAAATCAAGCACTCTCAAGCTGAAATCCTATTAGCTGGATCACAGCAGCTGAGATCAATGGAACATGATCGCAAATCCCAGACAAGAGATTATTTAGGTAATATGCAGTTCCCTCAATGTTCAGCGGCAACTTCATGAGAACTTCTAGGACTATATCCTAAAACCCCACATGAGAATTTCCCAATTGTGGTAGTTACTGGGCTGGCTTTTGAACTCGGAACCCAGTTCACAGGACTACAACTAGTCTGGGAATGCAAATAAACAAGTCTTCTCCAAAGTGTGACAAGCCATCTCATGAAAGCTATATGGAGGTAGTCCAACTAAAGAAACAAATTGCAGATCTGCTGCTTACTTGTGTGGATAACAGTATCAAATCTTGTAAGAAATTTAACACCACGCATCTCTCCTACAACACACACACACATATAGGAAAGGATATTTCATTTATGTATCAAGTAAGGAACTGGTTTTAAGAAAATGTCCTTTACCAGACTGACTCGGTTTGGTTCTTTTAGTCCCACAGCAGAAACATCTGGAATTGGAACAGTATTTAAGACCTTACCCCATCAAACAGATCCCTGGTTAAAAAGAATAATCAGGTAATTATACAAGGCCACCTTCAACTATAGTAGAGGGTATGATGATAATTTGCAAGGTATGACTCAGTTTCTCTGCTAGTATGAGAAGTAGAGGCAATTACCCAGCGGCACAGACACTTTTGCCAACTAACCCCAAACCAGAGGGAAAAGGACAAAGGAGGGAAGAAGACAATAGATAATTTCCACCCCCATTTAATATCAGCCAAACCCCTTTTGTATATTTTAGGAATTAATATTGGATAAGTATGTGATGCAGCTATTTATAGCATTGGACATGCTTTAGTTATATTTGTCAAGTTACAGACATGAAACAATTGGAAAGGAGTCTAGTGCTATGAACCTGCCCCCTTTTTTTACAGTGTGCCGTCTAAATTATGTCTTTGGGCTGCATTTTCAAGATGGCAGAGAAGACATTAACAAGAGAGGCAGACTGTGGGTGAAAAAACACACAAGGCTTAGCTTGTTACGTCCATGTTGGTCTTATAGAACTAAAGTCAAGAGTAGTTTAAGATGAAAGGTCACAATTGCTGCAATTCAGTGGACATTTGGGAGAAGGCCCCATGGCATGCAATGGGGATTTACTTCTGTTTAGCCAGGCACAGGATCAGACGGTTGACAGAAAAGGTAACACATGCTTTTTAGTGCCATTTATTTCAATGGGAGAGTTAAAGCACATTACTTTCCTTTGTCCCACTGAAACTGATAGGAGTAAAAAGTGTTTCAGTTTGGCTGGAACATGCTGAAATGAAACGCCTCATTCAGCTCTTTTTCAGACAAGAAATAGATGAGAATAATCATAACAGAGAATAGTGTGTTGCTTGTTTCATCTCTGAAGAGCAACAAAAAATGATCTGTAAAAAAAGTCACTCTTAAATCTGCTCCAACTCACAAGGCGGAGATATGTACATAAAACACAATTCCATTTACTAGATCGTGAGCAAACAAACTTTAAAAATGCACAAAATTCTGCAGGATGCGGACTGGGAAGACATACAAGGCAGTCCAATAACAGAGATCACCTTTGCTACTCTGTGTGCCCTTCATATTCTGGGACAAATATGGATAAAAGCCCTTTCTAAACAAAAGCATGGAAAGTAGAATTACGTGCTTATGTAACGGAGACTAAAGTGTACACAATCTGGGAAATGGAGAAAGAGGTGTTAACACCGTACAATACTCATTTGGGTCCATGGGGGTAACTCCCTGAAATAAATAGGTGCTTTGTCTTTTTATGTAGGGAATTACGTGGGCATGAGAAATGATTTCATAATGGGATTAGACAGACAAGGGAGGGTTATGCACTACGTGACAGAAATGGTTGACGAGGAAAGTGTTTCAAGGCAGACATATTGGGAAACAATTGAGGAAAATGACAAGATCCCTCTAAACAAGCAAGCAATAAACTACTGACTAAAAAACAACAACCATAAAACGGTTCTACTTCCTGACCTTGCTAAAGCATTTGTGACCCCATTTAAGCATACAAAGTGATTGACTGCTCAGACAGATAAGTAAAATCCCTTTGTATGTTTCTGAGTTTGGGGAATTAAAAACTGAAAAACAGAATAATCCCCAGACCTGCATTAACGCAGTCATTGCATATTGTCATCTTGCCCTGCCATACAAAAGGAGATGAGCCTATTAGGGAGCTACTGGGGACAACCCTCACTGACACGAAATGGACATCAATTGCTTCCTGGTGAGGGATTTGAAGAGGACCCATATCAGCTGGAGGCTATTTTTGGACATGCCATGAAAGCACTGCATGAGCTTTAGAGCTAAAACGTCTTCTTATTTCATTTAAATATGAAAAACTTTACAAGGTAGATGATGATTAGTGCCTTAACCTGTACATTAAGCACCTGAAGCGCCAAAGAGAGCAATGGCAAAACAAATTCTTTGCCTGCACCAAGTCCCAGTTTCAATCACTGGTGTCTCTTAAGTTTAAAGGACCACAGGGAGCAAAAGAGGAAAAGACCTGTGCCCAAGACCCTGGAGAACCTCCCTCCGTACCAGAGTAGACACCCTATGCTCATAGAATCACAGAATTATAGAACTGGAAGGTAACCCCAAGGTTCATATAATCCAACTCCCTGCAGTCACAACCAAAACATCCCTGACACATACCCATCCAAGGTCTGTACTTTCCCAGAAATACCACATGCTATAAACTTGAGCACAAGTATTTTGCCCCAAAAGCCAGCACATTTTGCTTGCTCAAGTGACAGTACAGTGAACAAGCCCCATGAAAACCAAGCGTGGGCATTTTTGCCTCCTGCCTTTCCTTTGCAAAACAAAGTTCTATGACAATGTGCTGACTTTCTCCCATAGAACTATTACTAAGTAAAACTCTTAACAGTTTTGTTGAGATGAACCTCCACTTCATTGCTTGTAAGCTTGGCTGGTGGCCCCTTTGTCAGCCCAATCCACTGGCTTCTGTGCACACATGAAGTTCCACCAAGAAGTGTATATGAAACAGTCCTTGGTACTGGAGGATGGAATAGTCCTGAGATGCATGGAGCTCCATCCATGGTACTTGAATACAGACAGTTATAGATTGTTGTATGTTGTATGAAAATTATTGTCTCAGAAATCTGAATTCAACCCAATGACTATAAACCTCTCGACTCAATACCTAAAATAACTTCATTAAAAAACAGGAAAATTTACAATAATATTTACATTACCAAATAAAGTTATTTTAGGTTCTGGAGACATGTCTGGCATTAAATACTCCTGATCAACTGTTTTAAAATAGTTTTCCCTTTTTGGGACATTGTTAAATATCCATATTAATTCATTTTCTGTTATGTAACAATTTAAATTTCTCTTCCATTTGTTTTAAAAGAAAAAAATTGTTGTTCATGATTTAGCAAGGAAATATAATTTTACTTGTAAAGTAAAAAGTAGAGGACCCTATAATCCAACTATCAACATTTGATTCTACGCTTAGGTAGGAATATTTAACTTTTGAGTTGCATAATGTTATGTCTCACCTAAAATACTGAAAAATAAATGGTTAAAAAACTTCTACTTTAACAACCAAGTCATCATAGGAAATTTCATAGTTATCAGTCATGAAACTGTTTTTGTATCCAAATAAAAAGATTCCATAGGTTCTATTTTTCACCACTGCTTATTTGTTCATTATAAAATATTAGTGTTAAAAGGGGTTAAGCCTAGGCTAAAAATGATTCATGGTGTTTAGAGAGCAAAATGTTTCAATAATAGTTACATAGCTCATCTCTGGAGGCAGAGTAAATCAAGTATCTCATTCCAAAATATTCTTGTACCACCATAGCAATCTTAATGATTTACAGCAATCAAATAGAGAAACCAATTTCACTGCATAATAATACTGGGACTAAGGATATGTCTGTATTACATACTGAAGCCAATGTTTAAATTGATTGGTAAACTGTTTAGGTGATTTCCTCTGGGAGAACCTTTATCGTTGTAGTCTTGTGAGGATTCTAAAAATGCTCACCCAGATCTCTAGGCTTTGTCTGGAACAATAATGCTAAGATGCCTTATTTGAAAATCATACTGTTTAAATAGGCTTAAAGCCAGTTACAGCTAGCAGTGTAGACATGCCCCAGCTAACTATTGAAGTGAGAGGAGGCCACTTCTGTAATCTACTTGAAACCTTCAGACATAAATTGAATAATGCATACATAAAATGACAACATGTTACATTGGGATCCAGGCTTTAAAACATTTTTAACAGCAGAAAGTTCCTGACTGGATCTAGGAATTGTGTAAACAGATATTTAAGAAACTGCCAATGAAGATCCACAGCATATTGAAGTCAAGCAGTGTTAGAAACACAGATATACAAGCCAGTTGGCGACCTTAAACCTAGGTTATGGGCGCAACAAAGGAATGTCTAGGCACTCTTTTTCTATAACAAGAACCCAGTTTTAATCTGAAATCTTACGCTCAGTACTGCGCCCAGAGCTCAGAAACTGCTCACACTAATGAAATTCCCTGTTGCAACTTGCACCTCGAATGATGGGAGTTTCAAACACAGAGATCAAGGTATGCAAAACGGAAGTTGGTCCTGATTAACACACACTCCTTCCCCATCCCCACTGCAATCTCCTTTCGTATTGTCTGCCTCAATAACCAGAAGATTTATGACAATTCCCATGTTACAGCGGAAATGGGGAAAGACGTGGTGGTGGTGGCGTTCATTCTTATTTGTCTCCACCATTCTCTGAATTGTACAGTATGAACCAGCACTTGGCTTCGGCGTAGCCATGGATGGTTCCAGTTTCACCACATTTAAACTGCAGAGATTAAGCAGACGGGGCTCCTAAAAGGTGAAAAACCCCTTCCTTGTTTAAAAATAGACTTCTGCGTTTTTGGTTTCACAAAAATCCTTTTCATGCGGAGAGTGGCAAAAGGAATGGCAGCATGAGTCAGCCTGCATGCTTTTCTAAAGAAGAGGCTCCAGACATGCTTTCACCCAGAAGTGGAGCAAAGCAATGATATCATTGCAAAAAGGCCTAAGGAGCCAGAAAGGACAAGCTGTGGGCAAGTGGGGGTAAAGGTCACACCCAGCACACCAATTCCCATTACCACATCTGGTCTGTTTCAGGAGCTGGAAGGCAATGGGGCCTCTCTCTCTCTCCCCATCTGCCCAGCCACCTCCAGAGCAAAAGCCCCGAAACTCTTTCCCAAGCCCATCCCTCCCAACAGACTGGTGCCTAACGGAAACAGAACTCCATAGAACCTGCTTTAAAAAAAATTCTGCACATAGTAAAGGTAAAGGGACCCCTGACCATTAGGTCCAGTCGTGACCGACTCTGGGGTGGCGCTCATCTCCCTTTATTGGCCAAGGGAGCCGGCGTACAGCTTCCGGGTCATGTGGCCAGCATGATTAAGTTGCTTCTGGCGAACCAGAGCAGCGCACAGAAATGCCGTTTACCTTCCCACCGGAGCAGTACCTATTTATCTACTTGCACTTTGACGTGCTTTTGAACTGCTAGGTGGGCAGGAGCAGGGACCAAGCAACGGGAGGTCACCCAGCCGCGGGGATTCGAACCGCCAACCTTCTGATCGGCAAGTCCTAGGCTCTGTGGTTTAACCTACGTCCCTATTTTCTGCACATAGATGCAGCTAAAACCGTTCATCAACCCCTGTCCTGTGACCTCTTATGTACGATGCCTGAAGGCATGTAAACCCCCCCCCTTTTTGCTTATTGAAATGGGGGTGGCGTAGCTTTGGCAAAACAAGCGTCCAGCAGTGGCAATAAGTTTCTTAATAAAGTTCTTGATTTTGTACGTTTTAGTCTGAGAAAGCCAGACCTGTAAATATTACAAAATGATAACAATCGCTTAAGAACAAGAGACAGACTTACTGTCACCAGCTGTTAACTTTCTGATCAGGGCAGCCTAGGAAGTGGGTCCTTATCTGTCTTAGTTCAGGACATGCTGACTAACACCCCTATTGAAGCAGCAGACCTTTGGCTCCACAATCTTTGTGTATTGGAAAATGTACGTGGCTGCCTGACATTACTCCCTTCTTAAGTAACTGGAGGTCTCAGAAGTGTTCAGAGAACTGTAATCCGGGTGGAGAAGGCCAGACACTGAAACAGGAGAAAAATCAAATTCATATCCCTGTTCAGAGAAATGAAGATGTATTGCAACAGCAAAGTCTCTGAAAGTTCAACTGTTCCAAGACAGAAAAAGGAAGAAAGAAAAGTGGAGACAGGCGAATAGTGATGGAGTAAGAACATGCATCACACCCTGGGTGGAACGGGTTTAGTTATTTGCTTAAAGATGACTGCATCTTTCCAGAGCCACAGTGTGGAGAGTCATGGGATGCTAACAAGGTTGCTTACGGGTGGCTTGTTCTACCTCTGTATCTCCCCATCACGGCCTACTGAAAGCCCAGATAAGGGAGTCATTATATCTTTCTATGGCTTTCTAGCACAGCTGATCAGGAGTGCTGGATCACAACTGAATAACTTGAGAGTCGTTCATGAGATAGCTTGAGTGCCTCTGCTCATTCCTATGGCTACTGGGAGTTTGCAGCCCAAGATGTAGCTAGTTACTTAAAATCAGTATGTGAAGTTCAGTCCCCTCAAACTGGTTCCCCACCCCCCACCCCGCCCCACACAATATCTGCACCTTAAGAGTTGCCAGGTCAGAGCAGTACAGTAGTGATACCTCTGGTTACATACGTAATTCGTTCTGGAGGTCCGTTCTTAAGCTGAAACTGTTCTTAACCTGAAGGACCACTTTAGCTAATGGGGCCTCCCGCTACCTCTGCGCCACTGCTGCACGATTTCTGTTCTCATCCTGAAGCAATGTTCTTAACCCGAGGTACTATATCTGGGTTAGCGGAGTCTGTAACCTGAAGCGTATGTAACCTGAAGCGTATTTAACCCGAGGTACCACTGTACAGTGAATGCAGTATTCCCCCATCACGGTCCATACTTCTGGCCTACCAGCACTATGTCCCTGTGGCTCCCTGCCCTACAACCTTCAGGTTCCCAACCCTCCCTTGTCTGCTCATTTCCTTCACACCACTTGTGTACAGCCATTTGTGTGAAGTTCTGCCCTCATCAGAGGCTCTTCAGTTCTTCTACTTCATGACTCCACTATGCATTTGTTTAGTTCAGATCCTTGCTTTCCCTTTTATTTAGCTCCAATGGGAACCATTGCTGCTGTCCAGGATGCTGTACCCGATATCTTGATCACAACACCTCAATTCCATACCTCCCGTCTCCTGCAAGCCTCATTCTTCTATCTTTCCTTCAGGCACCTCAATTTTAGTAGGCAGTCTGCTCCCTTCCTGCTTCTAGGACTCCTTGCCCCTTGGCTTGCCAGGACATATGCCCAGTCTTCAATTTGTCCCTGTGTGGTCTTAAGTCTGAGCCAAACTGACAATGTTCTCTCCCCTTTCAAAAGCTGGGCTGCCTGAGCAATTGAGCTCCTTGAGCAATTGAGCATGCCAACTCACAAGCGCAATCAATCGGCACCAGATGTGCCACCACAAGAACAATATCAATTATTATTGCATTTGTATCCTGACCTTACTCCAAAGAGCTCAGAGTAGCACACATGGGGTTCCGTGATGTTATTATCCTCACATACACAAAGTGGTGTGCTGAGCAGATGGAAAATACAAGACGACAAGCAACTTTAAACCATGATTTCCCTACTGCATTTATGGAAGTTCAAATCATGATGCAAGTGCTTAATTATGGTTAATACAAATAAAAGTTTGCTATGGTGTCTAAATTAATATTTGATTCTCCACACTAGGGTTTTCCAAACTTGGCTCTCCAGCTGTTTTTGGACTACAATTCACATCATCCCTGACCGCTGGACCTGTTAACTATAGATGATGGGAGTTGTAGTCCAACAACAGCCAGAGACCTAAGTTTGGGAAACCCTGCACTACACCAATCTGGCTTTCTTCCTAGGGAAAGGAAGACAGATTCTTGCCTTTATCTTCCTGGGATCAGCTCTGAGGAAATGGACAGCTTTTTTTCTTGGTACTTCAGACCTTGATCAGTGTGCATTTGAGGCTGCTGCAAAAGATTCTGGGAATGTTTGGATTATGCTGCTATGAAGTAGACCAGTGACAAATAACTTTCTATTAAGTTTCTGTATGACCCAGGTCCTGCAGCCTCTGAGATGACTCAGTGTCTGGCCATGAAAAGGGACTCGATGTGGGCAAGCCTAAACGAAACTGAATGCCAACAAGACTGAAGTAATGATGAGCTCTCTGTATGTTTTGCTCTCCCTTTCCAAGCAGTGAAAAGATCATGATAAGTTCATGGTCAGTTGTTTTTGGAAAACGATGCACTGGGATTTTCTTTGCCATTTGAAGACAGTTTGGAAACTTCAGCTGGTGCAGATTTCAGCGGCTGGGTTGTTCACCAGGGCAAGATGGTTTGAGCATGGAAGCCAACCCTGGCCTGGCTACATTGGCTGCCAATTAGTTTCTGGGCCCAACTCAAAGTGCTGGTTTTGACCTATAAAGCCTTAAACAACAGAGGACCGCAGTATGAACCAACCTGCAATCATCATCTGAGGCCCTTCTTGTGTGCCTCCACTGCGAGAGGTCCAAAGGGTGGCAACACAGGTATGGGCCTTTTCTGTGGTGGCTCCCCACTTGTGGAATGCTCTCCTCAGGAAGTCTTGCCTGGTGCTTTTCTTACATATCTTTAGATGCCTAGAAAAACATACTTCTTCTCCCAGGCCTGTGTGTGTGTGGAGTGGGGTGTCATTGTTTTTGTTAGTTACTATGGTACTGTATGTATTTTTGTGTTTTTATATTGTAAACCGCCCTGTGATCCTCAGATGAAGGGCAGTGTAGAAATTTAAAAGACAAACACACACCTTTTACAAATCAGGCGGTTTGGGAAAGAAGAACAGGGATGCATCAGTGAGGCCATGCAAGTCTCAAATCAGAATCAAGGATAGGTCTCCAGAATTCAGCTAACGCCGAGAACATTAGATTACTTTTGCTGCATGCTATTAGCTTCTAGCATTCATCACAGGCAATACCACTCCTTTCTTAGCTACAAACTGTGAGTATGACTTTCAGGACAATGACATGCATCCCAAGTGGCTGAACAAATGTTACAAGTTACAAGTTTGCTAGCCTACTGCAGAGAGGCATCACAACCAATAATGCTCACTTTCCACTGGTTATTCAGAGTTGTAAGCATGGTAGTCATTGTTCTTACAATTCAAGATGGTGGTATAACTAGCTGAATAATTAGACAATGAGGATTGCATGCCATGGTCCGAGGAAGAGAATTTCAGGCAATACAAATCCATTCTCTGAAGCAGGGAAAGCCTAGTTACAATATACCATGTGGAGCAGTCTGTCAACTGAGCTGTATTCAGCAAATCACTTCACTAGGTTCCATTTCTGTCTTCTTTGCTGTTATCCAAGACTGAAAGATCTACTGTATATCTTGCTGATTTAGTGATTTGCTTGCCTTGCTGGTTCACCAGACTGCTTGTCTACCTGTTGGCCCAATAACCTCGGATTCCCTCCTGCTTTGACCTGCCTTGCCCAATCTGCAGGACCCAGCCCTACAAGGATTACACTCACTTTGACCCCATAAGGAACTTTACAAGGACTGTCACCCGACTGGAGAAGTCTTAACTGAATAATTGATTAATCAGTCAAATCTGCCTATGAATAAAAATAGGAAAGGGAAAAAAGGCATTCGTTATTTGTTTTTAGATGATGCCAGCATGTGTCACAGCAGCCTCCATCTTAAAAGGCTGAATCCGCCCTTCTAGGGGTAGAGAGAAGGGAGAAAGTCAGCACCTGCCTTCTTTTGTAAGTGGCTTATCTGAAAAATAACTAAAAACTGCAGCCTGATTAATTTGGGGGCACATTTTAAGTCATTAAACCACTAATTGCGACTCCACAAATCCAAGGCAGAACACTTGGCATTACACAGAGTCCTCACTCAGGATCCCCATGAAAAGTGTCTGAGGGAAGGTTGCACTGAGATTTGGGGCAGGCAGCAGAAATAGGAGACAACTGCATTCTTTCTGCCTGTTTCATAGGCCATCATAACGAGACACTCCACAATTCTCCCCAAGTCCCTTGGCATGAACAAATGTCTACGTCCGGAGGTACGGCCATGGCAGTAGAAAGCACAACTAATGGCTGGTGCTGAAGCAAACTAAAGTCTGTGGCTCTCCAGATCTAAACCTTTGTGCAATTGACTCCCATTCCTGATTGCGTTGCTTAAGAAAGAAAATTTCCCACTGGATTCTGCCTTCTTTAAAAAATACAAAAGGAGGGGTTATTGTGATATATGAAGTGACCTATGGGCCATATCACCTAAGCAGCTTTGCAAGGATTTAGGAGGAAACCTCAGTCCTTTGATGGCTGAGGATGTCTCCCTTCCTTAAAGACGTAAGTCTATCACTTAAAAGCCCTCAAAAGAAAATGTCATGTGCCTCTACTTCCTTTGCCCTGGTGTGCTCACGGGTCGAAGTTCTACCTCCATCAAGTCTGGCCACTTTGGAATAGTTCCAATCTGTTACCAAGCCAACAGTACTTTCTGATTCTCATGTTATTAAAGGGGGGGAAATACCTAAATTACCTTTGAAAAGAGACATGGTTTGAATGATCAGGTGGCTGTACTGAGCAAGAATACTTTTGTGAAACCTACAGACCCAAGTTATTATCTACACAAAACATAACACGGCAAGCAGTTACCTTTAATAATTTTGAAATTGAGACACCATGTTCCAAGCCTGAACAAAATTCAATACCCTAAAACCATTCCTCATTTCATGCATTTACCTTTCATTCCACTGTAATTTACAGTGACATTGTTATTGCTTTTCGCCATAATTTCCCTTGAATCGCTGCATGATCAAAAGTACTTGCTTAATAAAACCCAGGGCTGGAGAACCAAGTTTTTCTAAATTGCAATAGGCTGAACTAATTTTTATAATGTGTAGAACCTAAATCCATTTGCTCAAAATTGTTGCATGTTCCCCTGTGTTCCGAAAAAGTCAGATAACGACCCACTTGTCATAATGCAAGATCGAAAGAAGGGTTTAGTGACACTTAAAATCACCCCCTCCTAAAAAAATGCTCGACCAATCAATGCAAGACAATGCAAAATTATTTAATACTTTGTAGAACGGCTGGAAGCGGTGATATTGGGGGTGTGCTATCATCCCTCTAATCAAAATTCTCAGCGAGATCTTGAGAAGCATCAATTCAAGTAAGAATCTAAAAGAGGAAATGTAGTACTGTAATGGTGACTTCAACTATTATCATATAGACTGGCTATATGTGTGTTCCAGTCATGACGAATGGGTGAAAAATTCTAGACACCCTGAATGACTGTGTCCTAGGGCAGCTGATCTTGGAACCAACCAGAAGGGCAAGGATGCGGGACTTAATTTTGAGTGGCATCTAGAACCTAGTGCAAGATGTTAAGTGAGAGCAGATACCATAGTGCTATTAAGCTAAACATACATGGATGAATCCAAATTAAAATTGAATGCATGTTTTGTTCTTACACCTGAGAAGTTTTACTTCTAGTGCGTAGAAGAGCCTGCCATGCTTCTGTAGGAGTCGTTGCTCTGGGCTTGCCTCCTGGTTGGAAAAAGGAAGGCTGAGAGCAAAAACCCATGCACAAATGCAATAGGCAGTCTCTTCTGATGGAGGACTGTTCCATTGTATTTCTGCATTTGGAGTGACTATGTGGTTTAATCACCTCAAAGCAGAGTAAAAGTCACTCACCCACAGCAGAAATACCATGGGCAACCTTGGTACTTTGGTACAAATCCCTCAAGTGTGTTCAGAAGTAATTCATTTTAATATGAGGATCCATAACAACAACAACAACAACAACAACAACAACAGCAGCAGCAGCAGCAGCAGCAGCAGCAGCAGCAGCAGCAGCAGAACATGACCCCCTGCAAGAATTATAGGGTCATTTGGGTACAAAACAATGAATTTACTGGCTGACTTGGTATCTGAGCCAGAGCTGCCAGATACATAATGATGATCTTTAAAAATTGAGCTATTTACATGAAGCCTCACAAGGGTGTTGTGTGAATAAGGGCAGTTAAAAGCAAAACGAACCCCAAGATTTATAGAAAATTTATAATAATAAAATCCAATTCTAACAGAAAGCAAGCTAAACTGAAACCACTTTTGGCTTGACAAAACTGAGGTATAAAGGTGGAGTTGGAAGAAGGCGGTGTGACCTTTTTGTGCTTTTGATGAAAGCTTCTCATCTCCAGGAATTCTGCTATTAATTTTTCCCCTTCAAATAAAGGGAAGAAGCTATATTAACAAGGCTTGTAATTTTGTTTTTAACAGCTGTGGCGGCTTTGAAAACATGATTTTATAGAATTCTTGACAATGTCAGTGATTAACTGTTACTCAGGAAGACCGAATCACTTATTTAGCCTTTATTTTAAATGGCTTCATCCTTGTAGGGTCTAGACAATGAGCAAGGCCACTAGTTGGCACCAGACAAGGACTGGTCTTGTGAGACTCTGTAAATCTCAGAAACTGCAAACTAGACAGCCAAACATCCCCAGCAGGTCACAGGGTAGCTGATTGCAGAAGCAAATGTTAGGAAGATGGGCTGAAGTATACAGACAGAGGATGAGATTCTTAAACTATCCACTGAGTCATCCCTAATAAACAACTACAACATGGCTGTAAAGTATATTGATTTTTGGATCATATCACATACCAGATGAAAACTAATTAAGGGTGGGGGATTTTTTGCAAAATTTGGGGAATTCATGTGAGCTGACATTATGAAAATGATAAGATACAAGCTATATTTTGAACCCCTAATACTATTAGTTACATTAAGGAAGAAGCTAGAAGTTGTTCCTGTAAGTAGTTAGCAAAACACACAAAATTGACCAAAAAATAAAAAAATAAAAAAATATGGGGAGATTGGGTTAAAATGTTTGGGATTTACAGTGGTGCCTCACAAGACGAAAAGAATCCGTTCCACGAGTCTCTTCGTCTAGCGGTTTTTTCGTCTTGTGAAGCAAGCCCATTGACGGATTAGCGGATTAGCGCTATTAGCGGCTTTTAGCGGCTTAGCAGATAAGCGGCTTAGCGGCTTAGAAAAGGGGGGGGGAGAAAAAAACCCCCGCAGGAACTCGCAAGACATTTTCGTCTTGCGAAGCAAGCCCATAGGAAATTCGTTTTGCGAAGCGCCTCCAAAACGGAAAACCCTTTCGTCTAGCGGGTTTTTCGTCTTGAGAGGCATTCGTCTTGCGGGGCACCACTGTATTAATAATGGAGAAGTTAATGCAATAAATTAGGACACAGGGAGAAGTCAAATAAAGACAAAACTGCAGCCCTCTCCAGGTGTTACTCACATGAAAAAGATCCACATCACATGGCAATGGGCCCACCCATTAGGCCTGCCCTCAAAGTTGCCCCTGCTGCCACCATCTTGTGGCAAATGTTCTTAAGCGGACAAGTACTCTATGCACAGAGGTTCCTCAGACAATTAGAGGTCTAAACTGCACATTTGTAAGTGTATGCTTCAAAGACCTTAGGTATCTATGCAGGTCATACAGCACCTATTCCAACAGCCTCATGTCCATGCTGTGCTTTAAGACAAGAAAAGATGCACATCTTTTAATCCAGGCATTTTGTATTTGGAAATATATCTCTCATGAGCAAATACTGCCACATTATAAACGGTGCAGATCTGCATAAAATCAGCCTGGTACAAATTTATACATGTGTGTGCTCCTGAAGAATAACACTCTCTTTATGTATTTAGTACTACGAAACAGTTCCTAAATAGAAAATATTGTGTATGGAATTGGATATACTCTTTATACTCTATCAGACCTTGGCTGTCTGATACCCGATGCCCGTTTAAATTTCTTTATTTTTTCCCCTTACGTATTTTTTTAACTGTAATTTTATGTTGTGAACCTCCTTGAGATCTATGGGTGATTGGCAGTATGCAAATGGAATAAATAATAATCACCATCCCCTCAGCTAATAGCATTTTTATAAAAGCTGTGATTTTTAGAAAATTCGAGACTCATGTTTGTAAATCTTTTTTCCAATGCATTTCATAATTAATTATATCCGTTTTTACATGGATATCCTAGTGGTCATGAACAGGTCTACGCCTGCTTTAGGTTAGCAGTGCTGCAGAATCAGGGGCATCCAGACCCTTTTACTGGATCCCTTGTAAAACAGCATTATCAGATTCAGCGTAACTGAGAATATCTGTAGGCTAAAAAGCAACCACGGATCTCTTTTCCCCCCACTCTCCAAATGATGAAAATGACAATGGTTACTCAATGTACATCTCCCAACAACCTGTGTCCCTGTTAGAGAGACAAATGCCTCTTTGAGAGACCAGGTGTCCCTGGGCATCACCTAGTAGCAGACATTCCAGCAGGCTACCTGAATGATTTCTCTCTCACCTGGTCACAAGACCTGTAACTGTAAGAACCTGTAAGTCAGTTCTTGGTATGAGCCTTCGTGTGCATGCACACTTCTTCAGATACCAAGGTATCTGAAGAAGTGTGCATGCACACGAAGGCTCATACCAAGAACTGACTTAGTTGGTCTTTAAGGTGCTACTGGAAGGAATTTGTTTTGTTTTGACTATGGCAGACCAACACGGCTACCTATCTGTAACTGTAAGAACCTGTGTGTGAGCTTGTTTTCTTTTATTCCTCCCTCCACATCCTTTTGTCTCTGTGTGTCATGACTTTTAAAATGTAAAGCTGAGGGCAGGGATTGTCCTACCACTGATTTTTGTAAGCCACTTAAAGCTTCTTTGGCTGAGGTAAAAATTATTAAATCAATCACACACAAACATATAAACAAGATTACCTGCTTTAAAATAGTGTGCGTCATCCTCCCCCTGGCCCCCAATAACCCTCTTCTTTTGTGTGCATAATCTGATCTACAGCGACAAAATTTTGTTAAGACTGTTAAACAGACTGTATTAGCAGGTGAAAGAATTGGCAGAAATGACTGGCAGAATCCGAGACCAGGGAAAAGAGTCAGCGGAAGAGGAATGGAGGAAATTTAAAGATTATTTGCAGAAATATTGTAAAATCAATGAATGTTAGAATGTTGTTGGACAGAAATTAAGTGGTTACCAGCTGTAATGTAAAAGTGGAGTAATAAGCTAAAATAAGTTACAAGAAGTTACAATAAGGATTTGCTGAATTAAGATTCGAACTGGAATACAAAAGGGGGAGGTGAGAGGAGGTTCGAGAAACAATGTAATAGAAATAAGTTTTGGAAATTATATTTGTTCTGTTTTGTTCTGTTTTGTTTTTGTTTTTTTATTTTTATTTTGATTGTGTATTTTTGTATTTTGTATTTTTGTTTTTTGTATTAAATTGGAAACTCTAATAAACATTTACTAAAAAAAAAAAAAGTATTAGCAGGTGAAAGATTTTCAGCTTTGAAGAAGAAATATGTAAGAAAGAAAGGATTCCCAGTTTCAGGGATGAAACTGTTGGGGACATGGAATTATCAATTGGTTTATATCATGAGAATACAGATATTCAAACAAAAGTCCTAAATCCTTACAATCTAAACAGAACAGGTTTTCTTTTCAGACGATGTCAGAAAGAAACTTAGAGCAAGACTAAGCCAGCTAATGTACTCTTGAAGTTTCTGAAGCTAGCAATAAACCAGATTTCGTCAGTGAGGTTTGGCAATATGAGGAATCCTGTAACCAATTTCATTTCCTGATAAATGAATGGTCCACTGGGGAAAGTCAGCCAGAGAGTTTTGGAACTGCTGAGGGCTCAGACGTTGCTGAAGGACTCCTTGAAGGAGCCAGACTGTCTATTGCTTATCACTGCTGAGCCAAAGAGTACCATGCAAAACACTGCAACTGCCAGACTCCATTTAGAGCTCTTACTGAAGGACAATGCAATAGCACTTCACACACGTGTGGTAGCTTTTTAAGAATACAAAAAGGATGTAGCACTTCCTATAGTGTCGTTCTAAGTGAATGCACTGGAAATGCATGACTGTATAAAACAACATTCTTAGTTGGCTTTATTGCTCATTATTCATTTTAAAATATAAGCCCTGTATTTTGGGAGCAGGTTCTGAGATGGTACATTTGGATATATGTTTTGCTAGAGAAAAGATGTCCAAAGTTATTGATTTTGAAGCAACAGATAACTGGATTGCTTGGTAGGTTGCTACTTTAATTGCAAAATCCACAAAGATTCTCAAACAACAAAACCTCACCTTCAAAAACAATAATTGATATATCAGTTTCTGTATGTATGTGTATGAGCCTGATGATCCCTGAAAAGGAGAAGATATAAAGTAAAAACAAATAACTTCCTATAAAATTCAGGCCCTTCATAACACAAGTACATTTGGGCTTCGTAGGCTAGATTACTAGCTGAATCTGCAGTTAATTAGCTGAACCTTCAAGTTAGAAAAATTCCCAAATTTACAAGTATAAACTGTTCTACTTATAAAAAGGCACATCCAATAAAACTGTGTGCACGATTCATATAGAACACATTTTTTCTAGCATCTTTGGTTATTCTACCAGCCATGTAACAAATATAATTGGGGTGTAATTATTTAGGAGTAAGATCAACAGAAGAATACTGCTGGCTTCCACCACTTGGTTTAACTGGTGTGTCAGTTTACATGCAAATTCATGGCTCATTTCCGATGTACCATATTTTTCGCTCCATAGGGTGCACCGGACCATAGGGCGCACCTAGTTTTTAGAGGGGGAAATCAAGAAAAAAAATCTTATTTCCCCCCCAGCCCCAAAGAGCTGCGTACAGGCTGCGCGCAACCTCTCTCTGCCGGAGGGGTTGCGTGCGGCTATGGCACAAGCCAAGGCAGCAAGCGGGATGGATCCCGCTCACTGTTTTGGCTTCCTCTTTAGAGGCTGTGCGAGGCTAAAAAAGCCATAGCCATGTGCAGCCTCTCCCTGCCAGAGGGGCTGCGCGCGGCTATCCCTGAAGCCTTCCGAGCGCAGCGCAAGTTCCCGCTGCGCTCCTCAGGCTTCAGGTTCGTTTTGCTGAAGCTGGAAGAGCAAGACTCTCCTGGCTTTAGCGAAAGGAACCTGAAGCCTCCAGAACGCAGCAGGAACGTGTGCTGCACTCCGAAGGCCTTCAGGCAGCTATCCCTGATGCCTGGAGAGTGAGAGGGGTCGGTGCGCACCGACGCCTCTCGCTCTCCAGGCTTCAGCGAAAGCAACGGGAAGCCTCCAGAGTGCAGACAGAGGGAGTGCTCCCTCTGCACTTTGGAGGCTTAGCATTGCTATCGCTGAAGCCAAGGAGCCTGCATTCGCTCCATAGGACGCACACACATTTCCCCTCAATTTTTGGAGGGGAAAAAGTGCATCCTATAGAGCGAAAAATACGGTACTTAGTCCATAGTGCTAAACTGATATATGAGAATTGCCATGGCAGTTCCAGATCTACAGCATTTGGTCAACAGCAAGTAGCCAAGACAGATGTCCTAGAAATTTTATAAGCAGGTTATGACGGTGTTATCAATCACTTGTTGTAAAACCCTGGAATTTGGTAGTCGAGGTATGCGATCTCTGAACATGCATGTTCCCCTTTTAGCTATCATGGCTAGCAGACACAGACTTACCCACCTTGTATTCAACCACAACTCTTTTAAAATGCATTGCTGCTACCTGCCACCACAATTAATTACGTACTATGTTGATGGCACATTATGCGAAGAAGTCCTTATTTATCTTAAACTGCTTAAACTGAAGAAGTGTGCATGCACATGAAAGCTCATACCAAGAACTGACTTAGTTGGTCTTTAAGGTGCTACTGGAAGGAATTTTTTTGTGCTGCTTATCAGTTTCTTTTAATGGATTTCCCCATTTCCCTCCCATATTTTTTTCTGCATTCTAACCTACAAAAACAAGAAAGAACCTCATGGAACTTTATAAACACATATATTGCAGCTTAAGCTCTTGTAAGCCAAATACTTTTCATTAGATGTGACAAACCTAATGCCAAAACCTCATCTTTAAGGTGCTTTGGCTGCAAAGAACTGACATGGTTACCTCTCTCAAAACTACTTTGCAACTGTCTTTTCTCTCTCTCCTAAGGTAAAACGGATCCAACTATTTAAGTCTTTCTTTTTAAGAAGAATGGTCTTGCTTCAAGATCAAACTCCTGTACACCCTGAAAACAATTAGTGTAGCTCATAACCTTTAAGAGCTGCAGTTCTTTGAAATGCTAAGCAATGACGCCTCACATTCTTGGACACTGGACAGGAACAGGGTTGAAGATCTATTTACTCTTGGTCTACAAAGAAAATGTTTTATGGGGGGGGCTCCTTGCCTTGCAAGTTGGAAAGCCAGATAATTGTATTCCATTGGAGAACTCTGTGGCATGCTTACAGTAAAAACCTGATATTATCTCAAGGAGTTTCAGTGGCAGAAATTCAAGTGCATCTTGCTAATGCACATTTTCCTGTGTTGCAATCGTGAAGTGATGTTTGCACTCCTTTTCAGTGGGAGAGCCAGAAAAGCATTAGGGCATTTTATAGCTTTAATGCCAAAATGGCATGCAGAATAAAATTGCTCCTTCTTTCTTGCATAGGTCAGCAATGCTAGTAAGTTGTCTTAATTCTTCTCCTACCTAGATGTCCCGTCCCCCCCCCCGACATCGCCTTACCATAAGACAAATCCCACAGTGGGGCCTTCAACCAAATGGAGGTAGAAATGCTGTTTTAAACTCTAGAACTAACTGACAGCTACAGTATAAAAGCAAACCTCAGGGGCTTGGGTTCTCATGTTTAGCCATATTTGAAAAATGAATTTCCTACAGCCCTTCTACGGATTCTACCCCTTCCCTGAAGTCTACATTAATATATGTTGATTTTCAGACTCAGGCGATACCTGGGGTGAGGTGGAGTGCATGTCCTCCTTTTCAAATTTTGAGAGTAATATATAAATAAGGTTGCAGTTACAACATGAATGAGCTCTCTTTGGGAGAGTCACACATAGGTTGTGGATGCCATGATAAACACCGCTGCTGTAACATCAAGCAATCCTTTGACCAATATTGTATTTTAACGTAACCAAGACCTTATGTGGGAAAAGGACTTACGGTATCTTCATAAGAACAAAATAAACCGTTCCTTGGAATGAGAAACAATTAAATAATTCCTTTCAGAGGTTTACTGGAGAAGGTATTTTACTGGGTGTGTTGGTGGCATTTAAAAATTTCAAGAAATGAAAACACAAAAGCTATTATTTTAGTCTATGAACGTTCTATAACAACTAGCCAATGTATGGTTACTTTAGATTTTTATTTTTTTAAAAAAAGTTCAGATTTCAGCATTGTGGATTGCTGCATGGAAATAATGTTTAATAATTTGTTCTCTGCTCGGCATAGTTCATAGCTTCTCTGAAGCTCAACATCAAAAAAACGAAGATCATGGCCACTGGGCCCATCACCTCCTGGCAAATAGAAGGGGAAGAAATGGAGGCAGTGAGAGATTTTACTTTCTTGGGCTCCATGATCACTGCAGATGGTGACAGCAGTCACGAAATTAAAAGACGCTTGCTGCTTGGGAGAAAGGTGATGGCAGACCTAGACAGCGTCTTAAAAAGCAGAGACATCACCTTACCAACAAAGTTCCGTATAGTTAAAGCCATGGTTTTCCCAGTAGTGATGTATGGAAGTGAGAGCTGGACCATCAAGAAGGCTGATCGCCGAAGAATTGATGCTTTTGAATTATGGTGCTGGAGGAGACTCTTGAGAGTCCCATGGACTGCAAGAAGATCAAACCTATCCATTCTTAAGGAAGTCAGCCCTGAGTGCTCACTGGAAGGACAGATCGTGAAGCTGAGGCTCCAATACTTTGGCCACCTCATGAGAAGAGAAGACTCCCTGGAAAAGACCCTGATGTTGGGAAAGATGGAGGGCACAAGGAGAAGGGGACGACAGAGAACGAGATGGTTGGACAGTGTTCTCGAAGCTACAAACATGAGTCTGACCAAACTCCGGGAGGCAGTGGAAGACAGGAGTGCCTGGCGTGCTCTGGACCATGGGGTCACGAAGAGTCGGACACGGCTAAACGACTAAACAACAACAATTTGTTCTCTTAACCAACAACTTCATATCAACATATGAAGCTACTTTGTACAGGGTGAGGCCCCCAGTCCATCTACTGCAATATTGTCTACTCCAGGACTGGGGAGCCATTGTTCTTCTGAGGGAAAGTGCATGGAGGACAGTGGGTGAGGCCAAAGTCCTGAATGGATGGGGCAAAGCATGCACACACTGTTGTGTCTCCATTCCTCCCACCCTCTCACAAGTTTTTCTCCATACTCCTATGTGAGAAAGGGACTTCTCTTTCTTGCCTTGCAGCTTGGAAAGACAGCTGGTGGGGCTGGCTCAGTGGAGTGTCCAGGTCTTGCTTCACTAGCTCAAGTCCCTTCACTTCTTCAGCAGCAGCATGGAAGGGGACTGGGATGGCAAACCATTGGCCACTGGGTAGGCAAAGCAGAACCCCTGACTGGCTTCTGTACTGGCTGCTGAGGAAGTGGCTGCTCTTAGCTTGGCTACATGAGATTTAAGCACGAAAGTTATGGTGCTGATGACTGTTTTGTGGAGGACAGAACAATTTCCAGGGTGGTAAAGGTGAACTTCTCAATAGTATTTCAAATTCATTCTCAACAGCAATGGCTCTTAAGGAATCTTCCTCTCAGAATGTTTGTTTGAAGAATTCCAGAGGTAAAGATTCAGAGTCAGATTTTAGGGGCAAATGCGCACCAAATAGTGCCTTGGATGCCACTTTTGTTGCAATTCCAACTGAGGTGTCCAGTGCAGTGCTTTTCTATGCTCTGTTAGACCATTTTCGGGTTATGTGCACAGGAAGAAGAAGAAGAAGAGTTTGGATTTGATATCCTGCTTTATCACTACCCGAAGGAGTCTCAAAGCGGCTAACATTCTCCTTTCCCTTCCTGCCCCACAACAAACACTCTGTGAGGTGAGTGGGGCTGAGAGACTTCAGAGAAGTGTGACTAGCCCAAGGTTGCCCAGCAGCTGCATGTGGAGGAGCAGAGACGCGAACCCGGTTCCCCAGATTACGAGACTACTGCTCTTAACCACTACACCACACTGGCTCCAGCAATAATAATAATAATAATAATAATAATAATAATAATAATAATAATTTTATTTATACCCCGCCCTTCCCGGTTCAGGAAACCGGGCTCAGGGCGGCTAACAACAAATTTAAAACACTTAATTGAGGCTACAAAAAAAAGCATAAAATACGGTATAAAGAGTAAATAACAATAAAATCAAAAATCAAAAATCAAAAATCAATTTATGATGCAATTGGTGCCTTGCTTCTCTTGTCACCTGCCCATAGAACTTACATACTGTTTGATTTTAAAAAAACAACAACCCCAAAGCAGCTTGAGAGAGGCAAGCATCACCCACTGAGAAGCCGTAGCTCCTAATAAAATATCTGTGTCCCAATGAACTAATTTTCCTGATGGCATCAATTTCACTTGCTTTCTGAGAAAATTCTCTCTTGGAGCTGGCATGATTCCTGTATATTGGGATCATGTATTTGTTAGTTGTCACTATAATGCTGCTTCCATTTGCTATTCATCTCTTTAGCACATCAAAGAAATGGTTTCTTATAAAATACAGGTACACTTTGAAGCCATCAAGCAGGGAAACCAGGCTGTGCATACGTGTACACACACACACACACACACACACACACACACACACACACACCAGCATTTTGGATTGCTGGAGACAAAAAGAATCTGCAAAGGAATGGGCTAGAAAAGCCCCATTCCTCCCCCAGCCCTGGCTTTTGGCCCTATTTTTAAAGAGAAGGCTTTAGTGCTCTGTTAAGCAGAACAAGTTTCAATAAATACTACATACTTCATGCCATGCTGGCAAGGGGCAACGTAAGAACATATTGGCAAGCATGTTAGAGACATGAAAGAGAAAAGGAAGGAGTAAAAAACTAGGCAACACACTGCGAAATAAAACTGGGAAATTCAACAGAGGAAAACCATTTGTAAAATAAATGTTTTCTCTTCAAATGGCTTACCAGCGGGAAGTTTCCTTCAAAAGCATTTAAATGTGATCTCTTAAATGTTGCTCATTCTATGAACTCAAATGTCAGCTTCCAGTTAATAACGTCTGGCATTCAGAACAGGTTTTCCCACTTAAAAAAAAAGTGCAGCTATCTTCTGGCTAACTTCCCTGAAAACCCTGAGATAACTTCCAGACTCCAGACACAGTCTCACTCCTCTCAGGCTCTTAATCCTCAAACTACAGATAATTTCACCCAAAGGGAGGGAGGGGGAAAAAAAAGACTGTGTACTTGGGGGTGGGGGTGGGGTAGACACTGAAGTCAATTTTCAGTTATCACTCTGATCTTTAAATTACTCTTAATAATAATCTTCTGCAATAAAACAAGGAGCCTGTAATGTGGGCTGCCTGTCTGCAAAGGAGACAGCTCTATCTCTGAAGGCTGCGGCTTCCACCTCAAGACCCAGGCGCATTAGCTTCATTTATCTCCTTCCACAGGGTGAGGGAGGAATCCAAGACCTGGTTATTTCAACACCTGCTACTTTATCTCCCAGCTTCTGCTGGAATCTTCTAAGAAGGCTAATTACCCAGTATGGACTTTCCCTACCCTGCATAGCGCATGGCCAGGAGCAGACACTTTAAAGCAACAGCTAATTATAATCACGCTTATCTTGAGCAGCAGTCAGGTGAAGATGCTAAGGGAGTTTCCAATTCTCAGACACTTGACTGTCAAACACGTCCGCCCTCTTCCTCCCCAATGTGTGCCATGATGCGTCTCTACGCAGGGTTCACGTTGACACCAGATTCCTTCGACAGAACGCCACAAACGTTTGACTGGATCCAAACCAAGAGTTCACCTACTAGCCTAGCACTAAGCCTACTAGCCTGGCATCTAATCTTCCTCTATGTAGCCTGGGGCCTGCCTACTCCACAAAGTGTATGACAAACACATATCACATGTGCTCATTGGGAAAACAAACAAACATCTGACAAATGCATTTAGTTACATCTGCAGTATAAATGCTCTCTTCTCAATTATCCAAACAGCAGCAAATCCTTGTTATCTTAATTCACAGTGTGTTTCCGTGTGGGAGGATAGTCTGTTTTTCTGAACTGCCAATTGTTGAAGGATTCTGTTCATTTTGATGCAATGTTTTGTGGTCCTTGGTGAGACCCGGCAGAACATACACGTAGAGATATTGGGGATCAGCTCTTTATCTAACTTTTAGGAATAGGCCAGTGAGCACAATTCTAGATTCATGTTGGGATATAATGATGGATCCATCTCCAAAAATGTCAAGTGGAAAATCGAGTTAACATTCTAGGAGGCCTTCTGTTCTTATAACAGAGTTTCTAACACAGTTCTGCCTCTGAGGTTTTTATTTTGTTATTTTCATTCTGTAAAATGACCCACATAGTTTCTGAAGGACTTTTTATTCAAATTTGAGAAGGAAAAAAACTTGTTCTTTTCAGGGGTGACAGGAAGTAAAACAGCATTGGGGAACCTCAGGCCCACAGGCTACTGAGACCTAGCAGGCCTTTCCATTTGTCCCATGTGTAGTTGTCACTAAGCCACATCCACCTGCACATCATCTAATATCAGGTGCAAGGCCATATTATATATGAAGAAAGGTACAGTTTGGTGCCTTCTGAATTTAGAAACCTTTTCCTGAGTTGTACCAAACCAAGTTTTGTGCAGAACAGACACACTGAAACTGATGGAGCTAAGTCAGTCATGTCCATTAAGCTCAAGTGGTATTCAATGAAGTTTTACTCAAGAGCAGACCCAGAAAAAATAATAAGCATGACTATGTTGTTGTTGTTGTTGTTGTTTAGTCGTGTCCGACTCTTCGTGACCCCATGGACCAGAGCACGCCAGGCACTCCTGTCTTCCACTGCCACCCGCAGTTTGGTCAGACCCATATTTGTAGCTTCGAGAACACTGTCCAACCATCTCGTCCTCTGTCGTCCCCTTCTTCTTGTGCCCTCCATCTTTCCCAACATCAGGGTCTTTTCCAGGGAGTCTTCTCTTCTCATGAGGTGGCCAAAGTATTGGAGCCTCAGCTTCACGATCTGTCCTTCCAGTGAGCACTCAGGGCTGATTTCCTTCAGAATGGATCGGTTTGATCTTCTTGCAGTCCATGGGACTCTCAAGAGTCTCCTCCAGCACCATAATTCAAAAGCATCAATTTTTCGGCGATCAGCCTTCTTTATGGTCCAGCTCTCACTTCCATACATCACTACTGGGAAAACCATGGCTTTAACTATACGATGACTATGTTAGATAAGTGCATTGCAGTGGGTTTGCTCTGAGTAAAGCTCAGTTGAACAACATACAAAGGCTCTATGCTGAGTATGACTATCATGGGATACAACACTCTGTCACCAAATTTAAGACACAACCCAATTACAGCTGGAGTTAGACGTGAATTTAGAGTGTGCACTTGAGTCTTCACTTCTTGGTGTTGCTCGAATTCAAGCCCAGCTGCAAGGCGACAAAAGATGAATCTGGGAGTATACCCTAAAACAGGGGTCTGCAACCTTTAAGACAAAAAGAGCCACTTGGACCCCTTTCCGAAGAAAAAAAAAACTGGGAGCCACAAAACTCGTCATTATAAAAATAACTTTTTTGTCACTTTTTTATTATTTCTTTGTTTGACCCCTCAGAATTACTCCTCCTCATAGAAATAAACGTTAAATTAACAAGTTACCTTTTTTTGTGTGTGTGTTCTTCACTCCCCTTCAAAACAGTGACCAGCGTACATGCCCCTTACAATGTAGCGGGTGGGCGGGAAGGTGACGTCGGGACAGTGCGTGACTAATGCACGCACTGCCCCCATGCGACGTCACAGCCAGTACAGCGCTCGCCACAGTGGGGAGTATCGGGGCGCACAATGTGCCTCCTCCCCTCCCTAGTATCCGCCCCGGAGCCGCGGCAAAGGTGTAAAAGAGCCACATGCGGCTCCGGAGTCGCGGGTTGCAGACCCCTGCCCTAAAATATGCTCCTAATACTTCCTTTAATGTTGAATAACCTGGTAGCAGGTGAATAACTGGTGAGTCTCGGTGGTGTCAAAATGGACAGTGGGGGAGTATTAAATTGAGTCCCCCGCTGCTAATCAGAGGCTTCCTGTTGAGTCTGTCAGCTGTTGAGTCCTGAGCACCCACACAACACAGAGGTGATTTTTGGAGCTTTTGTTTTTGCTATTTTTTGTGTTTTTGTTTGTGTGGCTTTTTCAGTTTTTTTACTATGACTTGTTCTTCATTTTATGGGACTGACTGGTGACTGTGGCTTGTGACTTTGTTTTTGTGACTTGTTTTTGTGACTGTGTGGAACACAATTCAGCTACTGATTGATTGATTGATTGATTGATTGATTGTGTGACTGCAGAAATGGATAAAAGTCCCCCATCCAAACAATGACTATCATCAGTGCATGTAAGAAATATTTATATTTTAAATTTTTATCATCTACAATACTGCCTTATTTTTTCTACAGTATAGTACACTGATTATTGCTTTCATTTTATGAATCAATGGTCTTGTTAGATAGTAAAATTCATGTTAAATTGCTGTTTTAGGGGTTGTTTTTAAAAGTCTGGAATGGATTAATTCGTTTTGCATTACATTCTATGGGAAAACATGCCTTGGTTTTAGAATACTTTGGTTTTGGAACAGAACTCCGGAACAAATTAAGTTTGGGAACCAATGTACCACTGTAGTCACAAGACATCTCTAGTAGCAACATGTGCATATAATTCATTAGGGTTCTTGAAGAAGCATACGATCATAGAAATGGTAATTTCTACACCAATGTTATATAGCCATTCGTTCTTTTTCATAGTATGCTTGCACATTCCGTTATAGATTAATAATCCATGCAAACACCCAGAACTCAAATATAGGAGAACTCTACAGCAGGCAATGCTGTAACCTAAAGAAAGAAAATTATCCTTAAAGTGCTGCTTTGTGGCATGCTACACATTGACTGGTTTTGTTAGCACTCACCCTGAGCCTGTCTTTGGGCAGAGCAACAGCTCCTTGCTTGATGATTTCCAGAACTCTCTCCACAGACAGCTCAGTCCCAGCCTGCTCAATTTTGGAGCTAAAGAAGCTGATCACCTGGAATGGAACAGGAAAATATATATTATATACACACACATATACTTCTGTCTGTAAATAAGTGGAGGCACAGGTTAAACAATGTCAGGGTATCTGTCAACTAGATTTTTTTTTTTTTAAGGCTATAGAAACCTACCCAGCTGATTTATGACAGTGAGACATTTCTTAATTGAGATTCTTCAACTGTCAGGTATAATGCTAGATTAAAAATAGTATTTAGCATTTGTATTCCAGGTAATTTAGGCACTATGACCATGATCCAAAAATGTACATATGAATATTTCAGCAATACTGCATAGCAGTTAAAGACCGCAAAGTTCAGTGAATTTTCAGCTTCTGCTATCTGCCACATGGCTTTTTTTGACTACTGAAGCAGGAACAAAGTTTCCTAAGAAAACAGGAAATCGCAGGAGTAATGATTGCTTTGGGTTTTTATTTAATCTTCATGATAATTCTCAGAACCATGAAGACTACATTGGCCAGTTTATCTTACACACCAAGGCCTATACGATAATGTTTTGCAATATCACATAAAGGAAGGTAGATCTAGAAATGCCGCTGACACATCTCTAAACATGCAATCTTGAGAAGTTAGGTAGACCTATCTTAAGAAGAGAAACAATGCCCATGTCATTGAAGGCAGTTAACATTCCTTTGATAATCGTAGACAAGGACTAGGAAATGGTTTACTGCATGGCAATAATGTTCTTGGGATGCTTTTGCAATGCAGAGCTTGGCACCCAACTGAAGCTGTTAAGCCTAATTAGGCCCTTACAACCTATTAGTAAAACAAAAGAGCTGATGGTTTGATTACTCCAGGATTCAAATGAGACATACTGTTGCTGCAGGCAAGTACAGACATTACTTCTCTTTTGGAGTAGGGAGACCTGCCAGGCTTGCAAAGAAGGCTTTTCAGAATATGCTTAAAGTAGAAAGTGAGCAAAATTCAACAGAAAAGCATCCCTTCCTGTAAAGAAATAACTGCTCTGCTGATCCTAATTACCGTCAACTGCAAATCCTAAGCAAATATCTTGTAAAGGTTTTAATTACCACAAACCTTAACCTTACCAGATCTACCCTTCTGGTAGACCTGTGAGTCAGTACTTCTGTTCTGAGCATCCTCAGAGCTGTTTCCTTGAAGGCTACACCTCCAACAAATTCAAAGCACATCGATGGATGAGGCCACCTAGTTTCTTTTCACCACCTCCATTCTCTTTCTTCTCCCTACCTCTCTCCTTCCCATTAGAGTGATTAAAGCATTTCACATACAGTATCATAGTAATCCAACAACGTATTTGCAAGGTATGTCAGTTTATCCTCAAGCTGTGGTGAGAGGGAGGCTGAGTCAGAGCGCAGCTTGCCTAAAACCACCTACTGAGTTTATGGCAAATATAAGATTTGAACAGTGGACTTTTCATTCATCAGTGCTATACAAGCTCTCACTATCATCATCTTTTTGGTGGCAGGTAAAAGTGATGTTTATTAGTGCACTAACAAAGTTTCCTGTGACTGTTTTGGGGTTGTTTTGTAGAATGTAGAATGTAGCTGCGTTTAAATTTTAAATGTGTTGGAAGTTTCTTAGAATAATAAATAAAAATAACAATGCAAGCCCATGAAAAAGAAGGTAGAGGGTAGACCCACATACACAGATTTCGCAGTGTTCAGTGTATCAGTCATGGGAAAGCTACTCTCTAATGGTATCGGATGCTCAGGAATCGCAAGTAACTCCTTATTTTAATGCAACAAGTCTTATTAAGTCCTCATAAATTAACAAATCTGTGTTCACAGTAAGTTAACATCCTGCCTACAAATAGGTAGCCGTGTTGGTCTGCCATGGTCAAAACAAAATAAAAAAATTCCTTCCAGTAGCACCTTAAAGACCAACTGAGTTAGTTCTAGGTATGAGCTTTCGTGTGCATGCACACTTCTTCAGATACACACTGTGTATCTGAAGAAGTGTGCATGCACACGAAAGCTCATACCTAGAACTAACTCAGTTGGTCTTTAAGGTGCTACTGGAAGGAATTTTTTTATTTTGTTTTGACCCTGCCTACAAAGACATCCTTAAGAGCCAACAGCTAGCAACTGCAGCAAACAGCTGTAGTCATTCTTAACTTGTTTGATTTCCCCCCACTTTTTGAAATGCTTTTCAAGTTCCTTATAAGAATTACCCATCTTGCAGGAAGATCCTCAATACAACAACAAAAAAATAAGTAACCAACTTTGTGTAACATTTAGGATATCAGTACACCATTGACAATTACCAGTAAGAAAGTGCATATCACATCCCTCAAAATGGGAATCCATTTACTTCTGGAACAGGCTTGAGCAGTAAATGAAAACAGAAATCATTCTATTCCTGGTTGCTAAGTGAACCATATGTTTCCTATCTGCACAAAATCAGAGTTGTAGCTCAGTCCCACAACTCCAGGCAGAATTATTCTTATATTATGCAAATAATGTACGAATACCCAGGTTTATGAATATGAGCAGCACAGCATACCTCATTTGTGTAGGTATTTTTTCTCTGTCCCAGCCAAACCTCCAGGGACAGTTATAGCGTAATGCGCAATCTTCCAGCTGCCCTCTTTTACAACACCAGGGAATACTGACATCCACTTCAACTAGAGAAAAGTGATAGCTCAGACGGTAGAGCATGAGACTCTTAATCTCAAGGTCTTGGGTTCAAGCCCCATTTTGGGCAAAAAGATTCCTGCACAGCAGGAGGTTGGACTAGATGATCCTTGCGGTCCCTTCCAACTCTACAATTCTATGATTCTATAACAGTAAATGTTTTATAGGATGTATGGGAAAGCAGAACAGCTGATCTTCTGGCTTTTTCTTAATTGTTTTAAAGTTATATATTCAGCAACTCTGGTATGATTATTTTAATATACACACGTGCGTGCGCGCACACACACACACACACTTATTTTGATGTAAAACACGCCTGTAGATGGAAAGGCTGGTGGAAAATATCTTAAATAAATATGTTTGAAAAGATTGGAATGGCTTTTTGTTTCTTTTTTAAACAGAAATGTCTGGCAAAATATTTCTATAAAATCAGTTTATCAAATAATGGCTGTAATGACATTTGACAGACTGCCTTACTGAAATATTTTTGCTAGACAGTTATTAATAAATTGTGATTTCCAGTGTTTAGTGTAGATCCAGCCTTTTCCAGTTATTGTTATATTTTTGGTTGGCTCTCAGATTCTGCTTTTTTGAGGGTTTTCAGACTTTTTTTTGGCATGTGTTATACAATTTATCTGACGTTTATTGCACAAATAAGAATGGGTGTATTTGTTCATTGCCATTGAAGATTATTATTTTCCTATATAGGCTTTGGTTGGGGGATTGGATAAAGCATTAGTGATTCATTGGCTGATAGTTTTTTAATTAGACATTTTTTAGCTTTTTAAAATATGCTGTTTCAGGTGCCCCTTTTTGGCAGAGAATGCAATGTATAACTGATTAAAACAAGCAAATAAATAAATAAATCTATCTCTCCTGCAGTAATCAGAGTGTCTGCTCTGCCACCTCCTGTCTTGTCTGGTGTCTCTGCAAGAGGAAAAGCAGATATTCTTACCACAGCAGCCTTCAAGAAAAGTATGATATATTTAAAAACCTCCTTTTTCATTGCAGCTGCTGTTCTGTGCCACCTGATAGTTCCACAAGGGCTCATGAGAATAGAATTAGAAGTACAGTATAAAAAAAACAAAGGCAACTTTAAACATTTTTAAACTTTAGTGCTGAACTGTTGAACAGCTGAACTGATCAATTCAGAAACACAATTGTTCACCATAGGACTATCTAAATGGGAAGGCTGGGTGGAAGGCTAATAAATTCCATTGCCATCATTCCTTCTGTACACTTTCCAGGAGGGACAGCTGGCAACCTGCAGGGGACGAGTTTGGTTCTGAGGCTCCCAGTTGCTTATTTCTAACCTGCAGTCAAACTAACCATGACACTGCGACATCTCTGACTGCAGATCTGTAATAAAAGCTGTGGAAGGACCCTCTAAATTCAATGTGCACTACAGCACATATTATTATTATTTTAAACAAAACAAAAAACAAAACAACCTCTCACTCTTTTCCTGATGGGTATCACTCCCCATGCTGTTGTTTGGCCCTCAAATGAAAAACTTACAGGTACTATCCTACCTCCACAGTCCTTATCAGATTCAGGAGTTCATCTATTAGGGATTATATTTTGGATAGCATTGCCAGTCCAGTTTGATAAGCTGCTTTGTCACTTGTCAGCTGTTTGCACCTTGTGCATCTTAGTAATTAACTCTGGCAAGCCACTAGGTCCCTGAACTTTGTCACAAAGAGCTCAGATCTTATACAGTGGTACCTCGGGTTAAGAACTTAATTTGTTCTGGAGGTCCGTTCTTAACCTGAAACTGTTCTTAACCTGAGGTACCACTTTAGCTAATGGGGCCTCCTGCTGCTGCTGCACCACTGGAGAACGATTTCTGTTCTCATCCTGAAGCAAAGTTCTTGACCCGAGGTACTATTTCTGGGTTAGCAGAGTCTGTAACCTGAAGCTTCTGTAACCTGAAGCGTCTGTAACCCGAGGTACCACTGTAAATGTTTCTCTGGACAGATCTAAGATCTCTGGATCTCTAAAAAATAAATTCTTGTAATCATACATCTGTCTAGTGGTAAAATCTGTGTGCTATGCTTTACTACCATAGTATAGGTAGCATCAGACAGAGAGATGAGACAGCAGGGGTAACTATTGCCTTGGCTACCTGGTCCTCATAACAAGTATGTATGACCTTGAATCTGAATAGCGTATTTTCTTCTCCCCTCTCCAACCTTTTGTGGGTGTTTGGATATAATGCTGCAGGCATTTATCTGTTGTTGTTTTTTAAATTTCTGTACAATTCCCACAGGATTTAGATGCTTTATACATAAATAACCACTTTCCCCCTGTGTGTATGATGTGAGAACCACATGCATCTGTGCAAAAATGAAATAAAAATACAAATGGCTTTCCACAATGAATGTAACAATTGTAAAAGCAAGATCCACATCTACAAAAAGGAGTTTAAGAACCTAGCAGTTCAAAAGCACGTCAAAGTGCAAGTAGATAAATAGGTACTGCTCCGGCGGGAAGGTAAACGGCGTTTCCGTGAGCTGCTCTGGTTCGCCAGAAGTGGCTTAGTTATGCTGGCCACATGACCCGGAAGCTGTACGCCGACTCCCTCGGCCAATAAAGGGAGATGAGTGCCACAACCCCAGAGTCGTCTGCTACTGGACCTAACACTCAGGGGTCCCTTTACCTTTATCTTTTACTATAAAGGGCATTGTAGAAGATCAGTTCGTAAGAGTTTATTTTTACTTACCAGATCTATATTCTGCATGACATCCTGGAAAGAGGGGTGAGTTCGAAATTGCTCAAAGAGATCCCGCTTATAAAGCAGTGCATATACTAAGTTAGGGTTATGATGTAGTGAGTTTGTCAAGCAAGAGTTGATTATCTCTAACATCATTCGAATGACTTCTTCAATCACATTCAGGTCCTGTGCCTATAAGAAACAAGTAGATGTCTATTAGGCAGAATAGAAAAAAAATATTATCCAGGCACGGTTTCCAATGGTGATTATCCACAGGCAAACAGACTGTATTTAATCTTGTAGATTCTAACTAAGTAGTGGCACCTTTTAGCAGACCAATTTACATTGATGTAATTAGCACCTTTACTTATTTTCCATGCTTTATTCTGTGGGTCTAATATGGCAATACATCTCAGCCCAACTAGTCTATCCGGCAGCAGTGCTGAAAATTTTCCATTTCAAAAGGTGGATCTTCATACTTCAATGAAGTGTATTATTTTACCATTAAAAAAGAAAAAAATCACTATGCTCTGTCATGAATAACTTTAGTGCCAGCTAGGGCAGACAGTATTGTCTGGGTTCCAGGAAACTCTGTGGCTCCTGGGAAGCTTATCAGTGTTCCTCAGTGATAAGATCAGTAAGGGCAGACAAACTAAAATGGTCAGAAGCAGCTTGATAAAAGTACATGTTATTATTTTATGTAAACCACTGTAGGGATCTTTCTGGGTCAAAGTTGAAGAGAAATATCAAATAAATATCTGGATAAGAATAGTCTAGACATGCTGATCTACAATCTTGTAGCCCATCATCATCATCATCATCCCACTTTTCTTCATTCAAGGATCAAAGGGTGGTTCACAACATAAAAATACAAAAATGAGAACACAAAATATATAGTAAAACAAGAACAAAAACAAACCAATACCCAACTACCTCCCACAAACTCAAACACACTTTAAAGGCCTTAGTATGTTTAATCAGAGAAAAGCCTGGTTACAGAGAAATGTTTTCACCTAGTACCTAAAGAAATGTAATGAAGGCACAGGGAGAGCATTCAACAAATGGGGAGCCACCACAGAAAAGGCCCGTTCTCATGTTGCTGCCCTCTGGGCCTCTGCTGGTACAGAACACTGTTGTAGGGTGACAGACAGTACCTCAGCATGCAGTCATAGAACACAGATAAAGTTATTTGTCGAACACCTCCTCTCCCATATCATCTGTCTCAGGCCCTGTGGGATGACATGCAAGAGACCTTTCTTTGGCTCTGCTTCTGGAAGTTCTGGTGGCAGAGACTCTGATGAGTTTCTGCTGCCAAGCAAAAACATTCTTATTTTTCAAGGCGTTTGGGGTGAACCAATGAGGCCACTTTCTGCTTTCAGTATTTTCAGGCTGATCTGTTATTTTCTGTGTTTTAATAATTATTTTATGACATTCTGGAAACCATCTTCAGATCACTATAATGGCACCACTTTGGAAATTATGCAGATGGTGTAGGCGCCTCTACATTTTTAATCCCATGTATTCAAGATGACTCAAATTACACTGAGGCTATAAGAACATGCATGGAAATGTTGTAAGCTTCCTCAGCGAAGAGGCACATTAGGAAGTTATAAGTAAGTAATTTCCTTCTTAAATGAAAAGGTAGAGGACTTGAGGAGCCATGAATTCATGTCCTTTGTGGTATGAACACCCATTCCTCAAAGCCTTCTCTCCTTGCAGAATTCTAATAAATTGGTCAATGGTTATTTAATAACAGGTCTGCATGGTACTCTTAACCTCAGAATGGATCATAATACCAAGTGACAGACAAAATAGAATTCTCTCAGAACACAGGAAGAGCACTCTGTTTCATGGTCTTATTTACAAGGCTGAGCTATACCCCAATACAAATACCATGAAATAACGCTCCAAGTTCTTACATGCAAAAACTTACTTGGGGTAAATTTAAACAATGGGCTTCTGGGAAAGGGATGGGGTTACACAAACAAAGTCAAAGACAGTAAGTGGATGAAAGGTGAAATACATGAAGGAAAACTGCATTTCATTGCTCTCTATACATCAGACACCTCTACATCTAGACATGACATCAGGACAGATATAAACAAGGTTATGAAAGCATTTCATGTTCATCACCTTGTGTAATAACTTGTGCAGCAGCTTCAAAACAATTGAAACAGATTTTTCTCTCTTTCTCTAAGACAAGACAATGGTTCAAATGAGAAATGCTTTAAAAGCCTTTTTCTCCAATGTAACAGCTGCTCTCCATGCAGAAAGATATATAATTAAACTGGTATTTTTGCATCACATAGTTTGGGCTTTTGTAACAGTTGGGAACCCCCCCCCCAAAACTACTGAACCCTCTAACTCTGAAATAATTGAGACCAGTGCTGATAAATATCCCAAGATACTATAATTTTTTTTTAGCTGGCAGCCATTCTTGGAGTCAATTACTGATTTTTAAGACAACACAATAGGCCAGAAGTATGCAGACAAGATTCTCAAAAAGAATCTTTTTCCAGATCATACCTCAACAGGGCATACACCCCAGAAGTTCACAGGCTGTTTTAGGATGTGTGTGTGTGTGTGTGTGTGTGTATATATGTGTGTGTGTGTGTGTGTGTGTGTGTGTGTGTGTATATGTAAAGGTACCCCTGCCTGTACGGGCCAGTCTTGACAGACTCTAGGGTTGTGCGCTGAACTGCTAGGTTGGCAGGCGCTGGGACCGAGCGACGGGAGTGCACCCCGCCGCGGGGATTCGAACCGCCGACCTTTCGATCGGCAAGTCCTAGGCGCTGAGGCTTTTAACCCACAGCACCACCCGCGTCCATACACACACACACACACACACACACACACACACACAGAGGGATGCCACCAGCATTTCCTGGGCTCAGTACATTGTACTGAGTACACTGTACTCCTGCACCCCACTCCTCCCTTACCATCTATTGACAAGAACTGCTTTGTATGTACATATATTAACTTTGCCTAGCCTACCTCACAAGGTTGTTGCAAATAGAAAAGGTGAAGAGGAGGAAAAACATACACAACCTTGAGCTGTACACTCTGAGTCACAGTAGTGTGCCACAAGAACAAACTCTTGTGAGGCCAAAGCACTTATTCAGCCTTCTTGCGTTATTTCTTCAGAATTCATTGTTTTGGTCTTATCAAATCAAAGGGCAAACTCAGAATAGGCACTCACATAGCAAGAAACAGAGAAGCCAAAATGCTGTCTCCTGTGACAGCTTCTAATTCTTACACACACCTTTACATTTTGAGAGCATAAAAGAGTGAAGTGTGCTTACAATTTTAACCCGGGGGAAAATGTGCTACAGCTATCAGAAATCACATCCAGATATTCTTAAACTACTTGTTCCGGAGCAGCAAGACTAATGGTTCACATCCAGTGTTCCATTTCTCGCCCAACTTCATTTAGCAGTGCATATAATTTTTAAAAAAGTGACATTCTGTTCAACTTTTAAGGAAACTTGGTCTAGTTAGTAAGTATAAGATAGTTTCCTTTATTTTGGGTTATTACGAGAGAAGCATATGTATTCTGTTTGCAGTAATTCTGGGAAGTTTCCAAGAATTTCCTGAATTTCCTGCATTTTTAACAAGAAACTAAAACCTTCCTACAAAACTGATGTGGGGGAGGAAAGAAGAAAAAGGAAGTGCGCAGAAAGCTGAATTCAAGTCCAAAGCCAACTTTTCAGTGATAAGAGCTCCGTTGTGCGTATGTTACAGATTTGTTGACACACGTACATAATGCTTCCAGACCACACTTAAAGACAGGACATTAAAATAACCATCATCCCTGTCAGGGAACTGCCATCGGAGCCAGAGGAGGAGGGAGGGCTCCAGAGGGATGCCGGAGAGCGTCCCAGGAGGGAGAGAGGCAGCCCATCTGCGGGGGAAGGAAATCAGCGTAGCACCAGTGGAGAAGGGGGGCAGATGGGGGAATCGGTGAGGAGGCTCCATGACTCCTCGCCGGAGACCAGCGGGGAGAGCACGGGTCCTCCGCTGCCCACACCCTCCCTGCGCAGAAGACTTCCACGCAGGGAGAGTAGGCGGAGACTAGGCGTCAAAGAGCTTCTTTGCTGGAAGAAGTTCAAGAAACGCCCACTGACGGATTCTGCCAGCGATTGAGGCAGCCACGGATGGGTGGCTGTCTGGACAGAAAGGGTTCACCTAGGTAACCCAGCCAGGTGTGGCGGCGACTTACCCCTAGAACCATTACAATCCCCTTTGAACCCATTTGTTTTGCAACTATGAGTAGGACCTGCCTCCTTAATCTGTATTAATTTTAGTGGACCATCAACACACATTCTTTCTGATTATCCTAGAAGAGTAAGGACTAATGCCCACCAGCCAGTGTCTTTGGACAATATTGCCTCATACCAATTCTATTTACAATGACCACATTAAAACAACACATCAAAGGAACGTTAGACTAGCCCTCCTGGATCAGACCAAAGGTTCATCTTGCCCAGCCAAGATTGTGGCCAACCAAGTATCTCTGGAAGGTCCACAAGAGGGACATAATGGCAATACTCCTACTCAGCAGTTGTTTTCCATCAGCTGGTATTCCATGGCATTTCTGCATCCAACTGCAGGAATCATGTTTCAACAGACAAAAAGTGTCAAGGAAACTGAGGAGTGAGAACTAATTCTGACACAATATATTCCTCTTCACAACCGCTTTGGGAATGGTTCCTATGAAAGAATACACCTGGAAAACATTACATTGTAAGTAGAGAGACACACACATAGAATGTTCCAGGAATGAACTATGAGCAGGATGCTGAATTCCTGCCATCGCCTATTAGAGACCTTCCCTGGGAAATCCACGTAGATTTTCAATTCCAACAACATATTTTCCACATGGGGACGATTCTAAAGCCGATTGCGTGGAAGCAAATGTTTGAAGAGGCCTTGGGATGCGAAACTATATATACATGCATATGTATGTGTATATATCTAGGCTCCAGCATACACGAATCAGCAAGATGGCGGTGATGGCAATGGTTGTGGCAGGTTTGCAGACCCCATTAAGGTTTGGCAGTACCCACTGCAAACCTCTTAGTGGCTACAAGGATTTATATACACATCAGCTGCCAGAGCAAGTTCAACTAATGTAGGACAGGAGGACTGCACTGCAAAAAAGAAAAAGAAAAAGAAAAAGAAAAAGAAAAAGAAAAAGAAAGAAAGACTATCCAAACTTAAATATGTACTTAAAAGATTTTTGGGTGATTAGTGCTGCAGAAGAGAAATGATTCAATATGACTTGATGGAGTTCTCCATGGGCAATCTCAATTTTCAAGCATTTTAAAAAAGCTGAATTACAACAGAATGCATTTTTTTAATGATCATATGTGAATCCTTAATTCCATGTGGAGATGGAATAATATGAGACAGCGTTCTGCAGAATACACTGAAGGCCAGTCCAATTCTCAGCAGCAATGGGATTGGGGGGCGGGTGAGTGTTTGATGTGCTTGGTACACAAGGATCAGCAATTCTAAGACTCCTCTGCCAGATATGATCAGCATTAACAATGTAGACAAACCACACATAAATGAGAAGTTGGGGAGCAAAAGCATGTTTTATGAAACTAGCAGAACATGCCTACGTGTGTCAACTCAAAAGTAGCTCCTATTAAGTAAATGTGTGGAGGTTGAGGCCTTTAAAAGTTTGTTGTATTCTGGGGCCCAGGGAGAGGGGACTGGGAAATTCAAGTATTCTCTCTAATTCATGCTTTACCATTTCCAGCAATTAGGAATATAACTTCTCTGAGCAGCAATATTTTTTTCCATACTCATGCCTGGAAAGTTTACAGGAAAGCTTTTATTTTCTCCCCCCCCCAAAAAATTTTTTTTTGAATTTTATTTATATTGATGCTGCATTTTATGTTGTATTTTATGCTGTTTTTAAGTTGCATTTTAATCAATGTTTTATATTTGCTGTTAGTTGCCCTGAGCCCAGTTTTTAAACTGGGAAGGGTGGGGTATAAATAAATTTATTATTATTATTATTATTATTATTATTAATAATAATAATAATAATAATAATAATAAATTTTAAAAGACCATGAACAATCAGGTTAGTTACTTCCAAAACATTGCTCAATCAAACATGAGAAAGGTAATAATGACAAGTAAAGAAGTGAAAAGTGTTTGTGTGCAAAAACTGTTTCAATATCAGCTTCTAAAAATACAATATAGGGGTTAAATTAGAAAAATTATCTACTTTACCATTGCTCAGCCAGTGCACACAATCCAACACAGGCTGAAGTACTCACATAACCACTGATATGAATGGACTTCAGCACTCTTAACTTTGCAATTGGGACCGGGAGTATTCTATATACAGTGGTACCACTAGTTACATATGTAATTCATTCTGGAGGTCCGTCCTTAACCTGAAACTGTTCTTAACCTGAAGCACCACTTTAGCTAATGGGGCCTCCTGCTGCCGCCGCGCCATCGGAGCACGATTTCTGTTTTCACCCTGAAGCAAAGTTCTTAACCTGAGGTAATATTTTTGGGTTAGCGGAGTCTGTATGTAACCTGAAGCGTATGTAACCCGAGGTACCACTGTATATGCATTTCTTGAAGAAAATGTTATCTGGCCATCACTTAAAGAGCTTAATAAACTGCAAAGTATTTACTACTTAATACCGTAGTTTTAATCATTTTTATTCTTCATTTTAAATTGTCTATATTAACAATACATCAGTATAGGTTTTGGTTGTTTTAGAATGAATTCTACTTAAATGTGACGATATTTTGGGTATCCTCCCCAAGTGTATCAAGTCGTAAATAAAATTAAATAATATTTAGACATACAGCATTTTAAGGATGCAATTGCAGAAACACAAACAGAGCAAGATACTGTACAAAATTGAATGAATGGCACAGTTTTAAACTTATAATATCTAGCTTTGAAGGCATAAGTACTTATCTTTAGGACTGTCCCTCTATTTTACCATTTGTCATTTAGTGTATACACGGACAAAAAAAAAATCCACACACAGCATTTATGCCTTCCCTTAAAGGTTTCTCTCAATAGAGCGGTTGAAGGTACAAACAGGAAGGGAAAGTTAGGGCAGATTTGGGAAAGCTGTGATAGCAGGGACACACAACTATTGTTTTAGATTAAGTGTTGTTGTTTATGACATTCCATCTTATTTTTAAAGCTTATTATCCTCAAGATTCTGGATAAGAGCTGAATGCAGATTCAGGCTATTCAACTTCCTGAGTCTAGAGTTAGAAACTAAGACTGGATAAACTGTGGAAAAAATGTCCCCCCCCCCCAAAAGGAAGGATATAAGAACAGTTCTGATACATCCTTTCCTTTATAACCATATTTGACACTTTGGAAAAGGAATCAGGTATCTATCCTAATCTATCTATCAGGTGTCTATCAAGTATCTATCCTAGGGATTTATCAGGTAGGGACGTGTGGCGCTGTGGGTTAAACCACAGAGCCTAGGACTTGCCGATCAGAAGGTCGGCGGTTCAAATCCCTGCAACGGGGTAAGCTCCCGTTGCTTGGTCCCTGCTCCTGCCAACCTAGCAGCTCTAAAGCACGTCAAAGTGCAAGTAGATAAATAGGTATCGCTCTGGCGGGAAGGTAAATGGCGTTTCCGTGTGCTGCTCTGATTCACCAGAAGCGGCTTAGTCATGCTGGCCAATAAAGCGAGATGAGCGCCGCAACCCCAGAGTTGGTCACGACTGGACCTAATGGTCAGGGGTCCCCTTACCTTTACCTTATCTATCCTAATGCAATCTGGCTGGGATCCCAACCCCCACCCCACCCCAACAAACCTTTCCCACAAATACACACTGGGGGAAAATGTGTTGCACTTGTGATGGTAAAGTCTCTATTATTGTCTAAGTCAGCCTTCCCCAACCTAGTGCCCTCCAGGTGGCACTATAACAACAACTCCCATCACCTCAATCAGCACAACAAATAATATTTGAAAACAATCTGAACAAACCATGGATAAACTGATCAGAGTTTAGTTCAGGATGACATGCTAAACTGTGGTTAATCGAAAATGGAAGTGAAAACTTCTGATCTCCTCGTGGCTTCCGTTGAAAGAATGAGAGCACAAAAGTCCAATTCACGCCACAGCTCATTCCTGTCTGATAAACTACAATGTATTGTGATGTTTTAATGTAGCCACTGACTTGAACTAGCCAGGTAATGATGTGAATGCAGACTACTAGTATTATTAAATTGTAAAAGGTGAAATAAAATATCCTGGAAATGACATTGTTCAAGAATAGGATTCAAGATATGTCTATACACCAGCTGATTTGTTCTTGTATAAAAACTTACTGTACACAAGAGTCTGGAACTGATACAATGGATACGAACCATGGAGCATCTCTGAATGTCTAGCAATGTACATTTTCCATTAATACTTTACACACCCATGCTGAATAAAGTCAAGATTTCCCAAGCAACAGTAATTTGAACAAACCACAACACCTTTCCAAGCAAAAAAAATTCACTTGGTTTTACTGATCTAATTTCAAACACATCAACCCACTGTGCCAGTCTTTATTTGTAGAGCCAGATTTTCACAGTTGCTTCGCCCCGCCCCCTTTTCTTAGATCCTGCACAGTCCAGCAAAGTCATCAGCACCTATAATGGTGCCAGTCCAACTGTGAGCAATTTTGTGTATTAAAAATATCCCAAATATCCTCAATCGTGAGAGAGGGAGTTTCAAGATAGAAAAAGTTGTCGGCGGCAAGAATGGGCTACCTCCTTCTGGCAAAAGACTCTAAGACCATTCAACTAACGTGCACTCAAAAAGTGTCCTTTGAAAGGTCATGGCAGACTGCCACAGGAGAGATTATTTATTTTCATGTAGGATGTGCTGGACTTCAGATTCTAAGAGTTTTTCCTACCTTGCCCAATGCTGCAAACCCTTCTGCCATATCAAAGGAGCTGAGCCAATGCGCAGCCAGAGAGTTGTGGTACTTTGGACGCATGCCAGGCCCTCCAATGCCACAAAAGAGCTTGCAAGTGACTAGTTCCCAATCATTTATTTATTGCATTCATATACCACTTCTTTCTCCAAGGAGCTCAAGGTGGCGTACATGGTTCTCCCCCTCCTCATTTACTCCTCAGAGCAACCCTGTGAGGTAGGCTAGGCTGAGAGTGACTGGCTTCATGACCAAGTGAGGATTTGAACCCTGGTCTTTCCAGGTCCTAGTCTGATACTCTAACCACTACACCAAAAGGCCCTCTGTGACATCCAAGACGTTAAGGCAGGCATAGGCAAACTCCGGCCCTCCAGATTTTTGGAACTACAATTCCTATCATTCCTAGCTAACAGGACCAGTGGTCAGGGAATGATGGGAATTGTAGTTTCAAAACATTTGGAGGGCCGGATAGATAGATAGATAGATAGATAGATAGATAGATAGATAATACTTTATTCGGCTCTAAGCCCACAAGGAGGGCCGGAGTTTGCCTATGCCTGCATTAAGGCAATAGCATCAAGTGAAAGAAATTACAAAAATGAGAAGAGATCTAAGGTTTGAGGGGGGGGGAGTGCAAGAGTATAAAGAGGTTCAAAGACACTCATGGTCTCTCATACTGATGGCTACTCAGGTGTTTATAATTCGCTGCACAGGGAAAATAAATGAAATGCTAAGGAATGACAATGGGGGATGTTGTGGCGATCTTGCCCTACCTTAGCAGACATGCTTTTTAAAGTGACAACAGAGCTGAGCTCTGTGGTTTTTGTACATGTGAGAGAAAACCATCACACTGCATTTTGCATACCCACACTGGAGCCACTTAATTACCCTAAAAAAATAATAATCATGTCAGTCTGGGATGGTTGTTAACTCCAAAGTTAAAAGCAACAACTCAAGGCTAAGATTTCTGAAGAACCTTAATTAACAAACTGTAATAAGAAAGAGCCAAGAGAAAAAGAGAGATGAACTGTACAATGCAAAACACACAAAGAGACTGGACTTCATATTTCAGGAAAATCCAATTAAGTTTTTTTCTCCCTCAGGGCAGTGTAACATGAGTTGCTCTATGACTCCGATACACAAGCAAGCAGAAAGAACAGTGTGGGAACTGGAAAAACTCATGATCATGACCACTTCTTTATTTCCCCCAGGCTGTGAGTATGTTGGCAAAAGTAGCAAGCCTGTGGCCTACCCCACCCCAGCGCAAGTAAAAGAGAAAAGTTAAAAATGCTAGAAACCAGTTTTAAGTTCTTGAAGTTATAAGTCAATCTAGTTCCTCTAGAAACAATATTATCACAGTGTGAGAGGAAGGCATTCTTATGGAGGCACAACCTACTCTGTGATTATCCCCCAACCTTGCAGGCCAGTTCTTGTGTGGTATTTGGATTAGGGGAGGCCAGAGTGTATACTGTGGCTGGTTACTGCTGCGTGCTAAAGAAACACTGAAATAACTATTCTTTTCTTGCGATTTGAGTCTCCTCTTCATACACTGAAGCACATGGTACAAGTCTGCACAGCTCTGTTGCATCGCTTGTCCTTTAGTCTATCCTCCAGATAAGAAAAGAGTTCCATTAATTGAACTGCTCTTCTTTAAACTTACTAGGATAAAGTCTGAGAATGCAAGCTCTAGAACATGGGTTCCACCAAACATGGCTTTTGTTCCTGGCAAAGCTCTGACCAGATTTGGACTTCTCATAATTTCCTGCAACAGTTCCTATCCTTTCTAATCTGCTTGTCTGTTCAACATACATATGTGGACACTTGGCAACATCATTGGAAGTTATTAGCAGCTGATACTATTTATACTGCTAAAGGAAGCTGTACCTTGTCCTTTTCATATACACTAAAGTTCTGGAGTGTTTACCCAGGGAATGGCCCTGGTAGAAGAGTTCAGGCATTCCAGCTAACTAAGGGTGAAGCCAGCAAGGTGAACTAATGGTAACTAACTTGGGTGTTCGCTGGAACATGCATCATAGAGAGGGTTTGTGTACTCATCACTCAGCTGGGCTGTCAACAGCATATCGCACCAATGCTCACTCACATGTATGTCTTCCAGGAACAATTCAAAGTGTTGCTGTTGTTTATTTTAAAAATATATATAAAGCCCGAAAAGGCTAAGAAGGCCCAGGAATTTTAAAGATTCATCACATTCTTGTGCTTACATGTGGGTTATTGGGAATATATTAGACCTGAAATGACACCCATTGTCTTCAAGCGATAGACTTGTAATCTGGTGAACCGGGTTCGATTCCCCGCTCCTCCACATGCAGCTGCTGGGTGACCTTGGGCCAGCCACACTTCTTTGAAGTCTCTCAGCCTCACTCACCTCACAGAATGTTTGTTATGGGGGAGGAAGGGAAAGGAAAATGTTAGCCGCTTTGAGACTCCTTTGGGTAGTGATAAAGCGGGATATCAAATCCAAACTCTTCTCTTCTTCAAGGGCTTGATTCAAGGTGCCAGTGATGACTTATATAAATGGGGATCACCTCTATGTGCCATCACAAGCTTTAAGAAATACCTTCTTATATTTACCATCTATATGCCAAGCTGGGATAGCAAGGGTATGAACCACAGGATCCCTTCCAGATCTACATTTCTACGATTCTGAGGAATTCCACTCGAGACTCACCAAAGCCAAGCAAGTGAAAGGTATCTTTTATTCAAAAAGATAACCAAGATCACAGTAAGATTAATGTTTTTTTCTTGGGGTTTTATGACTAACATATTGTTTCTAACCTGAATCTCTTGGGATGGGGGAGTAAATTAATTAAAATAAATGCAATGTTTCCTGCACACTTAGAAAAGTTACAAAAAAGCACACATGTTTTGCTGGCATGTGAGAAAAGAAAACATATAGAATGAAGCCACTGAAACATGTCTGCATAACATGATAAAAATGAAAGAGTTAAGGAACAGAACTGATGTATCTGCCATAGTAATTCTTTGTGCAGGCTGTATAATTCAGAATGCCACTTAAATCCACTGTCTGGAAAAGTAGCCAATGTGGTCCCCTATGGCCATCGCCTCATTATAAATTTGTTATTAATAAAGTAATAGACATCTAGCTGTCTGTGTGCATGATTCTTTAGAGCCCCAGCCAGCACCATCAATGGCAAGGGATGATGGGAACTGAAGTCCAATAATAAGTTGGGGGGGTCACAAATGGACAGGGCCATGCCTTGAGAAGCAAAAGGGGGAGAGCAATCACAGATACAGAATTTAAAAAGAAACTCAAACAAAGGTTTTTAAAATTCGAAGTTTAAGAAGACTTTTCAGCCACTGTAGCTGAAACTGCAGCTGTGAAACAGGCAATCTCCTAGGCTCTGACCGGAATTCCTGGCTCTGAAGAAGGACCACCTTGGCCTTTTCTCAGAGTCTAGGCAAGGCAGGGAGGTGGACAACAACCCAGGGAATGGCAGCTGAGCTTGCTCTCCTCCCATTCAAAAATTCATCCAGCCCAGGACTTAGTTGGTGAGTGAGAGAGCAGCAGTGTCAGGCCTGTGAGGGGGACTTCTGAGCCCTAGGGAACTCACCCAGTGCCCAACCTCATTGGCTGCTGGTGCCAGGCCTGTATTATCTCCATCTAGCATTTCTCCTCTTCTTCCACCTTTCTTTAACCCAACCCTTCAGGTCCATTCCACATGTAGGCTGCTCCTTCTGGCAGCAGAAGTTCACATGCTTCATGCCAGCAGCATTGCTAGAAACTGACATCAGTGTGGGAGAAGCCCTACTAATGATTCAGAATGGGAGAACATGAGATTTTCTCCTCCGGGATAAATAAATGCAGCCAGCTCCAACGGCTAAGCTGGAGCTGCAAACAAAATCATTTTCAATCGTGTATTCTTCATGAGCTTGCAAAACTTGAGATGCAGATGCAAAACTCTCTTTTCAAAATGTGAATGCCACTTTGTTCATTCATATAGTAATGGATGGAAGTTTCTTCAACAACTCTTGAAGTAGGAAGCTAGAAAATATGTTTGCTAACAAGTGTAAGAGTTAGAGATAAATTTGTGGCAAAACAGGCACCAAAGCCCATTCGCAGTATTTCAAGGGAATACTTTGTATATTTGTGGCTGACAAATATAAGCCTAAACTGATACCCCAAACAATATAGAAGTGGGCAATAGACAGTGAACAGCAGGGCATTTAAAGGATACACTTTCTCTCAGCAGAAGGGTCTGTTTACATTGGTTTACAAGCGTCAGATGCCTGGAACAAGCAAGAACAGCTACAGGCACACCCACAGTACCAGTACAGTTCATTAAACCTGAACCTACTACTATTTAAAACTACCTCGGTAGTGGTGCCTACTCTGTGGAACGCCCTCCCAGCAGATGTCAAGGCAATAAGCAACTATCTTACTTTTAAAAGACATCTGAAGGTGGCTCTGTTTAGGGAAGTTTTTAATGTTTGATGCTGTATTGTATTTTTAATATTTGGTTGGAAGCCGCCCAGAGTGGCTGGAGAAACCCAGCCAGATGGGTGGGGTATAAATAATAATATATTATTATTATTATTATTATTATTATTATTATTATTATTACCTGTAGATAGTCATTGCTCCTAATTAGACTGGCACAAGAGGATAGGACAACTCTGCTAGTAGGTACCAGGTTACCGAAACACTGAGCATTGAAGCATTTTCTGAATGCTGTGTTCGCAAGATGTAAAAATGTAAAACGAAAACTGGTAACAGAATGGGAACACCTATGCTTCCTGGAGGACTATACTGGAGGACTGCCTACTTATTTTGAACATGTGACAAAAAGGATGAAGGTAAAATAAAATAAATAAATACTCCTCAAATTCAACTGTGTATCTCGATAACTTACACCTATTTTAATGGACACAAGGCTGGGGCAATACATGCTGCAATGGAGACTTGTGTATGTTCAGGCCACTTCTGCACTTCAAGGTCAAACTCCAGGTTTATCCCCACCCACTACACTCATTTTCATGGGGTCAAAAAAGATGCACCAAAAAGATGTGATGTGATGTGATTTCTCCTTTCAACACTGAGGTGTCTAAATGAAATATAGCCTGTGTATTTACAGTATGATATTCTATGAAGTTTGAACACCTGCTGAATCTTTGCACCTGCTTTTTCTTATTTGGAGCGGGAAGAGACAAGCAACATGTACTCTCTGTAGCAAGGCCTCTCATACACTGTGCTTAATTACAGTGGTACTTCGGGTTAAATACGCTTCAGGTTACAGACTCAGCTAACCCAGAAATAGTGCTTCAGGTTAAGAACTTTACTTCAGGATGAGAACAGAAATCGTGTTCCGGTGGTGCGGCGGCAGCAGGAGGCCCCATTAGCTAAAGTGGTGCTTCAGGTTAAGAACAGTTTCAGGTTAAGTATGGACCTCCGGAACAAATTAAGTACTTAACCCGAGGTACCACTGTACTTACATTATTAATCAGGTGAAAATACTGGAGTTATTATTCAGGCACAAACCTTGTGGGCTATTACTCATCCAACCTCCCCTTCACCCAATAAAATATTAGAAAAATTGACCCCAAACCTTTGCTTCTCAACCACAAGTGGCTACTTAAAGCTATTTGTGTAGCTGGTAGACTGTGAGAAAATGAAAATCATTCCGGTTTCACTTTTAGTGAACAAATAGTGTCTGGTCCACAAAACCACTGTCTCAAACTGTCACGTATGGATAGTCTCAGCTGAGACATCATGGGTAAGTTAAGATGGGACTTCTAGAAAACACCACCGAGACAAACCGACTGATAATGCTTTATCTTGTTAACAGATGCAAAGAAGATGTGGTCGTCCCCAAACCAGAGAATGCTGCTGTCTGCCTCCCTTCCTTGTTTTGCAGAAGAATCTAGAAAAGCACGAGGCTCGCACATCATGCCTGGAAAATTACTAAAGCGGACTTGCTTCAGACTTTTTGGAGTCTCTTCTTCAGCTAAGCACAACATCAGCTAAGTTCAAGAATAAATGCTGCCACAGTACAATTTTGGTCTCTGATTTGTCAGATGAAATAAACAATAAAATTAAGAGAAACCCTCTATAGACATTATATAAGAGATATGTGTTAACGCACATTTAGACATGAAAAGAAAAAGGAAAATACATTGATACTGAGACAAACTTTGCAGTCATTTTTATGCACACTACCTATCAGGGATGTGCAATTCCTGCGCAATGAGAGACTCAATTTTATTCAGGTTATATTATGCAAATTGTGAAATTCTGTGCAGACCTGTTTAACAATGCACAGCTCATTTAGCATAAATATATAGCATGCTTTCTCTTCTCAAAAAGTGATTTTTTTTAAAAAAAAAACAAAAACAGGAAAGGGGACAAAGATTCAAGAGTCCTGGAAAGGGGCATAAAGTAGGGTATAGAAATTCTCCTATACAGGAAACAGGAAATTTTGCCCAAGCCTTCTCCTTGACTATGAAGAAGGGTTTCACCACATGTTCTGTTTGTAGGTGGCTGAAGTTCCTAAATCACCACCCTCATCAACTCCAAGGAAAAGATTTAAGGAATATCCTCTCAGTTATGGTTAACACTATTTGGCTAGATGGACTATAGGTCTAAAACAGTACAAGGCAGGTCTGCACATCGGCCAAGCCAAATTGATTATCTGACTATGTACTATGGACGGCTGTGTGTTTGACAACCCGCTCCACCACCCATTCTTAAAGTCCTTAGCAGGCAACAAATACTGGAACATTATTGTCCTGTTACTAAGCCACCATATATGAATAGTGGTCAGAGATTCTCCTGATGGATCACAAGTTGTGAAGACTCGGTATAAAACAGGCCCTTACACACCCTTCGTATCTGTGCTCTCAAAAGAACTGCCTACATTCTGTTAAAATGTTCTCTTGAAATTGTGATGTTTAGGAATTTCCACCAAACCAATCCCATTCCACCCTGAAGTAGACCACTGTTACAGCCTGATTCCATACATCCTTACTCTAATGTTCCACTGGGATCCACAGGGCTTACTCTCTGGTAGGTGAGCCTTGGACTGTGGCCTTGATAAAGGCTGGAGTTTGTATCATGTGGTCTAGAACCTAAGCATACTGAAAACTGTAAACTCAAAGAGGAGAGCATTCATTCCCGAAATCCATGCTTTTATAGTATTGTTAGTTTGCTTAAAAGATGACTAACCTTTATGCTATCATTCAGAAACACACCGCACATGTCAAACCATGTAAGCGGAAATTAAATATGACTTCTAAAACACAAGTTGCTTTAAGGAACTAAAATAATGTAAGGGAGTAATTTAGCATCTACCAATGCATAAAGACAGTAAGATTACTGGTTTTTTGCTTATTTGCAGGAGGAATGAAATGAAGGGCTATTTATATAGTACTTACTGCTTTGGCTATAATCAAATGTAATAACAAGATAGAACCAAAACAATCTTTTTGTTGAAACCACCTTTGTAATACTACTTTTTAATAACCCACCTAATGGCCAAATTAGAAGGACCCCAACTGAAGCCATTCATTCCACATAAAACAAACATTTCTTTTTCTTCTTAGCTTTGTTTTACTAGCTATATTATTTCCAGATGATGTTGGGGGGGGGGGTGTGGTATAGTTTTTCAAGAGTTAGATGCTTAAACTGGCAGCTGCTTTCTATTTACCATAGACAAATATAAGATGAATCAAAACTGGGGCCTTCCTTGACTCCTTTATGGAGCATTAGCTGAGAAAGAAAGGGAAAGAGAGAAGCATCTCACCCAGCAACTACATAACAGGGTTATTTAGATTATTAATCAAGGGGAGGATAGTGAATTACATCAAGAGTTCTGGGCCTGCCAATCAGATTTGCACAGTACATAAGAAAAAAATCAGTCCTCTGGCAGGAAGGAAATTAACTGTGGTCAGAGATCTATCATAAGCGGACTCTTGTTCACCATTTTAACATGTCCACTTTAGTTTGAGAGGTGGATAAATTTCTCACACCTCAGTTATTACTGAAACCTATTTTATTGGGGTGAAACATCATGATAAAGCTTTGGATTTTCAGATATAAGAGTATATACCTCTGCACCCCCTAGAAGAAGCCTCATGTTATGGTCATGTGATGTCCATTACTGGGCAGTCATATGATCTAACTGAGACCTAGCTCATTTTGCTAGTTGTGGAACCTCTTTAGTGGGGCAAAAGACAAGGAGTGTACACTTGTGGTATCTATGAAGGTATGGGGATCGTGGGCCATGCCCAGCTTTTAAAGCAGGGAATCTATAGGAACTGAAATTCAGCAGGGGCTTTCCTTTTAAAAAAAAATCTTGTTATTGAATTCAATAACTTAATTACAACTCGACAAGCTAAAGTTAATAGCGGAAAACAGAATTATTATTATACAATTGGAAAGCATGTATATTGTATAACTATTTTTTTAAACTTCCAAAAAATCAGCAATGTGACAACAAATCTTCATGAACTTTTAGAGTTTTTCCTACCCTAACAATCCAATCCTATGTGTGACTCCATTTTGTTGCTTGCATCCTCTGGTATTAGGAGAGGGCTAACCTCCTCCCAACCCTTTTAAACAGATATTCTACTGACATTGTGTTTTGAAGGGGCGTTGCCTTTTTATTTGATTATATTTGCTGCTGTATTGTTTTAAAATTTACTGTTTTTAACTGATTTTGCTCTCAGTCCCTTTGAGTTTTTCCAAAAGAAAAAGTAGTATACACCTTTAAAAAATACAGTTGTACCTTGGATCCCAAATGCCTTGGTACTTGGACGTTTTGGCTTTTGAACGCCACAAACACGGAAATGATAGTCCTGGTCTGCAAACGTTCTTTGGAACCCGAACATCCGATGGGGCTTCCGTGGCTTCTGATTGGCTGCAGGAGTTCCCTGCAGCCAATCAGAAGCCATGCTTTGGATTCCAAACGTTTTGGAAGTTGAATGGACTTCCGGAACAGATTCCGTTCGACTTCCAAAGTATGACTGTAAATAAAAACAGAAGACCCGTCAATGAAAGCTATTTCCAGAGCAGCCTGCATAGGACTGTAGCCTAAGGAGGAAGTTCCACTGAGCTCAGATGGATCAACCTCTCAGTAGTAACGCTTAGGATCCACTGTGCCTCAGAAATTCTCAAAGCGCCGGCATTTAGGTGCACTGCAAACTCTCATGAGCCATTTTTCTGTTGCAGGCATTACTGATCTTGCTACTATAATTTCATTGCATCATAAAGTTCATTCTCCACTCTTCCCTTCTACTGCAAGGGAGAGTATGGGTTCTAACTTAAAATAATACTAAAAGATCACAACATGGCAAAAGGAATTCTGTAGTTATGCTTCAGGTTACATACGCTTCAGGTTACAGACTCTGCTAACCCAGAAATAGTACCCCGGGTTAAGAACTTTGCTTCAGGTTGAGAACAGAAATTGTGCTCTGGCAGCACAACGGCAGCAGGAGGCCCCATTAGCTAAAGTGGTGCTTCAGGTTAAGAACAGTTTCAGGTTAAGTACAGACCTCCAGAAGGAATTAAGTACTTAACCCGAGGTACCACTGTACTGCTTATTGGCCAAAAGGACCTCAGAGCTCTCTCAATCCACTGTCAGACAGTGTGGTATAGTGGTTGCAGCCTTTCTCAAACTTGGGTCCCCAGGTGTTGTTGGACTACAACTCCCATCATCCTTGACTACTGGTCCTGGTAGCTATGGATGATGGGAGGTGTAGTCCAACAACATTTAGGGACCTAAATTTGAGAAAGCCTTGGTTAGAACTTGGGAACTAGAACTTGGGAACCCAGAGCTGGATTCACCTTTTGAGTCCTGTTAGCAGAAGCCCTGTGTCCCCCCCCCCCTTTTCTCGCCTACCCCGGCAACTGACATCAATAATTCAAATTAACCATTGTTGAAGGGCAATAAATGAAAACCAATTACATGCATATGTATGTGAACAAATACACAGTAATAGTATAATCTATTTCATACAGTTGATCGCACTACTTTATGTTAATTGACTCTGGCTTATTGCTGTTGCTTCATAACTGCTTTTACATATCCCACTTTGAGCATCTATTTATTATCTACTTGATTTAAACACTTCTATAAACCGCATAATATTCTTATTAAAAATAGATATATAATTTAAATGAAAACACAACCTATTGCCAAAGAAGCAGCAATATTTTAAAAACAACATAAAAGCATATAAAACAAAAATTCAGACAATTCAAACATGCAAAGCAGGATCTAGTTTTATATTTTATACGTCAGGGAAACCCTAGGCACTGGGTTTTGAGACACTGCCCTGCTCTGTAGGGTTTGGTGTTGTGAGTAAAATTTCCCCAGGTGATCTGAGTGATCTTAAAGGTCTAAACAGTGAGATACATACTTTAAAAATTATGTGTATTTTAAAAATAAAAAATATATAGTACTTCAACTTTGTTATCTTATATACAACCCCATATTTCAAGAAAGGGTTAATACTAATGTGGCTTACATAGGACTCCTCTGTGAGTTTATGGCTGAACTGAGATTTGAATTGGAGACTCCACAGATCATAATTTAAATTCTTAACTCAATATTCCAGCTCTCATCAGCATTCTGGTAATGGCAGGTCTGTACACCAAACATTTGGCATATCCAGAGGAAGAATGGCAAACAGAATATGGCTATTATCTGACAATGTTCTCAACAGATAAAATCTTCCTATGTAAGAGGTTACTCCAAATTGTTTTTGCTATGTGTGGATGGATGTGGGCTAAAAGGCAGCCAACCCAAATCCCACCCCCCACCCCCTCCCTCACAATGGCAATCAAACTCAAATATTCAAAAATTGCAAGCTGTCAGACTAAAGTAAATGTCTCAGCTACGAATAGTTGTGGTTTTTATTTTGCCATTTGCAAGTGCTTTTTTTTTTAATTTTCTCAGTGAGTTCAGACATGATGTCACCAGCAGAGCTTCCTATACTTTGGTGTTGGTGGTTGCCAGGTTGTCACACACTTTGATAGACTTCTGCAGGGTTAGGAGATGCTATTTTGACCTGTTCCTTTAATCACTAAGTTTGGTACTCACATAATCCGGAAGCGGAGAGTCATCTGAAGCAAGGGAACTTCTCAAGGATTGTGTGGCTTGCTCCAAAACCTTGTTGTGCTTTTTGGACAACAATGAAAACAAACTGGGGAAGAAGAAGAAGAAGAAGAAAAGATCATTTGCATGTTTATGTCAATTTCTAAAAAGGGTTCTATAAAACAAGACTGCCGATTCAGAAGTGACTCAATTAAATTGTATTGTACGTAGGCAACTTTTAAAAAAAGTTTATGAATTGAAAATGGAATTCAGTAACAGACTGGCTTATTTTCATAATGGAACATTTTTCACAAAACTGACATTGTTTTGACAACCAAAAAGAGTAAGTAAGTAACCACTAAGAACTGATGTAGATGTAACATAATGCTGGCTCATAGCTACAGCTATTTAAAATGCTATTTCAAAGTAGATTTATATGTTTATATTTCGTGGGAATATGATATTTACGATGTAAAGATCTAAAGCAAGTATTTTTTTGTCAGAGGAAACAGGGAAGAATCCCTTGAGTCATCTTCAAGATAACACTATCAAGCAACTGTCACTAGTTATTGATTATTTTAAAAATTGTATACCATCTTCCTATAACATATTCATGGTGGTTCATAACAGAAATAAAAATACACAAGCATAATCACAAAAACATCAATAGTTAAAACAATTCAAAACTAAAGTGAGTACAGCAACAGCCTACGAAGATAGCTCTGCAAAAAAAAATTCAATGGAATAAAACTGAGTGCTGATGGGGCCAGGCAGACCTCCTTTTGGGAGATGGTTCCACACCCTGGGTGCCACAGCTCAAAAGGCCCTGTCTTGGGTACCCATCTGCCGTATTTCAGGTGGCGGGTGGGCCCAAGGCAGGGCCACATAAGAGAAGCAAAGTTGTCAAGCAGACTCAAATGAAGGAAGGCAATTCTCCAGGTCCCAGGCCATTTAGGGCTTTAAAGTTCAAAAACTACACCTTGAACTAAGCCCGGAAACAAACTGGCAACCAGTGAAACTGGTACAAAATGGGTGTAAAATAATCTGACCAACTGGTTCCATTTCGATCTCTGGCTGCCACTTTTGGAACCAATTGTTGCTCTTAGATTGTCTTCAGAAGACTGTTCCATGTGCAATGCATTAGAGTAGCATACAGTGGTGCCCCGCAAGACGAACACCTCGGAAGACGAAAAACTCGCTAGATGAAGGAGTTTTTCGTTTTCTTAGCCGCTTCACAAGACGCATCTCCCTATGGGCTTGCTTCGCAAAATGAAGCTTGCCCTGCAAGCTCCGGGGATAGCGGGGAAGCGCAGCGCGTCTTCCCCGCTATCCCCGGACCTCTTTTGAAGCAAGGGGCGGCGGGGAGAAGATCGCTTCTCCCCGTTGCCAGCCCCGCAATCTCCGGGGACAGAGGGGAAGGCGTGCGTGCCTTCCCCTCTGTCCCCGGACCCCTTTTGAACCAAGGGGCGGCAACGGGGAGAAGAGATCTTCTCCCCGCCGCCCCTTGCTTCAAAAGAGGGGAGAGAGGGGAAGGCGCGCCTTTGAACCAAGGGGCGGCAACGGGGAGAAGCGATTCTCCCCGCTGCCCCTTCCCTTGCTTTAAAACAGGTCCGGGGACAGAGGGGAAGGCGTGCGGCGCTTCCCCTCTGTCTCCGGAGATTGCGGGGCAGGCAATGGGGAGAAGCAATCTTCTCCCCGCCGCCCCTTGCTTTAAACAGGTCCAGGGACAGAGGGGAAGGCGCGCGGCGCTTCCCCTCTGTCCCCGGACGGTCTCCACAGGAACGCATTGATTGATTTTCAATGCATTCCTATGGGAAACCGTGCTTCGCAAGACGAAAAACTCGCAAGAAGAAAAAACTTGCGGAACGAATTAATTTCGTCTTGCGAGGCACCACTGTAATCTGGAGGCGACTAGAATATGAATGACAGAGGCCAGGTTTGTTTGTTTGTTTGTTTGTTTGTTTGTTTGTTTGTTTGTTTAAAGGGTGCAGTTGGATTATAAAATGCTGGTAAAAAGCATTGCTGACCATCACTGCTACAAGACCCTCCAAGGTGCCAAGCTGGATCCAAGAGTTTCACTTGCATCACTATGAATACTATCAACCCTACTTACACACCCAAGAAATACATCACACTTCTGCACACACTCTTACTCAGGCTGCACTTTATCAAACCACACTCTTTAGAGTATTCCTGAATACCACAGAGACTTGAATGGAAGCTCTGAGATTGTTCTCTAATTTTTGATTTATAGATTTTGATTCTCTTTCTTACGATCTATATATCACAATATAGCTCCAAAAGACAGAGATATGTTTTATTTAGTTCTTTGTTCACTGTAGTTTAAATAAAGATCTAACATTAAAAAACCCCAGGCCTAATAATATCCTCAAACCACAAATGCAATTTCCACATGCACCATTGTGAAATGTGCACAGCATTTCAGGGGCTTAACACTGACATTATAATTTATGGGCTATTCATTTCTACAAATCCTTCATGTAATTCAGTAGTGACTGATCACAGAAGTCTGCCTTTCTAGCAATTAATTTTCTAGATATAGTGAGTTCTAGATATAAATAAGCACCTATTCCTTAACCAGTATGTTTTGCAATTAAAGAAAAGTAAAATGATCTATTTAACTTATGTCCTCCCCTAAGTCACAAGAAACAGTTATTGCAACACATGATCTATAAACATAAAACTATTAAAGAGTAAGCCACAGTATTACTAAGTCAACGCTAAACAACATTTGAGACCCAGAGAGGCTTGAACTTCCAACTTGAGGGCAACATGAGCACCTGCACCAGGATAAGACAGGAGATTGTCTCTAACAGGCTTTAGATATGATCTGTTAGTTAAAAGCTCTCATGGCAGGCTCTCTGTGGGTGCTAAACAGCAAAGGGCACCCTTGGCTCAGCTACAAGCTCACCAAGACACTTTCAAGAGCTGAATCGGTCAGGTTTAAAGGCTGAAGTTTTTTCTTCATAGCAAAAACCTGGTCAGTTTCTGTTTTGTGTCCTGACACCTCCGAGATGTGCAAGGGAGATGTAACATTCCCAAATTGCCTATCCATGGTTAGGAGATCCAGAGTATGCCAGGGGTTCACCCATCTTTCTTCCTTTTCTTTTCAAAGTTAACCATGGGGCAGCTTTTTATCTCCTTCAAACAGCTAACCATGGTCAGTGTTTACACTGAAGCAATAGGCAGGCGGTTAGCTAAACAAAAAGCCACTTGCAGTGGCCAAAATCAATTCAGATCATTTGCTGCTCTGTATGAGAACAGAAAAGTGCTAAGAGAACGCAGCAAAAAAGTATTTCAACCAAATATGCACCCAATGATTAAAAAAACATGCTGGTTGACGCTCTTTTATATTGGTTCATGCTCCACCAAGCCAGGAAATTGGAAGCTAAGGCATGCCCCATGATCAGTAATGAAGTTGTGCAATGTCACAAATCGTGCTTACTTGCAACTTACCCTCAATACATCCACTCTCAGGCTTAAATCCAGACAGTGTTGGTGAAATGTCTGGGACAAGGAAAAAAGCCCCTTGTTTTTCTGTATTGCTTTATGAAGCATTAGTGTCCTCCCAATGGTTTGGGAAACAGAGCAAACAAAAGCAGGGGGGGGCACTTTGGTAAGGGGTTACAGTAAGGGGGTGGCACATATGCCATTGTGGGGTTTTGTCCACTGGGAAAATTTCTCAAGTTTACAAATATGTCCACACACCCAAAAAGGCTGGCAAATTCTCATTTAACCACTGTACTATACTATCATATTCCATAACTAAAGGGATTGGCATTGCACATGGCATCCAGTATCTGTTCCCTATGCAAACACTGTAGTCCTGGCAAAATGCTCACTTCAAAAATGAATCTGTACACCCCTGCATTATTTATTCAGTAGATGCTGCCATACTTTAATAGAGCAGGAACACCTTAATAACTTTCCAACTGATGCTCAGAATTTCACCAAACCAATGAATGACTGTCATCCTCAACAAGCCTACATCAATAGCTTTCACTGAAATCGGAAGGAAATATACGACTTGCTTAACAAGTGGTGTAAAAAGAGTTAAAGTGCCAATATTTAGCACTTTCTAACATGATGGAGATATGGCATTTTTTACTGGATCAGTTTGATATTTGTCACATTTGTAGTAGACCCCACTAGGTAGCTCATGTATGCCAAGTTTCAGCTCAACAGGTTTTTGCTGTTGTTGGTATTTGCCTTGTGCCCCTTTGATAAAATTCAAGCTGGTCAGAAAGACCAAAACAGCGTCCTGATTCGTGTTAGAATGGCTGTGCAAGTTTTTCCATCTTTAAAACCACCATGATCTTTAAAACAAAATATCTGGTGCCCAAGCAGCACACTAATTAGATTTACATTGTTTTCAATTTATGTGGAAATTAACCTCAGTTCCATAGACGAAACCTGATACAGCCTTTGAAAAACTGAAATAAATCACTGAACAAAAAACAGTTTCTCTTTTGCAAACTAAATTAACCTATGTAAAAGTTTATCATAATTTTCAAGAAGAATACATCAATAGGAATCAAAGGCGGATTTAGGTGTCAGTGTTGACATACAATGATAAACAAAATAGGGCTCCAGATCATACACATACGTATCATGGTCTTGAAAGTTAATGGCCCCTAGATGCCCCATTACTGACTCTCTGCTTAATTCACAATAGTATACAAGGATAATGCCCCCCAAAAACTATATTCTGTATGCCTCTGTTGTTTGAGGCTCATGTTTGTGTAAAGCAACCTTACCAGGTTGAAAATCAAACTGGTTAGAAGGGGAACAAATTTCACAGCTTCAATTTACTGTGCATAAACCAAACTTAAACACCAACAATGAAAACTATATGGAAAAACATCATGGGTGTGGGGATTTTTATTCCAGCTTTTTAGCTTAACATCTTATCTGAAAGAAGGCTAAGACCTAGCTCTGACTATGTATTTCAATAATGTGATGTAGATGAATCACTGCACTGGAGAAGCGGGAGGAGGCATCTGAAACGAGAATGTGGAGGCTGGAAGAAATCTGTGGGCGCTGGGAACTAGGGGTAGCCAACAGAGCAAAGTATTAGGAAAACAGTATACCTATCTTGAAAGGAAAGAGGGAGAGATTGTGCCGGGTTCAATGTTTAAGGGAAGAAACAGATAAAGGAGCTATGGCGGAGATTTGAAAAGTCAAGGAGGGGGAAGGAGGTATTTCCTCTGCTGGGACTGGTAGATGCCAGAAATAGTCAAAAGGATGCTGAAGATCTTGCTGAGGCTGAAGCTGTTTGTCCTAATCTTTTACTAGACCCCTGGTGTATTTAAGAAGTCACCTCTTTTTTTACATTTACTTGTACCCTTTAAGGAGAATTCACTGAGTGAAGGGGGCTTCTGCGATGGGGTAAAACAGGGGTATGTATGTATGTATGTATGTATGTCAAGTAGCAATTGAAGTCAAGTTCATCAGGCAAATTTAGTCCCCATGAACAAGCAGCTAACCTCAGTGGCTGATGAGACCCTACAAAATAAAAAGTACGTAATTCAGGGAATAAGCAAGCAGAAGCTTTTGTCATGGCCAAAGAAGGCTCTATTAGAAAGTTTGCTCTTCAAGATACACTGGTAAGGTCAAAGAGAACACATTTGTACTGCAGTATTAGTATTTATTCTTTACAAATAAGACTATCTTTCTAGAGCAGATAGGCTGTCATTTTATCCCTTTCTAAAGCAGGGCAAGCAAAACCAAACTCCATTTGAAGGACTTAAGTCCTGCAGTACAGTTCTGCCCAGCTGCACCAGGGTGAAGATTCTTGCTAGCTACTATGTGATACAGTTGATAAACCAAAAAACATTCAACGGTGTTTCACACCCAACTAGCATGAATCCACTGCCCTAAATCCCACAAGAAAGGTATTATTTCAAAGTCTACTGGATTAGTCACTCTATTAACTAGCTGTTCTTTTCCTCTTGCACTCATCTTTCTCTGTGGTTCTAGCAAGATTCTTCTCTTTGTTTTTAACATGTTAAAGTACAATGTCTTACAATACTGAAGCTGGGCAGAATATGGACTGCTCCTGCCATATTTTGTGCAAAATCTATGTCGGAAACAAGAGGCTGTGTGTGCAAAATAATAATCTGAAGAAAATGTAGTGATTGACACCAGAGTTCATAATTTCTTGGCATGGACTATAACGCTTAATAAAATGTGATGCTAACCTTAAATATAAGGTGATTATTATGATTCCTGACATAGTATTCTGCTTAGATTTTAATCCAAGCCAAAAATATATACTCTTCTCTCCCTCAGATACTGACAGCAGGTAGAGGTGAATTACAGGCCTCTCAAGTTATCTCTTGCTCTCCTTTCACCCATCCCTGGTGCCTGGAATGCTGCAACAGCTGCAATCCAGACAACACGGGGAAGGGGGCGAGGGAGAGAAATACCCCCTTCCTGTCACTACAACAGTCGTCACTACAACAGTCACCCCTTCCATGTACAGAGGTACATGGTTTGAAAAAGGAGGTTCACAGGGGCATGAGGAGGGATTCTGAACCAATTAAACACCTGATTATGTCATCAGTGGTGATCAGGTTCTACCTGGCTTAGCTCCACCTCTCAGTCACAGCACTGTTTCGGCTGATGCTACCCTCTCCTAAGTCTACCCACAAATCCACACCATACCCAACCCCTATCCTAGTTATTATGTGAAGGACTCTAGTTCTGAAGACCTCTAAATGCCTTGTGCCCAACCTAGCCCAGGTTGCCTTAATAAAGCATGGACAGTGGATTAGAAGGTGCAAAGGTGCTCAAAATGTGCAAGCCTTTCCTTGTGGCAGCTGTCCCAACACAACTGCATTTCATATGGATACTTCTTGTAATATGAATACTTTGGTTTATTAGTGCTTTTAAAAACCACATTATTCTTTGTTGAGTCTATTGAGTTAGAAAGTCTAGCTTTTATTTTGAGAATCATGTGAACCTTCACAAATGATTGAATTCTGCTGTCATGTTGGCAATCCAAACGTTTTGCTGTATACCATTTTCCCCCTTAATAAAGAGATCAGAATTTCATTTCATATTAAAATGTTTAGTTTAAGGACATTAGTGAACACAATCCACAAAGATTCCTACATGCCTGAGCTTCACTTCTCACAGCAAAGAGTTTACATGACAACTAGCCTGCTCATAACTAAGTGGAGTTTAGATTTTGTTTAAAAAAATGAAATTTGCCTCTCTGTAAAACTTCTGGATTGAATAGCTTTTTAAATATATATATGAAATGAATATGTTAATGGAGACTGCCAACCCACAAATATAATCCTGGGCAATGTATTGAAAATAAGAGTTTCTGAACTGACACCAGTCTTTGTTACACTCTTTAACATGCAAACTTGAATTAGTTTCAATTTTCAGAAAAGAATTGTTTTTCGGAAAATATTCATGTTAACTTGGAACAAAAGAGCTATTGTTTTAAAAATAGGAAGCACTGCCAGAAGATACTTTATGGCTCACTTGAAATCCCTCACACACAAACTCTGTTTGTGCTTCAGCTGCTGGTGCTTAAGAACCTTCAGTCTATAGCTTGGTTCACACTTAATACTAATCTATGTTTTGTTAAGTCTAACCAACCATGCTTTGTTTGAACGTGCAAATCCATGCAGTGGAAGAACTGTGGGTTGTTTCCGCCAACAGAACACCATGTGAAGCCATGTTTGTGTTGGTTTACACTGTTTGTTGTAATAATTGTTTATCATTATGTTCAAACTAAGCAATCTTGCTTAACCATAGTTTGTTTGGCCATCCCAACCTTGTTGGCTCTTCTGTTGGCTCACGGTTTGCAGAACAAACTACAGATTAGTGTTATATGAGTATGCAGTATCAGCTTTCCCCTCAATTTGGTGCCCTCCAGGTGTTTTGGATTGCAACCCCTACTAGTCCCAGCCAGCACAACCTGCCATAATGAAGGATATTTTGCTGGTTAATAATAAACATCAAAAGCGGTAGAATCAATTTCAGTAATCAATGCAAGCTGATCAACAAATAATAAAGTATATTAAAATAAACAAGGCTAAATCTGTGATTTAACTGGTTCTAGCTTTGCTTTGGATGTTTCTTCTTTTTGTTACTTACCACGAGTCTTTGGGATGGGGTGGGGTATAAATCAGTTTTGTATGCAAAAGGGATTTTTTTGCACAGAATCATCATTTCTAGCCTGCTCAAAATGCCCAAGATTTGCAATAAGTTTATAACATTTCTATACCACCTCATACAATTAAAAAAACAAACAAACCTCTAAGTGGATTTATAAAAATGCCTGAAGTGAATAGATGGCCAGACAAATGATGCTCAGCACATATTTTAAAACAAGCCCCTTTTAGGGAAAATGCTGTGGCCCCAAAGCACAAGATTAGTAACATCGTTTAAAAAAATGCAACCTTGCCTCATACCTTGCCTTTGGCATGATCATGTTTGAATTACTCAAAGAATTTTTTTTTTGAGAGACTGAATCTGTTGTGTATTAAGGGAAGTCACATTGTGAAAGTAATTTGATGCCATTGCTTTCTTTCTGGTAGTACCTACAAGGCACTGCGAAAGCAAATTTTAGTATCCAGCCTCAGGCAAATACTGCAGTACAGAATGAAGACTGCAAGCTAAAGATAGGAAGCAGAATATTGTAATTCATAGCTATATGCTATGTACATATAATAAAGGGGCTCATGGTTGAGCAATATAATCCTTGAAATATTTATTGCAAATATTGAAACAATATAAGCAGTCAAGCACACAGTTATGTTTAAGAACAACAGATTGGTACAGGACCTTTGTACGTAACTATGCATTGAACTGTGGCCAATGTTGGCTTGGATCCAGACTTTGCTACTGCCAGTAGGAGCATCACAGAGTGATACTTTGCTCAGGGGATCCTGCTACTGGTGTAAGCAGAGGTAGGGATGGGCTTTTGGCAATACTCCCCCCTCCTGTTAAAGTCCGTTGCACACTCTGGAGGATTGGGGAACGGGACAGCTGAAAGGTTGGGGGAATTGCTGTACCCTCCCCTTCACATAACCCTTCACATAATTGTATCAAAATACAGAGCACCCAGGAAACTGATTTTATAGCAAACTTCCTGTGAGCTGCCTCCTACAAGTACATGCACCACAATGTCAGTAACTCCATCTACAGTGGTGCCTCGCAAGACGAAATTAATCCGTTCCGTGAGGCTCTTCGTATAGCGGTTTTTTCGTCTTGCGAAGCAAGCCCATTGACAGCTTAGCGGATTAGCGCTATTAGCGGCTTTTAGCGGATCAGCTGATAAGCGGCTTAGGGCTTAGGAAAAGGGGGAGAAGGGGGGGGAAAACCCGCAGGAACTCGCAAGACATTTTCGTCTTGCGAAGCAAGCCCATAGGGAAATTCGTTTTGCGAAGCGCCTCCGAAACGGAAAACCCTTTCGTCTAGCGGGTTTTCCGTCTTGTGAGGCGTTCGTCTTGCGGGGCACCACTGTACTGTGATCAAACAAGCAAAGAGGCTAATTACCTTTGATGATCAAAACAGATCATCCAATGAATGCGGAAAAGTGCACAAGCAAAAGACACATAGCAATGCTTTTATTCGTATGACACAAGATAACATCACTGAAAGGGAAGGTGTGAAACCTTATCTGGTTCCTGAAATTCTGAATGTGAGCAATCAGCAGAGGCATTTGGCTCCCCTATCAAACGTTTCCTAGTGTTATTCACTATTTATAAAGTAAGGCGGGAACCAGGAAGCAGGAAGTAAGCATGGTTTGTCATGTTCCATGTTTTACTTACAAGCTAATGGAGGGTTAGGGTTAACTCTTTCCCATTAGTCAATTATAAGGTGAAAGTAGCTATTTTGGGGGGAAGCATTTTTGATACTCCTCCCCAACATGCTGGGCTCTTAAACAGTAGGGAAGTCTGGCTGGGAGACATTTGAAGTAAGAATGGTTGTTATAAACTTTTATCATCTTTTTCCTCTTTCTCATTCACTCTCGCAAGTACATCTGCCCGATTCAAGTACATGTGGGAAATTCCACTGCCCAGTTATTTTGTATTTCTGTCCCAAGGTTCTATATCTTCAATTTATATAGAAATTTTTGGATATTCTAGTACCTTCGGGTAAGTTCTAATGCTTGATACCGGAAAGAAGTTTATATCCAACCGTTTTCCATGTATCTTAATGCTATAACTACAGTGGTGCCTCACAAGACGAAAAGAATCCGTTCCGCGATTCTCTTCGTCTAGAGGTTTTTTCGTCTTGCGAAGCAAGCCCATTGACGGCTTAGCGGATTAGCGCTATTAGCGGCTTTTAGTGGCTTATCGGCTTAGCGGATAAGCAGATAAGCGGCTTAGCGGCTTAGAAAAAGGGGGGGGGAGGGAAAACATTTTCGTCTTGCAAAGCAAGCCCATAGGAAATTCGTTTTGCGAAGCACCTCCAAAACGGAAAACTCTTTCGTCTAGCGAGTTTTCCATCTTGGGAGGCATTCGTCTTGCGGGGCACCACTGTATATGCACTGAGCAAGACAGTTTACATTTGGGATGTCTTACAAGACACTCTCTTCAGGGAACGGCCAGTGTTCCTAAGGAGGCCCAGGAAGAAAAAGTTGCTCCACTTATCATTTCTTCATCCCCATACTGGGCACTGCCTATCAAAATATGGGTTGAAAAATTTCTTCCTAGCCATCCCACCATCATTTCTTCCTCTGTTCTTTTCCTTTTGCTGGAAACCAGAATTTTGGCTGGCAGTTATGACAGCACACAGCTGTGTCAGGATCTGCCCTCTCAGCAGCTCACCTTCCAAGCAATCTGCTCTCTGCCCAGGTAGTTAAATGCAAGAGGTGGTCTTCATTCTGCCTCCTGATGCAGCAAAGCCTGCGATCCAAGCCTCAAGAATGCTTCTTTGAATAAAGTTTCCTACTCTTATTTTTAGTCTTATTCCCTTTACTGTAAGCCACCCAGAGAACTCTTTTCTGGGGTGGCATACAAAATCTGAAAATAAGTAAATAAAATCACTCCCGCAAACTAGGTTCTCATCTTCGGTTAGAAGACTACTCAACAGTTCCTTCTGTTCTAAGAGTGGAAAAGTATTTAACATTGCATGCCACATTTTCCTCCCTTGACAATCAAGCTGGTTTTATTTATAGTTACAGATAGGTAGCCGTGTTGGTCTGCCATAGTCAAAACAAAAAAATTCCTTCCAGTAGCACCTTAAAGACCAACTAAGTCAGTTCTTGGTATGAGCTTTCGTGTGCATGCACACTTCAGGGTGTATCTGAAGAAGTGTGCATGCACACGAAAGCTCATACCAAGAACTGACTTAGTTGGTCTTTAAGGTGCTACTGGAAGGAATTTTTTTGGTTTTATTTATGTTTACTGTATGGTCTCTGCGCCATTATATGCTTGCATAGCCAGGACACTGTTATTTCCATTCTGGATGTTCTCCATGTTCTGTTCAAATTTTGTCATGCAATTTTCCCCATGTTTCCCCCAAAATTTTGGCACTGGTCACAAAACATTAAAGAATGTGTAAAGCTCGTGTAGCATGAAATTAAATGTACTATTTAAATTGTTCTTTGGGGGTAGGCTCCTATGTATATTGCCTTCAGCATTTCAACAAATTGGAGAGGCAACTCAGAAATGCTGTTAGGGTTTTATCCCAACTAATGCCACCGCTACCTCACACCTGACTTGACTATGAGATAGAAAAGTTCCAGAGGCAGAATGAGAAAATATATAACAAGCAACAAGTTTTGCTCAATCAATCTCCGCACCCCTGACTTCACCTTACCTGAAACATGCACCCTAGGAGCTCCAGAAAAAAGAGGCAGTTAAACTTGACCTGGTAGCCTAAACCAAGTTCTAAATCTGCCTAACCACTTAAATCCAGCTGTGACTGCTGGTATTTTTCCACTAGTTCAATGAAGGAAAACATGGTGCAGGGGCTACTGTAAAACAATGGCAGCCTTGTATCTTATTTCCCCCTCTTCTCACACTAGTCCACTTCACATGTTGCATGTCGTGTGTAGAAAGCAGGGCTGTATCCCTAGTCCCACCCTTTTCACATGTTAGCCATTCATGATAAGGAGCAGCAATGTTTCAGCAGTTGCTCACATAACAGGGCAGGATGTGACGGGCACCAATAAGAGGGTGAATTCTTGGGGTGGGACAACTTCCGTTCCACTTGTGAAAGTGGCAGCTGTCTAGTGTGATTCAACCACATCATGTGGTGTCAAATAGAGACCTCCCCTTCCTCTACAGGTGGCAGCCAAAACATGGGAGCAAGGAAACGTATTCCTAGATATTGTGGGAGGAGAAGCATATATCTGGGGCTGCTGTTTTAAGAGTAGCTCCATATCTGTCAAAATGTCTGCATTCGTTCTACATCGTGATAGGCAAACCCTGTTCAGGCAAACTTCTCTGCAATGATTCATCTTCCCATTCAGGAACTCCCTGGAGGTTTTCAGAGGTTTTCTGGGTACCCCGGAACACAATTTGCAAACCACTGCTTTTCTGCTGCATTGTACCAGTTCACACATGGTGATGGTGAAGCCTAACAGGCCCACTCCCTCCATGACCCGAGAATGAACTTGGGGACAGAATATTCTGCTATGCTAGGGGCTCCACAGGTTACTAAAACGTTTACATATCCTGTATGTAAAGCCATGCTCAGCTTATGGAAAATACAGCTTATACTTTTCTATTGTGAACCCGTGTTGGATCTGCAATTTGTATCCCATGTATTATGGAGACATAAAGGGGGGTTGTTAGTAAAAAGTTACTGGTGATCCAGAACCAACCCCCCCCCCCAATTTATTTCCTTCAACATGCATAGACCAGTCACACGGTGCATGCAGCATGCAGTAAATGGACAGCAGAGGTTAATAACCTGGAAGCATAAGATCTGAGAATGTGAGAACAAGTTAAAGACAGCAGCTCCTCTCCATTGTCACTGAGGCTCGAGAAGCAATGCTGCAGCGTAGAGCAGTGGGAGTGGGGAAAATATAGTTTGTCCAAGACATATACATATCTCCGCAAGTGGCGGCAGGTGTAACTGCAAGACAAGGGTAAAGGGAGGGAAAAGGGGTGGGGAGGAAAAAGAAACAGGAATTTTCCTTTAAGAAAGCTACATCCAAACAAGTCAGTGGCAGATGTCAAAGAGCAAAGCAGCAGTTAGAGAACAAAAATAAAGTTGCAAAGGCAGAGAGGGTGGGTAGTCTCTACAACAACCCAGGATGATTTCATTAGTGACGCAAAGGAGGTTGCCGGCTTTGGCAGGGAGGTTGTGTGTAAACACACCAATGTTTGTGGATTTACTTTTCGGGAAAAATTCAAACCACCTTTTCATGAGACTTGAAGACAAATGCTCTTGTGCCAAGATGTAATATAAAATGTTATGGGAACAGTCACACAGCTTGTGTGGTTTTGCGCAAACTGCCATCTTCAACTAGAGGAACGAAAAGGCTGAGCTCATTGCTGAGTGAATGCTTTGAGGTTCTCACAACAGCTTTTAGAAACTTAGCAGTTAACAATAACCCAGTTTGCCACAACCGTTAGGGAGTTATGGGGCTGCTGAGTCCTAGAGTCCGTGAATCATCTTAGTATTGCCTTTTAAGTTCTAGAGTTTTGTTTTGTTTTCCAGTGTATATCCGCTTCTATCTTCCTGCTGCACAAACAGAAGCTTCTTGGGGGAAATCACTCAGACATTTGACTCTGTTGTAACTGATCTCTCCCTCACACATACTCTTCCAGTTCCCAGGATCTGTCACACTGTAATACAAGCAAGAAACAGAATCCAGAGAGGGCCTATTCAGATAAAGGAGGGCTGCATATAGATAGGAGGAGCACACAAGTCTCAATAGCCAGGTCATGTTCAGGGAGCAGCTTTAACTCCCAGCCCAGTAACGTCATTCATTTGTTATCCCAGCCCAGTTGTATTCATTTAATTTCATCCATGTAGAAAGGTGTTGTTGTTGTTTAGTCGTTTAGTCGTGTCCGACTCTTTGTGACCCATGGACCAGAGCACGCCAGGCACTCCTGTCTTCCACTGCCTCCTGCAGTTTGGTCAGACTCATGTTTGTAGCTTCGAGAACACTGTCCAACCAATGTAGAAAGGTGCCTTATAGGAAATCAGATCACTGGTTCATTTAGATCAGTATTGTCTACATCAGCCTTTGCCAACATGGTGTCTCTCCAGATGTTTTGGACTGTATCAGATGGGAGCTACAGCCCCAAACATTTGGAGTGATAGGGCTAGCAAAGGTAATCTATACTAACCGGGCAGTGGCACTCCAGGTCTTTCGAAAAGAGTGGGTCCTAGCGCTTCCTGAAGATGCTGGGGATTGTACGTGGGACCTTCTGCATCCAGAACAGCTCTACCGCTGAGCTACAGCCCTTCCGCCGCATAAGCGACTGGCTGCTAATTATGGAGAAAAGAAAAGCACTGCATTTGACCCTGTGTGACTTAGCCCAAGCTGATACTGGCCTCTCAGGATGAAAAATGCAGGGCTATGCCAACAAGGTCAGCTTGGTCCTCAATGCTCCCATTAAGTTCCATGAGATACAGCTGAGAGGCAAGTACAGGAGGACCTGCTTCTCACATCAGGATTTGAGATAACCAGGGAGAAATTCGGCTCTTATTCCAAGTATAGTCCTGCACTTTTACCCATCTAGGAGAATGGTAGCCATTCATTCCTATGGAGAAAAGCCAAGTGCTGTACTTGGGGTTGGGGTTGGGACATTGTTGTAGTGGAGCTGGTAATGAGGTTGGGGACAGGACTGGGATTCTCTCTCCCTTTTCTGTCAATTATCTTGACGTTTTGGAGGCTTTTTGATCTATTACTAGCTTTATTTATTGCGCTTTGTTGCATGTTTTTATCTTGTGAGCTGCCTCAAGAGGACTTTTACCCTTAAAGGAGGCATAAAAATAGTTCAGTAATAAGTAGCATCACATCACATAGGCAGAGCTATGGAAAATACCGTATTTTTTGCTCTATAAGACGCGCCAGACCACAAGACGCACCTAGTTTTTGGAGGAGGAAAACAAGGAAAAAAATATTCTGAATCTCAGAAGCCAGAACAGCAAGAGGGATTGCTGCGCAGTGAAAGCAGCAATCCCTCTTGCTGTTCTGGCTTCTGTGATAGCTGCGCAGCCTGCATTCGCTCCATAAGACACACACACATTTCCCCTTACTTTTTAGGAGGGAAAAAGTGAGTCTTATAGAGCAAAAAATACGGTATTTGATTGCCCCCAAACTTCGGTTTAGGCTCCCCACCCCCCTAGTTATATTTTGTGAGTTTGGAGCTATAATCAGTGGAATGTTGAAGTTAGTCCCTAGGTTTAGCAATTTAAATGGAAATTGGTGTTTCGGTCAGGCAACACTTCTCCACACCCTCAGGAATCAAGGCCCGTATTGGGTCTTTTGCTCTACCCCTCTGGCTGCCCTCATGACATGCAGAAGCCAGCACTGAAGCCAGAAGAAGTCATATTTATCTTGGTGGGATTGCCCTGACTGCAAAACTTCTCTCTCTCTCTCTCTCTTTACTTCTCTCAAGAATAAAATATAGGCTGGGTTCAAACACAAGGTTCAATATGTGTCTGGGCTTTCTGCAAGGCTTCTTAAAACAACCAATTATTTTGCTTCTTGAAAGAACATTATGTACTTAATTCCTGCATTTTATTACTAAAATTTATGAAAAGGAAGTTATTAAAGAATAAAAGGCACTTTCCTAGAAGCATTTTCTTCTTCTTAACTCCCAAACCAACCAAGAGGATGCAGCAAGGAGACATGTGCTACACACAGCAGACTACAGGCTACACATTTTCCTCTTGCAAACAGTAAAATTAATTCCCAGCTCTGTGGCAGTAAAGCATTGAAATGTTTGATATCACCATCTAAAAAGTTAGCGTTTGGAATGTCTGGGTAACTGGAGCCTGGGAAATCAACAAGTGTGGTTTGGAGTTTTCCTATTGAAAACAGTTGTTCTTACTTAAGGATGAAACTCTGCCATTTTTGGAGATAATGAAACCAATAAAATATCTCTAGCGCCTTCTTAGTGTATAAAATTTTTCCAGGGTTATGTGCAGTATAAATCTGAAGAGTTATTAGAAAATAAAATATTATCATCTGTTCTATTAAACCAAAGCGGTATCAAAATTCTTTATGTTTTTGAACTACCACTCCATGAGATCAAAGATAAGATCCAAGAAATGCACAGCCAAACCAATATGAAAATAAAATCTCCAGAGAACAATTTTAAAATATTAGGACCACTATTTTCAGAGACTGAGTTAAGTGCAACCAGTCTGTCAGTCACACACCAGTTACTCAAGCACATGCATTCATGTAGTCTTAAAGGGATAAAGCCATACAGAGAGAACATGTTTGAGATCTACAGCACCTCTGTTAAGTAGGTACATTTGTTTGAAATGTGGATTTCTATTCAGTTTATCCTTCTCTCACCTTTCATACTTGTTTAAATCTACAAGAAACAGCTGGGGGAATCCATGCATAGCTTTTCTGCTGAAGTGTCACCAATATGCTCACGACACTCAAATCTACCTCTTTCCATCTTGATTCCAAGGAGGCAGTAGAGTTACTTAATCAGTATCTGGCATCAATACAGGAATGGACAAAGGTGAGCAAGCTGAAATTTAATCCAGACAAGATGGTTGTGTTGCAAGGTGGGAGTTCCGCTAATTAAGGATTGGTTGCATAGCCTATTCTGGATAGAGTTATATTTTCTTGAGGATCAGGTAAACAACTTAGTAGTGCTCCCTGGACCTAGTGCTTTCCTACAATACTCTGGGGTCCCCCCCCCTCTTTTTGGTTACAAGCAGCTTTAGCTGGTTTACCTTTTCATGTGAAACTGAGTACAGCACTGGTCACTGATGCCCTAGTGACATTCAAGTAGGATTCCTGCAGTTCTCTCTACATTGGGCTGCCTTTAGAGACAATGTGGCAACTGCAGGCAGCTGGAAGTGTAGCTCTCAGAATACTGACTGGAGCCCAGACCACATAACATACATCTTATAGAAGATTCATGGCTGCCTATTTAGTTCTTGGCTCAGTTGATAAAGTGCTAGTGCTAACCTTCGAAGCTCTAAAAGTCCAAGGACTGGGCTATGTCAGGAACTACATTATCACTAATCAACCTGCCCTGACTTTGCTATCAACTGCAGATGTCCTACTCTATGACCCATCACCACTAGAGATTCAGCGGACCAATATATGGGATTGGGCTTCCTCAGTAATAGCACCCATATACCAGAATGCCCTCCCACTAAATTCAGCTGGTGTGTTAAAGGGCAATTTGTCGAGAGAGGTGTTTATATGATTTCCATGTGCTGTTTCTATTCTGGTGCTGCTGTCTCACTATTTTAAGTGTACTTTCTGAAAAACCACTATTTATTGCTATGTGTTTTCCTTTGCAAGCCACTCTGGGCACAAGCAGAATACATGCTTAGCACAAAAGCTAACAACACTGACAAGTAGACATTTGATCCTTGACATAATGTGGAATGATTCTTTTTCCTCCATGGACATAACACTGATGTTCTGTGGTGTTCCTTTTAAGTTTTAGAGGATCATGTTTCAAATAACTGTCGTTAGCTGCCCATTAGGAGTGGAGGTGGGATATAAACATTTTAATAAATGAATAAATACTGGGAGGAAAAGCAAACTACTACTATTAGAAGAGCTACTCAGACTCAAAATTTAAAAATATTGAACTAAGGGTCCCTTCAAACATGATAATTTCTAATAGAGAGATCAGGCTCTGTGAAGCCTAAAGAAAAAAGTGTCATTGTTTGAAATGTGGTGAGAAGTACACTTATCAGGCAGCTAAGATGAGGAGCAGTTGAGTAATCAATGTACTTATTCTGAAAAGATTCAAGAAGATTGTTACAATTCTCACACAGAGATCTAAGTGGCAAAAACATACCTAAGTTGATTAGTGGAACACCACAACCTCTTCTCAGAGGGAAGGGTGTCTGCCAAGTTCTTCTGGCGCTCCCTAGGTAAAGGTACCCCTGACCATTAGGTCCAATCACGGATGACTCTGGGGTTGTGCGCTCATCTTGCTCTATAGGCCAAAGGGAGCCAGCGTTAGTCTGCAGACAGCTTCCGGGTCATGTGGCCAGCATGACTAAGCCGCTTCTGGTGAACCAGAGTAGCGCACAGAAACACCGTTTACCTTCCCGCCGGAGCGGTACCTATTTATCTACTTGCACTTTGTTGTGTTTTTGAACTGCTAGGTGGGGAGGAGCTGGGACGGAACAACAGGAGCTCACCCTGTCATGGGGATTCGAACCACTGACCTTCTGATCGGCAAGCCCTAGGCTCTGTGGTTTAGACCTCAGCGCCACCCGCTCCCTAGTCAAGGGTTTTATTTGACAAAGTAAGAGGACCATTATGACATGGCCAAGCAAGTCACTTGAAGTTCAGAGACCACACTTCCTGACAAGAGCATCAGTTGTGCTTTTCCCCTTGAAACAGGCAAGCCACTTGGGTTAACCCTGGTGTGGAGAGGAGCTGCAACACTGGCTCCTCTTGCACAGCCCCAGGCTTCTCACTTTACCAGGTGGTGTGAGAAATAGTAGTAATACTGCAGCTTCCAAACCACCAGCGTAAGAACTCCACTTAGTGTGTAAAAAAAAATATTAAATGCAACCCTTGCAGTACTCTCCTTTTTGAACGATAGTGACCTCAGACAGCGTATGTCAGTAGCAGCAGGAAATTCAAGCTGCTCTCAAGTACTGAAGACAATGAGCTGATGAATCTGGAAGCCCCTGGTTCAAATCCTGTCACAAATTTTAAGCCACACTGTCTACCTAACCCCACCTCCCCACACCTGCAATATGGAGTTGTTGTACAATTAAATGAATTCATGTGAAGAATTTGAAAGCTTGAAAACATTATGCAAATGTTAAGAATGATTATTAATAAATCTCAAATACTTGTCTTTCAATAGTTAGCATGCTGGGGAGAGGAAACACGAGGGTAGCATATATAGAACTGTACTCATAAAAAGTAAGGTTTTGATTTGCAAGTCTTCTGCACATACATGCCATGTGTGTCAGCTCAGTGAAGTTCTCTGAAAACAAGAGCCACAAAAACTCAGTCTCTACTAAGCCTGATCATAATATTTAGGTCATATTGTTTCAGCTGAATTGTCAGACCACCACACACACACAAATTGTTTGCTATGCAAAACATTTTGGGTCCTCTTAAAAACGTAGTTGTCAGGTTGACATGTAACCTGACTTATGCCTTCGTAAAGTACCACAGTGAAAGTAGGGACTTTTAGAAGATACTTAATGTGCAGAATGCTTGCAAATTGCACACATATGTACAAAGGGTGGGTGATGTTCAGATGTGGAGGTTTTCAATTTGCCCTGTATTGTGGTAACCCACATTTTGAGAGCAACCCATGGTGATGTTTAAAAAGGAGCAGCAATAAAAAAAGTCCCGTAATTGGCAGTGATGGGGCGAGTTCTTCACCATGCAACCAGTTCCTTGAGGCCAAACACAACATTTTTCAGATCGGAGGCAGTGGGGGTGGGGAGAGAGAGAGAGCTTGTAGAAAAGCATGATAGGGAATATAAAGAAGTTTGTAAGATTAAGGACATGCGGATTGAAGAGAGACTAACATTTGTGCCAAGCTATGGCCTGGCCACTGGAATCCTTGCCCAGGGCTGTCTACATTGGGAACTACAAATGTAATGCTTACCATTATTCATTTTAAAATTTTATTTCTACCCCATCATTTAGGGCAAGCTCTCACAATGTGTTCAGAGTTTTATCTTCCTGCGTGTAGGTTAACAAAACCTATCTGAGTTCTGCCCTATACGCTCTATTGTTTTGCGTCCCATGATGCAAATGCGGTAGAGGCACATGGTAGATCAAATGCAAGAATGCACAAGCCCCCAGGGTATCAGCATCTCCAGTTAGAACAACCTCAGGGTTAATAAAGACACGAGCTTTGGATTTGCTTTGGCCAGTCAGAGCAAACCATACTATGAGAGATCAACAGCCTGAATCAGCATGAGACAGCTTTGTAACTTCATTACTAAGAGTGAAATTGTTAATCTCACCCTTCTTCCAAGGAACTTACAGAAATGTAGATGGAATTAAAGGTAAAGGTAAAGGGACCCCTGACCATTAGGTCCAGTCGTGATCGACTCTTGGGTTGCGGCGCTCATCTCGCTTTATTGGCCGAGAGAGCCAGCGTATAGCTTCCGGATCATGTGGCCAACATGACTAAACCGCTTCTGGCGAACCAGAGCAGCGCACGGAAACGCCGTTTACCTTCCCGCCACTTTGACATACTTTCGAACTGCTAGGTTGGCAGGAACAGGGATTGAGCAACGGGAGCTCACCCCGTCGCGGGGATTTGAACCGCCGACCTTCTGATCGGCAAGTCCTAGGCTCTGTGGTTTAACCCACAGCACCACCCGCGTCCCTCATAGATGGAATTATTCTATTTTATATTAACAATAAAAGAAGGCAGGTTACGCAGGGAGCAGACTATGGGCTACATTGTTACCCATAGAGCCTCAGGGCAGAGTGAGGCTTTGAATTCTGGTCTCAATGAAAATCTATCACCATTCCCAGAGTGTCTCTCCCTCTATGTAGATTTTAAGAGTCCCTGATTTTGTTATTACCTGGTTTTTCAAGTTCCCTCTTTGTCACAAAATGCCAACAGAAAAATGATTTCGCACTGGTATACAGTACTGCAATTTCTTTGCATGAAACACTAGGATCCTTAATTGGCCAGCTGGCAAAACAGAAGTTTGAAATCCTTATCAGGTGTGATATAAATAACTTATCTTGTGCAGTAGCAATGGCAGCAACAGGAATACTGGCCCAGAGATATACTAGCAACATGTGGTTAGCTTAGAATATGACACCCATAATTCTCCATTTCTGCTCAGAGATACCTAATTGGTACAAAATTTCTTGGACTCCCATTTTCAGTCATTTCCTACGGAGTTAACTCTCATACCTCCAAATCACTTTGCTTTTCCTTTAGAAAGTACTATATTAGTGTTTTGTCCATCTGACATACACCATAAATTACCTGGAAAGGGTAAAGTTATTTTTGTGGCCCATTACACTGCTTAATATACTTGGTGTGGAAAGATGGTTAGATATAAGTAGAACTGTTCTACAGCACAAAAAAATATGGCATGGCTAGTTATAAAAAGTTCTGTGGTTGTTGTTGTTTTTGCTGCTGCTACAAAATGCAACTTGATTCAGCTAATGTGCAACTACTTTGATTCAGTTAACATGCAGATACTATAATTCTACAGACGAATCCTTTGAGGATTTAGAAGGTGAAACCAAGCCAGTATTGTAGCATGAAATGAGGTTATTGCTTTTATGAAGCACAGAGTTCTGGCACAAAACCATCTTTTTTAAAACCAGGGCGTACAACTGCTGATAACTGAAGGTTTGTTCTGCCAAAGACTTAGGGAGAAAATATAACAACATTGGCACTTACTTAACATCTGGGTAAGAGAATTCCAAAGAATTAGTGCTAAAAGCTTGGGCTGAACTCACAGTGGGCTTCATTGCAGGGGCATGTGGCACCATCATCATATCTTCATTCACAGGTCTAAGTGAATGGGGCTGAGATGTGGGGGGCTTCTCTGTTACTCTGCTTCAGAACTGTATAGGACTTTTATACACCAGCTGTAGAATTGGCAACCAGGCCCAGTAGCAAATTGGCAACCAGTACAGTGCTTTTCCCCTTCATGGATCACTGCCTTGCCGTGGCGAAGGGGCTTGAATAACTCAGAGAAGCTATGAGCTATGCCGTGCAGGGCCACCCAAGATGGACAGGTCATAGTGGAGAGTTTTGACCAAACGTGATCCACCTGGAGCAGGAACCGACAAGCCACTCCAGTATCCCTGCCAAGAAAACTCCATGGACAAAGACAACAGGCATATAAAAGTTATGACGCTGGAAGATGAGCCCCTCAGGTCGGAAGGCGTCCAACATGCTACTGAGGAAGAGCGGAGGACAAGTACAAGTAGATTCAGAGCTGATGAAGCGGCTGGGCCAAAGCCGAAAGGATGCTCAGTTGCGGATATGCCTGGAAGCGAAAGGAAAGTCCAATGCTGTAAAGAAAAATATTGCATAGGAACCTGGAATGTAAGAACCATGAACCTTGGTAAGTTGGATGTGGTCAAAAATGAGATGGCAAGAATAAATATTGACATCCTGGGCATCAGTGAACTAAAATGGACGGGAATGGGTGAATTCAGTTCGGATGACCATCATATCTACTACTGTGGGCAAGAATCCCGTAAAAGAAATGGAGTGGCCCTCATAGTCAACAAAAGAGTGTCGAAAGCTGTACTGGGATGCAATCTCAAAAATGATAGAATGATCTCGATATGAATCCAAGGCAGACCTTTTAACATCACAGTAATCCAAGTTTATGCACCAACCACTGGTGCTGAAGAAACTGAAATTGACCAGTTCTATGAAGACTTACAACACCTTATAAAAACAATACCAAAGAAGGATGTTCTTCTCATTATAGGGGATTGGAATGCTAAAGTAGGGAGTCAAGAGATAAAACTGGCAAGTTTGGCCTTGGAGTTCAAAACGAAGCAGGGCAAAGGTTAATAGAGTTCTGCCAAGAGAACAAGCTGGTCATCACAAACACTCTTTTCCAACAACACAAGAGACGACTCTACACATGGACATCACCAGATGGGCAGCATCAAAATCAGATTGATTATATTCTCTGCAGCCAAAGATGGAGAAGCTCTATACAGTCAGCAAAAACAAGACCTGGAGCTGACTGTGGCTCAGATCATCAGCTTCTTATAGCAAAATTCAAGCTTAAATTGAACAAAGTAGGAAAAACCACTGGGCCAGTAAGATACAATCTAAGTCAAATCCCTTATGAATACACAGTTGAAGTGAGGAACAGGTTTAAGGATTTAGATTTGGTAGACAGAGTGCCTGAAGAACTATGGATGGAGGCTCGTAACATTATACACGAGGCAGCAACTAAAACCATCCCAATGAAAAGGAAATGTAAGAAAGCAAAGTGGCTGTCCAACGAGGCATTACAAATAGTGGGGGAGAGAAGGCAAGCAAAATGCGAGGGAGATAGTGAAAGATACAGGAAATTGAATGCAGATTTCCAAAAAATAGCAAGGAGAGACAAGAAGGCCTTCTTAAATGAGCAATGCAAAGAAATAGAGGAAAACAATAGAATGGGGAAAACCAGAGATCTGTTCAAGAAAATTGGAGATATGAAAGGAACATTTTGTACAAAGATTACCATAATAAAAGACAAAAGTGGTAAGGACCTAACAGAAGCAGAAGACATCAAGAAGAGGTGGCAAGAATACACAGAGGAACTATACCAGAAAGAAATGGATGTCTCATACACCCCAGGTAGTGTGGTTGTTGACCTTGAGCCAGACATCCTGGAGAGTGAAGTCAAATTGGCCTTAGAAAGCACTGCTAATAACAAGGCCAGTGGAAGTGATGATATTCCAGCTGAACTGTTTAAAATTTTAAAAGATGATGCTGTTAAGGTGCTACACTCAATATGCCAGCAAATTTGGAAAACTCAGCAGTGGCCAGAGGATTGGAGAAGATCAGTCTACATCCCAATCCCAAAGAAGGGCAGTGCCAAAGAATGCTCCAACTACCGCACAATTGCACTCATTACACACACTAGCAAGGTTATGCTTAAAATTCTACAAGGCAGGCTTAAGCAGTATGTGGTCCGAGAACTCCCAGAAGTGCAAGCTGGATTTAGAAGAGGCAGAGGAACCAGGGACCAAATTGCAAACATGCGCTGGATTATGGAGAAAGCTAGAGAGTTCCAGAAAAACATCTGCTTCATGCCTTCTGCTTCATTGACTATGCAAAAGCCTTTGACTGTGTCGACCACAGCAAACTATGGCAAGTTCTTAAAGAAATGGGAGTGCCTGTCTCCTGAGAAACCTCTATGTGGGACAAGAAGCTACAGTTAGAACTGGATATGGAAAAACTGACTGGTTCAAAATTGGGAAAGGAGTACGGCAAGGCTGTATATTGTCCTCCTGCTTATTTAACTTATATGCAGAATTCATCATGCGAAAGGCTGGGCTGGATGAATCCCAAGCCGGAATTTAAGATCGCTGGAAGAAATATCAACAACCTCAGATATGCAGATGATACAACCTTGATGGCAGAAAGTGAGGAGGAATTAAAGAACCTTTTAATGAGGGTGAAAGAGGAGAGCACAAAATATGGTCTGAAGCTCAACATCAAAAAACCGAAGATCATGGCCACTGGGCCCATCACCTCCTGGCAAATAGAAGGGGAAGAAATGGAGGCAGTGAGAGATTTTACTTTCTTGGGCTCCATGATCACTGCAGATGGCGACAGCAGTCACAAAATTAAAGACGCCTGCTCCTTGGGAGAAAGGCGATGGCAAACCTAGACACCATCTTAAAAAGCAGAGACATCACCTTGCCAACAAAGGTCCATATTGTTAAAGCCATGGTTTTCCCAGTAGTGATGTATGGAAGTGAGAGCTGGACCATAAAGAAGGCTGATCGCCGAATAATTGATGCTTTTGAACTATGGTGCTGGAGGAGACTCTTGAGAGTCCCATGGACTGCAAGAAGATCAAACCTCTCCATTCTGAAGGAAATCAGCCCTGAGTGCTCACTGGAAGGACAGATTGTGAAGCTGAGGCTCCAGTACTTTGGCCACCTCATGAGAAGAGAAGACTCCCTGGAAAAGACCCTGATGTTGGGAAAGATTGAGAGCACAAGAAGAAGGGGACGACAGAGGATGAGATGGTTGGACAGTGTTCTCGAAGCTACAAACATGAGTCTGACCAAACTGCGGAAGGCAGTGGAAGACAGAAGTGCCTGGCATGCTCTGGTCCATGGGGTCATGAAGAGTTGGACACGACTAAACGACTAAACAACAACAACAACAGTGCTTTTAATGGGAGTGTCACATATTGTTTATAAGTAGCCCCAAAGAGCAACCATGCAGCAAAGTTTCGCATTAGCTGCAGCTTCCCAATCAAATTCAAGGGCACCCCCCACGTAAAGCACATTACAATAACCAAGTCTAAAAGTTACCAACGTGTAGAAAACTGTTACCAACCTATCCCTTTCTAGGAATGGTCATAGCTGGCATACCAGCTGAAACAGCCACAGCCACTCCTAGAGACAGAGGTCCCCTGAACCTTTAGGGACAATGCTGCATAAAGCAGTATCTTCAAGCTATGCTCCTGTTCTTTCAGATGCGTGCGCAATCCGATCCAGAATCTACTCAGAACCAGAGAACTACTCACAGAGACTGTCTTGATGGGATTCAGCTGCTGTTTATTGGCACTCATCTAGACCATTACTCAGTCTAGGCACTGGTTCAGGACTTGCACAGCATCTCCTGACTCAATGTTACAAAGAAACAGAGCTGTGTGTCATCCGCATACTTGATGACACCATGCTCCAAATTTCCTAATGACTAGTCCCCACAGCCTTGTATTGATGTTGAACAGCACCGGGTACAATATAGTACTCTGCAGCACCCCATGGAACATATCTCAGGAGGCTGGAAGGCAATCACCCAATGTTACTTTCTATAATCAGCCCTGTAGATAAGAGCAGAACCACTGTGATACAGTGCTCCCAATTGACAGAGCTGATCTAGCAGGACAAAGGCTTCTGAAAGACCAAGGAGAACAAACAGGGTCACATTCCTCCTGTTGCTCTGCCAGAGCAGAATCAGAACCAAGCCTGAGCTTGGATGGAAATAGGTCCAGAAAACCAGTCACATCCAATAGTGCCAGCAATTGTGGCACCATCATCTTCTCTATCACCTTCCCCCAAAGGGGGCATTGGCAACTTGGTGACACAGTTGTCAAGAACCCCTGTGTGCAAGTTGGGCCCTTTAGTACATACAATTATTTGCATGGTTTCCTAGATGTACTCAGCATGCAGGTGAGTGGGTGTATCCTGCAGAATCAATTCATCCCAGCTTCTATTTAAATAATACCTTGCTTTTTGAAAAGAAAAAAATATATATGTGCCCCTCCCCAATCCTCTGGCTCAAGGTGGGTTTTTCGAGTCCTCTATCATCCACATGCTTATGTGGTCCTAAAAACACATTGTTGTTTAGTTACTATCACTCTGAGCATAGCAGGGTGCTTGAAGGAAGCACAGAGTAATTTAAGGAAGTTGCCTAAATAAAATATTGCTTCAATGCAGGCAAGGGCTTCTGAACTTAAATATGACTATTATCTAGTTTGCACATTTCTAATGCCCACAATTAATAGACACAAATACATAGTCTCGTTTGAAAATATGACGGCATTACTTAGCAAAAAAAGGCTAACCATTCATTCTTTGCTGAATGACCAAACTCACATGCATTATCTGAAAATCCCAGACAAATAGTATTGATATTTCAAAAATCAAACAAACATAAGTGATGTTAACAATCACCTAAGTATCATTGTCATCATTTACTTGTGTATGTCCAAATAGTGGAGAAACAGATCTCTTTTCATCAGATTAATTTGAGATTATCAGTACTCTTTCTTGAATGCTGACATTGCAGCCAGAATGTCCAAAATTTGACTAATATTGTATGCACTCACTAGAGAGTAAACATCAATGAATTCAACAGGACTTACAAGTAGAGAAGCACAGAATTGCACTGTCACTGTAACATATTAAACAAATGACTACAGGTGCAAAAACCTATGCTTTTCTGAACCCGAATTCCTTAAACATCACCAAATTTAAAGATAGATTCAGATATTAGAGAGCATTGGAATGCTATTATTTAACCTGGCATACACAAATCTAAATAGTGTTTGTGGTTTGAACTGGACAGCACACAAATTAAATTTTAGATGAAAGAATTTATACTTATAGGTTACAAAAACCCATGTGCAGAATATTCCGTAAGAACAATCGGTCCAATCTTCTATCCATGGAAGATTGCCAATGTTAAATGCTACAGATATTAAAGAAAAAGGAAGGAAGTGAGAAATGAAAAACATCTTATCTATTAACCCTATTAAAATAAAATTTGAGTCTTGGCTTTACAAAAAAGGAGGTTATTATATGGGATCAAACCTATATCTCCAGAAAAAGCAAGTGTCATAGAAAGGAAGGCCAAAGAAGATATATAGATTATGTCCAGACAAAGAGCTGCTGAACCATGTTAAGGAAATGTAAAAAGAGAGCTGAGGGGAAGTTATTTTTACAGTATCAACAGGCAAGAACAAAGCACATAAAAAAATTAATCACCCAGATACACCAGTTATTTAGAGGGCAAGTAGCCAGAGCAGCTTAGGAAACAATATTATCAAAATTTAGTATTATTTTTATCCTTTGGCTAGACACATGTTTGGTAATACAGAAACACTACAGTGGAATTAAAGGACTTGCTTTCTACAGTTGTTTGTACTAAGACTAACAGTGACCTCTGCAAATCAACAATCTGTGCAAATTGATCAGACACTGGTATTTGCTGTGGCTAATCATTCTGCAAAGGACCCACTGTTCATATGGCAATTCCGCATTTCAAGGTCTCATCTACTTTCCATCACTTCTTCCCAACACATCTTCTGGCTGTGTACAAGCACTCATTTCTGTAGACTGGTAAAAGGAGTAGCTTTCTCCCTTATGGCACCATTGAGAAAGCAAATGTTTCTACATAGCTACAGAAACCTGGAAGAGGAGGAGAGACAACCTCACTGTAGAGAATATAGCTTGTTCAGAGTGGACCAAACCACAATAACGGCTCTCCAGTATCACTTTAAACCTCTGAAAAAACTAACTCAGTGTGTTTGAGTAGAGACCTTAACTCTGAACCAAGAATAGGACAAAGTGAGTGCAAATGGAAAAAATGATATTTCGGCATTTAGAAGATAAAACCCAAGTAGTCCGAGGAGCAATGACAAAAATATACCATTATACAAATCTATGGTGTGACCACTTTGGGAGTACTGTGGTTGCCTCACCTCAAAAAGGGTATTGCTGAGTTGGAAAAAGTTCAGAAAAGGGCAAGCAAAATGATCAAGGGGACAGAGTGACTCCCTTTTGAAGAAAGGTTGCAGCATTCGGGACTTTTTAGTTTGGGGAGAAGGTAGGTAACAGTAGACATGACAGAGGTTTATAAAATTATGCATGGCATGGAGAAACTGGACAGAGAAAAGTTTTTCTCCCTCTCTCATAATACTAGAACTCATGGTCATCCACTGAAGCTGAATGTTGGAAGAAAGTACTTCTTCATGAAGCACATAGTCAAACTAGGGAACTCGCTGTGATAGGAGGCAGTGATGGCCACCAACTTGGATGGTTTTATAAGGTAAAGGGACCCCTGACTGTTAGGTCCAGTCGTGGCCGACTCTGGGGTTTCAGCGCTCATCTCGCTTTATTGGCCGAGGGAGCCGGCGTACAGCTTCCGGGTCATGTGGCCAGCATGACTAAGCCGCTTCTGGCGAACCAGAGCAGTGCACAGAAACACCGTTTACCTTCCCGCTGGAGTGGTACCTATTTATCTACTTGCACTTTGACGTGCTTTCGAACTGCTAGGTTGGCAGGAGCAGGGACCGAGCAACGGGAGCTCACCCCGTCGCAGGGATTCGAACCGCCGACCTTCTGATCGGCAAGTCCTATGCTCTGTGGTTTAACCCACAGCGCCACCCATGTCCCTATGGTTTTATAAGAGGATTAGACAAATTCACAGAGGAGAGGGCTATTGATAGCTACTAGCCATGATGGCTACCCTCTGCCTCCACAACTGGAGGCAGAAATGTCTCTACATACCAGCTGATAGAAACCAGAGGAGGGGAAAATGCTCTTGTGCTCATGTTCTGTTTGCTGGTTTCCCACAGGCATCTGGCTGGCCACTGTGAGAACAGGATGCTGGGCTAAATGGGCCATTTTGCCTGTTCCAGCAGGCTCCTCTTAGGGTAGGCAACGCATTTCCTTGCTCCTGCTTTTTTGAGTCCCATTCCCAGGGTGACCATTAAGTGTACAAAAAAAAGTTGAGGCACATGGAAATTACAAAAAAAATAATTACAGGCATGTTAAGCATTAATACATTTCAGAGAGCATAAGTAAGCGCTGGCAACTGGTCCAGACCAAAGTCATAGTTGCTGTCATATTTCAAAGCCAGATGCGGAACTCAGAGTCTAGATATTTGCCAGAAAATATTCCACAAGGTTTTGTAGCTATCCAAGTCCAACGCTGGTAAGCCGCCCATCTAGGCAATCTGTCTAACCTGTGACCCCCTGCCCTCCTGGCTCACAAGCACCAATCTAATAGAACTCAGTACACTTGGATACTTGCACCAGATGGATAATGAGTGTATTAATATCCTACCAGGTGCCTGTTTCTGAATCCCCAGAAGGTTCGATCAGGCTTAACCAGGGTTCAACAGTTTTTCCATACTGGAAACTATAGTTATTAGCCTAAAACCTTAACTCCATATGTTCCACACGCCAGGACACGAAGCAATTGTCATTTTGACGATGCAGCTAAATAGCAGAACTTAGTTCACAGGGGAACCATTAATGCTGTAACAAATGTAAAGGCAGAGTGATGTGGTTGGTATTATATAAAAGAACTCATGCAGAATCCCTTTAAAGTAGATTGGTTTTTTCAGACCTTTTCTTCCACTGTGATCATTCACCAATACAAACTTCTGCCCTCAATCTGAATAGGCTCCTCATCTTGTTACAATACTTTCCACTAATTGCAGTGACACCTCCCAGAACCGGGGTAGCTAATCAGCTTATAAGATTCACTACAGCTGAACTAGGTCATCACGCTACTGCTAATACCACTGGCATATGCTTCTTTCGTTTATGCCTCTCAGGACGCCAAGCATTATTTCTGCATCCCTTTGAATAGGTGCTATCCCACACATAACGGCTGTGCTCATTTCAGCAGCACCTCTTGGTAATTCCACCCCCTTCTAGGGGTGGCAACATGGGAGCGGGCATTCTCTGCGACAGCTCCCAAGTGGTGGAACTCCCTTCCCCACAGAGATGAATCTGGCATCTTCATTGTACAGCTTTTGTCATACGCTGAAGATGCGAATCTTTACCCTGGCCTTTAACACCTGAGATGTATGTTTTTGGGGAAGCACCCTAATCTTGTGACTGTGGTTTGTTTTAGACTGTTTAAATATTTAATATTCACTCTTATGGTGAAGCACTGGTAGTGAATTGAAACGATAGTGTTAATTAAAATTGAAATAATTCCTCAAAGCTTTTGCAGCAGGGCAAGTTTTACAGTAATGTTTGGTAACTGTATATATGTATGCTTAAGGTAACCACTTACCTGAGAGAAAACCCCTTTAAACTCAGTAGGCTTTCTGATAATTATGAATAGGACTGCACTGTTCAGTCACACAATAAAGAACACAGAGCCATACAACACACACAACAAAGAAAGGGCACAGGAACAGAGCCTTGCCCACTAACAAAACACTCAGCTCTGTCGTAATCACATTTGCACTTTCTGTAACTTTGGGGCAAACTGAGCAGAAGATAAAAATATTTGTTTATCCATAACTCCTTCACTGTACCTATTTGCCTGTACCTATTTGCCACTGTACCTATTTGCCAGAGGTTTGGCTGGCTTCACCACCTCAGAAGGTGCTACTGTGCCTGCAAATTTCATCCAATTTTGCTTAAATGTTATAGGCATTTGTTGATTTTCTCACTGTGGTCAACATGTCAGAGGCTTTGAAAAATGAACCAAAGTGACTCTCCACTTCCTAGTGCAATGTCACTCCAAGGCGCAAAGCGAAGCTGAGACAAACCCCTATCCAACAAGGCAGGTTCCTCAATTAAAGTTCTGTTAGCTCTTAATTCTCTCCTTTATAGAACTGGAAAAAATGTGCCCCAGTGTCCCGTGGGCATAGAACTCAATTTCTAGTGGGATAGATCTCTGTTTCCTAAACGTACTGTCAAGATTTACATTCTACACCTAGGTTCAAATTTAAGATATGGTGCTCCTGTGATAACTCTTCTCTTTTTAAATAATATAGGCACCTGCCTGGTTCAGCTAGTAAAACTGAAGCTGGAAATTCTTGGATTAAGTCATTGAATAGGATCCAAGATCAATAGTGTGCATGTGTCACTTTTCTACACATGGGCTCTCAAAATATCCTATGTATCCAGAAAGGTGCATTGAGCATCTTCATTGCACAGCTTTTGCTATATGTTGCGGACATACCTCTTTACCCCAGAATTTGATAGTTATTTTGTTTTGTGGGAGTTGCCTCTTTTGCTAAATGCATATTGTTGTATATTGTTGTAATCCACCCTGGGATCTTATGGTGAAGGGTGGATAAGAAACCTTATAAACAAACAAGCAAATAACCTACCAGAACAGCTAGTTTACCTCCAAGTCCTAAACTATTTGTTTTGCCATCTTATGAACATGATTGCCTATACTAAGGTAATTAGCAAGGTAATAATGCTTTTATAGAATCATCTGCCTTTCTGCATCAGCACATTCTTTAAATATTGAAAAATGAAATGTAATCTACATGTTATAAATAGCATTATAGTTTGGGACTCTATTTGCTCTTACATAATCAAGGATGATTCTGATAATGATTAAATTCAGTGGCAGTGTCCATCCAAGCAATCTGTTACATCTAATTTCACTGCTAGCAGCTGAGCGTGAGGAAATCATTTACACAAATCTGTCAACATTAATGACTGCAGAATGTGTCAATTACTCTGTGGCATAAAGTTCTATTTTACTGAGGCCCTGGTTGAGCTATAAATGACAAGTCTCAGTTCAACCTTTAATCCACAATAGTCTTCATAATTTAAAACTATTGGCAGTCCGTACTCATAGGAGGATTTTAAAAAGCCTCCATAGAAGTTGAATTACTTCTCACATTAAGGAAGGAATTACTAGAGCATCTGGTGAATCTTGAATTATGGCCGTCTGTGCTCTGTCAGCTGTACAGCTAAGTAGATTTTGAGTTGAGAATTCCTAAAGCAATAAAATTAAAGTTGCACTTGCTGATTTTACTTCACCTAAAATAATTCATCATAGTCATACAAATATGCTTGTTGCTCAGTTCCACGACCAGGTCTACTGAAAACTTATACACCACATTTACTGTCTCTCAATATCTGAAGAAGTATCTGAAGAAGTGTGCATGCACACGAAAGCTCATACCAAGAACTGACTTAGTTGGTCTTTAAGGTGCTACTGGAAGGAATTTGTTTTGTTTTGACTATGGCAGACCAACACGGCTACCTATCTGTAACTGTCTCTCAAAAGTTCTTCCTAGCCCACTCCCAAAGTAAGGCAATGCTTGTGGTAATAATCCAAGCTACATTTTCTTGAATTGGCTGCTTTAGAAAATAAATATAGTATTTGTCACCACATCCTCAATTTTCTTAAAATGAAGTGCTTTCAAAATTAAATTGGAATTAAATTTTATTTAACATGTAAGGGTTCCTTGTGCTAGAAACAACTAGCAATCTGGAAAGTCAGAAACATCTATTTAGATGGAATGATAACTGTATTACAGCACTAATCTCCAACTAGAATAAACAGGATCCACCAAGAGACTGTGCTTGGAGGTAGAGTGGGCTGTACTTGTTGTACCACAAGGCCAGCACCATTCTCCTCCCAATCTCTATTTCAGGATTTATTTATTTTTAAGAGAGGGATAAAAAGGGGAGAGGAGGAGCTAAAAACTAATATAAGAACAACAACAACAACAACAACAACAAATTAAAATAGGTGCCTCAATATGCAGGTTAAGTTTGAAGATGGATCCCAGGTCTGGAAAGCTTGAGGACAACTATGGTGCAGAACAATCTGAAAACCAACTGGACAGCAGTTGGGTCACCACCACACCCATAACTACACACACAGGGCAGAGTAGAAGGTGGGGAAGCCCAGAAATTTGGCATAGCTGTTGGGCCAGAAGTGGGTCTGATGCAGAGGGACCAGTAGATCTCAGGCTAGCTCATCCTCTCCCCCATCTGCTTTATGTAAGCTACTGCTGGTGGGAATCCTGCAGGCGGAATGGAGAGGTCTACACCAAAGGAGTGATGCCGGCAGAACTGTTTGAGGTTCCCACTGCTCCAAACGTGACAGATTAGGGTGTGTGTGCATTGCAGCCTTATTTATTTAAATATTTAGTCCTCACCTTTCAGAGTAAAAACCTTCCCAAGAGAAAAATAAAATATTATAATACCCAAGTCACACTTAAAACCAAGCAAAACTAAGCACAGGAAAAACAACAGAATCTAAGGGATCAGCTCGTAATGTAACAAACGTCCTTGAAGGAATTCCGGAAAACAGATGTATTTAATGGGTCACAACTGGTCCCAAGGAAAGCCCCAGAAAGTACAATGAGGGCAAAATGACTAGCAGGGAAGTTGTTGATTTGGAAGATTTTGGGACAACAGAGCTCAGATTCAAGCAGAAGTTCTGCTGTGCCATCAAAAATGGAAAGAAGTACAAGATACAGGAGAGGCTGTTTATATTACATAGTGACCTCTGCTATTGAGGGACCATGACTTCACAAAAATATATAATCATCATACTGGTCTAACATACCAGTATATTTATTTGTCCCATGCCATTCACTAAACAGATTACACAGCACTTTCCCTAGTGTGTCAGCAGTAACAGGCAATATTAGTGTTTGCCAGTGGCAGCGGCTGCCCATTGGGAGTGGTAGGGCAGAAAGGAGGCCAAGAGGAGGTGGAGCCTGAGCTAATGGGAGCCACAGAAAACTAATTCTAGTCCGTCTGTCCCCAATCTCCTCCCTGCTGTGGTCTACAAGAACAACACAGAGATGGAGGAGGAAGATGACAGATATGGCCCCCCACTGGACAGCATGCAACTAAGAAGACAACCAGGGCTCTTCCACACTTACCTTTGCTGCACATTTCTAGGCACAGGTCTGGGCTTTCTAGGTGTCCAAGCATGCCCCAGATCTGCTGCTTTCCCTGTGAAAACCCGTTCTTTATTGCTTGAATCAAAGCAAACTGAAAAAACTCGAATTGCCATTTGCTCCAATTCAGCGGTAAAGTTCAGGTTTTCCTAGCAAAAGCGGCAAGGGAAAAACCATTCATACACAGATCAGGAAAGCAGAGAAAGTGCAGGGGAAAAGGTAAATTTGGATAAGCCCTGTGACTGGTGGGGTAGAGCCCCATTCACCCTTATGGAGCAGCCTTTTGGCCACCTATTCCATGTAGTTAACCATTTTTGGCGGGCATAGGCAGACGTCATTAGCAAGCAGATCAAGTATAAATGGAGCACACTGTATTGCAGTTTAAGATTTAACCTAGACTTCATGAAGCTGAACAGAATTTACCTGGGTTCATATTCAAATCTGAGCAATAGGAAATTCAAGTATCTATCCTGCGGAATTTAGGTTGAAGCTAGTTTAAATATTTTGTAAAAGGCTTGTATTTACCTGATGATCCTCTGAGCGGCATACTGATGAAGTGAGCGGAACTGTGCTGACATATTGGCTAAAGCTGCCAAACAATTTGTATGAAGGTATTTGTCCTGTTGGAGATGAGGAGGGGAAAAAACACACACATCAAACTATCCTTTCTGTATACAGCAAGACCTGTCAAAAGGAAATCACTCACCAGTCTAACATCCGTTTACCGGAGGCAAAGTTGCAATGAAGACAAACCCAACTTGTGCTCTGATTTTAGGGATAAGCCTTAGCAACAACTTGTGCAATCGTGGCTCAATATACTTAGGTCTTTTAAGGAATTGTTACTGCATATTTTTAGAGTGTGACTATATATTTAACCCTGGTCAGAAACAAAGCTGAACAACTTTTATTCTTCTTCAGTCCTTAATTTTTATTTTATATTATTTTTTTAAAGGTTTGTAATAATGCAGCTTCCCTTTTCTAAACATGGCAGGTGGGGAACAAAGAGGGGGGAATTCCTAAAGGCTTTTAAAATAACAACACCAAACCAAAGTTTGGTGTTGTCTCCAGTCTGTGTCTCCAGTGCTAGGAAGGGCCAGTCTGGGAACGTGGAGAGGAATTAGCAATTAAAGTTGATCAAGTCCGTTCTACATGAAATCAGCCCAAAATACAGTTCTTACCCTTGTTCGTGTCATGTTGTACTGAATAGTCCTTATTACTACTAGTATCAGGAGACTGCCCAGGGAAATTTCTGTTAATACACGTTCTGAGTACCAAGTAATATTTTTCAATATCTGAAATAAAGAAAGGAAAGAGCATATTTGATTGTCTTCCACTGCCTGTTATTATCAGTAATTTAATATATTTGTTTTTATATAATTTTTATTTTATTACAGTTAAATTTTATCTATGTTATTTTAATTTGTGTAAGACAGCTTAAGTCTTGGTCTGGGAAAAAGGTGGAATGCAAACAAATAAACAAACAAACAAATATAATAGTGCTGTTCTCTGCACTATGGTTCCCTCCATCCAAAAGAAAAGACTAGAAATCTTCATGTTTGATGCATGGCAATTTTAAAGTGGATGCAACCAAAGGATATAGGTTGGACTCCAAAGTTGTTTTTGTCTAGTTTTACAACTGCTTTGAGCTGTATAAATAAACTGAATGAATGAATGAATGATGAAATAAAATCAATCTTTTCAGCAGCTCAGACTTTATATAGAGAAATATGTTCAGACCTGAGACAAATATTGTCTACGAGTGAATCTAATCATGTCACACCATGTGGTCACATCACTACCAGCTATGTCTGGTTCACCAGCTATGATTATTTCTGGAGAGAGAGAGTCTTGCCACTCTGACCCATGTGCTGGTAGCCTTGAGGTTGGATTAGGGTAACATGCTCTATGCCAGGGGTAGGCAACCTAAGGCCCGTGGGCTGGTTGCAGCCCAATCGCCTTCTCAATCCGGCCCACAGACGGTCTGGGGATCAGCATGTTTTTACATGAGTAGTATATGTCCTTTTATTTAAAATGTATCTCTGGGTTATTTGTGGGGCATAGGAATTCGTTCATTTTAATATATATATATAGTCCAGCCCACCAAATGGTCTGAGGGATGGTGGACAGGCCCATGGCTGAAAAAGGTTGCTGACCCCTGCTCTATGCCCTTGAAGGTGACTCGAAAGCTGCAGCTAGTTCAGAATATAGCAGCTCAGTTCCTATCAGCAGCTCCTACTATCAGCATATAACACTAATTTTGAAAGAACTGCACTGGCTGCCAATATATAGAGAGATGTGCATTCAGGATCAGAAGTGCACAAAGACAAGCTCACTGAGGTCTTGGTTGCCCTTGTGGATGTCATATTAGGTTTACTTAACAGTTGTGGTTTTCATTATTAATAAAACTGGACTCAATACAGGCATAGGTAGCTGCTTGTCTGAAGCCAATGGCAGAAAGATCTCTTATTTTTGATCTTCTTTCCAAGGAAGCCAAAACCACATTTTCTTTTCAAACAAAAATCTTTTAACCAGACAGGAAAGCTTTTGCGGCTTCTTTGGGGGAACCCAGGAAAGTGTCTATATAATCAGCAATTTATAAAATGGCACTTACTAAAATTAATCTTAAATATCAATAAATAATTGTGGGTGTAACACCACAAAAGGAAAATACATACAGAGATTGGCAAAGGCAATGCGGCTATAAAAGGAAGATGTGCAACGAAGGACAGGATGGGAGGCCCATTATGATGCAAAATGTCTTTATTATTTTTATCTTCTTGATCTTTAAGCATAGGACAAAAGTTGTGTATTCCAAAGTTTCAAAGTTGCTAAAATAAACTAGCATAGTTTTTTAGAAGCCCTCTTGAAAATGGCTACAAAATATTTCTGTTGCATATATTTTCAATTTATATTTTTTAAAAAATATGTTTAGAAAAGTATATCCCCACCCCATGCTGAATGAAAAGACTTTCAAAGCTGAGGGATATTTCAGAAACAGTTTGCAATATAGTCGGGAGTGGGGAGAATTAAGATGTTTAAAGGGGGAGAAGGGGAATGTTCCTTTGGTCTACCACAAGTTTCTTCTAGGAACTGAGTTCCACGAATCCTAGCTATTATGCTTTATTTCATCTACAGACTGCCAATTTTCTAATTTTTCTCATTATAGATAAGTTTGCTCCAATATTCAAAATAAGCATATAAACTGGAGAGTGTGGGGTGGAAGAGTGTCAACAGACAAACAAAACTCAATGATCAGGTCAGAGCGCCTCCATCATTTGGTTTAAAGAAGTGGTTTATAAATAGTTGGATGGATCCAACCTAAGGTCCCTCTGAAATAAAAAAAAACTTAAGATAGTCATGACAAACCTTTTACAGTAATTTCAGTGGAAATAACAGTCTGAACCCAGCCTAATATTTTGAAATCTATTCATGAACTGCATCACAATTGCAGTTAAAATGCAGGCTTAGCCAAAAACTCACTGGACTCTATATACTGTGTAAAGTAAATCAGTTATGTTATATTTCTCAAATTTGTCATCCAAAATGGACCTAACTCAAGGTGCAATAAGTGTTTCTTGATTAGCCTCAGTATAAAAGGCTTAAGACATATGGGAAAAGACTAGAGAATCTCAAATGCTTAGGAACAAATTGAATGCATAAAAATCAGCTATGCTGACATGACAACCACCATCAGAGTGAACTTGGCAACAAAAAACCCAAATTCATCATTATACAGAAGCACATTTATATTTTAAATTGATTTCTTATAGCTCATAAACTTACCACTTCATGAATGGATCGATTGAAGCCATCATCTTCAGTAAGGATTAACAAAATTATCAGAGCCATGTAAACATGGTGAGAGTTCCTTTCTTCGACATGATAAAGGATCTCAAGAATTGGCAAAACCTTGAAGAGAGAAAAATAGGGATGAAGAAGTTTAGTATTCAAAAGTTCCCAAAACAAACATATACATACAGTTTTAGATCCCTCTGATTTTACATAACCATTTTGTTAGTAATTTAATAGCTTCAGAAAAAGAAGATGAAAACACACACAACTAACCAAAAATTCTTAACTCCCTTTCGTTTGTATGTGTTTTTAAAGCAGTCGGGGGTGGGGTGGGGGAGAGTTAAATAAACTCCTATGAGGAAACATAAAATTCAATTCCTAATAAACAAGACTCTTGGCAATGCTTTTATGATGGATCATCACATTCTAAATTTCTAGAGCTGACAGAGCTAATAATAATATACATCTAATTCCATCATTCTGGCAGGTAAAGTGGACTGAGTGTGATATTTTATCATTAATAGTATCCAACATGGGTTTAAGACAGTTTTGCTGCTTCCATTTAAGAAAAAACATCCTGCAGGGTTCTCCCCATCCAGCAAATTATTTCAATCTCTTTCACAGCAATGAATGGCTAAACTGCAGGAACGAGCAAACACATGGGTTTTTGAAGATTGAGGGATGCTATGGTGTTATAATCGCTGAAGTAGGGTAAAGTGGATACCAGGGCTTGGTTCATCCATAGCCAAGTAAATGCATTCTGCATACAATTTAAATACACTTTCCTCCCCCAAGAGTGGGAATATCTGTGATGGTGTACATGAACAAACTTTTCACAAGCAAGATCCTCTGCTGAATACAGTCATAACTCACGTTACGTCTGCTTCATGTTACATTCTTTCAGGTTGCATCCCGTGGCGACCCAGAAGTACCGGAAAGGGTTACTTCCGGGTTTCGCCGCTCGCGCATGCGCAGAAGCGCAAAATGATGTCACGTGCATGCGCAGATGTGGTGAATCACAACCCGCACGTGCGCAGACACGCCGCTGCGGGTTGCATTCTTTTCATGTTGCGAATGGGCCTCTGGAACGGATCCCATTCTCAACCAGAGGTACCACTGTATTAGATCGGCAAAGCAGTGGAATAAGTAAATTACTTACCAGATTTTCCATATCTGTTCGAGCCAACATATATGTTCGAACATTGCTGTTCTGATGCAGAAGGATGTACAAAAGAAGGGTTGCTTGATCAGAGTTTTGCTGCTCACACAAAGTGGTGTATAAACTGTTAAAATTAATCTGGAAAGTGTGAGGATTTGGTGAAGGAAGAGCAGTGCTATCTGGAGGGGGGGAAAACAAACAGTTTGAAAGGTATTCATCTTACTGATTTGGTGATTTCCCCATAGTGAGGTGAGTCTTCAAGGGTTAGTTCAACAGTATTCAAACTTTTCAGACAATGGACCCACCTTTAGCCCAGACATGCATTTGAGGACCCTAATTCTAAAAAAAGAGTGATAGTGCAGCTGTAATGACCTACTTTGGATCCTCTTAATGCCAACAAGCCCATAATCAAACTAAGATTCTACTGCAAGGTTCCCAAGTTCAACTCTCTCTTTGATTCTTGACAGATGGATAGGTTTTTAAAAAGGTACATACCTTGGGTGTTCTTGAAGGACATAATAGCTTGTCTGTAAGGGTTTGGTGTATCTGGTGCATCAGTCAGATTTGCTAGCACAAGTAGCAACAGAAGACTTTGATTAGCTAGAGGTGAAGACTCCTCCTGCTGAGGAGCACGCTTGCTGCCCACGCCTCCCAATGTGAACACTGTCCACAGGCCAGCTAAATGGAAGACAAGGATATCTGATTTAGGTTTTGCAGCTAGCCTGTATGAACTGTATATTGAACTCTGATTCAAATTAAGACATTTTAGAGGTCTAGACTTGATATGCAGTCCTATCTGCAGCTCACTCCAATAGGTTAGAACTTTTAAAAGGAGTCACGCAAATTATATCCACATGCAATCTGATGGTACTATGCTGCGATGCCACTCCCTAGATTCAGCTAGACACTGTGATGAGCTTGTGCCCCAAATTGGGAAGCTGTGCCAGCATAAAACTGCCCAACTATGAATTTATGCCAATGTGGCTACCCAACACAAAGACAAGAAGTAGGTGCAACAAAATTAAATTATCCTGCATCTGCTGTGCACAAAAAATAATAATTTACAAAGCCAAAGAAGGAAGGTTGTTTTTATCTGTATCAGTGCAATAAATAAGTATGGCACTATTGTGAAAGCCTTTTTCTTTACTAAGCTGCAGAATACATGCAAAACTAACCTTTCCAGTGAAGCCTTTGGCTCAACTCCTTCATGTAACTAAGTCAATAACTAAGTCTGAGCACATACAATGGAAGCAACCTCGTACTGGGTAGTATTCAACTAATTTTGACTCACTGAAATTAATGAAAATGGCCAATTAATGAACATAAGTAAGTGAAGTTCACTGATTTCAACAGGTCTACTTGAGTAAAATAAGGGACGCGGGTGGCGCTGTGGGTTAAACCACAGAGCCTAGGACTTGCTGATCAGAAGGTCGGCAGTTCGAATCCCTGTGACGGGATGAGCTCCCGTTGCTCAGTCCCTGCTCCTGCCAACCTAGCAGTTCGAAAGCAAGTAGATAAATAGGTACCGCTCCGGCAGGAAGGTAAACGGTGTTTCCGAGCACTGCTCTGGTTCGCCAGAAGCGGCTTAGTCATGCTGGCCACATGACCTGGAAGCTGTACACCGGCTCCCTCGGCCAATAAAGTGAGATGTGCGCCGCAATCCCAGAGTTGGCCACAACTGGACCTAGCACATTGATGATACATGCATGCATGTATGCACGCACGCACACACGCACGCGCACACACACACTGATTTAATTTTTTACTCTTATACAAGCTGGATGAGAACCGATCAACAAAAAGAGGGGAACAATATAATACCACCTCACTATATAAATACTCCAACGACCCCTTTGGTTTCTTATCTTTCCACTGACTAGTTTTGCCAAATCACAGAGACTAAAAAACACACTTCATAGGCACACAAACTCTCCCTGAATTAACCCAATTTGTCAGTTAAATTCCAAAGTCCCTAGAGCTCAGACATATGGGCTTGGTAAGCATGGAAACTAACAGGGCACTGGATAGGTCAATTAAAAAGTAGCTTGTAATTTCAATGCTTGGTGGAATGTGAATCATTATTCTTAAATATTTTGGCATAAGAAAACATGTTGCTCCAGTAGACAATTAGATAATAGACTCTGAAGACTGACAGCGATATCACACACTATATAAGAAAATGCACGAATTTCTCACCAATATTTTACAGGCTGTGTGTAATTTAGAATGCAAGCTTAACACAGTGAATGGCATTTGACTAAGATAATTATCCAACACTAGTATGCTACACAGAAGAAAAGACTACTGAAAACTAATTATGAAAGGATCGTTTCTAGGCGACATAAAGTCTGGCAAAACAAAATAAAGCATCCAAGTATTCAAAACTACCGTAGATTGGCTTAGCTTTGACGTATTAAAACATGACAAGTTTTCAGGCACAGCAGATACAAATATAAAGGTTATTTAAGGTTGACATAAATGCAACGAAATAACACAGAACGTTTTGGTTCTACCATGCTAAATCCAAGACTAGTACAATAATGGCAAGGGGGCCCAAACAAATTTTGGTGGAAGGGGAGGGACATTGAAGAGCCATAGCAACGAGGCTCAGCATCCCCTCAGGTACCATTCTAAGATTATAGATGATTTCAGTGTTTCTAAACTACCGTATTTTTTGCTCTATAAGACTCACTATTTCCCTCCTAAAAAGTAAGGGGAAATGTGTGTTCATCTTATGGAGCAAATGCAGGCTGCGCAGCTATCCCAGAAGCCAGAACAGCAAGAGGGGTCACTGCTTTCGCTGTGCAGCGATCCCTCTTGTTGTTCTGGCTTCTGAGATTCAGAATATTTTTTTTCTTGTTTTCCTCCTCCAAAAACTAGGTGCGTCTTATGGTGTGGTGCATCTTATAGAGCGAAAAATACGAAGTTAGGACACTCTTAGACTTTAAGACCAATTCTATGCCTATATAAGAAGTGGAATTGTTGGCTATTAAAACAAGGCTTTGTCTCAGAAAAGTGTGCACGGGATTGCAGCCATAATTAGGGTTAAGATCTTGGGTTACACAGAAGAATGCTGCAATGAAGCAGGAATGGAGGGTGTGTCCCCCCCTTTAGCACTTTTAAGAACTAGGTCCGTTTTTTTTCAAAGAATGTAATGTTGGGGGAAGAGTTTTGGGTAATGTGAACACTTGCATACTAATAGTCTTCTTAATTGGGATGGAATAAATACTTTCTGGAGGGTTTTTGTTTTCATTCTCATTTTATATTTTTCTGTTGTGAACCGCCCTGGGATCTTCAGATGAAGGGCCATATGCATATTTAATTATTAATAATATTAATTTAAAATTACAACAATATACTGAGTAAAATTTGCAGGATTTTTAAATATATGGTCCTGATTTTTACAATGTGTCTCACAGCTGTATGTGCCATGCCATCTACCACTACTATCTGAAATGAAATTACGTACATTGGACTGTTCAAATTTCTCTGCCTTCCATCTAAGAAAAGTATCCTAAATTAGGTTCTGCAAAAACATTACAGGTTTCCCATTGTGTGCCACATCCTCCTTATCTCACAGAACTTTCATTAATTTGTCCTGTACTTTTAAAATGAGATTATGTCATCTTGGGGAATGCAGTTGTCTTAGGTTTAGGGCCAACACTGTGATATGCCCATTCTGGCTCAGCTTGATCTACCACTAGGTCTGGGAAAAGTGCAGTCCACCATTCTAGCAGAGAACTCACTATGCCATTGCCTTCCACCAATTCTAGACTCTCACAGTCAGCTGACCATAGTTTCTCAGGTAATCTTGCTTTACTGCAGATTCCACTGAGATTGAATTAACCACTGCAGCTTTTTACTATGACAAATCCCTAGATCCAGAGCTTCCAAAGCCACATACCCTTATTTACTTGATCTATGCAGTTAAGGCTTCAAGGGACAGAAACCCCAAACGCCATTCTTCCACTAGGTCTTTGCAGATTTGTTTTAACTGCAATACCTCTTTTAATGGTTCTGTAGCCACCGTTGATATTTTACCCTTTGCTGTTTTCGAGGTATTAGCCACCATATTGTGGGCATGAGCTGAGTCCTGTGTGTCAAATGTTTTGAGTGGACTTACTGTCTTAAAGTTTGGGACACCTTACGTATTGTGGGATGTCCCCACCTGCGGAAATGATGAAATTGTAGACAAGGTGGAAAACTCCCAAACCATGTTGACATCTGGTTCCCTGTGCTCATGCATCCAACTTCCCTTTCACTCTTATATATAATCTTTATGTACTTTTTGCAATTCAGTCACTTTTTAAAAAACAAATGCAACACACCACTTGGTTTCCCCAGTGAATAAAATAGCATACCTTTCACCAGAAATATTTTCATGTACAGTACTTCATAGCAAAAAATTATAATCCTCAACCTTCATTCCTTATGTGCATGTGACAATTGTAAAATTGTCATTTTTAGTTAACAGCATGCAAAATAACGGATTAACCAATATCGCTGCCAAGCTACCTGAATTTAGCATCCTCCATCAAGCAGCTTCCCAAGTCAGAGCAGAGAGCTGACAGGGTGAGTTAAGCTAGCAAGGTCTTGTGACCGACCCCTGTACATCGCTGGCACCAGCAAGGCTAGACCAAGGCTCCAGCTTCTGAGCCTTGGCATGACTGCTTCCTGACTGACGGGACATATTTGCTAACCAGCCAACTCTGCTCCGTGTTTTCTCTCCTCAGCTCAGCCGGTCGCTTTTGCCCCTGTAATCACATTTGTCGAAATGGGTTGTTTGCCCAGTCACTTTTAACACATAATTTCAGGCTCCATAAATTTAAACACCCATATCCTCCCAATATTTAATGGTATCTTTGTTATTAGGATGACATTTGACCCAACTGCATTTCTTTAAGTTGGTTGCCTCATAATAAAAGCCTCTTCTGAGAATTTTTTTCCTCTCTAGACCAATAACCTTGAGAAGAAGAAATGTTTTTCAAAGTCAGTCATCAGCATCCTCGGTGGTGCTAAGTTCTACATAAATCACGCACCCACACCCATTTTGAGGGAGGGGGAGAGAATAACAAAAAAAGGGGGGGGAAATCTGTTTAGCTGAACTGTTACTGCTTTACTCAAACCCATTTGCTGCAAGACAAGCTGTCTATATAACATGCTCTCAGTGTCAATTCCGACTCAAGCCTGGCTTTTTCAGCATCAAAGAGAAGCATATTTAGCCTTTTATTTTAACCTCGTTCCCAGCTAACAAGCATATTTAAAAACTACTCTGTGTCTATCTTGATGAATGCTTTACTTGGAATTAACCTTTTCACCCAAAAGGCAGAAAACAGCATTCAAGGTACCGTATTTTTCGCTCTATAGGACGCACTTTTCCCCCTCCAAAAACGAAGGGGAAATGTGTGTGCGTCCTATGGAGCGAATGCAGGCTTTCGCTGAAGCCTGGAGAGCGAGAGGGGTCAGTGCACACCGACCTCTCTTGCTCTCCAGGCTTCAAGAAGCTATCCGCAAGCCTGCGGAACCCGGCGAGAGACCACACCCGGCAGTGAGACGGGGCGCTGCGCAGCCCTCCGTTTCGCTGTTCTAGCTTCGGGACGGCTGCACAAAGCCTCTGCAGGGTGCTTTGTAGCCTGCGGAGGCTACAAAGGATGTCCCCAAAGGCTTCAGGGATCTTTGAGGCTGGCGGTGGGGGAAAGCAGCGCTTCCCCCCACCACCAGCCCAACAAGCTCGGGACCTGCTCTTGAACGCACCTTGAACACACCTTGTTTTTGAGGGGGAGAACAAGAAAAAAAAATTTTTTTTTCCTGTTCTCCCCCTTCCTATGGTCCGGTGCGTCCTATAGAGCGAAAAATACGGTATATGGGGTGTATTTCAAATACTGAGGTCCACTGTCATTTTCAATGCCAAGGAAAATCAACCCCCCAACCAAAACTGTGTTATACCATATTTTATATTCATGTAATTGTGGTCATTTTGCAATTCATATACAGTGGTGCCTCGCAAGACGAAATTAATCCATTCCGCGAGTCTCTTCGTCTAGCGGTTTTTTCGTCTTGCGAAGCAAGCCCATTGACGGCTTAGCGGATTAGCGCTATTAGCGGCTTAGAGGCTTTTAGTGGCTTAGCGGCTTAGCGGATCAGCTGATAAGCGGCTTAGAAAAAGGGGGGGAAGGGAAAAAAACCCGCAGGAACTCGCAAGACATTTTCGTCTTGCAAAGCAAGCCCATAGGGAAATTTGTTTTGCGAAGCGCCTCCAAAACGGAAAACCCTTTCATCTAGCGGGTTTTCCATCTTGCGAGGTGTTCGTCTTGCGGGGCACCACTGTATATACTTGCTGTTGTGACTGCTGCTACTGCCTTTGTTGCTTCATTGCTGCCTGAATCATCAATTACGTCTCTCCCCACCCCAATACTAAAGCCACTACATCACTCCTGCTGAATATAGACAGAGGGTGAAAGGAATTAGGCCATCATTTGTAAACAGGCACCAGATCATGGTGATTGGAATGTTCATAGATATTTAAGCAGAGATGGGAGAAATGAAAATCACAACCCTTCTAGGTAAGTGTGAAGAAGAGTAGGTCACTGACTTGAACATGAGGCAACACTGAGATATATTGGTTTATCCGTAATATCAACAGAGGCCGTTACTTCTCAGGGTTTCAAGCTTTCTAAGCCCTCAGGGACTGGTTTATCTACTCCTCTTTGTCAGCCACAAAATCTGTTTGCATTCACCAGCTAATACAGAGAGAAAACTATTTGGTGAAGCCAGTGGAATGGGGAGAAAGCATGGGGAACTGTCCATCAAGAACTTTATGGTGAACTAAATATACCTGCACTGGTCCACCTCCACCACCACACACAAAAAAGACATTGCTTGAGGGGCTATTGCTGAATTGATAGTCAATGTTGATGCAAAGCATCAGCCATTCACATAGTTTGATTTATCCCAGCCATCAAATGGATAAGCCAGCACAGAGATGGTCTTTTCGGCAAATGTGTCCTCTCTTTAGAACTTGTTCTCAAGAACTGTTCACCTGATGTCATTATGATTGTCTGTTTGCCCATGCTAAATTAAACAGATGCATCTTTTTTTCCCATGAACTGATTTTATTGTCATCGTTGTTGCTGCTTCACACAAACAGTAAAATTTCCATTTTATTGTATTTTTCAAATATGCTTATTGATGTGATAATATTTTGCACACCATTTGTAAGGTCAACCTGAAAAGTAGTATATAAAATACCATGAACAAAGGTGCCTGAAATATAGGAAACAGTACAATGCTAAGCATGTTTACTCAAATGTAAGTCCTACTGTGTGCAATAGGACTCACTTTCAGATCACATGTGTATTGGTTTGCAGACTTAAGAGTCTCTATCAGGATGCATGTACGTGTATGCAATTATTTTTATTTTGTGTTGGGGGGCAGATAGGTGGTTGAGATTCTGCAGGATATCACAACATGTTATAGGGATTTCTCTATCAAGAAAGGGTTGGATACCCCTGCAATAAACAAATGGGATGGAAGAGAGGGAAAATGTCCAAGCTTAAAAAATGAACAGCAGTGGGTTCAGTAACGAGCCCTGAGGATTCCATTTAAATTTTAAGTTGCCCACTTAGCATAAATTCCCTATATCTACCTGTTGCATATTTTGAATTCTACACAATAGATTCTTTACAAAAACCAGAAAACAGAAATAAACTCACTACTAAGCATTTACAATAATTCCAGAATTTTATTTTTTGAAATGGAAGTATTATTCAGTTTTCTGTAAATTAATCTATAATAATTTTATTAAAAGCAATAGATACGAAGATGCTTCAACCATCAGATCTACCCTTCCTCAAATTTTAACCCATAATGCTGAAACAAATATCAGTGCTGTATCTCGACAGCTTGCATAGTTTATGGTTTGTTCATTGCCAAAAAATCAATGGAGGGTACCAAATGTGATAATGTTACAGGGTAATCTGGGGAGACTCTTGCTCAACCTTCTCAGACACTCAGCCACAGGGGAGAGCCAATAAGGGGAAGTGCTCATCCATTGACTTTTCCAAGAAATTTATCAGTTTCCCTAAGGCCTCTTTTGCAGCATAAAGAAAGGTTATGTTGCCATCTCACTCTGGTTCACAAGTTTAAATTCCCATTGCAGCAACACCCAGAGAGTTTCCTGGTCCCTCAACTAATCTAATAGGAATGTAGCTGGCCTTCAATGGAGCTGGCCAATATAGTGAAGTCCAGCTTTGTTAACTACAATATTATCTGTATTATTGTGCAATGACACAGGAACTTTTACTAATTTTTGTTTGTTTGTGAATAGGTGATGTGTCATCATACTGGGGAGTAGCTGGAAAAGTTCTGAAACCAGAAACAGATGTGCTTGGTTGCTATTAAAGCTCCAAAGATAAAAATACAAAAGGAAATATATTCTCTAAGAAGTTTCAATGACCTTTCTTGACTAGATGGTTCAAATAAAAGAGCTTAATGACGTAGGTCCCTAATATCTGAAAGACCACCTCTTCCCTACAGAAGCTCTTGAGTGTTAAGATCAACAGAGGGGCCCCTCTTGGTAGCTCTAGCACCCTCAGTAGTTGGGTGCAGTGATGGCCTGGGATAGGGCATTCTCTGTGGCAGGTGATAGGTTGTACAACCCGCCCCCCTTTAAAGGCGCATCTGGCACCTTCAATATAGTTTCTGTTGCACACCAAAAATACACCACTATATACTGGTCTTTAACCACAGAGATATGTTTTCAGGACCCACCATATTCCTTTAAGTTGTTTGAAACAGTTTAATATCGAATCTTAAATTGTTGTAAGCTGCAGTGAGACTCGATAGTGAAGGGCAGCTAATAAATTTAATAAATAAGAATAATAACATTAGAAGTAGCATATGCTCTCACACCAACTGTGATCAGTTTTCTCCTCGATAAATACCCAATAGTGTTGCACACAACCATAGCAATGGTAAGATCATCTAGGGACCATCCGAGTCAGCTCCACCCCCCACAAGCCAGATGGATTATCTATATTAACAGAGGCAATGCTAAGTGATTATTCTGTTACCCTAACTCTGTTACTTCATATGATGATGATCGCATGGTATGGGTTGATTCATATGGGGAGAGGCAGTCCTTGAAGTATTGCAGTCCTCGGCTGTTTACGGCTTTATAAGCCAAAACTATGCTCAAACCATCTTCCCCCAGTGAGCAACCTAGCTCCAAATTCTGCACCAGATGATGTTTCTGAACCATCTTCAGAGGCAGTTTCCAAAGACATCTTTGTGCTCCTGACCAAATGAGCTGGAGGCCAGAGCTTAAAGATTATTTCAGAAGTTTAATTACATCTTAGTAGAAAGCATGGCTGCAAAGGTACAAAGTTCCTTGCTATGCCACTGCACTGGGGAAACGATTCCCACCAGATGTTACATTGGTTCATCTGCCTTATACAGAGTTGTTCATGAGTCAGATGAGGAATTTGCTAAGTAACTGTGGATCCAAAGTCAACACAAGCAGGACCAGGCTGCCCTCTCCCGATTGCAAAAATGTAGCCACAGAACAGTGCCAAGCATCAGAGCTCAGAAGCTTGAAAACATCACAGGATGCCATTGCAACAGCAGCCCTCTGCAGACACCAAGAGTCAAACCTTCAAAGAGATTTTCAATAATGCTTAATATACTCAGTACTTTACTGAAATCACTGCAAAAAGAACTTCACAATGCAACAGCGGTAAGGGGGGGACGGGTTAGAGTAAAGAAAAGGCTATTTTAAACAAAGAATTCTCTTTTATAACTGAAAATAATTAGGTGAGAAAAACCTCAAGACAGCAGTTTCTCCAAAGCTAAAATATAGCACAGGGCATTTTTTAAACAATGGTGCCATCTTCACTGATGCAGCAATATTCTGAAGCAACACACTTCTCTTTTGCACACACACTCCTATGCCTACCTACCTTTCTGCATGAAAAACACCCAGCCAAGGCCAATATCAGCACCTTGGGCAGCTGCCAAGGCTACCACCTAGGATGGCCCACCATTCAGGCCTATGTCCCAGCTTTGCTAAAACAAAATCCAAGTCAGTATGCTGAAAAGTGCCAAGTGGCTAATCTAGCTGCCACTTAAATTTTCCACAATGCCCCAGAGTGACACTATCCCCAGGGGCTTTGTAGGAAACTGAAATGATGACTACACTTGCTTGACCACCACCACAAAAAACCACCAGATCCACCAATGGAAAATAAAGCCCACTGGAGAGAACATTGTCGAGCAACCCCTCAAACCTGGAAAAGAGTCAAAGGTCATATTACACTTCTTTTGGAAAAAACTCCAATACTGTAGTTCCCATACTTTCCCCCAAATGGACCACTTCAAAATTGCTGATGGTCTTGGCACAAACCAGTGGTGAATGGGGCCTGATCCAAAAATGTGCAGACCAATGAATGTAATTTAGCTTAGTACAATAGGTAGCATTTTAGCCAGGCAAATGCCAGAGGTTTACACACACTCCTCTCTGGCCTTCCAGGATCCTTCTTCTCTCTTTGGCAATCACTTGTAGCTAAGTAAGATTGTCTTCCAGGAACACGGTCCTAACAGTGAGTCCGTAAATGACTGTGTAGGTCAATTCTGGATCCACAAGTCCTTCCACAGTGGGGATATAGGTTTTTGGGCAGGAGTTGTTCATGGTGAGGGTTTGCCAAGCGTGCCTTCCTCTTAGTGTGTTTCTCCCTTTCGTCCTGAGTTTGAGTGTCTTCAAAGTTCACAACACCTTTGGAAAAGGCTGTTCTCCAATTGGAGTGCTCAGAGGCCAGTGTTTCCTAATTGTCGGTGTTTATGCTATTTTTTTTTAGATATGCCTTGAGAGTCTTTAAACCTCTTTTGTTGACCACCAGCATTACACTTTCCATTTTTAAGTTTGTAACTGCTTTGGAAGATGATAATCAGGCATCCGCACAACATGACCAGTCCAATGAAGTTGATCTTGAAGACTCATTGCTTTGACACTCATGATCTTTGCATCTTCCAGTACACTGGCATTAGTTTGCCTGTCTTTCCAAGTGATGTGCAAAAATTTTCGGAGACAATGCTGATGGAATCTTTCGAGGAGGTGGAGATGGCATTTATAAGTGGTCCATGTTTCACAAGCATACAGTAAAGTTGGTAGTACAATAGCTTTGTAAACAAGCATTTTGGTTTCCCCGTGAATGTCCCGGTCCTCAAACACACTGCACTTCAGTCAGGAGGAAGCTGCACTCGCAGAGTTCAGGTGATATTGGATTTCAGCATCAATGTCGGCCCTTGTGGAAAGATAACTGCCCAGGTAGGAGACGTGATCAACACTTTCCAATGTTCCACCACTGAGTTGGATTTGTGGCACTGCAAAGGGGTTGTTTTGTGCTTGTTGGTGCAGCATTTTGGTTTTTTGGATGTTGAGTGATAGGCCAAGCTTTTTGTAAGCTTCTGCAAAGATATTTAGGATGGTTTGAAGGTCATTTTGGTTTTTTGGATGTTGAGTGATAGGCCAAGCTTTTTGTAAGCTTCTGCAAAGATATTTAGGATGGTTTGAAGGTCATCCTCTGAGAGGGCACACACTATGTTGTCATCAGCATACTGAAGCTCTGTGATGGAAGTTATGGTAACCTTAAGTAATACCCCTCCCCACCTTCTCACTATATAGAAGGGTCTGGAAACTTCTGTTTCAGTGTATCTGAAGAAGTGTGCATGCACACGAAAGCTCATACCAAGAACTGACTTAGTTGGTCTTTAAGGTGCTACTGGAAGGAATTTGTTTTGTTATGGTAACCTTACTCTTTGCTTTCAGCCTACTCAAGTTAAAGAGCTTTCCATCTGTTCAAAATATGATTTCTACCCCGGTGGGGAGTTTCCCTTCGACAGTGTGTAGGATCACGGCAATGAAAATAATAAATAGGGTTGGGGCGACAACACATCCCTGTTTAATACCTGATCCCGCTGAGAATGGTTCACTTTGACAGCCACTGTTATCTGCGATTGTTGCTGCCATATTATTATGGAGGAGCCGAAGGATGTTCACAAATTTATCTGGGCGGCTGATTTTCAGGACAGTACGATTTACAGTGTCAAAGACCTTAGGCCAATAAACACCATATACTGCCTAAGGACACATTCCACCCAAGTAAAAACACTCAAGGAGGCCATGGTCAGGGGTGGGGGGCAGGATGTGGTCTGGTGAGAGTTCAGAGGGTCAAACAGAGAGGCCTGGCCCCTGGGCATGGGCTTCTCCATCTCTGCAGTACACAATTCCTATCACTAGTCCTTCTTAATACAAACCAGGTGCATGACATATGCAGGACTGTCCCAACTATGAGCCACAAGAGAAGTCATTCTCTCACAGTGCTATGGGTTCCTGAGAGGAGGCGGCTCTGTTTCGGCTCTGCCCAATATCTTGCGTAAAAGGGAAAGAGGATATGGCTTGCAAAACTGGCAAAAGGGTTTAGACCAGTAGTGGCCTTATGTAAAACAGTGACAACCATTATTAATCAGTGCTTCTTCGCCTTAATCCCACTTTTTCCCAATAACGGCATTGCTCTTCCTCCAAATCAGTCACCCTGAACAAGACACTCAAGAAGCCAATAGATTCATATGCCACAAGTCACCCTACTCTTGCCCAAATGTAGCAGCACAAAGCCCCAAATCAACTCATCTATAACCACCCAACTGGAAGGAGGCAATTAAATTTAATCCGTGACAGCTAAGTAGTTAGTTTTATCCACACACTGTTATTTTGCTAAGCACAGAAACACTATTTTAGTCTTGTTATAATTTGGCTGGGCAAACTTTCACAGAAAGAAGGAAAATGTTTTTGATGGCTTGTTCAAAAGGAAAAACAGCCATTTATCAGAGGTTATGTAAAAAAAAAAAAAATCTCATACTTGTGTTGGAAACTCAAGCTTGGCAGAACATATTTCATTAGACTTGGTTCTTTTAAAATGTTCACTGAAAAAATAATGTTGTTTGTTATAATCCCGTTAACAGCTTGGCCTAAATTAAAAGAAATAAATGTCAAAGTCGGAAACTTTCCTACATCCTTAACCCAGCCTTTATGTCTAAAAAAACAAATGGGACAAGTAAAAGAAAACTTCTCTCAACCTTCAGATCCAAAAAGGCAAATTAAGACAAATATCCTTACTTGCCATGGCTGTTGCCCAACTTCTGTCAGAACAGATTCCTTAATATTGACATCTGTTGCCATGTTGGTCCTATTGGGAGGGGGGCAATTAAAATTAACATGCCCACATGGAAGCTGCCGAAAAGCACTTTTCTGCTACAGCCCTCCATGCAGCAAGCACAGTGCTTCCAAGCATCCTTGAATCAGCCCAACTGCATATCCATAGTGGGGGCTTACAGAGATGTGCAAAGCTGGCATGGAGACATTGCGTATATTTGGGCAGATTCACAGGATCAGAGGCTTTTGAGTGTTACACCACACTCTAAGCTAGAGGATGCAATATTTGGGAGTTAGATCTGCAGGATACAGTAAAAACTGTATATGAATGCAATACCTAAACATATGATTTCTAAATTATCAGAAAGTAAACATTTATTTATTCGTGGCACTTACTGGCTGGCCTTCCAACAAAAAGTTGCCCAAAGCATTCTGAGGTTAAGAATTCCAAAATTCTTCCATGTGGTATGTCAGCTTTGAGACCACAAGGAAGCAGCTTACTCATGTTGCTTGGTTGCTACCTCAACATCAGAAGCCCATTTCTCTCAGAAGGGAAACACAAGCGTACAGTGTTTTCATTGGGGCAGAGCAAAAGTTGTGGGCAAATATTTTACAGCTAAAAAAATTTGGAAGGCCTGGAATGCCCGGAAGATCTTTAAAATTTTGCTTTTCCCACTTCTGTTCACCGCTCTTCTCAGATGCTGCTTTGATGATGATGGCACTTCCTGCAGACTACATTATCCAATCAGATATCATACACTGCCAGAGTTATAAAGTCCCCATAGCAGAGGAACTCTGGCACAATGAAAACATCTCCAAGCCAAATCAGAGTGAGGACAATACCCCCTCTTCACTCTAAACAGCAGAAGATGTCTGTTCCAATTTGCTTACCTCCTAATAACCGCTGTAATGAGGAGAGGAACACGCTTCATAGGGGAAGATTTTCCCCCATGTAAAACCTCCACTTTGACTCAGTGCTAATTGTTATCTTATCATTTCAGAGAGCATGCCATTAAGGCAAGGATCCATAGGTTATTATTTAATGAATTAAATTATATCCCATGCTCCCTCCCGATGGCTGCAATGATTTAATGGCACTGTAACAGGACCACCCGTACCTGTCAGTCAACTACCTGGCATCACAATGACATCAGATGACGCAAAGCAATATTTTTTCTTTGTGGGCTCAGCTCAAGCTGCACCACCAGAGGAAGATCCTTTCCATCACCAAGCCAGTGATGTAAAATAATATTTGTGCTTACAGCAAGCCCTGCTTGGGGAAAGGGGTCAGCTGCGCTATGAGTTCCCCACTCAGAACTCTATGGCACAGTTATGCCCAGCGGGCATTCCGTCACTGATCAGCACTGACAGCAAGTCTTGCTTGCCAAGGAATAACTAGGGGCAAACGTTAAGGTTCCCAATTGTTCACTGGAAGCTATACCTCTAACTTGCTCCACACCTCCTATGACATTCGATGTCAGGCATTGAGCAGGTGGACATGGCTTGAGGAAGACACCTTTGCAGAGCAAACTGGGACCCATGCCAGGCCTAATAATGCTTGCTTGCAGGAGGTTCCTCAACCCTGTCATGTAGGAACCTACCTGCTCAGGGATTTTTAAATAGAGATACTATCAAATAGCAAATACGGGACGTGGGTGGCGCTGTGGGTTAAACCACAGAGCCTAGGACTTGCTGATCAGAAGGTCGGCAGTTCGAATCCCCACAACGGGGTGAGCTCCTGTTGCTCGGTCCCTGCTCCTGCCAACCTAGCAGTTCGAAAGCACAACAGTGCAAGTAGATAAATAGGTACCGCTCCGGCGGGAAGGTAAATGGAGTTTCTGTGCGCTGCTCTGGTTCGCCAGAAACGGCTTAGTCATGCTGGCCACATGACCCGGAAGCTGTACGCCGGCTCCCTCGGCCAATAAAGCGAGATGAGCGCCGCAACCCTAGAGTCGGTCATGACTGGACCTAATGGTCAGGGGTCCCTTTCCCTTTACCCTTTACTAGCAAACAGAGTTTGCAGTTTAGCAGACTCAGATATGTTCTTGACTGGGAGAATAAACGCAAGGACTCACATAGTGAATGATCTGGGAGTGCCCAATGCTGTAGCATCACTGAAGCTGAGTGTGTGTGGCTCTGACTGGTGCCTGGAAGAGGTACCACTGGGAACCCAACATAAGCTTCTCTGAGCGTTCCGGGGAATAATAAATGTAAAAAATAAACCATGGTTCAGATGTGTGAAGGGGGAATCCCTTTAGTGTGGCTTGTTCTATTTTCAAAGTTACATTCCAGGCTGACGAAGCAAATCCACATTCTCAATCTCATACATGCGTTGGATTGTTCTATGCTACAGCACTAGCTGGAGTTAACGTTGCGAATTTTGAGCAGTATAAGCAAAAAGTGCATCGTCTTTCTGTTTTCCCAAGAATCAAGCTGCACTTGACTACCTATACACCAAATCTCACCTTTCTTTATGTGGCAGAAATGCCTTAAACACTTTGATACACTTGCCAGAGAAATAATCCACTATCTAAAGTAGGAGGGAAGAAATTCCTGCATTGTCAGGAATCTCTAAAAAGCCCGTCTGGAACAATTTAAGCAATTTATCAGTGATTTGAGAGAAAACAACTACTATTCAATGTCTGAAAGAACAGCATTAGCATGGCAAGTCGATACATGTTTGTAAATTCAACAGAGCCCAGAGGGGTTGTGGGAGGCTGGCTCTTTCCTATCAGCTGTGTACTGTACACTTATTCCAAACAACAAAGAAATGCTCTTTTACTGCCTCCAAGAGGAGAATCAGCTGCACTGTCATGGGCTTGACTGAAAACTTTCCGAGCAAGTAAAAATTAGCCTACTTTTAATGTGCTTGGCAAGGGAGCTCCAGCACAGATTTTACATGTAAAAATAGAAGACTCCGCATTACGAGATTACCCACTTCTTTGCAAAGGCTGACAGCCCTCATCATTAGGAGGGAATGGGTATGGGGAGAGGAATAACATGCATATATAGTTAATGTCACAGCATTTCCCAAGGTTCTGAAACTGATTGTACCTTCTGCCCTCCCCAACCCAGCACAAAGTGTCTTTTCCACATATTAGCACATGGTGATCTTTGTAGAGATGATAGCCATACAGTGGTACCTCGCAAGACAAATGCCTCGTAAGACAAAAAACTCGCAAGACGAAAGAGTTTTTCGTTTTTTGAGTTGCTTCGCAAGACGAAAACGTCTTGCAAATTTGTTTCCTTTTTCTTAAAACCGTTAATACCCAGGGTGCATTCAGGGGGTGCAGTTGCGACTTGACTTCGAGGAGCAACTCATAGCACGTGGTGTGGTAGCCTTTTTTGAGGTTTTTGAAGACTTTGGTGATTTTTGAAGCTTTTCCAAAATCCGTGCTTTGCAAGACGAAAAATTCGCAAGACGAAAAAACTCGCAGAAGGAATTAATTTCGTCTTGCGAGGTACCACTGTATTGGAATCCAAACCCCAGGGGCACTCGCCCCTATAGATTGAGAGCCTGTAGGCAATGGTCACTCCAAATATCACTGGAAATGTGTAAGAACCAGCTTGGTGAGAAAGAGGGCCAGTTGTGAATGAACAGATCAGGACAGTGAGAGTCAGTGTGGTGTAGTTGCCAGAGTATTTGACAATGAATGAGTGGGTAACCTTGTGCCGGTCACACATACTCAATTCTAACCTGCCTCAAGGGTTGCTGTGGGGATAACAGAGTGAGAAATAACCACATAAAGCAACTTGAGATCCTTAGAGGAAAGCTGAAATATAAGCAAAGCAAACATTATTTTAAGGGGCTTAGTTAAGTGCAGGCATAGGCAAACTCGGATTCCCATCATCCCTGACCACTGGTCCTGTTAGCTAGGGATGATGGGAGTTGAAGTCCCAAAACATCTGGAAGGCCGAGTTTGCTTATGCCTAGTTAAGCAGAACGGGGGGGGGGGGGGAGGTCCTGGCATTATAAGTCCCCAAATTCTATAGCTGATAAAAATGCATCTTTTAGAGTGGGACATATTGGCTGGCCCAAGGCACCCTGTCTCCCCATCTGGATTTGGGCCAGAAAGAAAGGCAAGGTATGGGTGCATGGGGGTAAGATGAAAGCACACACAGTTTGTAACACTCTACATCATTGCTGATCAAGGGGCACATCTGTTAAGGCAACAGTCTTAGCTTCCAATCAGATTTGTGAGATTTGAGCCAACAGGTGAAAGCCTTAATTCTGGTTCTAGCAAGCAGGTGAAAACAAAAGAAAAAAATCTATATGCTCTAAGCACCCAACCATAAGCCACAGCCCTCTTCAACAAAACTTCTGCTGCCAAAGCTACAGGGTTTCCATTAACTGCCTTATACGCAATAATAGCTTAATTCTAGTTCATGCAGAAGTATCATGTTTGCATCACAGTACATCCAAGACACTTCACCAACTCTTTGTTGTTCTCTACTGGCTTGAGACAATAATGAAAACTGCTAGTATGTTTAAGATTAACATTTTGCTCACCGTGGGGTCTTTAGCAGGGAGGAAGTGCAGACAATCTGCTTTAATTGTTTTTGTTGCAGAAGAGTTACAGACAGGGGAGTGGGGGGAGAGGAAATAAAATGCACATGAAAGCCTTCCTACCACACACAGTACTGTGGTTAGAACTTGTCAGCATTCCTTACAGACACAGAATTGATTCATGCTGAAAACAGATACCCAAAGAGGCAGGGTGTACCAAAAAGTGATTCCTATCAGAAGAGAAGAGAAGGCAAATCTATTCACTTCAAAACTGAGGAAAAAAGAAGGCTGGGTAGTGTGCAATTATATGGCAAAGAAACTAAGCCGGTACTCAGTACTGAGACATGTAACTGCCATGGCAATGAAAATAACTGCCTGTGCTCACAACTGTTTGCTTTTAATGTCTTCAGAATGATTTGGAAAAAATCTTAGTACAGAGATGTGGTACAAAAGTAGTTAGGACACTTCACATAACCAAAATTGAGGGTTTTAGTCTCACTTTGCATCTCCAGGTATGGGTCCATGATCCAGCGGGATGGAACAATCAGAGTGTTAAAGGTAAAGGGACCCCTGACCATTTGGTCCAGTCGTGGCCGACTCTGGGGTTGCAGTGCTCATCTCGCTTTACTGGCCATGGGAGCCAGCGTACAGCTTCCAGGTCATGTGGCCAGCATGACTAAGCAGCTTCTGGAGCAGCGCACGGAAACGCCGTTTACCTTCCCGCCGGAGCAGTACCTATGTATCTACTTGCACTTTGACATGCTTTCGAACTGCTAGGTTGGCAGGAGCTGGGACTGAGAAACGGGAGCTCACCCCGTCACGGGGGTTCAAACCACTGACCTTCTGATCGGCAAGCCCAAGAGGCTTAGAGTGTTAGTTGGACATATAATCAGACACACTTGTAACTATGCCCGTGAGGCTTAAGTTCAATGGCCTAGAGACAGATCGAGTAGAAATTACTTAGGTAACATAGTCTGTGGAAACAGATAGTAATGAAAGCTACTACCTTTACCGTCCAGTTCTTATAAAGGTCATACCAGTCTCAAAAGAGCATATTTTAGAAGAATCTGTATGTAAACTGAAGTGGAAGCACTGAAGGCAACAACACACAGAGTCTCCAGATTTCCATGCCATCTAATTACTGCAAGGCTTTCCCCCCAGTCTTAGTAAAACCTACAGCACAATCCCTTGCACTCTGCACAGCTTAAGTCCTGGTCCACTTCCGTTTTTCCTACTACCCCCATAAAAACAACATTCCTGCAGAAAAGCAAGCAAACCACAGATACTGTAGAATCAAACCCTCAAACGAGAAATGGACAAATACATAGGTCGCACCAGTACATAAAGACTCACTTGCTACTCCTGATGCAATTCCATAAAGCAGTCCTCCTCCGTCTGACTCTGGCTGAAAGACGTGTGTCCCCGGGGGAGGACTTCTCTCTTGTCTGATGAAGTTATATAGCAATGTTTTCACAAGTCTGCTGGTATACGGGAGACTGAAAATGCAAAACAGAGCCAGAAATCTAGAATGATTTGGGATGGCACTAGAATAAAATTCAGATTTCATTCTCTCACCATCCTTCTCACTGGGATGGATGGCAGTACTATGCAATTACATGAAATGCCAGGTTTAAAACAGATTTTCCCCCTTAACTGGCAGTGGGTCAGCAGGAGATACATGTGAGAACATTGCAATCTAAATAACCATATAACTAGACATTTTTAAAGCCTCTATTTTGAAGGACACTTAACCCCACAATGCTTTCAAAGATGTGAAAATACGAACCTAGAGTGCAACACAAGTAACCAAAAGCAGGTTAAGGCTTCCTCTTTTCAAACAGCAGTCTTCCATGCCACATGGCAGACTGTTTTTGAAACAATTTATGGTGTGGTACGATGGGGGAGGGATTTGCTGAACAACAGAAAAATGCCGAAAATTTCAAAAGGTGTGCACAATTCTCTGGATCTGCTTGCCTGAAGTTGCTTTCTTAATCCTGGCAAGAGTGCTTACATTTACTTTTTGCAAAATATGTAGTAGTTCAGGTTGTCCAGGCCCATTTAAAGATTATTCTAACTGGATTTATCACCACTCCATAAAGGAAGTGAAAACCTTGCAGTTGCCTTCCCCTCCACTGCACATGTTGGTCAATAATATCAATAATCAGCTGAACTTGCACATGTCTCAACTGTTTAAATTGGAGGGAAATAGCAGAGATAACTTCATTCAGAAATGGAAAGGAGATACTGTCTGCTAGGATTCTGTAAAGTCCTTTAGGTCAATGCAGTCTCAGACAACAGATTAGTTAAGTATGGTTTACATTTGACATTATCATCATCTTGATTTAAGCATCAAACTTCCAACTCCCCATCCCCTGACTTATGCAGGATGTATTTATTCACAGAAAGGAAATAACCATCAGATTATATGCTTCCTTGACATACTGACCACACAAGAATATTTTTCTGGCATATGGTGTTGTGACTATGAGAGACTATATATTACTCTCTTCTCTGTGTTTTAGTGGCAAAAAAAGGCATGTTCAACATAAATGAAGGCAAGCCACTAAATATCTTTGGAAAAGCATTGCTGTGAATATTGTGCAAGAGACACATGGTTGCACATGCACATGAGAGATTATCTATGTCTAGATTCAAATCCTCACTTATCCATAAAGCTCACTGTCTCACAACCCAACTTTCCTGCAAGGAGTTTCTCAAACTCTTTTTGACTTCGACCCTACCTTCTAATCACACTCCACCCCTGCAGAACCCCAATCTACAGTGGGATCCAGAAATATGAATAAATAAGTTATAGCTGTAAAGAAAATCTGAAAAAATCCTAGATAATTTGGGTGAGCGTACAGGTCTCCTTGACTATGACCCCAAGGCTTTACATTTATTTTTTAAAAAACATCAGTTTTAAAATAAAATTCAGAAAGGGAGTCACGACCTTGCATTCTGTGCACAGTTAATCAAAATCCTACTAAAAAAATAGAGGCTGGTCTATTTATTTATTTGGAAAAGATGTTATGTATCCCAGGGTGTGGTGAGATTAGTTTTTCAGTGAAGCAGGGACAGGATCAATGGGTTCTGTACTTGCCTCTGATAATCCTCAATGCCTAAGCCCCTAACCGCTGAAGGATTTCTCAGCTAACTGCCCACCACCCTACCCCACCCACAGGAGGTCTGTCACACAGTTTGAGAAATGGTGCGTCAGATGCAAAGAGATGCAGTAAGAATTGTGAAGCACTTTGTACTCTGAAAAAAGTTCTGTATTTAAAAAAAAAAATATATAGAATGGCTGAACTTTCTATATTCAACAGGATTCTGCATATGTATTATAAAGTGGGATTGTATGTAGACACACCCACATGCAAACTATTTCACATTTAGAGTCAGCATTCTATTTTTTCTGCCTTGACACACTTCTATTTAGATGAGCTGAATATTTTCTCATCTCTCTGAGCTGTTAAGATTCAGTTCACTAGGAGTTTGAGAGATACTCTGGCATCCCAACTAAATGAAAGCATTTATAATATTGAAGCGGCAGATACAAGAACTCAGTGAACTCCAATAATGAAAACAATCTATATAGAAAGCAGCATTGTGGTTTGAACATACCATCGACCATGCATGAGGTATTTATGAATGATGCTTTCCCGCAGAATTTCCTTGTGGAACAGTTGGCAGGAGAGGAAAACAACAAAAGTCGTCACAGCTTCTAGAGAAATGCTGTATGTTATGTCTCTGCAAAGAAAAATAGTAAGAGGATTAATGAAAACCAATAAATATATATTTGACAGCTGAATTTTTCGATTATGAGCAAATACTTGAAATTAATGTGTTTGCAACAAGCCTAGAGCAAGGAAGCTCTTGAGAATAAGGAAAGGGCCCCAGCTCCTGTCAACAATGTCACAGAAGCTCTTCCAGATGTATGAAATGAATCAAGAATACACTACTGTGGTACCTCGGGTTACAGACGCTTCAGGTTACAGACTCCGCTAACCCAGAAATAGTACCTTGGGTTAGGAACTTTGCTTCAGGATGAGAACAGAAATTGTGCGGCGGTGGCGGTGTGGCAGCAGTGGGAGGCCCCATTAGCTAAAGTGGTACCTCCGGTTAAAAACAGTTTCAGGTTAAAAACGGACCTCCGGAATGAATTAAGTACTTAACCCGAGGTACCACTGTATTAAATACTGTCCTATTTCTAGCTCCCTCATTGCTTCCAACACCCATCTTTTGTCTTAACAAATCAAATGGAACTCCATTTATCATTTGTTTTTATTTATTACATTGACAATCCGCCTTTCCTCCAAGAAGTACAACGTATCATACATTGTTCTCCCCTCACCTCATTTTATCATCACAACTGTCCTACAAGGTAGATTTCACCAAGAGACCTTCATGGCCAAGTGGATATCTGAACTCCTGCAGAGATCTCCCGGACCCCAATCCAACCAACATTCTAACCACTACTCAACACTGTCTCTAATGTATTTGCTTTGCTTTGTCTGACATATGAGGCTTCATTGCTACTACTTATAAAACACCCACCTTTAGCTAGACCAGCAGTAAGCAACGTAGTGCCCTCCAGATGCTGTCAGACAACAACTCTCATCAACCCCAATCATAGGCCATGCTAGCTATGGATGACGGGAGTTGCTGTCCATCAACATCAAGAGGGTACCACATTAGCTACCCCTGAGCTATACAGTATGTGAGACCAGCTGCCACCACCAAAAATTATGTCCCTGTGTCACATTACCTCCATGTAACATATAGGAGCATTTGCCCTGCCCTGTGCCATTATTTCATGTGCTTCTCCACCAAACATCATTATCTGGCAGTGGCAGATGTGGAGACACAACATTTCCATGACTTACAGCAAGGGGAAAGTGATCCTACACGCAGTATAATGTGTACATGTGCATCATGCTTAGCTCCAAACAAAAGATAAGGAATACCTTAGCAAAAGACAAGGAACACTAAGTATACTATTTAGAACATTTCTAAACAGCTCTAAACAGCTCAACATTAAAAAATATTTAAGTGATGTACCATATAAGTGTTCTCTTAAGAGAAAAATAAACTTGTTATTATTCAAGAGATGTGTTACGAGCAAGTTTTTAAAGACAAAGGAATTGCCTCTGATGTTGTACTTGAAACATGTTAGATATAACAAGAAATTGGCATGTTTCTACTATTAAATAGATGTTCTCTAGTATCTCCTTTAAAAGAAATGCATCACAAATCTGTGTACCATCCTTACGCAGTTTTCTAGTCTCTCTTTTGAAATCTGCATCCTTGTGCTTTGGTCTTTAAAAGTTATCCCAGGCAGACAGGAGATGTGCAAAAAACCCCAGCTCCTATACCGTATGGCTAGGATGTTTGAATGACCAGTTCTTGTAGCCAGGGGCTCCCACCAATGAAATCAGCATCACCAGTTGGGTGCTGGTCATTGGGAAAGACTCACTCAGCCAACTCCCATTTAAAAAGAATTATTTGAATGTTATCTCAGCTAAGCAGGAGTTGCTCGAGAAAAAGTACCACATACATGACAGGTGTAACAAAAGAGCCCCTAAGATGTATAAATTGCTTTCTACTAAAGTGTTTTCATGAACACCTGAGAGTATAAAAATATTACATGCAACATCATAAAGTGTCACCTTGTATTACACACTTTTTAATAAACAAGTCTACAGTGGACCCTCCAGATATGAACTTAATTCGTTCCGGGGATCCGTGTGCAACCCGAAAGTTACGTGACCCAAGGTAGCACTGTACTTGATTCTTACATTCAGCATATAGAATACAGGATACAGAAGGGATACATGTATGGTTAATAATTTTCACTTTAGCCTGTATTTTCTGCTTTGCTGATATATGTTGCCAGGATGGCCAAGGTGTTCAGGAAAGTACGCCTTTAGGGTGGTATTCAACTAAGTTTTACTCAGAGTAGACCTACTGAACTTCATGAACCTCAGTCATTTTCATTAATTTCAGTGGATCTACTCTTAGTTGCTTGCTGCCCATACACTGGCCAGCCTTACGTCTTTAAGCCATTCTAATTTCTTGCACCTCAACTTTAACTCAGTTAACTTATTTCACTGGAAGCATTAAGAGTTTTTTTATAAAAGAAATCACTAATTATGATTGTCAGAATTGGTTGTTCCACACTGCAAGTTTCAAATAATACAGGAACAGGGTTTGATTGCCATACTTCCTGAGGGTCTATCAGAAAAGGTGAAAGAGGAGTTGCCAAAGAGTATAGGTCAGTTTAGAACACTGCAAAGCAAGCTGAGTATCCAATTATCCTTTTCAGGGTACGAATACAAGAACTTAATGTGAACCTGATCTTTCCTCTTGGCATAGCTCCCAAAATTAACGCCCACTAATGGCAAACATGCATGCAAAGAATATACTAGTTACAGCCATCCATAAATGTTTGGGAAGCTTCTCAATGTACTTTAAAAAAAAAATAATTGAAAGCAACCGTGACCTCTTCTGCCACCCTCTTCTCCATGGAAAGAACAGGAAATATTTCCAGTTAATTCTCCCACCTCCACAGAACGGAAGGGAGTGCATTCAGAAGCTACAACAGGGAATTAAGATGCCTTGTTTACGAGTCATTTCATGCCTCTGGGTAAGCTTCAGATGGTCAGTATTTTGATTTCTAGTCCCTACTTACCATTATATTCAAATAACAAAAAACATTTCAGTTTAATATGTTGTGTGTTAAGGGTTTTCTGTTTTCTAACAAGCAGCCACAGAACTAACCCCACTACCACCATTTCTCATACTAAAGGTAAAGGTAAAGGGACCCCTGACCGTTAGGGTCCAGTCGTGTTTCTCATATTGGTGTTTCTCATACTAGTGGAACGCAAATCAATCAACTCACCCTTAACATGACTATAGCTCTACAATTCAACCGTAAAAGTAAAAATTATCATGAAACATTCATTGAATTATTCTAAATGAAGGATATTTGCATCCTTGCACCAGTCACTGCATAACCACCAACCAAAAAACCCTCAAACAACCTTCATGATTTTTCTGGACTTGATTTACTCTTATTGCTGAAGTCAGACATAATAGCAAACCAGTGAATGATGCTTTGCTTTTGCATCCAAACACAGCAACCATATTCTGTTGCATTTGGAAGCAACAGCAAACAATAGTTCGACATTCACCAAGATAGGAAATTTCTAATCTCCTCCCTTTACATATAGAGGGAAGTGGATTAAGATCAAGGTTGTGCATTAAGATCAAGGTTGTTCATACTTATAGCAGCAAAAGCTGAATTGTCATTACATCTGAATCAAGCACAGGTCACATTCAAACATTATGCTAAACCATAATTTAGATGCCCAAACATTATGCTAAACCATAATTTAGATGCCTTCAACATAAATGAGCTGAAATGAGACGTAGCACGCCCCAGGCTTGCATGCTCCTCTTCCTTCTGCATAGCTGGGTGGCGTTCAGAAGCTTTCACTTCTGCTTTTAAAGTATTGTAAATTTGTCTTGATTTTCTTGTTTTATCTTTTTGTAAACAGCTTTGAGGTTTTTGTTTATACAACCAAGCGGTGTATAAATTTTATGAAATAAATAAGACTCAGTGATTTCAAGCTGGCTTTTTCAAACAAATCACAGTTAACGTTAGCCACATTTTGTCACTCGGAAGTGGAAATGAAAGCTTCCGAGTGCCTCCCTTCAGCAACATGGGATGAATTCAGGCCTAAGGTTTGTTGCATTTCATTCACATCGCGCTCCACTATCATTTAACATACCAAAGCAGCTTTTGCAGTTGTAGGCTTAATTTCATCTGTTCAAGGTTTTGACACATGCCCTTTAAAATATATATAATTTGGCAGGGGGTCCACTAATGCCCATTCACCCGAGCAGGCAGAGCAGCTGTGAGATTTGAAAAGGTCAAAACTTTTTCTAAACATTTCCACTCCCCATCATCCTTAAGGGTCTTTAAAGTGTTGAGCAACCTTTTCTTTTAAAAATAAAATAAAAATCATTCATAATTTTGACTGGCTGGCATTTTAAATATTACCTACACCCAGATAGCAGGGACAGATAATAAATAAAACAAATAAAAGCTTCAATGGTCTCTGACGTGTGCAGAAGTCATTCTCACTTCAATCATCAGGGAGGTATCTTAACAGAAGATGCTGTTTCTTCCATTCCATATCACAGACTACTTTGGACACTTATTTCAAAGGTCTTTTACTACCATGCCACATTTTTTAGGGGATGAGGTTGCTGCTGTTCAAGAAATGCGTATCTTCTGCCCTTTGGGCTCCTGGAACTAGATGCATGCAACTCTGCATCCTGGTGATTGATTTTTATAGGGCTTGACTGTGGTTTCAGACTGTTTTCAAATGGAGTGACCGGCTATCACTCGTCTCCATACGGCCGCACGCTGGCTTCCAACAAAGAGAATGATTTATGAATGTGTATCTATCTATTACTCTGTCCTTTCACCTCTCAGCATTTCCTCTAATCTGCCCCAGACAGAAGTATCAGTGTTCCAGGAAGTACCAACAATACCTCTTTGCATCATCAGAATCACTTCTCTAAATCAGGCCACAAATTCATTAGACAGCAACTGCCCAAGAATTAATATAATGACGGCAGGACCATGTTTCATGACAGTGAGGTTTCCAAAGAAAACAGCTGTGCCTTTATCGGGATACTAAATGGCTAGCCTCATTCCAAGTGAAAAAGAAATCAGCAATGTGAAAAATGAAAAGGCTCCAACAGAGAAACATGAACTTCAACGGCTAATCTAAAAGAGACAGAAAACAAGTTCTGCTGACATTTTTCAGGGCTGGACAGTACAAATACATAAAAATAAGGAGGTAGCTAAATGGAAGGCCAATTAAGATAGCCTCATAACAAATCCACCTTTAGAGGAAGAAAAAAACACCAATTTAAACCAAAAGATTTGGAATAAAGAACGTACAAAAGGAAAGCAAAGAAATATGCAACTTTGAAAGCAATGCAACAATACAACTTTGAAATATTTTTAACACCCCCCTCCACCCACGGCAAGCAGAAACAAACACAGTGTGCTGAGGTACCAACAATGTGTACAACTGAGGCAGTAAGTGGATACAGAGCTGGAAGCAAAGAGGATGATTCTAGGATTCTAGGATTCTAGGATTGTGGCAGAGTGGGTGGTGAGAGCTACAGAATGATGTGGCAACAGGGGAGATCTCTGAGCTTCCATTATTATTTGCTAGACCTTTTTAGAAATGCAATGCTAAGGCAACTATTTTTGTTTCCTGGCTTCTGAGGGGTTGCTTAACCACATCCAGTAATTATTAAATTAAACGTATTTATAAACCATAGCCATGTAGCAAGCCCTTCTCAGAGCAGGATAAGTAAAGAGAGAGAAGTCCCAGTTCTGATATGCAAGCTAGGTTTAAAAAACTTTTCTATTGCTTTGCATCAAGTAGTGCTCAAGATAGAATCAAAGAATTGTGGCGTTGGAAGGGACCTTCAAGGGTTCTTTAGTCCAATCCCCCACAGTGCAGGAATCTCAACTAAAGCATCCATGACAGATGGCTATCCAACTTCTGCTTTAAAAACCCCAATGAAGGAGATTCAACCACCTTCAGTCTCATTCAAGGAAGCTGAATATGGTGAGCAGTTGTAGCCCACAACATCTGCAGGGTATGGGGGTACCATGCTGCCTAACACTGACCTATTGCCACACCTTCACCCATACCCAAAAGATTGCTCCTGGCATTTCAAACAGCAGTTGGTCCAAAAGAAATGTCACCATTTATTTTTATTTTTGTAAAACTATTATAAAACTGGAAAACTGTTAGCTGGTGATTTTACTATATCTTCTCAGAAGGCAACTGAAACAGACATTCCATAACTTTTATCATGAAGTTTACTTACAAAAGCGGAATCTCAACAATTAGCTGAATGAGGCAGCACAATAACTCTTCCATAAGGTCTTCACATTCTGATCCTGAAAGAAAACAAAGAAAAGTACCATTGCTGGATATTTTGATATTAGCAATCTATTTTGTGTTCTCATTTTGTATTTTTATGTTGTGATCTGCCCTGTGATCTTTGGATGAAGGGCTGTATACAAATGTAATTACTAGTAAGAATAAGAATGATCTGCTTTCCCTCCTTCAGAGAAAATTCGTCATTTTCATCCTGATTCCCATTTACTGAAGTTCAAACTCACTGTACCCCTCATGAAAAGCCTTTAAAAAATCCAGAATGTAATGTTGAAATCTTGGGGGAGGGGGCTTCCTGTGAAATTCAAACAAAATTAAACTGAGCCTTCAGATTTTCACTCTTACTGCTGGGAACAAACTTAAAAGCACAGAAGTTCTAGCTTCTCTGGAAGGTGGTTAGAATCCTGTGTTTCAGTAGAATTATGTCTTGAGGAAAGAATGGAAGGAACTGATGGACAGGCAGACAGCAGAGAACAGGAGGGGAAAGAAGAGGGGCGAAATGAAGAGACTGAGAAGACATATCAATTTGGCAATCCCTTGTATGTCTTGCCTTTCACAACTACCCAAAGCAGGTGACTTTTATTCCTAGTCTACAAAATAGGGAATCTAGACTAACTTGCCCAAATCCAAACTTGTCTATGGGAGCAGCTGAACTCATCCTCAGACTCTGATCTACAAGACCAACACTCTGGTCACTGGTTCACATTAGTTCTCAATAATTAAAGGTAAAGGGACCCCTGACCATTAGGTCCAGTCGTGACCGACTCTGGGGTTGCGGCGCTCATCTCGCTTTATTGGCCGAGGGAGCCGGTGTACAGCTTCCAGGTCATGTGGCCAGCATGACTAAGCCACTTCTGGTGAACCAGAGCAACGCACGGAAACGCCGTTTACCTTCCCGCCGGAGCGGTACCTATTTATCTACTTGCACTTTGACGTGCTTTCGAACTGATAGGTTGGCAGGAGCAGGGACTGAGCAACGGGAGCTCACCCCGTCACGGGGATTCGAACCGCCGACCTTCTGATCGGCAAGTCCTAGGCTCTGTGGTTTAACCCACAGCAGCACCTGCGTCCTCTGAATAATTATTTATGCTTAATTCTTCAGACTTAAATGTTGTAATACTTACATACAATTTTTTTAAAGTTTCAAGCTATACAGATATTAAGGCTTTTTGGGGCTCTGTTCTGTATTGGTTTCATGTTTTGAACCCCAGCACTCTACTAGACTGAGGAACCACAGATCTAGAGCAGCATGAGAAGCTCATCTAACTTTTAAGATATATAGCAGAGATGTCTCCCGCCTCAGCTGAGCATCATTTGAGCAATTCAAGAGAAATGAGAGGGCAAGCAGAAAATAAAAATTGGCATTCAAGAGATAAAAGTGTAATTTTTACTGAAAGTTTTCTGAATTGAACTGCATTTGTAGATAGATCAATTCATTCATCCATTGGCAGTCAAGCCCCAACCAAAGATGTGTTGCAGCAATGGCATCGTTGCCCCTTTCTTGTGGTTGTCATTGTTGCTTAAGATTTTGTAAGAGAAAGGAAGTGAAAGTCAACAATAAATAGAGGAAAAACAGGAAGAGAGAGAGAGAGAGAAAGGGAAGCAACATATACAAAGCAAAATTTAAAGTGGGTCCTATGTTTCTGTTTGGGATTAAAGGCACTGGATCTCAAAAGGTTAAAGACTACCAAGTTTAGTTACCTTAATGGGCAAAACAGGCCAACTGAGACACAATTAACAATTCTTTCAATTTAGTGCTTCCTCACAAAATTACTATCGGCATTGCACAGCTGAGAAAATAAGTGGTGGGAAGTGGGTTTTTTTCTGAAATACAGTCATTAAGCAAAGACTTTAAAATGTAATTGCTTTCATAGGGTCCAAAGGCAACAAGAATCTTCCCCCACTTCCATTATGTTTACTTGGGGACATGTCAGTCATTTGCATCCACGAATATACATATGTTTTGAGAGAATTTTATAAACCATGAGTTCATAGAACTGGCACAAAGGGACATCATGTGCCATCATCATTAAAGTCTCAGCATTCCAAATGAGGAAATTATCTCAGTTTTATAGAGGGGTAAACCAAAGCAGGAAACAATCAGCTGGCAGAAGATCACAGTGAAGCAGAGATCACCACCAAGAAGGAACTCCAATTTCCTGGCTTCTGGTTCCCTGCTCCTAACCAACAAGACCACACACAAGCACCTTCTTTTTTAAAGATGTCATGCTGTCTATTAAACAAAGCAATTAAATGCCACTTTCTTCAACCAACATACTACTAAAAAGTTTGCTGTCTTCATTAGCATGAATGGGACCAGCTCTAAGGTTTTGTCTGACATACTAATGTGCAGTCAGGGTCTTGATAAAAGAACATTAATGTTCCTTAATGACTAGTAGTGCTTTACTTAATGCCCAAGATGTCTTTCACCTTTGGAATATTATACTGAACACTCAGAACTAGCATGTGGGGCAGAGAAAGTTACACTGAGTTTTATGGGGGGAACAGAGAGCTGAGAGCTTAACTGGTCCAGAAGCTTGAGGTATCCCAAACAGCTGCTCTTTGAGAATTCAATGCATAATTAGAAGATGTGCTACATACTATAGGAATCTTAGTTTCCAATATATTCTGCTTACGGTACATACTTGTAAACGTTTTTCCCTATTCAAAAATACCATGCGGCCCGTAGCCCAGGGATGGGGAACTTGTAGCCCACCAGATGTTTCCTGGACTTGAACTTTCATCATCCATGATGACGGTCGATGATGGCTGGGGTTGATGTGAGTGGAGTTCAACAAGACTAGGAAGACCACAGGTTCCCTATCCTGATCTAGCCCCAGACTTCTCACCTCTGTTGAGACCAGCTGCATAAGTCATCCCCCAACTTTCACCAAGTAGCAGTCATTCCATCAGGCTACATGAACTTTCTGCATTTCAGCTGGTAAATTATAAGAACTGTAAAAATCAGTATCTGAGTTGTTTTCCTGCCCTCTTCCCTTCTCATCCCTTTCCCCTTATGTGTCAATTATTTTTGACTATAAGTCTGAGGGCCGGGACTATCTTAGCTTAGATTTTTTAGCTTCAGAGCAGGTTAAAAATACTTTAAAATAATATTAAATATTGATGACACCGCACTTCATCAAGCAAAGGAAGTTAGAAGAGAGAACTCATATGGCATCCTGCATCATTCTCTAATACTGTTTATTTTTTCTCCCCTTAATGTGTAAGGAATGTTGGGCTCTACTAGAAACATGCAGTTTGGGGGAGAAGACAATTCTGAGAAAGGTGGCTCTTAGAACCTTTCCCCCTAAAAAAGTGTTCTATATGGCAGAGCTGCTAGTGGCAGAATTCAGCTTTGTGCATATCTGGTCCCACAAAGCTAATCTGGCTGCTACTTGGGCAACAGTTCCAGAGATTTTGAATTTCACACAGCTGGGGAGAGACCAGGAAGTTGTACGTGGATTGTGAGAACCTGGCTTCTGTTGCCATTTTTTCTCGTAACTTCTATATAATGCCTTGAGCTACATTACATAGTCGTAGAGCTTTTGTAGTATTACAGATTATGCCACCAGAAGCGTTTACAGTGTTTTCCCCTGCTCTTAAGCCAAAAATGGGCTTCCAGAGTGGCCCTGTCTTATTAAGCCTGTATTAAGACAAGGCTTTACCCACAGGCATAGAATCTTAAAGGTAAGACAAGAAAAATGATCTCAGATCTGCTTATGTCTCTCACACACATACACGTGTCATCTTAACACTTGTGTGCACAGAACTATTAATTTAAGGATCCTTCCTGGACATGACTGCCCACCACAAATGTTATTGCAAGGAACAGGATTACCTTGGAAAGAACAAGTATTGCTTAGAGACAAGGAATGGAAAGAGGAAGCAAAGGGGGTGAAAGGCATAGCTATGAAAAGAAAAACCCTTATTTCCATAGTGGTCAACATGGTTGAAGAAAACTTGGAAAAGAATGACATGCAGCAGCTTGGCCAGCATCAAACCCATAAGACTAAACAAGTCAGGGACCAAGGTGTTCACAATTATAGGAAAGGGACATACTAACAAACTTGGGCTCTGACATAGAGGGGAACCTCATTAAGGACAGGGCTGGGTAGAAGGAATTTGACAAAAGAGAGTGAGAGAATTGACATTAGCCATAACAATTGTTTTCCCATCACTAATTTGTCACAGAATAATGAAAGGAGCCTCAGTCAATCAGATCATGCTTTAAGAGGTCTTACTATGCCTGCTGCAGAAATTGGGCTTGTATTTCTCAGGAACAAATTTTCCAGGGGACAAATTAGGTGTACCCATACATGATTCATTATACATATCGATTATTCCCCTCTTCAGCAGCCACCCTGGGGAGGATCTTTGGTGGTAACAACTGTGGCTTACCCCAATAAAACAATACTGGGCTTCAGCTTAACTTATTCTTGGTTTGTACTATCACCATGCCTTTTGTTCAGAGCAAAGACATACTAAGCACATACTCATAGGGCAAGACGTTGAGCATGTGCAGAGTTCCAGATCAACTGCGGCTCTTTGTAGCAAAAAAGGGACTGGGAGAAAGGATGAAAAAAGCACACAGTACTTGACATTGTTTCTTAGTTGCAAAAGTTCTTGTAATGACCAGGTGGAATGGAAAAAGCTCAAGGAAAGGAAAAGGTTGATGGAGCTGATCTCCCAGCTAACAAGATGGAGAGGCCCATGCAGCCCCATCTTCCTGTCTGCTATATTATGATGTAATGTTTATAACTTTGTCTAAGTTAGAAGTAGGTATTTCATGCAGCTAGGTTTCTACCATATAATTAAAGTTTTCACAAGGCTCTGCAGCTATTTCAGTCCAAGTTGTCACTCTCTTCCACCCCGTTCCTGTAAACTTTACTACTCTATATTCTAGAAAAACACAGATGGCTATCTTCTGTAAAGTCTATAGATCCATCTTATCTTCCCAACATCTACTGTGTTGTGACAGATTTTATGACAGATTTTAACAGAAGTCTTCGGCATATGCGAGACGCCATTTGTTCCCTTAAAGTTGTTAAACATTTACCATAAGAGCCTGGTGTTTTTTCCTCGTAGGTGAAATGAACTTGCAACTCCTCTTCTGACATTTGACAGATCAACACTTTGAGCAAGCAGCAAATAATGAACAGGGCATTGTGAGTCTGCCAGATAAAGAGGTGGCTAGAAGAGAAACAGAAGATTCAATGGTACATACCTCAAACACATCAATAATTTTGGTTATAAGAATTACTTTGCAGCAAGCCAAGGACTGCTCCTGTAAGCCACCTTGTATGAATTAAAACTAAGGTATTGTGTGAGCCAAAAATATGCAATAAAAGGGTGATAGATATATTTGAACAGACATGAAGAATAACAGTATTAATACTAAGAATCACTATTGTATATAACATGAGTTCGGTTCGGTCTCAGGTCTTTCCTGTCCTATTTAGTTTCTAGATATGTCTGTACCTTGAACTTCTTCCTTTCTGCTCAAAATAAAAATCTCTACACCAGTTGCATAATGAAATGTTAGAATGAAGCACTTTTCAGCAATGCAAGAAATTCCATTTTGTTGGAGAAAACGGGGGAAATGGAATTTCACATTTTCTATCCTATCCTAATGTAGTGTATTCAAGAGATAATGCCCAGGATTTAAGACAAATTGAGGTTTAACTGCAAAGCTTCATCAAGCTGGTTTGTAAATACTCCTAAAAATAATCACTTAAGCTGAAAAACAAATGTTTATTTTGCAAACCAGACAGCTGGTGGCACAACATTAGAAGCGATTGCTACATTGTAGATGGAAAAAACACGCACATAAAATAATTGCTAAATCATTATCTTAAACACTAAGCTCCAAGGAATTTTGAGTCACAGACTATAAATGTAAGAAAGAAGCATTGGGAAGCCATTTTTATTGTCTCCCCTTCCCCACCCTCAGCGAAAATTGGGACAGCACTACTCTGTGTAAGGGGTACACAGAGTGTAAGGATTAATACAACCTTATGCAAGCAAATATTTCTTGTGCAACAAGCAACAAAGTCTGTTAAGAAACCGCTGCTTTCCAACATTATTATACCTCATCCCCACAATTATAAGACATGAAAGCAGTTTAACTGGAAATAAGTTATCAGATTAAAGACATCTAGTGCACAGGATACCTTGCTGACTATATCTGCAACCCCAAAATATATCCCTGAGTGTAACCTCAGCTTCTATTGATGTTACAGACACATAGTACTCATAGGAAGAAGTTTCCATAAAGTTGAGGTGGATATCGTTCAAGCAACCTACATTCTACAATCTACCATTATGTCGGCAACCATGTTGTGTTGCTCAACTTCATCGGCCTTGCCAGCAGACTGAGCCAGACAGCAGCCAATAAAAACAGAAGGCAACGCCATGGGCTAGTTACACAATGCAAAACGACTGTCTGACCTTTTCAGCTACTGATGTCAGGATGCATTGCAAACTAGTTAGCGTGACCTGCTGAAGGGAGACCAAAAAACAGAGGGCAAAACCTAATTGGTTTGGTATGCACATCACATTCAAATGCAGCGTTTTCATGCAAGCTGCTGAAATCGCAGGTGCTTCACTGCTGCACCACTCCTGCTGCTTCTACATTGCCAGGAACTAAGACATGGTCTGGCTCAGCATTACGTCCAAAACTGGGCTCATTGCTTGTTTCTCTCCAAGCAGACCACGACTTCGTTCTTGCTTACCACTCATGGTTTGTCTGGCAAGAAACAAACCACAAGTCTGGGTTCAGACACAACACTAAACTAGAATGTGGCTGGTTTCCCAGCAGGAGTAGGGGAAGAGCAAAGAGCCCACAATTTCAGCAGTGTACCTGTTCACATTAAACCAGAGTTTAGTTTAACTATGGTTTAAAGTGACATGCAAGTGAGGAAATGGTCATAAATCAAGATACAGTACTCTCGTGAAATTTCATAATAAACCCACTATAAACATGAGATAGGGATCCCTAAGGTAATGGGAAATCTGAACAGCTCCCAGACTATTTCCAGCACAGACTGAAATGTAGATTGCGTATTCCTTGATTACCCTACCAAGGTATGCTCTATCTGGGCGGAAAAATAGTCTGTGTGCTATTCAGATCTGGTATAGATGTGTGATACCTATATAAAAAAATCTACTTTTAGCTAACTATTCACAGTGGGGGAAGTCCCTTATTTGTCAGAAGACTTTTTTCTTTCTGAAAAATCTATCTAATAGGAAGATTCAATGATTCTGCACACTCACGGATAAAAAGGGAATAACTTTCTACCAATCTATCTTCCTTCATTTTACAATTGTGTAGGTCTGAATGGGACTTGATTTATTTAGCCAGGGCTGCTGACTACAAGGTCTCAGAACCCGCAACGTACAATATTTATTGACACGAGAGTTTCAGTTTATTAGAAATACTCAAAACCGGACTTGCAGTTAGGATGGGTAGTATGCCAGTCACATTGCTGATTTCTGAGTACAATAAAATTTACCAGCTGGCTCCCTAGTGCGTACTCAGGCTGGTGAAGCAAAGGTGAACAAAACCCACAAACATGCTGCACTTACTTTTGACATTCTGCTGAAATTTTTAACTCTTTGGTTCTAGAAAGGAAGACTTTAATCAGCGCTGTTAGATTTCCTGTTCGAGGATTATTCTCCACTAGGAGGAAGAATTGTACAGGTTACACTTCAGGTTCAAACATTACAGCTGTGATCCTATGTATACTTACTTGACCTAGGAATGAGCCAAACTGAGCCCAGTGGCACCTACTTCCTAACAAATGTGCTCAGAATCAAACTGCATATGGGCAAAATCCAGTATCTGAAGGGTAAGCAAGCAAGGGAGCCATGCCATGAGTTGGAGATCAGGGCCAATACAGGCTTTGAGGAAAACCTTTTTGGAGAGCCCATGTAACATGATCATAGCAGAACTTCCAGGAGTAGCCTCCCACATATGCCTCCCACAAGTATTCATAAAATTCTATAAAATTCAAATTGTTAAGTGTTCTTCATTGGCTTCATGGAAGTAGATATTAGGGGGCATAAATGGTGCCTTTGAAAAGAGATGCTTCACGATTTGTACTAAGTGGAAGCAGAGCACCACACCACTTTATGCAAACGCATGGAGGCCGTTCGTCTAAATCTAGCCCAAATTTAGAAGTTTCCACAGAATCTATATGTGAGACAGCACAGAGGCCACAAAGTCGAACCAGCATTTCTTATTTAATTGTTGTCCCTACCCCAGCTGTAACATTTATCATCTTTATCATCATCAATATGTTAAATTTATGAACTGCAGGTAAAATCTGAACAGGTTACAACCACTTTAAAATATTGTAAACTCTCAAACTGTGAGATCATGCTGTTGTGCATTTTTCTACAACTTCAAGTGGTGACCCATGATGTGAATAGAGAAGGGGTAAGGAAGCATCATAGCATAAGTAGTTCCTATATGTTCTAAAGAGGGAGGGGAGAATTTAAAACAGATTTGCCATTTGGGGTGTCTCCCATAATATCCAGTTCTGCCATGTCCAGCTAGTAGCCATGACGGTTAAACAGAATCTATATTATAAGCCAGTCTAACAGCTCTTTGAAGTCATGTGGCAGGACAGAAATTTCAAAATTCATAATTAAGATTTCCAGTATGCCTACTCTGATCAAGACACTTCTTAAATTCAAAAGATGTTCTAGATAGGATCAAACATCAGAATTTCAAAAAAGGCAGCTAACACTGATTGCAAATTTTATGTATTCCGCCTCTGCTTTATCTCCCACACATATTCTCCTTTGAAAACAGTGCTTTAAAATCCTTTTCTTTTTTTAAAAAGGGGATGAAAAACAACCTGTTCTGCTACATCTTAATAAAGCTGTACCCAAGCCACTTCCTGTGACAGAACACAAAATAAAGCAAAAACCTGTGAAAACTTTATGTTCAAACAGCACATGCGGGCACAATATGTCTTCATATACCCTTGGGAGTGAAGCGAGGTTTTAAAAAACCCATGTACAGAGCACAGATGGGAGATATTAAATGCACCACAGATATAAAGGTTTATATAGAGCAGTGCGATTTACTAGGAACATTGACAGTACGAAGAACATGGAAATAAATGCCATAATCAAAATAGCCTCTTACCTAAAGACTTGCAGACCGAGACAGCAGCTTCTTCCAAAAGCTTTAACTCGGCACTGAAGAAAAAAGAAAAATTACTTAGAGCCAACAGTCAATGAGCTTGCCAATTCTGGTAATTAATAGGACATAATCATAAATTTTAAAAAAGGAAAGCAACTAACATCTGTTACTATGAAACATATTGTTCTTATGCGTTGCATTCTTAGACCTCCGATCAAAAACACAAGAGTAAGTGAAAATAAAAATATAAACACAATAAAAAAACATGAATTATAGTACTGTATAGCACAATGCAAACTAAAAACCACCCAATGTCTCTTTGACGCCAACTAAAGACTCACATGTTTTGAACTGCTTTTTTCTAGCTTTTTATTTTTTTATTATTATTCTGCTGGTGGTTTTTGTTGTAGCTGTTAGGGCTGGATGTTGTTGCATTAGCATGGTTACTGCTTTTATTGATGATTTTGTTGTACTGTGTTGTATTTCATTGTTGTCTGCTTTGAGAGTATTTACTCTTGGCCAAATAAATAAAAACTTGGAAGTGCTACATAATTTACTCAATCACAATAACCCCATAGCATACACTGGAATCCCAGGCCTGCAGAAAGTAGCTAACAATGGGTAGCTTGTTACTTTGGTGAAATGGCTAGCTAGCATGCCAGCAAGGCAAGTGAGCAAGAATATGTGCATTCTATTGACTTCATGACATCATGCAAACACTACTTTACCTTCTTGGGCTACCTCATTGCATCTGAATAACATTAAATGACAGGCCACTAGCTCCTGAGCTGTTGACTCTTAGGGAACATTTGCCATCTTTTCTGTGTATATAAAGGACCCAGATTTTGCTCCTGTTAGATACTGGCCGCACCTGTTGGAGCTCAATGTTACATCACCTGAACTAAGAACAGAACCTTCTCCATGGGCCCATACATTGTAGGGGACATAAGTGTTAGGATATTTCCGTTCCACCTTAAAAGGGAGCAGGATGTTTGTCACAGCCTGCATATTTCCTGTTCACAAGGATGTTTCTGTTGTGTCTATGCTTTCGTTCTCTCTCTGTGCCTGAGACATTGAAGCAGGCAGTCATGTTTTCTCTTTGTTCTGACCAACGCTGAATAAAGTTGTAAATAATGCTCTCCTGCGTGCATCTTTCGCTGTGCGAATTCTGCTGATAGAGTGTGCATCAGCTCTGGAATGTGGCAAGCTGTTTCTGGAGCTCATGTCGCTAATTGATTGATACTGCGTTTCTACGGGAGGTCGATGGACGTCCGGAGACAGCGTGGGGGCATGATGGCTTTTGTCTCCCTGGCAGTACCCCAACAATAAGTACCGTAATCCAAATTCACCTTATGCTTCCAGAACGGCAGAGCATGTTAACAGTTTCACTGACAACATTTGATAGCTATAAACCACCATTTACCCAGAATGTTTAAATTGTGAAGAATTTCGCCTTTATAGTGAAGGTGCTATTCTAATTTTAAAGGTATGTCTGCATGAAAGCTTCCCATCTCACCCCTTTTTACTAGTGGAAATGTAAGAGGCTATCCCTCTAAAAATATAGGTGGGGCATCTATGCCCCTTCAGATGTTGCCCGTCATATCTGTGAATTGGTTGTGCTGCCTTGGCTGATGGAAACTGAACTCCAACATCATCTGGAGGGCCACAGGTTCGACATCCCTACTGCAGGTGCACAAACAATGTGTAGTGGGGAAATCGCACATCAACATCACTTAGAACTGCCTCCACTGATGCGTCTCCAGTGCTGAATCATGTCCTCAGTATATATAAGCAGAATACTAGTAAGGATAGTAAGTGAGCACAATTGTGACCATAGGGTTGTCTCCAAATATGTCCAATGGGCAAATCTATGAACACACAAGTGTTTCAATATCACTCAGTGAGTCTGTGACTAAAGTCGAGCTTGATCCCGGGTCATCTTGCAACTATATGTGTCTGAATAAAAAATGGTGGTTGCATTATTACTGTCTCTTTCCCTCTTCCCTCACAGATTTCTGCATTCCAGCATAATCCAACAGTGACCCTGATCAAGGGATTGAACTGATCACACCTATAATCAAGTTTATTTAGATGTTGCTTTTCCAAATAATGCCCACAAATAAAGCAGCTCATAAGAACACTAAACAATTACTTTAAAAATGTACAACGAAAGCATAACACGTAAATATATCCCAGGTCTATGCCCAGGTTTCATCAGGAGGCTTTGATGTAAACTTTTAAAACAGATGCCCCTACTTCCCTGTAGGACCAAGGAGCATCTGGAAGTCATTTAAATACATAAATGCCACCGTATGGGTGACTAGAAGCATGGCTCATTCTACTAAAGCTTGCCTCTGTGTACCTATCACTTCTAGAGACATGCAAGCCTGCAAAAGTACAGTCCCTCAAGATCTAGGGCCTGTATATAAATTAAGAACAGCACAAGGCCTGTCCACAGGCTTAAAATCAAAGGCCTGCAGAAATGCTCATAAGAGGAAATATGCTGGTGGAGAATGGCCACCTTAGATTTTGGGTTTTTTAAAAAAATGGAAATGAGTTCTGCCCTAAAAAGTAAGAATTCAAGGACTTCTGCACACATTGCAAAAGTATATGATGCAGCTTTTAAAGATGTATGCACACATGGTAGAAACCCCAAACCAATGGAATGGATACATATGTTTACATTCACCACCTTAAAAAAAATATTATACTACACTTTTTATACTTATTTAACAATATACAAAAGCACAAAAAAATTCAGGCATTGACTGATTTACTCACATCCAACTGATGTGTGACTGTACACATGTGCATTGCGGTGACCTGAAAGTGGCCGGAAAGGGGGAGTAATGGAGGCACGGTGTAATGGGGCATGGCGGGCTTATGCGTGCTCCACCGTCATGCAAGCCCTAAGGAAATCAGGGGTTGCTTATATTTGCAAGATAATTTTAATATTTTAATTAATTTTAATCTATTGCATTATATAAAAATATAATTTATGTTCTATTTTCTTATGATATTGTTACTCTAGGAGTGAGAAAGCTCCAAAACAATTACAAATTAACTATTTGTTTTTTATAACTGCAGTGGTACCTCGGGTTACATATGCTTCAGGTTACATACGCTTCAGGTTACAGACTCCGCTAACCCAGAAATAGTACCTTTGCTTCAGGATGAGAACAGAAATCGTGCTCCGGTGGCGCAGCAGCAGGAGGAGGCCCCATTAGCTAAAGTGGTGCTTCAGGTTAAGAACATTTTCAGGTTAAGAACAGACCTCCGGAACGAATTAAGTACTTAACCCGAGGTACCACTGTAATAAAGGTTGACCAAAATGTTTCAAATACAAATAACTGTGAACATTTGGCAAGTCTGGACACCACAACATCACATCGTGTTTTGTTAAACCAGCTTTTTCCGTGAGAATTTTCTGTGCGCACCTTTCGGTGGCAATTAATATTTTTGCTACTGTTATTAAGTTTCCAGCTAGTTGTACTTCAAATAACCTAATAGAATATTATGCTCAATGCCCGGTCTATACATTATTTACTTCCCACAACTTATCGTTTCCAGACTGCAGGCAAGACATAAGGATGGCAGGTAGTAGAGCGCTACTCACTATATTGAGAGGGGTGTTTAATTTATTTTTAAATTACAATCAAAGTCTTGTGCCTCCAAAAGCCGAATTTGCATACATTTGATCACTTTGCATTATTTATATTGCTTTTGCCAGTCTTAGTAAAAAGCAAACAGTCATGCAGGGTATTGAAGCTCTGCTCATGAACACCAGAGATGCTGCTCAGCCCTCACCTGGCTTCTCAGGTTCTACCAGGCATTTCCCTGCACACTTTTAATCTCGCCTTCAAACCTAGAAATTTGCTTTTGAAAATGAAAGCCAAGAATCTCAGCATGCTGAATCCCATGCTGAAATGCCAAATTTAAAGTAACTGCATCGAGCCATTCAGCATTACACAATGCTTAGGGAATGGGTCAGCAAACTTTTTCAGCAGGGGGCCGGTCCACCGTCCCTCAGACCTTGTAGAGGGCCGGACTATATTTTGAAGGGGAAAAAATATGAACAAATTCCTATGCCCCACAAATAACCCAGAGATGCATTTTAAAGAAAAGGACACATTCTGCTCATGTAAAAAACACGCTGATTCCTGGACCGTCTGCAGGCCGGATTTACATAGCTGTCAAGTGTCCCTTATTTGAAGGGACAGTCCCTTATTCCAGGGCCATGTCCCGCTGCTATCCCTTATTGATAGATGTCCCTTAAATGTCCCTTAAATGATGTCCCTTAAATTTCAAAGGAAGCAGCTGCTCTCCCTCCCTCCCTGCCGGCCAGGGAGGAGGGAGGCTCCAACTGTGTTGCTTGGCTGTGTTGCTCACCCAATAAGAAGTCTAAGAGCGACTGGGGGGTTGGAGCTTGCATGCCTTGTGTGTGGCTAGTTAATGCAAGCTGAGGGGTTTTTTGAATGCTGGACGCCATTTTGTTGCACGTGCTGCTGCAAACTTTGCAGTGCAAAGCCAGGCCGGGGAGCCATCTTAAGTTGAGGCTGCATAGGCCTTGTGGTGCATGTGATTCAGATTCTATTCAGTTGAACCTCTGGTTACAAAGTTGGTTGGACAGTGTTCTCGAAGCTACCAGCATGAGTTTGACCAGACTGCAGGAGGACAGGAAGACTGGAGTGCCTGGAACAGGTGAGGCTGCAGGTCCCTTATTTTGGCTGCTGGTCCCTTATTTTCAAGGCTGCTGGTCCCTTATTTTCAAATCTGTAAGTTGACAGCTATGCGGATTTAGAAGGTGATTAGGCCGGATCCAGACCCTGGGCCTTAGTTTGCCTACCCATGGCTTAAGGGGAGTGGACATCAGGGATAAGCCAGTGCTGAGATGCTCTGGAAATTCCTTTCTTCCCAAAATTAAGAGTAGGCTGTTCACCACCCACTTTGTGTAAACAAAATCTGGAGAAGGTCAAACTGCGCTTACCGCAGAAATCCACTTGAGAGCTATCCTGAAGCTCAAGTATTTCCTCATGCAATAATGCCTTTGCCGTTGCTATTAAAAACGGGATAGTTATATATCCTCCCCACATGTTGTCAAAGGGATTTCTCACTTTAGAAGTAGTAGAGGTGCATGCTGAAGCCCCAATCTCTCCAGGGGATTATTATGTAAAGCAAAGTCATTTCAGGGAATTCTGGATTTCCCACTCATCTTCAAGTCAAATTAAGAATTATGGGGATAAGATTCAATAAACTGGCTTATTGTTAAACTGCAAAAACCTCAAAGCGGTTTAGAAGAATGTAAAACAGTAAGATTGAGAAAAATGCAGAAACATACTTTAAAACATTCAAAAGTTAAAACACTAGAACAAATTTAAATTAAATTTGAACCCACATGCCTAATTTTGCACATAACACTAAGCCAGATCATGGTTTAGCTATGGATACTGCAGCAACAACAAGATCAGGGAAGAAGTGAACAAGCCATTATTTTCACTTTGTACACTAGATCGTCCATGCTTAGCTATGGTTTAGCTTAGTGTTATGTGCAAACAAGAGCCTAGCAGCCACCCACGAGAAACAATTACATGTTACATTAATATGGGGGACAGGAGAGCAAAAAGTATCCTTCTCACCAACCAATTATTTCCTTCAAATCCCCCCTAGCCATTTTTATTTGTCATTTTCCTTCCATCTGAGATTCAACCGCAGAATGAACGCAGATGAGGTAGCAGCATCTACTGGGAAAGTCACCAGGCACAACACCATCCCCATCCTTCCTACCCGATGATTCTCTCCTGTTAAATCACACATATAGCCACAAATGGCATTTATATTAGGCAACACATCAGTGTTTTAGTGAATACCCATTTGCCTATTATTTTAATAAAATCAGTAAAACAGCATTTTTAATGCAGCATTACATTCTGAAACTCTTAATATATGTAATGATTTCTACAGATTTATACACGCCCAACCCCAGGGATGGAGGGACGCGGGTGGCGCTGTGGGTTAAACCACAGAGCCTAGGACTTGCTGATCAGAAGGTCGGCGGTTCGTATCCCTGCGACAGGGTGAGCTCCCATTGCTCAGTCCCTGCTCCTGCCAACCTAGCAGTTCGAAAGCATGTCAAAGTGCAAGTAGATAAATAGGAACCGCTCCGGCGGGAAAGTAAACAGTGTTTCCGTGCGCTGCTCTGGTTCACCAGAAACGGCTTAGTCATGCTGGCCACATGACCCGGAAGCTGTCTGCGGACAAACGCTGGCTCCCTCGGCCCATAGAGCGAGATGAGCACCGTAACCCCAGAGTCGGTCACGACTGGACCTAATGGGCAGGGGTACCTTTACCTTATACCTTTAACCCCAGGGATATTCAAGACCCTACCCTCAAAGATTCAACGCTTAAACTTAAAACAAAAAACCCAACAAATATTGATTCTAGCTCTTTTGCTTGCTGAGATACAAGCGAAAACAGGCAGACATACTCTATACAACTTGTTGGGAAGTCAACCTCTTTCCACCATCCAGAGTTCTGACCAATGAGCACAATTATAATGGGGTGACTGACAAGCATTTGACACCTTAAAAATGTTCTTAATAGTAAAACATTTAATGTGTTAAAAAAAGTGTAACAAAATAACTGAAATACCAGGTTCTTTGCATTTTGTTTTGTCTTTTTCACACTGAAGGGATTCTCCTCCTCTCTCTCACAAACACACACATCACATTAGACAAAAATTGCTGGCTCTAAATCTGGAATTATATCCAAAGTTATTCCATGTAATTGCTTAGAAAGGTTTCCTTAACTTGCCATCCTCCAGGCTGAACAAAGACCCCTGGGGGTTCAACGTGCTGTTTTTCCTGCTTGCCCCCAATTTGTTAGCCACCTGGCAGGACACAAAGCACACCTTGTGGGGTACATTTGGTGGGTCACAACTTTATGCACTCTTATTGTATGTCAATCAAGTTAGGAGTGTGCCTTACACCTTGGAAATGCCTCCTGAGGATCATGACAAATATTGTCACCACTAATAGTTTCAGCAGCGCCCTATCATACAAGCACACAAGTCAACCTACAATATAGACCAGATATAACTTCACACACGCAAGCAGAGCAGGGCCAGTGGAGGCAGGTTATTAATACAAAGCTAAGAAGTCCAAAGCATCCTATTGATTACATGCAAGAAGTGTTAAAGCTTCATCTCCTAGGTGGTCCCTTTTCTCAGTCCAAGGAACAGACAGCTACAATTAAAAACAAATGGTAAGAAGAAGAAAAAGGAAGAACGAATGCTTCACAATCTACACCCATTACAATTCTCTCAATCAGAAAAATCAGGACTTCCCAAATTTCCCCCACATTTTAAAGCAGTCCAGCTGGCTGCTTGTCATGAAGATATATCACTTCCTGACACAGAATGTTTTTAGGCTACAGATCTGCTAACAAGCTTCTGTGAGAAGCTTTCAAATTTTTATTTTTTCCCTTTTGAAAACAAAGTGTTGCCTTCAAGTGGCATGATGGGCTTATGGTTGCTCAAAACCATATAGCTATGCAAAGCGCTCTTTGCCATTCAATAACCTCTAGTTCTGAAGACCTTGGTCTGAGTGCTCTGTTTTGCAGCCATAACAGCAGCCTACCTTGTTTTAAAGAGAAATTGACTCATGAGAACTGTGCTGTACGCCCACATGGGTAACGTAACAGGGCTGGGAACTAAACGCTGTAGAACAGAAGATGGCAACTTTCTGGTCATGAGCCAAGTGCATCCTGCTGGCAGAAGATATACTTCCACTAGATTAGATGATTACCACAATGCAGTTCGGTTTTACTGTTTTGTTTTCATTGGCATAGAGGTAGCACAATTTAGAAACTAAACTAAAAAAAACCTACGCATTTTTATAATGTTTTTGCAGAAACAATATATTTATGCAATTAATATATTTACCAAGTAAATTAGGAAAAAGATGAGAAACAAATAAAAAGAAGGACCTTTATAAATGTATCAAATATGTCAAAAATATGGTTCCACCTTATCTACACTGTATATATTTCTAGAAAGGTAAGTCTGAACAAACTCCATCTTGAAGTTTCTAAATCGTTAGAATGACAAGAATTGCCAACTGAAACTGTACTATGAGGCAGCATGTTTATGCTGGATAAAAGAATGGATAAAATTAGAAAACAATGAACTACTCGATCTAGAAGGTTTTGATAACAGATTTGGATGGCACGCGTATCTTTGGTGTGATAAAAAGAGGGTTCACAAAGGATTTGGGAATCACATCTTCAGGGGTTCTTTAATAGAGGTATGGGAAAGATACAAAAATATATTGGAACCCAAAATTCCGCACTGGTTGTCTCCGTTAGAGGTAATGTGTGTTAAAAAACTAACATGAGGAAAAAATGGGGTACGTATGGTGAATTGGTGATTAATGAAGGAGGGAAATGGAAAATGAAGCCATATGAACAAGTAAAAATGCTTATGTATGACTGGCTGCATTATCGTCAGGTAAATGAAATATTTAAAAAAGATTTGAAGGAAAAAGGCTATGTGAAAAGGGAATCGATTTTCCAAAAGGATATAATAAACAATGAGTATAAAACTCTGTCAAAAATGTATAGGATATTGCTGGAATGGCACACTAAGGATGAAGAGGTTAAATCGGTAATGATACAATGGGCAAAGGATTTTGGGTATAATATTCAATTCGATGAATGGGGAAAACTGTGGAAAGAGAATATGAAATTTACGGCATGTACGTTATTGAAAGAGAATGTAATGAAAATGTTTTATAGATGGTACATGACTCCTGTAAAATTAGCGAAGATGTATAAGGTCGATAACAAATGCTGGAAATGCAAAGATAAAGAAGGGACGTTCTTTCATCAGTGGTGGGAATGTAAGAAAGTTAAAAGCTTTTGGGAAATGATTTATAATGAGATGAAAAAAATATTAAGATATACTTTTGTGAAAAAACCAGAAGCTTTTCTTTTAGGTATTGTAGGAAAGGACATAAGAAGAAAGGACTATAAGCTTTTCCAATACGCAGCAACGGCAGCCAGAATCCTGTTGGCCCAAAAGTGGAAACAAGAGGAGATACAGACGATAGAAGAATGGAGATTAAAATTGATAGACTATGCCGAACTGGACAAATTAACTGGGAAAATTAGATATACTAAAGACCAAAAGTTCATCGAGGACTGGGGAAAATTGGTGGATTATCTGAAAAACATTTGTGGTATAAACACAACGTTAGTGGGATTTCAAGAGGCACTGTAAAAATACAAATAAGTATTGTTTATAAAAAAAAAAAAATGGGAATAAGGAGGAATAATGGCAATATGGAAAAAGGGAATGTGTACTAAAGGTATAAGTATGAATGATCTCAGAGGCGCTGAAGGTAGTTCAAAACAGGTATAATATGTTGTATTCGATATAAAATGTATAACTGGATGAAAACTAATAAATTTATTTACAAAAAAAAAAAAAAGAATTGCCAACTGCAGCACTTGTTATTTTATCAGTACTATTCTATTACTAGAAAGAAATAAGAGAAGTGGTGGTTTTCAGGTGTAGCCTGGTAATCTGAATAGGTTTTGTGCAGATGTACGACTGTCAATTTCTTAACCATGCTTAATTAATAAGAGGGCCGCAGGTTTGCGTGTTCCCTTATATCACACAATGTCATTCACCCCTTACATTTAGGATTGTATCTGCACTAATGTTAGCTATGATTAAAGGTAAAGGTATCTATCCCTGCCCGTACGGGCCAGTCGTGTCCGACTCTAGGGTTGTGCGCCCATCTCACTTAAGAGGCCAGGGGCCAGCGCTGTCCGGAGACACTTCCGGGTCACGTGGCTAGCGTGACGAAGCTGCTCTGGCGAGCCAGCACCAGCGCAGCACACGGAAACGCCGTTTACCTTCCCGCTAGAAAGCGGTACCTATTTATCTACTTGCACTTAGGGGTGCTTTCGAACTGCTAGGTGGGCAGGAGCTGGGACCGAAAGACGGGAGCTCACCCCGCCGCGGGGATTCGAACTGCCGACCATGCGATTGGCAAGTCCTAGGCACTGAGGTTTTACCCAAAGCGCCACCCGCGTTCCTAACTAGCTATGATAAACAGTAGCCAGATTCCTCTTAGCAGGGTTTTGCAAGTCTGCTTTAAACCCTGGTTAAAGGTCCATAATTCCCTGACTGTTGCCTGGCTCTACATACCTGTTTCCCCTGCCCTCCAAAGCAGCACATGTTGGAGTGTGATGGCTGCAACCTATAACTATTTTGTCTTCATAATGACAAGACTTTACTCCTTTCCGAATCTTTCAAATGCAACCGCATTCCAGATTCTTTTCTATCCATCAGTGGCATTTTCAATTTTTTCCACAATTTCCCAGGTTGAGTAACTGAAAAATTCATCTATTAACTATTATTTATTTCACCCGAGTACTCATTAACAAAAAGGTATTTCACTAATTTATCTAAGATGGTGTCCCAGTGAATAATTTTAACATTCTCCCTTTACTGAAATCTATATACCTAAGACCTCCAAGAGGGTGTCAATACACAAGTCGTTCAGGAAGCTATGACAAGCCTTCCAAGGAAATGCAGAGGCAACTGTCATATAAACAGTAAGAGTTACATTCTGGGAGGGGGGGGGGAATAACCACAAATGGTGGAAAAATTCCCTAAATAATTTTTCTGTTAAGGCGACAGAAGATGAACTATTCTACCTACTTGCACAGAAAATGCACACGCATGTCATCAGCCCAGATTCATGAAGTGGCACAGGAGCAGGAACACCAACACCACCTATTTATTACATTTGCTTTGCACCACAATCCTTACGGAAGTCCTGCTCAAGTAAAAAATGAATGAATGAACACCAAGATGGAAACACAGTTTTCTAGTATGGATCCTTTCATTAGCCCACAGAGTGGCACTGTTAGACTTCAAACTGCTTTCCGATTCTGAATAACTAACCTGGGGGAGGACCTGCTATTTCACAGGCAGTAAAAGTTCACTTAGGAGACCGATAGCTGTTCAATAATTTGAACTTAAAGATACAGTAGATTCTGTTAAACTAGACTTAAGCAACATTGATTTGGGGCTTAAAATGCAATGTGTTAATAAAATGTTAGATTATCTCACATGCATGTACAGTAAGGACAGGCAACTGGAATTTTTAAAACGAAATCCAGCCAAGCAGGACCTCCTTCTCCAAAGGACCACACACACACCAATATGCACCTCAGGCACTTTCTCTCAAGATGAAACATGGGTTATGTCTCTTTCAATCATTTTAATCTGCAGGGTGAACACCATGAGGCCTTAAGCACAACCCTCCCCTTATGCGCAAGCTAAGACAAAGACAAGTGGCAGTGGCCAACTGAAATGTCTATTATATTATCACACAAGCAAGCACACAAACAAGAAAACAACTGAAACATCTACAATTGAAACATCTAAAAGCAATTCCAATACAGTTGGCAGAATGGGAAAGTTATCCACTTAAAATGCTTGGTCTTGGTAGGTGCTGAAAAGACAACAGAGAGGGTATCTGTTTAAAATTTCACAGGAGGGAATTCCAAAAGCCTGCACCTACAAAGTGCACTGATCAACTGGGTTATATAAGGGGTAAGACTATCTTTCAGGTAGCGTTGCTTTGACCGTAACCTAGGCTGAAGGCTGCATGTGGTGCCTAGTTTATATATCTGAGTTTCGAACACTCCTTTCAGATATCTTGGTCCCAAGCTGTACACCAAAACCAGCACCTTGAACTGATCCCAAGATGCTGCAGCAAATTTTTGCACTGGCCTGCTCACTGCAGATTGCAGTGAATGTGGATGTTGTGTCAAAATTGCTATGGAGCAGGGGTAAGCAACCTAAAGGCCCAATCGCCTTCTAAATCCAGCCCGCAGACGGTCCAGGAATCAGCATGTTTTTACATGAGCAGAATGTGTCCTTTTATTTAAAATGCATCTCTGGGCTATTTGTGGGGCCTGGCTGGTGTTTTTACATGAGTAGAATGTGTGCGTTTATTTTAAATGCATCTCTGGGTTATTTGTGGGGCACAGAAATTCGTTCATTTCCCCATGTGGCCCACCACATGGTCTGAGGGACAGTGGACAGCTGAAAAGGGTTGCTGACCCCTGCTATACAGGGTCTAAAACTCCATGTCCTGGGTAGATGTTAACAGATGTCGGACAATTTGAAAAGCTCCACTGGACAGCCACTTGAGGATGTAATAGAGGCAAATAAGTGAGTCTTTTTCACTGCTCTCACCATAACAGAGTAGGCAAAGTTATGTTGTCAGATCTGCTTAGTCAGCTTCACAGCACATCTTTCACCTGCACTACAGCAGCCATCCAGCCTGTTTCTTTGGCCTTCCTTACCTGATATACCAAGGGCTTCAACAGGGTCACTTGCTCTACCTACTAGAACCCCCATCCCACCCGAGCTTTCATAAATTCATTAAGATTCTATTGGTCTCTGGTGAGGACAATTTTAACCTGTTCACCCAAGCATCTCTTGCTGCTCACACTTTGGACAGGGTTAAGGAGCTCTTTGCCTCATTTTGGACTGATGTGGAAGTAGCCAATGTTACTGGTTCTTCAAACACTTGCTCAGAAGAAAATATGGTCCCTGTAAAAATTAGTTACAAACCAAAGATCCACAGTTATACTCCAAGAAAAAAATATAGGTGTCTGAAAAATAGCTTGTGAGGTTGAAAAAATCCTGCCTACCTATCTACCATGGGATAGAAGACAGTTAGCATACCAAAGGAAGACTTGATTTGCCTCAGAGTTGGGCTCAAACATGCAAATACATATTTATACTTAGATGATTGGCAACTGAATATGAGAACTGGCTGCACTGAAAAGCACTGTGTTTCACAGAATATTAAAGATATGTTGGTGTTACGTGTAAGATCAAATACTCAGAAGTGAACAATGAATGTTACAGGCATCAGTATGAAGTCAGGAACCAACACTCACATAATGGCATAACCAGAAGAAATACCATGAATTAATTCTTCAAGGAACAGCTAGTACTCAGTACCCATCTGCAATGTGCTAACCATTGTTTACCAAAGATGATAGGAGAAAAAGACATTTTCCATAAATGATGCATATATTCCCTACATGTTTTAAAAAAAAGAATGATACTTATCAACAGTAATCTGAGTTTTAACTGATGGGCTTTCAATGCTACTCTTGGGAAAACTTTGCACAATCCATGGTAATTATCTCACACAGCTACTTAATTTTAATTGTTTCACAACAATGGCAATAATAAGTGACTACACAGTCGAAGTGATGTTAAATTAAGTCAAGCAACATTTATAAGCTTGACAAAGAAAATTCACCCTGCCTTGCAGGTTTAAACCACATTCTCCAGGTTGAAGTGAAGGACTCTGGAGCAAAGGTTTCAACAAGTTTACACCTGCTAGGTATGTCAAGGTAAAGCCTGCACCGACAGTGACCAAGATTCCTATTGCTACCAAGCTAAGGAACCAGAACCATTTCCATCTATACTACAGGACTCAATAGTGAATATTACTAGTATCACTGCTGTTTCTGCACACTTGGGTCTCTCCAAGACAAATGGCAAGGATGCCAAGATCAATATTCCCTTAAACAAACAATAAGAAATAAACAAGGAAGTGCTTACCTATAGTTAGAGCACAGAATGACTGACTAGTTAGGGATAGGGAAGAATGGTTTTCTTTTTTTTTTTCACGGTGGGAGATGGAGAAGTGAAAAAGACAATAAAAGGAGATGGTTTCCAACTTATTAAAGGAGGGCCAAACTGAACAAAACAGCATTCAGTAGGGAAAGGCAGGACAACTGGTGAGGATAGGAAGGATTAAAGAAGGACTGGGAAACCTGTGGCCCACCAAATATTGTTGCACTTCAACACTCGTTACTCCAGCCAGCATACCCAATATTCAGGGGCAATGGGAGGTTTCTTCCAACATCTGCAGGACCACAGATTATCATCAAAGCCACATAAAGGAAATGCATATGAATATTTTTGTTCATTAGTCACACTTGTACTGATTGTGAACTTCACCTAGCTCCCACAGACCAAGGGCAATTAACCATGGATCAGGGAAGAGAGATGTACAGTGGTGCCTTGCAAGACGAAAAGAATCCGTTCCGCGATTCTCTTCGTCTAGCGGTTTTTTCGTCTTGCGAAGCAAGCCCATTGACAGCTTAGCGGATTAGCGCTATTAGCGGTTTAGCGGCTTTTAGCAGATCAGCTGATAAGCGGCTTATCAGCGAATCAGCTGATAAGCGGCTTAGGGCTTAGGAAAAGGGGGGGGGGAGGAAAAAACCCCGCAGGAACTCGCAAGACATTTTCGTCTTGCGAAGCAAACCCTTTCGTCTAGCGGGTTTTCTGTCTTGCGAGGCGTTCGTCTTGCGGGGCACCACTGTACCCCTCAGCTTGTACAGGACCACTCACACAAAGTATTGCTTTATGGAGAGAAGATTGCGAAAAGCTTTCAAATGATATTTTATTTAGACATACCACATTGTACATACCAGTTTCCTCTCCCCACATACCCATCTAGATAAGGCCACTAAAATAGTTTTAAAACCACACCTGTTTAACAATTGCACACAATAGCAGAACTGACATGTTAACAATAACAAAAAGGAACACTACAAACGGTGACTTGAGTGACTTCACGTTAAAAATCTGAAAATGTTTTTTGTTAAAATCATTTTGCTATAGCTCACAGTTGTCATCTAGTGTCACAACTGTATATTGCAATTTACAACACATTCAAAACGTTTTATTCGCAGCTGCATAGCTGAGTCCCTGAACATTCATTTCAGTTTTTCTTCATGCTGCCTGTCAGGGTATCTGAACAAGTGCATATACACCCACAGATGCAGCTCCATTATTTTTTAGAAAAAATAGGCTACGTATTAGGCCAACCTAGCAGATGAGTGAGGGAACAGCAGGTAAAAATTAGCCATGACCAAACAGAGTGGGAACACAGTCCAAAACGCATTTTGAAAGAGTACAAATAGAAAAATGTGCTCACATGTTTGAAACAGTATGTTATTTTGATAAAAGCAGGTTGGAGGCTCATTGAAATCTACATGCTGAAGGGTTTTATTACTTCCTTGCCCATAGGAGTAGCCTTAACCCCCCAAGATACAAACACAGGAGGTGATCATTTAATGCAGGGGTTCCATTCCTGGCCCCCATGGCCCATTTTGTCTTCTCCCAAAAGGACCCACGCATCGGCGATCACATGTCAATTGGGCACACCGAAAATGGCTGCTGCCTGTACCAGACCACAAAAGTATAGGTGCTAGAGAGGAGAGGGGCAAGCACCCCAACAAGCAAGTAGCTGAATGAAGGAAAGGCACTTAGCACGCACAAATGGTAACTGAATCAAACTGGGAATTAAAATAAGGCTGCAATCCTGAACATACTTGCTTGAAAGTTAACTCCATGTCTCTACACATCATTTTCCCTATATGGGCTCACATTGGTACAGTTAGCGGGAGAAATAAACTATGTGTTTGGTCATGAAGACAGCACACATGTGCACATGTTAAGAAGGGGCAAGTGGCAGCAATGAACACAGATCTGCATGGAGCCTTTTACTTATACATGCACAGAAGAAACATTATGTGCCAAGCAGCCGTAAGAGTTGGCGAACAGAGCAGTGGTGTTTGTTCAGTAAAATGCACGATTAATTGTGGTATTTATCAGAACTGATGGGGGGAAGGAGTTTGTAAAGCAAATCATGCATTACTATTGTTAAATGAGTAAGAGTTCAACCTTATTTTTAACTTGTGAAGCACTCAAGCACTCAAGTTTTGTAGGCTAAGTTATTTCACTGGTAAAGAGCTGCAGAAGAGCAGAATGTATTAATGCAGACATTAAAATAAAATCTGGCTGGTTCAACCATGATTTACTGCTAGGAGAGTTAGGCTTGTGCAAACACTGATACACAGGGTATTTTGTGGTAAACTATAGCTTGCCTGCAAACCAGTCTGAACTGGCTTGCAGGCAAGCAAATGTTTATGCAAACCATGGTTTGTCAATTCAGAAGTCACAGAAAACTATGGTCATATCTGTTAAAGGAAAATCAGAGTGTGTGAAAGGAAGAGGAGAGGAGAGTGTGCGTGGATATCTATTTGTGTGTGCTGGGAAGCTGCACCCAAACACAGCTTCTTCATGTAAGAACAAATAGTAAAACAAGACAGGTGAGATATCATCACACACTTGATAATGTCTATGTGATTTGCATCCATTTTCTGCCTGGAAATTCTATTTATGTAAAAAACACTTTACATCTGAAGTGTCCATTAAGCTACAGTGTTTGCATGCTCTCTCAATTGCTCTCCTCTCATGCAGCAGCACCATCTAGTGCTAAGCACAACATAGTGCATTTTTAATCCATTCTCAGTTGCAAATGAATAATGGTTTTGATTAAAAAACACCACTTGGGAACCCAAAATCACGACACTCAAGTAACTCTCAGTTGAAAATGAACTTGGCATACACAAATAATACAGTAATATGGCTGAATTCATAGAAAGACTTCAACAATTAAATAAATACACTTTAAGCTCTTTAGATCTTCTATATTTACACCGATAGTTATTGTAAAGAATGAACAGGAATATGCTTTTTCATCTGAGCGTCTAAGAAGACATCCACAAATTAGTGAATGAGTTCATGACAAGCATCTTAACTTACCTCAACTCCCTTCGTGACACCTGGAAGTACCTTGATCCACAAATAACAGAAAGAAGAATGGCGATTACTGTCACTAGGTAGGGCTGCTAAATCACTGAAATGCGGCACTTGTGTCTCCCCTCCTTCCACTATTCTATCACTCCCTTCACCCAATCCCTTTTTTTCACCTGCTGAAAGGCAAAATCCTGCTTGCTACAGCAGATAAGGAATGAGGGTAGGCAAAAAGCACAGTGGCTGCATACTGTATCTGGGCTGAAGAGCTTTTCAAATAAAGAGGCACCATCTGCAGGCAGAGGGCTAGAAACACCTAGCTGCAAAATACAAGCAAATGAAAGTCACAACCACCCAAGAGCTTCAGACTACTTAAAATCTTTTACACATTTACTAAACGCCTTACCTGTTTGTTGGGGTATTAAAGCTAAAAGAGAGCAGTTGATTCCAGAATGGGTCATTCTCAGAGATTCTCTCTCGTCCTGACAATTTTTTTAAGTATTCGTTTTCCGGAAGCTCATTGACGCTGCTGCTAGTTGCTCCCATTTTATTATTATTTGGTCTGCACTTTAAGATTTCATGTCACTGAAGGAAAACCTATGAAAAGAATGGAGGGGGGGTTAAAATGCACTAATAGCACACTTCTATTTTGCAAAGAATACACAAAATAATATGAGAGAGAAATAAAATACTAATTTCATGCCACCCCACCCACAAAACTGGAGAATTAAACCAGACCAAAAGTTATTGATTTGTGAAATGAATGATCAGAAAATGCAACTGTTCAGGAATTGTAATAATCTGATATTGTATGGAGATAGTGCTACAGAAAATAAAATAGTTTTGCTGAATCTTTTTAATGATGTCCAAAACAAAAAACTGAACCCATATAGGAAACCTTTTATGGAAGGCCTTCTTCATTTCAAAGGAGGTTTGCAGTGCAAGGGCTGCTACCAAGAAGCACAATCCTAAAGCCCACTTGAACATGCTGAACTTTGAATCCTTGTCTCCAGCTGTAAGCATACACAATCCTATTACCTGAAAGTAGGTCCTATTGAACTTAGTGGGACACATTTCTAAGAAGACATGCATAGGACTTCACTCTTATTGAATGAAACAAAGATGCAAGAGGACCACATTATGTTCAGAGGTGGAACATGCCAAATGTACTTAGCATTATGTTGACAGAAATCAATGTGCTGCCTTTTCACCATCAGTGTTGCAGTAGTTTTGAACAAGGAACAGGCAGCTCAGATTCTTGGCTGTCAATTATGAATACAGTGGTACCTTGGCTTACATGCGCTTCAGGTTACATACGCTTCAGATTACAGACTCCGCTAACCCAGAAATATTACCTCAGGTTAAGAACTTTGCTTCAGGATGAGAACAGAAATCGTGCGGCGGTGGCGCAGCAGCAACAGGAGGCCCCATTAGCTAAAGTGGTCTTCAGATTAAGAACAGTTTCAGGTTAAGAAAAGACCTCCAGAACGAATTAAGTTCTTAACCTGAGGTACCACTGTACTTTAATCTAAAAGGGGACAACAAAATCTTTTCCAATTTAACTTTTCTGCTGTCAAATAGCTCTTACCTTCAGAAAGTCCTTCCTGACATGTACACAGAAACCCTCTGCTAAAAAAGGTAGCATTTGAATATCATTAAAGTTTCTGTGTGCCAAAAGACCTACTTACTTTTAGAATTTCTGATTGTCTTGCTGAGCAAATCTCATGTTCCCTTTAGATAGGGCACAACAGCCGCTACAAAATGAAAGATATAGAAAATACAAAGTTATTCAAGCAGCAGTGACAAGATTTCCTTTTTTGCTCACTCATATGGCATATTTACACACAGAGAATCAGTCCTCATGGAACACACCTCATCCAGTAAGTTACTAGGAAGTTAATTTGTAACCCTTTCTTACTCACTAATGCATCCTGTTTCATGGCAATTTAATAACTAGTGCAAACATCACCATCAAGCCACTGTTATGCAGGTGTCAAAGAACTTTCTCTCAGCGGTGGGAAAGCACACTAGAAGATCTGAAAGTTATTAATGGCAATATTTAATTCCCTCCCCCATATTACCCTCTACTTACTTATATTTCACTACTTACTTACTTATATTTCACTGTCTAAAGTTGCAGTCCCTTACGCTGTGCCCATTGGTGCCAGAATATCCCCAGACAATTGTGCCTCTGCTGCGTTTTTGTTCTGTTTTTTTAATCCTGGCAAGGCTTGCTTCAAAATAAAGTACAGTGGTACCTTGCAAGTCGAACGGAATCCATTCCGGAAGTCCGTTTGGCTTCCAAAACATTCAGAAACTGCGGGAGTTGCGTCGGACGTTTGGCTTCCAAAGAACATTCGCACTCACTTCCGGGTTTGTGGTATTCAGGAGCCAAAACGTTAGACTCAGAAGGCGTTCAGGATCCAAGGTACGACTGTACTTGCCAGCGGCTGCCCACTATCTTTATTTTCCCAGAATGTGAACCCAGAAGGTCAAATTGTTACATTTATTATACAAAGCCCTTAACAGCTTGGAACCAGGTTATTTGTGGGATCATCTTGCCCAATATATGCCCACACAACCACTTTGATGTACAGAACTGAAACTGTTATGGATGCCACATAATTCTCATTTCACACTTGTAATAATTTGTTTTAGAATGCTAGCACTCACACTTTGGTACTCCTTGGCTACTAACACCAGGCAAGCACCTTCACTCTACTCTTTTTTAGCACATCCTTAAAATATTTTTGTTCTAACAAACCCATCCAGACATATAGAGGTTATGTGCGCTTTATTTCTTTTCAGCAATTCTTGATTTTAATTGCCTTTCAAAAAAACCGAAAAATTGTTTTTAACTGTGAGCCAGAGGGCCATAGAGTCTTCGTTAAACTACTCAGCTCGGGGGCAGGAAGTCTCTGCAGGCAATTTCAGCTGGAGCAATGTATTGCCAGCTCAAAATGTCTGAAAACGCTCTCACGATCTGGACGCCACACAAGTTTCTGACAATTTACCAATATATTGTCCAGCTCTAGAAACAGGTAATCAAGCCTTTATTCCCTCCCAGTCTACCCGTGAACTCAATGTGTGAGGAGGTCTAAGCTCAGTGCTCCAGCCACATGGCTTTTGCAAGCCTCTCTCACATTCCTACAGCAATAGTTTAGGAACTTTTACCACTCTAGAACTAAGCTAGGTTTTACTGCCTGTGCAGCTTTTGTGAGTGATATATGGAAAGACACAGGAATCTCACTACTGGCTTGCCAACAGTACATGTGAAAAGAATATAGGAATATTAATAGACCACAAGCTTAACATGAGTCAACAGAGTGGTGCAGCAGCAAAAAAAAGGTAACACTATTCTAGGCTGCATCAACAGAAAGTGTTCAGGTCAATGAAGTCATAGTACCGCTCCAGTCTGCCTTGATCACACCACACCTAGAATACTGTTTCCAGTTCTGTACACCACAATTTAAGAAGGATATTGACAAACTGAAACATGTGCAGAGGAGGGCAGCCAAAATGATCTAGGGTTTGGAAACTAAGCCTTATAAGGAATGGTTGAAGGAGCTGGGTATGTTTAGCCTAGAAAATAAATATCTTCAAATATCTAAAGGGCTGTCCCATGGAAGAGGAAGCAAGCTTGTTTTCTCCTGCTTGGGAAGCTTTAAGTCACAAGAAAGGAGATTCCATCAGGAATAACTTTCTGAAGGCAAGAGCTATTTGACAGTGGAACAGACTTCTTCAGACAGTGGTGGACTCTCCTTCCTTGGAGGTTTTTTAGCAAAGACTGGATGGCCATTCCTGCATGGCAGGGGTTGGACTAGATGATCCTCAGGGTTTGTAAGTAAACCTATCAAACATGTAGTCTTTTCATTTGCTGGGGGAAGAGGGAAAGTCTGGAAGGAACTTTTAAAGGGAGAAATTGTGAAACTTACATAGAAGGTTTTACAGCCTATATTTCCACACTTTAACTTGCTGCTTATTTTGTGATTTTAAATCTCTGCTGGAGTTCTCTCAACAAATAGTACTTGCCCGTAACTTGGATCTTGGCCTCCAGGAATTTTCTTCTTTTTATATTTTTTCTTGAAACAACACTTCGAGAATTGTTAAGTCTATACAAACATTACATCCAAAAACTGCTGTACTGGCTGCTGAATGGCTACGATTGATGGCACTTGGGGTTTAAATGCTTGGCAGAAGTTGAACTTAACCCAGATTTCCTATTGGAGCAGCACACTTTCTGGATGCAATACCACTGAGACTCTAGAGTTTGGAAAATAAGAAAACTACATTTATTACAGAAAATACATGTTTGATAGGTCTTTCCTATCTAGCATATGCAAAAAGCCATGCTTGCTGTTTCATTTCAAGTATGTCTGTTCTGCAGAGAAGCATGGAGGAAGGAGGGAAGGGAGGAAGGGAGGTCAGCTCAGCAACCCTAAGAGAATCAGTCTAACACTGAAGGAAGTTCAATGGGTCAACGAGTCAGCACCAGGATAGTGTAGGAAACTCGGTGGCCCCGCTCTATCTACACTTCTCATGCAGTTACAGCAGTCTACAGCATAAGTGGAGTTGAAACTGACATTTCCAACACTAACTGAAACTCTAACCTAATGTTTTGCAACACACTATTCCGCAACCAAATGACTGCCTAAAGTCTGCCACAAATGCTTACAGTTATAATGCAAGTCTTCTGCAAAGACAATGTTGCTTGGGGATGGTGGCTGCCCATCCACTTCTACATTACAAAGTACAGTGGTGCCTCGCAAGACGAAAAGAATCCGTTCCGTGAGTCTCTTCGTCTAGCGGTTTTTTCGTCTTGCAAAGCAAGCCCATTGACGGCTTAGCGGATTAGCGCTATTAGCGGTTTAGCGGCTTTTAGCGGCTTAGCGGCTTAGAAAAAGGGGGGGAGGGGAAAAAACCCGCAGGAACTCGCAAGACATTTTCATCTTGCGAAGCAAGCCCATAGGAAATTCGTTTTGCGAAGCACCTCCAAAACGGAAAACTCTTTCGTCTAGCAAGTTTTCCGTCTTGCGAGGCATTCGTCTTGCGGGGCACCACTGTATATTTACAGTAATTTAAATTCCCTATCAATTCATTTAAGTTCACCCTGCCATATGCATCACTACCTATTTTAAATTACCATGAACCAGTACCACATTTTTGCAAGTTTGCAAAGTGTAGCAGTTGTCACAGAATACTATGGCATGATGTTAGAATACATTTTATCTGAAATTTTAATCCAGGGTGGTGCCTTTGCTGTTGTTTTTGTTTGTTTGTTTAATGTTTAGCTTCTATGTAAGGTCTACTTGGATATTCTGAGATTTCATTATTTTGATGCTGCACTAGAGTAGCAAAAATGTTCAAGCCAGATGCCTTCATTTTATGCATCTCCATTGACTGACAAACTATCCTGTTTTCCTACACCTTAGGAATTCACCTACATATACATCTTTAAATTCAGGTTTCTGCACTGCTTTATGAGCTACCCTAAAAGTTAATCATTATGACATAGCAGGAAAAAGTCATGAGTAGAAAGGGATCATTGCCATGTAAAACTCTTAACAATATCACTTTGACTTTCAGCCATACAAGTTAGAAAGCTGCCCATCCTATTTGCTTTCTGCTCACTGTCAGGGCATAAGCTAGGAAGACAAGTTACAACAAATGGTAAACTTCCAAATCCATAGTCAAAAATCATTAAAGTCAAACTTGAGCAAATCCACCATGACATGCCCTGTGGCTGCTACTACTTTTCCAGAATACCTATTAAATATCTTGGCACATGCACACAGACATACAATATCCCAGTTATATGGATCCTTTTGCTTTTGATATGTTTATGACTTGACAGGAAAATACTGATCATCATGATGAGACGGATGCACAAGGAGGGAGGGTTTCTACATTGCAAGGTCTTCTGGGAAGAGGGGCACATGTACCTGTGGTATACCTATCACACAGGATCAGGCCATCCATTTTCATGATGCAGGCAGCTTTCACCTTCCTATGAAGTTGCCTAGCATGCTCCATTTAAATTTGTTCTATCTATTCTGGTAGAGTCTCTCCTAAGACTCGTGCACAGGTCATTCCTGACCCTGCTGAAATTCTTTGCACTGGAGATGGGACTGAAGCAAGGGACCTCTGCATACAAAGCCCATGCTCCAGCACTGAATTATGGACCCTCATGCAACAGTGCCCCCACTCCCAAATGTAGTACTTTGCCTGCCTCGCCCCCATGGTGGGGAATGGGAAGAAACTAAGGGGTGCACTCAAGACACACCACTGGAGTTATGGGGCTAAACTGGCTCCAGGTCACTACCAACAAAACCTACTCTTTAACACATAACTCAATGCTAGGTTCTGCTTCTTGATAATATTACAGGGCAATCCTATACATGATTGCTCAGCAGAAAGTCCCACTGAGTTCAATGAGACTTAGAACTAATATATACAGTACTGGTGAGTTACTGTGGAACCTCTACTTACGGATGTAATCAGTTCCGGAGGTCCATCCATAAGTCGATCTGGGTTGCTGGCAGAAGCACCGTTGTGCACAGGTGCATTTGGTAGCAGTGTGCTTCTGCGCATGTGCAGACAGTGGCAACCACTTCTGCACGTGCGCAAATGGCAGAAGACACTTCTGCACTAGCGTGAATCGTGGCAAACCCGATATTTACTTCCGGGTTTGCCGCGGTTGCAACTTGGATCAGGCCCAAGTAGACGCGGTCATAAGTAGAGGTTCTACTGTAGAACATTATAAATACATTATAAAAAAATGTGACACTGGGGGCGCTGTACAGCAGTAAACGGAAAATTGCATTGTGAGCTATATAACTTTTCTTCTTAGCATTTTTTGTATATCAGTGTAGATCCAGCCTTCCTCCCCAGTATTAAATAGGACTGTTCTCTTAAGAGTGTGACAGAACATTTGAGAACTGTATTGTACATATCTCTAGATAATATTCAGCTTGACTTGATCACCTAACATCAGGAACACCCTGAAGTGTTTTCACCAGACATACATCTCTGACTAAGCAGACCTGAAGAACTTAAGTGGTGTTATATAGAGAACAGCTGAAGAAATACTACAAAATACACTTATTTGTAAACCAGACTGAGCAACAGGGGGCCTGGCAGTAGAAAGGAACACAAAAATAATGACATCTGCCATGTAAAAAAAGGATTTTAATGGAAATCAGGCAACAGATGCTCATAGAACAACCACTTCCAAAATGCTATTCTACTTTGTCCTATCAACTGTAATTGTGCAAGGTATTTCTCAGTATCTGTCCAATGTCTATTACTCTGCCTTCCTTCTTGCAAGGACCTTCAGGTGGCATGAACAAGGATCCCTCCCCACCCCACATTTTATCTTCTCAACAAGGTTTGGTGTAGAGAAACCAGGATACAAACTGAGTCTAGGCTGCCCAGTGAAGTTTCAAGGCCTCCTATGGATAGCTCAGTTGGTTAAAGCATGGTGCTGATAACACCAAGGTTGCAGGTTTGATCGCCATGTGGGACAGCTGCATATTCCTGCATTGCAGGGGATTGGACTAGATGATCCTCAGGGTACCTTCCAACTCTACAATTCTATGATTCACGCCATAATAAATTTGTTAGTCTTTAAAGTGCCACAAGGTTCTTTGTTCTTTTTGCTGCAACAAACTAAGACAGCTACCTTACTAGAAATTGCTTATAAGGACTGTTAAGATTCTGGCGGTGAGAAAATAAGATTGCATGCTGTTCCTGAATAAAACATATGGAAGAAAGTAGGACACAGAAGCAACACAACTGTCCACCTCCTTTCCTTTGGAGTGTTATCTCTTCAGTATGGAAAGCAAACTGTTGTATCCACAAATTTTTCAGCGTAATTTGGCTGGAAAGCAGCTTAAAGGCAAGTGCAGTATCCCTGGAAACGAAGGTAGATATGGTTCTCAGACTGATATATGGCAGCCTTTGCCAGTTAGTTGAGCCCTCAAATTTTATCTGCAGCAAGTAGGATTGTGCCTTTAGGATTGTATACCTACACTTGCTACCCTCACCACAGGTAGAAAAAAATAAGGGCACTGAGAGATCCCACATTCCGATAAATACAGTGGTACCTCAGGTTAAGAACTTAATTTGTTCCAGAGGTCTGTTCGTAACCTGAAACTGTTCTTAACCTGAGGTACCACTTTAGCTAATGGGGCCTCCACTGCCACCGCGCCACCGTTGTGTGATTTCTGTTCTCATCCTGAAGCAAAGTTCTTAACCCAAGGTACTATTTCTTGGTTAGCGGAGTCTGTAACCTGAAGCGTATGTAACCCGAGGTACCACCGTACAGGGATTCCATGGTTTAGTTTACAACTTTGACACATAATAAGGGGAACAAGGGAGGATGTTGCCCTAAGGAGAAGAACATGAACAGGCCCTAAAATTCTGGAAATAAGTACTGTACTGGGCAAAAGCAACCTGACACATTCTAAGCTTGTGGGATTCTCAGACTTAATATACATTTTACCTTTGGGTTATGAGTGTGAATGCTGCTGCTGCTTATGAGGGTTTCATTCTAAGCATCTTTTATTTACTACCCTTTTTCCTTGAGCCCTGAATACCAAAGTTAAAAAATATAATTTGTCAAGCAATGCAAAGCAAATAAAACCATTACGCCAACACTACAAAGCAGATGCAACACTTTTGCTCCCAAGTGCATAAAGGAATAGTGAAGTCAAATAGTTTCTGATTCTTCCAGTAGCAAGTCTGCAGGAATGGAACAAGTTAAGCAATTAGAAGACCATCACAGACTCAGAGAGTCAAGCTCACTGTAGCATATATAGCCCTAGAGGAAAAGGCAAGACACACCATCAAATCTTCTCTGCCGAATTAAAAAACTATGAAGAGCACCTCAGGCTACAAAAATGCAGAAATTGTAAAGCCTTTCACAGCGGTATACACATTTTACCAGCTGGCCTTTGGCAATAAACTGTTAGTTCTGCTATCTGGAAATGAGCTAGCAAGATAACCTATTAAGAGCACCGTGAGCGACAATGGAAATATAAGCTACCAAGTTACTGGGAGCCTGAACAGAAATTGTGAATTACGTAGTCATATTACCATAGTGCTACAGGACACCATATACACAGTATGCCTCCATAATGAGCAAGTGTATGCTTTGAGTATTTTATGGACTAGTAAAGGATACAAGTATCCAGCAAGTTTATACAAACTGTTCAGGAAAGGTGTATTTAAGATGCATTAAACTGTTTCCTTTCCCTGCTGAGAATGTGTACAATAAATTAATCTGGATGTAGAAAAGAACTGGAAATAGATGTCACTATCTCCTCAGTCACATTGCTAGTAAACTACAAAACTAGAAAAGGCACAAAAAAGACTACAGTACTCATAAACATTATGAAGCACTCTCAAACTGAAAATGGTTCTTTATGATCTTATTCTCCAGAAAGAGATTTACTCTAAGGAAAAAAAGAAAGTTGCAAGACAGCCACCCTACCAGGATATCTTATGTCCAGGTGTGTTTTGCTACTGGGACGGGTCCAATTGCGACCACATGGGCATTTCTGGATGCCAGGTTGGCACCTGACATCTCCATCTGGCTGGCCCCATCAGCTTTCTTATGCAGTTAAGCAGAAGAGCTTATTTATTGCATTTATACCCCACCTTTTCCTCCAATGGGTACATGGTTCACCCGCCTCACAAGTTAATCCCTACAACGGCCCTGCGAGGTAGGTTAAGAGGCTGTGACTGACTGTCACCCAGTGAGCTTCATGACACACTAACCACGACACCACACTGGCTTCCTAGACTTCTTCTACTATGGGGCAGCTATATAAATTAACTAGTTAAACAAATATGGGGAAAGCAAAATGCCACTTGGAGAAGGATCTGAAATATTTTCCTTGAAGCTTTCATTTGTTTTAATCCTGGATTGTTTTATTTGATGTTCTAATGTGTTGTAAACCACTTTGAGATGTTTTTTCTTTAAAATATAAAAGTATAGAAATGAAAATGAATAATGATAATTTAAAAATGTCATTGTGAAAAATATAAAGGTGCCTAGACATACTGTTGTGGCGACTGTAACTTAGGTTTAAGATGCCATTTGCTGATTAGCTTACATATCTGAGTTTCTAACACTGCTTAAGTCTCTGAGGAAACACTGTGGGGACTAGCACTGGCATAGTAAACATTCTGAAAGAAGCAAATGCAAGCTCAAGTGCAAAATCTCAGAATAAGCACCCACAAGGAAGGAAAGACTGAGGCAAATAATACAGCTTGCTGTGGACATTCACCCCAGTATACACCAGTTCTAAAACAGTAGGCCAGTTTAGATGCTCCTTACTCAGTGTACAAGCTGTGTACAATGACCATTCCATATGCACAACTCACAATGTGTTCACTGTCTACAAAGCACTGAAATCCCAAATCCAGTAACAACTCTATCACCATAACTGGAACTTCTCTACTGTGGTGGTGCTGGAAATTAAAGCCAGGGATTCAAGAACTTTGTATAGAATGGTCATAGTTTCTCTCTCATAATTTACCATGTTTACAAAATGCCCTTCCTCCCGGAAACTCAGGGAAATATATATGGTGGAATATTTTGCACACGTTCTCACAAATGTCCTAGTAAGTAGGGGATATGGAGAGACTAAGTCTGGTCCAAGGTCAAGAACCTAAGCTCCACGACCAAACAGTTGCTGCAAACGTGTCTTGCAGTCTCTTCTTCTGTCATATCAAGCACACTATAGACAACAGAACTTTAACATGAACAGTGCTCTAGAACACCACTCTGAATCCATTCACTTTTAGAGTCACAGTAAGTAACGGTCTGTTCTTATCAGTATGATGGCTCTGTAAGGTTATCTGGAACAGAAGCTGTAAAATAAGATAGCTGGAACACAGGTCACAACCCAAGCAGACCATGGAATGAGATGTATCTTACTCAGGCAAGGAAATACTAAGGAGTGTTGTTATGTGATTAGCACTTCTACACCCATTGCCCTTCACATCAACACACCTAGGTGAAAATAGAATAACCTGAAATGTTACAATATTTTTAGACATGGTCTAAACCTAATCATGGTTAAACTTCATACTGGTAGCAATGTTAACTGCAGTTAAGCAAACCTTTCTACAACTAGGATTGGAAACTAGGTTTTGCACACCCATGTCTAAAGAACACAATGTCATGAAGGTCTATTTTCATCTGCAAGTGGGATGCGTGAGAGAAATTATCATAAATCAAGATTATGAACCCAATAGCAGTTATTCTATTTTAGGAGTTGTTATACCAGCCTCCATCTCCAGACTGATGCTTTTCCATTTAACTGCATGTTGTGATGAGGAAGCAGCATTTGAAAAACTCTCAAACTTCATCATATTTGGCACCTCAATAAGGTTTTCCCCTAGGTCCACACTCCCTACCTTACTCAGACTCCAGATTTAGCAGTGAACCAACTATCATTGATACCATTAAATTTATTTCTTCCAAAAGAAAGCAGTTTGCTATCAGCCCCATTTTCTCTGCCTCATAAACGTTTCTACAATTATGCTAGATTACAGTACCATGTCCTGCAGGCATAATCAAGGATACACCCAAGGTATGGTCAGAAGGTACCTGAAGGAGATACCTTGCTGAAGCAAAACAGGTCTCTATCTGGACGGTTAAGTCCAGTCAAATGTGATTATGGAGTGCGGCACTCATCTCACTTTCAGACCGAGGGAGCCAGCATGTGGCCAGCTGTCCGAGTCATGTGGCCAACATGACTAAACCGCTTCAGGCACAACAGAACACTGTGACGGAAGCCAGAGCACACGGAAACGCCATTTACCTTCCTGACACAGCGGTACCTGGTGTGCTTTTGAACTGCTAGGTCTGCAGTTTAGCTAGCGTCTGGATGGGCAACCACCTAAGAACACCATTTATGCTTGCCCTTCACGATGAAAGAAATGAGGTACACAGTGGTACCTTGGGTTACATACGCTTCAGGTTACAGACTCCGCTAACCCAGAAATAGTACCTCGGGTTAAGAACTTTGCTTCAGGATGAGAACAGAAATTGTGCTCTGGCGGCGCGGCAGCAGCAGGAGGCCCCATTAGTTAAAGTGGTGCTTCAGGTTAATAACAGTTTCAGGTTAAGAAGGGACCTTTGGAACAAATTAAGTACTTAACCCGAGGTACCACTGTACTTTAAAAAAGCAAACCAACCCACTGCACTCCCTATTAATTAACCCACCACTCACCTTGCTCATATACATGTTAAAGCTGACAAAGGGATTTTTTTTTTTTAATGCTCTATCTACCCAGATGGTCAGAGGATAGATCAATAGCAGTTAGTACAGATACAGTCTATTTAACCACCTTGTTATATTTACAATAAGAATGGCTACAAAAGCAGATACTTCTTCTTTCTAAAGCAAAGAATCATACAAGAGAAGCCTACAAAACTCTAGTTTAACACAGGACACAAGCCGGTGCACATTTACCCAAGAGCTAGACTCACTTAACACTGGAGGACCTCACTCCTGAGTAAGCCTGCATAAGACTATCAGTGTGTGAGAGAAACATGCTGTGTGCACTATATAAAGTGGGAGGAGGTATATATGTGTGTGCAGGGGAAACTTATTCAGTTCCCCTTCTTGAGTTGGGTATTCCCTAGCCATCACCGCCATCAGAAGTTCTGGGATAGCTTAGTTGGTAGAGCATGAGACTCTTAATCTCAGGGCCGTGGGTTCAAAATATTCCCGCATTGCAGGGGGGTTGGAATAGATGATCCTAGTGGTAACTTCCAACTCTACAATTCTGATTCCTCAGCACCAATCCATAGAAATTGTAGACAGGGACAGGCTTTGGTCTTTCAAATTTCAGCAGCGTCCTGTGAGAGTCAAAAAACTCGGCATCCCCCTGCCTCTCAATTCTCTATGTCATAGCAGCGCCCACTAGGCTCAGCACTCTGTGCAACGGCGGAATCAGTCACGCTGCCCTAAATCCACATCTGTTGTAGAGTTGTGAGGGACCACAAGTGTCATCTAGTCCAACCCCCTTCAGCACAGGAATATTTTGCCCAACATGGGGTTCGATCCACAATCCTGAGATTCAGAGCGACAGAGCCCCGTGCTTTATTGACCAAGCTATCCCTTAAAACAACAGCCTTCTTTAGGCACGCAGCTGCAGGCATGTTTCCAACCTTTAAACGTTGAATGCCCTTAATTGCTCATTTTCAACTGTGCATTTCTTCTTCTTTAAATTACTGGTAGCTTGAACACTTCCTGTAGAGAGCCATGTTTCCCAATGTGGGGCAGTTTGATGGTGGGGGGGGGGGGGCAATTCGAGAATGACTTATTATCAGTTAATGGCTTCTTAGGCTTCCTCCACGTGAATAGGAGTTCACTTTTTGAATAATAAGAACTGTATGTCACAGTGGAGGGGGCATCAGGGCCGGATTTAGATTTGATGAGGCCCTCAGCTACTGAAGGTAATGGGGCCCTTTATATGTCCAGCTGTCCTTTGTCAGCAACAAATTGTAGCTGTTTTGTGTGTTGAATATATGCTATATGGTAATTTATGGACTTAATAGGTATCTAAAGCCATTTGCACATAACAAAATATGTATTTTATCAAAGTAATTGTTGAAATGAAATACAATTAAGAAGAAGTATATTAACAGTGAAATGCAATTAAGAAGTATATTAATAATGAAATAATTATTAAGCTCCAACTTAAAATGATTTTTTATTCATAACAAACTTTATAATGAAATGATTTTAGAATGTTGTGTCATTTTACTGTTGTTAACCTCTCTGAGCCTGGCTTTGGCTGGGGAGTGCAGGATATAAATAACATGTTATTATTATTTTATTAATAATGCAAACACATTGACATTTGGCAATAACAAAAGTTCCTTTAGAAACACTTTTTTCCCCCCGTTAATTTTTTTCTGGGGCCCTCAAGAGTGTGGGGGCCTAAGCTACAGCTTGTTTTAGCTGATATGTAAATTTGGCACTGGGGGTGGGGACCAGGATTTTAGAGATGCTTAGGTGGGGTCAGTGGCGTAGCGTGGGGGGTGCAGGGGGGGCCGGCTGCACTGGTCACAACATCTGGGGGTTAGGGTTAGGGGGCGCAAATCCACGGGTTAGGGGGCGCAAATCCATGGGTTAGGGGGCGCAAATTACTTGCCTTGCCCCGGGTGCTGACAACCCACGCTACGCCACTGGGTGGGGTACAGCCCCCCCCCAAAGGTTGGGATCCACTGTAGAGGCAAATGTCTATCTATATAGCAGCATCTAACTATATCAATAAGCCACCTCTCTCCCCTCCCCCCCTGACCCCTCGTGCCCCCAAACTCACCTGACCTCCCCACCAACTGTCATGGCTACAAACAGGGGCCCCTCCCCTCATCCCTGCGACACACGAAGGGCCTCAGAGAGGGGATGCTAAGCAGGGAAGCCCTGCATGAAGCTGAGGGAGGAGGCGGCGACGGGGACTCACCCGGCTCCGGGCTCCGAGAAAGGGGTGGGCTGGGTGGGGAGGGGGAGTGCGGGGACGGAAACTGACGCTCCCCTCCGGCGCCCCGCGGGATTCTCCTCAGGGACTCTTTTGCTTGCGCGCCTCCGCGGCTCGCTCGCGTGAGGGGGGGGGGAGAGAGAAAGCGCGGCCCCGCCTCTTCTACATTTGTGGGAGGGGGCGGGCTACGTACGCAGTCGGGCGCGCGCCCGCGAGCGAACCTTTCAGTCAGTCAGCCGCTCGGAACTCAAACCGCCTCCATCTTTCCACGTCGTCGCAGCCGTCGCCTGAGAGAAGCGGGGGGAGGAGACGGAATGGGTCACGTGCGCTGGCCACGCCTCTCCCCGAGTTCCGCCCCGCCCGCTTCGTTTTTGCAAAGCGGCGAAGAAGCGAAAGAGGGCTTGGAGGCGACCGAAGTGCATGCTGGGAGATGTAGTCCCACCCCTAAGTAGGAGTCTACGCAGGCGACTCTAGGAAGGGGAAACAAAAATAAAAAAATTCCTTCCAGTAGCACCTTAAAGACCAACTAAGTTAGTTCTAGGTATGAGCTCTAGGAAGGGGAGGTTGTGGCCGCCCCCTAGGCTTTGGAACTCCCTGCCTCTTGATACATCAAGCAGGCACTTCCGCTGTTTTGTTTTGAGAGCCTGCTGAAGGCGTGCTTGCTTGCTTAGAAATGCTGGTGTGAATTTTAATCCGTTTCGGTATTTTTTACAATTTGTCAGGCTTTAGCGTATTGTTTCCCCGCCCCCGTTTTTATCTTTTTGTACGCCGCTTGCTTTTTACAATAAAGAAGCGTATAAATGTTGTTAATAATAAAATAAAATATTTATTTATACCTTACCTTTTTCCCTGATGGGAAATATACCGCCACAATGATGCCACCCCTATGCCATTTCTTCCTGGTTTTTTGTACTGTAGCCTTTTTAATCCATGGGTAGGAATAATTGTTGCACCCGAGCAGAGACAAAAGGAGTCAAACAACACCAAGGGGTTAATCCAGAGAAAGAGCCTTTTATTCTGCCATGGGGGGGGGGGGGCAGAAGGCACCTGTGTGATTCAGTTCACAAAAGACAGGCCGCAGCGAAAACATTTTACAAGCAGGTTTTATCCTTTTTTCAAACCCCTTTTTTTCCTCTCCCCCTTCACAGATTCTTACATAGAAATGTCGCTTTTCGTTCTCTGGCTCTGTTCCCGGAAGTATGTTGCAAATCAATGTACCAGGACCAGGTTATCTGGGATCTGGGAAGCGAAAGCTTTTACTGTTCTCAGCTATGGGTTTGTTACAGCGTTTTTGTTACAGAGGACTGCTTAGCTCGCGCTTTTTGTCTTAGAGGAAAATGCAGTTTTCAAAATGCGTACGCCGAGGCCTGGCGGGGGGGGGGGGATTCACAAACAGGTTTTTTCAGGGCTTTCTGGGGTAACCCTAACTGTACCCCTTCAGTACGCTGCCAGATGTTTGGGTTGCTGTTAAGTAGCAATCTGATGGTTTCTATTCATTTACTTGAATAATTGTTTTTATGTGAGCTTCTATATTTGTATGATTCTTGAGTGACTCCTTGGTGGCAGTGGGGTGCAGTGGCTTTTATCCTGGATTTTTCATGTACAATATATTCAAATACTGTAAACATCATAGTGAGATTTACTTTCAGGAAAAGATGATATTCTTGTAAAGAAGCTGGTAAAATGCGGACTTGACTATGCAACCACTCAGTGGATTTGTAACTGGCTGTCTGACCGAACCCAAAGGGTGCTCATCAATGGTTCCTCTTCATCCTGGAGAAGAGTGACTAGTGGGGTGCCACAGGGTTCTTTTCTTGGGCCCGGTCTTATTCAACATCTTTATCAACGACTTGGATGATGGACTCAAGGGCATCCTGATCAAATTTGCAGATGACACCAAACTGGGGGTGGGTGGGGTGGCTAACACCCCAGAGGACAGGATCACACTTCAAAACGACCTTGACAGATTAGAGAACTGGGCCAAAACAAACAAGATGAATTGTAACAGGGAGAAATGTAAAGTATTGCACTTGGGCAAAAAAAATGAGAGGCACAAATACAAGATGGGTGACACCTGGCTTGAGAGCAGTACATGTGAAAAGGATCTAGGAGTCTTGGTTGACCGCAAACTTGACATGAGCCAACAGTGTGACGCGGCAACTAAAAAAGCCAATGCAATTCTGGGCTGCATCAATAGGAGTATAGCATCTAGATCAAGGGAAGTAATAGTGCCACTGTATTCTGCTCTGGTCAGACCTCACCTGGAGTACTGTGTCCAGTTCTGGGCACCACAGTTCAAGAAGGACACTGACAAACTGGAACAGGTCCAGAGGAGGGCAACCAAAATGGTCAAAGGCCTGGAAACGATGCCTTATGAGGAACGGCTAAGGGAGCTGGGCATGTTTAGCCTGGAGAAGAGGAGGTTAAGGGGTGATATGATAGCCATGTTCAAATATATAAAAGGATGTCATATAGAGGAGGGAGAAAGGTTGTTTTCTGCTGCTCCAGAGAAGCGGACACGGAGCAATGGATCCAAACTACAAGAAAGAAGATTCCACCTAAACATTAGGAAGAACTTCCTGACAGTAAGAGCTGTTCGACAGTGGAATTTGCTGCCAAGGAGTGTGGTGGAGTCTCCTTCTTTGGAGGTCTTTAAGCAGAGGCTTGACAACCATATGTCAGGAGTGCTCTGATGGTGTTTCCTGCTTGGCAGGGGGTTGGACTTGATGGCCCTTGTGGTCTCTTCCAACTCTATGATTCTATGATTCTATGTAGTAGGATGGGCTTCTAAGTGCACTGCAGACAATCCTAGCTTTGGAGAGTAGGTTCTTCTGCACCGGAGTCTGAAAGGCCTGAATTTACCGTAAGTGTCAAGATAGATCACAGGCCTTATTAAGTGTAGTACTTTGTTCTGAGCTTCAACATACTTAATAATTCTGTGCCTTTTACCCTGCATCTTACAGTTTTATCAAGTTTCCATTAATTCAAATGGCTACATTAAGGGAAAATTAAATTAAACCAAAGCATGAATAATTCGAGCTGGAGCCCCTGTACAATTCTAATGAGCAGTACATTTTTCATAATATCCTAACTAGACTAAAGGATGTCGAGAGACAAAATATTATGGCAGCTGTAAACAAAATTTGCTCCCCCACATTCTATGATTTAAATATCTTAGATAGTAGAGCCAATTACGTCACTAAATTAATAATCCCAGCCCAACGTAGGGCTTTTATGCTGGCCCGTTTAAATGTTTTTCCCTCAGCATTTGTCAGGGGAAGATATCAAAACGTTCCTAGAAACAAGAGATTCTGCAGATGCTCTATGAATGTCCCGGACACTGTAGAGCATATTCTCCTTCATTGCCCATTGCACAGTACGCTCCGTCAACGCGTGCTGTCCCCTCTTTCGGGTGGTCTGGAACCCCAGCAAGGTAAATGTGTGGGACTTTACCTATCCGACGCTGACCAAAGGGTAACGGCGGGGGTAGCTGAGTTTTTGGCAGCAGTCCTCCAAGGAGCAGGTTAACAAGGAAAACCACTGATTTTATATGTATATATATATATATGTATGTAGTCATCTGCTGCCTTTTTTATATACATTTCAAGGTTTTTATATGTTATTTTCTCTTTTATGGTTTTATTTGCATAATGCCTAATAAAGGTTTGAATTGGAATTGGAATTGGATAATTCTGCCCTCCTTTTTTATGAGATAATCAAAATAGCCTCTGGGTGGAAACAGAACTATTCTAATATTAAAGTAGTCAAATTTTAATCGTATGCAAATGTATGCAAAAAGGAAAGAAAAACAGCAGCTGCGGTTTGTGAAGAACGTGCTACTGCTGCTACCAGTTTGTAACAAAATGTTGACAATGGGCCAAGTCTACCCAAAAAAGGCAGTTGCATCAACTAGACTTAATTAAAAACTATACTCTCAATATTACTTCTCATGCCAGTCCTGTCATAAAAGGATGCATGTGTCCACACTGTCACCCATCTCTGAAGTTGTGAATGCTAATCAACAAACAAATTCTGAGATTCTTGCTTATGAGCAAAGGTTAGTTTCATGATGGTAGTTTCAGTAACGGATCCTAGGCATAGTACTGTATTAATACTATTGCTGTTTATGAACCTCCTATGAAGCATTTCACAATACAGTCAAACCTCGGTTGCTGAACGTAATCTGTTCCAGAAGCCCATTCGGCTTCCAAAATGTTCGACAACTGAGGCGCAGCTTCTGATTGGTTGCAGGAGCTTCCTGCACTCAAGTGGAAGCTGTGTCGGATGTTCGGCTTCCGAAAAACGTTCGAAAACTGGAGCATTTACTTCTGGGTTTTTGGTGTTCGGAAACCGAAATGTTCCGAAACGGAGGCATTCAGGAGCCAAGGTTTGACTGTGTCACATGTAAAACTGCATGTATACACACAGACACACACAATTTCAAATCCAAGGCTGACACCGAGATAAAGATCTGACCTTCGCAGGTTTGGTGAAAGAGAAAAGGCACTGAAAAGACAAGAGAGGCAGCGCCTGATATGCAGGAACAGGAAGGAGTTCCAAAGCAGAGGGGCCACCACAGTAAAGGTCCAATTCCAACATTGTACGGAATGGACCTCTTGATGAGAAGGTCCATCTGCAGTGGGCCCTTTCTTTGCTAAGTACAGTGATACGTTGGGTATATAAAAGGCGAGATGTTCTTTTAGCTGTCCTGGTCCCAACTCATGTAAGACTTCATGCACCAGTACTAGCACTGTGAGCTGAACCCAGTAGCCAACTGGCAGCATGTACAATTCTTTTAGCAGTACCATAACATAGCATAGTAGCCAAGCTGCCACATTTCACACTACCTGCAGTTTCCAGGTGAATTATTGCAGTAATCTCAAAGTCACCAGCGCTTGAACGACATTGGGCAGACTATCACAGTCCAGAATTGGTAGTAACACTCTTACCAGCTGAATTCTGTTTCCTAAGGATACTTCTTCCAGCCCTTATCTGTCAAAACGTCTGTCACCAGGCAGACAGTGTTGTTGCTTGACCTTCTGAAACCCTTGGAGTAAGGACAAGACCTCTCTCTTTTTATCCGTGATGCTGCTTTCGGTGTGGTGTGGTGGTTAAGAGTGGTGACTCGTAATCTGGTGAACCGGGTTCGCGTCTCCGCTCCTCCACATGCAGCTGCTGGATGACCTTAGGCCAGTCACACTTCTCTGAAGTCTCTCAGCCCCACTCACCTCACAGAGTGTTTGTTGTGGGGGAGGAAGGGAAAGGAGAATGTTAGCCGCTTTGAGACTCCTTCGGGTAGTGATAAAGCGGGATATCAAATCCAAACTCTTCTCTTCTTCTTCGGTGTTGTTCTGTTGCTTATTTGACTCTCTTGGATCGTATGCTTGAATTGTGGCTACCTTGGAGCGCTTGTGGCACAAAAGGTGGGATATGCAAGCTTTAATAAATACCATGTTTTGGAATTGCAGCCCAAGTATCCTGATCGTGGTCTGAATGGGGATTTAAATGAGACCTGCAAGTGCTACTCCAGGCACTGGGAAAGCTCAGGCCTTCCTTTCATTTCCACACAGGCCTTTGATTTCTCCCCTTCCCTCTGGTTGTTACATGGATCCGATATGAGCTCACTTCATGGAAGAACGTTTTGTTGAAAGGGTTCCCACTTCACAATCTGAGTTTACAGATGCTTCAGAGGTCCAGTTGCCACCTTCAGAGGCTGATTAAACACACACATACGCCCCCCCCCCAAAGCCCACCTCCTTCTCCAGTATGGAAGCTGTGTGGAATTATGTTAGAACATCTTTGACTTGCTGTAATGGTTTCTAAGGGGTTGCTCGTGCGTAAGCAGGTGCCTATCTCCCTGGCTTGGTGCAAACACCTGGCTGGGCTGCCAAAGTGAACCTCATCTGTCCTGACCGCCACTCGCCCGTGGCTGACTCAGTCGCTGGCAGAATCCGTCAGTGGGCATTTCTTAAACTTCTTCCAGCAAAGAAGCTCTTTGACGCCTAGTCTCCGCCTACCCTCTCTGCGCGAAAGCCTTCTGCGCAGGGAGGGCGTGGGCAACGGAGGACCCCTACTCTCCCCACTGGTCCCAGGCAAGGAGTCATGGGACCGACTCGCCACTTCCCCCATCTGCCCCCCTTCTCCACTGGTGCTACGCTGATTCTCTTCCCCAGAAGATGGGCTGCTTCTCTCGATCTCTGGACGCTCTCTGGAATCCCTCTGGCTTTTGTGCTCTCCCTCCAGTATTGATGGCAGTTCCCTGACACTTGCGATTACGTATACTCTGAAGACCTTCTCATTCCTTCCTGGGTCTCAGAGTTCCATTTTACTCAACCCCTGTATGAGACCAAACACTTGCAATTCTAACTTGGGCTATACTATGCATGTGACAAGTTATCAAACTCTCACAATACTATTTTGCCTGCCACCTCTCAACTCCTATTAGAAGGGCCTACTGAACTGTCATTTGTGCTTACAGCAAATCAAATAAATACAGGTTGAAAGAATTCTCCAGCCAGAGCTGTGTAATTTAGTCCCAATACTGACCCTCATAACCTTTTCAGTAACCTAAATTGAGGGCTTAATTTGGTTGCATAAAAGAAACAACTTTTACTTTACCAAAAGAGAAAGGAAGGTCTTTACTTGCAGAACTTAAGACTGCAATTTCTGAACTTACTGACTCGTGCAAAAACTGAATACACTATTACCTCCTTACTGGGCATAGGGCTTCAAATCCTCATCTCCTTAATACCCAACACAGGGAGTGAAATACAGATTCGAGTACCTCCTTTCCACTTCAGTCTGCTGAGAAATTTCTACACACTACAGAGAAATCTGGAACATGTTCTAAAACCCCCTCTCAAGTCCATGCCCAGGACTATTCTAGCATTGCTATTATTTCACATAACTCAAATACAGGCTCCGGAACAGACCTAACACCCTCTTAGATAACTCTGCATTGTGGAGAAAATCAGCAACAGTGAACATACTGTTTCTCTGCTGATGCCAACCTTACCTATTAGAACAGGGATGGGAAACCTATGTTGCTCCAGATGTTGTTGGACCAGGGCTCCCATCACCTCTACCAAACATGGCCAATGGTCAGGTATGATGGGAATTTCAGTCCAACAACGTATGGCAGGCCAAAGGTTAGTCAACCCTGATTTATGGATTCAGGGCCGAATTAGGATTTGGGCCCATGTCTGCCAGGCTCAAGACCCATATGGCCTTTTGCAGGAGCCACTTAAGGAGAAGTCATCTAAAGCCCATCTTGCCTGCCCCTTGCCGCCCCCAGTAATATAACTATTTCAGTTTTTATTTTTATGGTGCATTGTAGTTGCAATGCGACTCTTTGGTTCTCTTGACGTGTGTCATTAAGTCCCTGATCTCCCATTCACACAACTCTAAGAAGGGCAAAACTAGATCCACGAACATAGGAAACATGTCTTAATAAGAATGCCAGCCTTCAGTTGTAAAAGCAAAACCTTTAGATTTTATTTAGAGTAATTCTGAATCCAATGTCAATGTTGCCAACCAAAACACAGCAGTTTGCACACAGATGTATTTTTAATATTGTTATTATTTTAAGAAAAACATTCTTTTTCCACCTTCAGAAATAAGGGCAAATTGCCTGGTCTTAATTAATGGCAGGGAATACGATTATATTTCCCATATCAGGGCTACCTCACACAAAGTTTGCTTTATTGTATCTGCAAAATCAGGAGGAATGCCAAACAACGCATAGTTTTGCAGGGATGGTTTGAGAAAAAGTGAGTGAACAGCTATTAATATTAATTATTAGTGTCTTGAGTATTTACAGTGCTGTTCTCTTCAGCTATAATACATAACTCATCTAGCTTTTTAAAGACAAGTGTATAAGAAGTTGTGTGGAAGTTGAGTTCCAGGAAGTTCTTTGAAACAAGTCACAATTTTGACAGTTACACAGCAGTGTAAAAAACTGGAGCCTAAAATGCTAACACCATAAACTGCACTGCATTGGAAAAGGTTCTCCTGTACTGAGAAAGTCAAGCAGAGCAAGACAACATGTTAAATCTTTTCCAGCTACAAAGAAAATAGTATCCTAAATTTTCCTAGGTGTCTGCCTGTGTGTATGCCGGTTCCAAGTTTCCTTTCAGAAAAAAAAGTGCAATTAAATTTCCAAGTGGGAACACCATCATCAGCTCATTTTCTTAAAGCCACCACGATCCCACAGCATAAGCTTACTTAATCAGTCTTTTTCTCTGAAACCCCTGGTGGATCACTTTCAGCAAATCCATTTGCGATGCCGTTGCTTTCAGTCTGAAACACACACAGAGAGAAAATACATTTAAATATTTGTTCAGAGGGACGCGGGTGGCGAGGGTCTAAAACCATTGAGCCTAGGGCTTGCCGATCAGAAGGTCGGCGGTTCGAATCCCCGCGACGGGGTGAGCTCCTGTTGCTCGCTCCCTGCTCCTGCCAACCTAGCAGTTTGAGAGCACATCAAAGTGCAAGTAGATAAATAGGTACCACCCTGGCAGGAAGGTAAACGGCGTTTCTGTGCGCTGCTCTGGTTTCCCCAGAAGCGGCTTAGTCATGCTGGCCACAAGACCCAGAAAAACTGTCTGCGGACAAACATCGGCTTCCTCAGCCAGTAAACCAAGATGAGTGCCGCAACCCCAGAGTCATACGCGACTGGACTTAACTGTCAGGGGTCCTTTACCAGTTTACCTGTCCCTTCATGGCCTAGGACCCTTGTACCTACGGGACAGCCTCTCCTGGTATGCCCCACGGAGAGCCTCAAGGTCCATAAATAGCAACACTCTAGTGGTCCCGGGCCCTAAGAAAGTTTGATTAGCTTCAACCAGAGCCAGGGCCTTTTCAACTCTGGCTCCGGCCTGGTGGAACGCTCTGTCTCATGAGACCAGGGCCTTGCAGGATCTGATTTCTTTCCGCAGAACCTGTAAGACAGAGTTGTTCTGCCTGGCCTTTGGCTTGGCGCCAATTTGATTCCCTCCCTCCCTCTCTCTCTCCCCCCCCCCTTTTCCTTCTCCTCCTGCGATGAGGCTGCATTTTAATATTTTAATGTTTCAATATTTTAATGTTTCAATATTTTAATCTTGTTTTTAAGTTGTATCCATTCAACTTGTTTTTATTATTGCTTGTTAGCCACCCTGAGCCCGGCCTTGGCTGGGGAGGGCGGGGTATAAATAAAAAATTATTATTATTATTAAAACATTAAAACCTTTGAGGCAACAAGTTTTAAATTTTGACTGAGTCAACAAGTTTTAACTTCAAAATGAATAGTATATTTACTTCCCATTACTATTCTGGGACACAGAAGTTCCCTCTAGGGAATGCATGGCTACAGCTGTGGTATAGAAAACAGATCAGCAGCTGTTTCTGCTGTACGATCTAGAATGAGGCATCCTAGAAACTGGTGTCCTAGAAATGTTTCAGCTAGCAGAACCACATGATCAACTTGTCCTTCATATGGCGTACACAAACAACACACATACAGAGTTTTGCCAGTGCTTACTTTAGAATCATCCATGGAGTCGTACAACTCACGCCTATTTTCAGTGCTGCCTTTTTGGTCTTTCTTTGCTGCTTCCTGCACTGCTCTCTTTGGCCAAATGCGCTTGATGAAAGGTGAGATGATGGGATAAAGATACGGCTCAAGGAACCTTTTATAGACCCACAGCAGAACAGGAATGACTATACAGGGAATGCACACCATTGTTCTTTTCAGGTCCTGCGGCAGAAACGTCCTGGAAGGCTTAAACACAGCAGGAAAAATAATTAGCAAATGGGGAACATATTCCGTGGCTCCTGCACCTTGCGAGGAGCTTAAAACTCCAGTCCTGTGCACATTCAGTCCTGTGCACACTCAACTCAGTGGGACATACTTCCAAGCAAACAAACAAAGCACAGAACTGCACAATCAACACAATTTGGCATGGAACGACGAGTCTGTAAATACTGCATTCTCCTTTCCCGGCAGTTCGGTTTTGTTAGCAGGCAGTAAAGAATGGTGGGAAACAAATAGGAAAGCAAAGCACGGGGCTTTTTCTTCGTATGAAAATAAGTGGATCTGGGAATGTGTGCAAATTAATATATATGCTGTACCAATTTGACAGTGTAAATCTAATTCAGAACAGTACCTTGAACAGTCCTTCAAGTTACATGTCAGTCTCAGTTTAGATAGGAAAACAGTTACAGCCTTAAATGACAAAAGCAGCCGGGACACTAGAAATTTTGGAAGTTATCAGTTCATAAAGCAATTCTGAAAAATCCAGGTACTGCAAAATGAGCAGCAACACACCAAAACCTCTCTCTGCCTACTATTCTTAACAGACAATCAGCAAGAACGGGTGTGAGTGCGGCTACATAAGCTATACCAACACTCCCAGATACCATAAAGTTTCATTTTTCTAAGCAATTGGCCCTAGTATTGCAATGTGGTGCTCTCAGGGGTGAGGTGGAGAGAAGGAGGAAGGGTCTACTGGGGAAAATGGTGCAAATGATTAGCTAACCAAAAAGAAAGCTTTGATGGATCTATGCAATGATGTCACTTAGATGTCCACTGGACCAGTTGCAGAACTGGATCAGGTAGACTGCCAAAATGAGAAGGACTCGGATTAAGCACAGTCTATCCATCTCATGGGATTTTAAACAGGATTTCCTGCTCAGTAGACTCAGGGAAATTTCAGAACTTGTTACTGTGAAAGCAAACTTTTCAGGACAAATTAAATGAGGAGTTAGCAGGAAAAGGTCTGAGAGAAGGCACAGCAAGTAGTTGGCTCATCTAGGGGGCAGCTTACCATTAAGTTGTCTCATAGAGCTGGCAACTCCAAACCAATAGTCTAAATTACAATAATATATTATTGATAAAGCAAAAATATTGTTCCTAGAGTGAAGCAAACAGGTGTTGCTCTCCAAATGGACCAAGAAGCTGGATTCTGGGAGACCCTCTGCCCTTTTGGGTTAAGTGTTCACTACTTTACACTTTTTTACCAATCAGAGTTTTCCAGAAGGAAAAAGCCCAGCAGCAATCTAGATTTGGTGTGCTTCCTCCCACAAATGTTCTTCCTAAACCCCCACCCTACCTCAGTAGGCTTGATCTGCCCACAGGTTTTCGCTAATGATACAAAAATCACACATTTTATAAATCCCATCAAATTAAATGGGGCTTACTCCCAGGTAAGTGAGGTTAGGATTTTGCTGTTGCAAAATACTAGAACATATTTGCTTTATTTAGTTAAGAAGAATGACCTTCAATGCATGTTGTTTGTTCTAAATTAAGTCCCAATTTGTTCAAAGGGACTCGCTTTCAAATAGGGTACTGACACTGTGGCCTGAATTAGTGAACCTATCCATAAACAGACAAATCAGCCAAGAACATACCTACTACGTTTATAATTCAAAGCTTAAACAAACACAAAGGTACAGCTTTTAATTTAGTGGAGGCAGAAGACCCTGAAGTTAGTTTACAGGACTGGGGACAGATCTGCCAAAACACACAAATGACAATTTTTAAAATCATCGGTTTCTCTTAGCACTATTTGTCTGCTTGCATAAAAACGAAAACATGCCAAGTCCTATGGTTTAAAGCCCAGAGGATGCAGTTATTGGACAGTACTCAGATACTGCAAATAAACACATTTTTCCCTACCTGCACATTCTTTTAATGCTGAAAACGTTCTTCTTTTGACAAGCCTACCCAGATACTTAGACAGCTGAGTTGATTTTTTTAAATGTTTCGGTGTTTTAACCTTTGTCTTTCAAAGGAGGTCTGCGAATTTCCCCTGGATTTTTCTTGTTTTACCTTTTTCGCAAGCCATTTGGAGCTGTGGTTGTTCTGGTTTTTCAAGCAAGCGACGCATTGTACAGTATATGAACACAAAATCAATCAATTAAGTATTTTCACAGAAAGGGGTCGTTTAAAAACACTTGCGCTGCATTTTTCTTAACGCTGTTTTCTTTTATTAAATAAAAAATAGAAAGCCTGTCCTTAAAGAGAGAGAGGAAACTCACGCGATTGAAAGCAACCAATTAAAAATCAATAAGTGAATTAGCATATGCAAATGAGCCACTTGTTTTCGATCTAAGAAAACGGGGACGTTTAAGGGAGGAGAAGGAAGCAAGGAGAGAAAGGCAGGAAAGGGAAAAACCAGCGGCCGCCTCCTCCCCGCTTTGCCCGCCCGCGAGAGCCGCGTCCAGCGCCGACATCGAACCGACCTACCTGCGCGGATCTCCAACGTCCAACTGAGTGCCGGCCGAGGGAGCTCTTCACTTCCGGAAAAGGAACGCGACGTCACTCCGCAAGCTCCAATGGGAAAGCACGTGGCGCGCTGACGTCGCACGCTCCCTCCTTACGTTCCACCGAGGGGGCCATGACACTAGAGGCAGAGCGAGGTGTGACCGAAGTCCTATTTCTCCGCGAAGCCCCGCCCCTCCCTCTCCTTATACAGTGGTACCTCAAGTTAAGTACTTAATTCGTTCCGGAGGTCCATACTTAATCTGAAACTGTTCTTAACTTGAAGCACCACTTTACCTAATGGGGCCTCCTGCTGCTGCTGCGCCGCCGGAGCATGATTTCTGTTCTCATCCTAAAGCAAAGTTCTTAACCTGAAGCAATATTTCGGGGTTAGCGGAGTCTGTAACCTGAAGCGTCTGTAACCTGAAGCATATGTAACCCGAGGTACCACTGTATTGCTGGTTGGATTACTACTGCAACGCACTCTGTGGACCTGGAAAGCCTGGCTTTGTTGTTGTTTAGTCGTTTAGTCGTGTCCGACTCTTCGTGACTCCATGGACCAGAGCACGCCAGGCACTCCTGTCTTCCACTGCCTCCCGCAGTTTGGTCAAACTCATGCTGGTAGCTTCGAGAACACTGTCCAACCATCTCGTCCTCTGTTGTCCCCTTCTCCTTGTGCCCTCCATCTTTCCCAACATCAGGGTCTTTTCCAGGGAATCTTCTCTTCTCATGAGATGGCCAAAGTACTGGAGCCTCAGCTTCAGGATCTGTCCTTCCAGTGAGCACTCAGGGCTGATTTCCTTAAGAATGGAGAGGTTAGATCTTCTTGCAGTCCATGGGACTCTCAAGAGTCTCCTCCAGCACCATAATTCAAAAGCATCAATTCTTCAGCGATCAGCCTTCTTTATGGTCCAGCTCTCACTTCCATACATCACTAGTGGGAAAACCATAGCTTTAACTACAGTATATGGCAAGGTGATGTCTCTGCTCCCCACCCCACCCTTCATGGATCACTGCCTTGCCGTGGTGAAGGGGCTTGAATAACTCAGAAAAGCTATGAGCTATGCCTTGCAGGGCCACCCAAGATGGACAGGTTATAGTGGAGAGTTTTGACCAAACATGATCCACCTGGAGCAGGAACTGGCAAGCCACTCCAGTATCCCTGCCAAGAAAACTCCATGGACAAAGCCTGGCTGCAGCACATCATGGGTTCGCTCGTTGTATTAGGGCAGGCTTCCTCAACCTCGGCCCTCCAGATGTTTTGAGACTACAAATCCCATCATCCCTGACCACTGGTCCCGCTAGCTAGGGACCACGGGAGTTGTAGTCCCAAAACATCTGGAGGGCCAAGGTTGAGGAAGCCTGCATTAGGGCTTGATTATTGCAATGCGTTCTCTGTTGAGTTTCCCTTGCAGGCATGCAGTCGATGAAAGATGCCGCAACACAGTTGCTGGTGGGAGAAGGGCCTTGGGTCAGTGGAATTGGGGCAGCACTGATACTTTGGAATTCCCTGCCAGTTGATATCAGGCAGGCACCTTCACTGTGTTTCTTTATGCACTTGCTGAAGACATTTTTATTTCCGAAAACACAGCCAGATGTTTACAGTTTGTAGTTTTAAGTATCTTTGAGAGCCAGGCAAAAACATTCCTCTTCTCCATGGCCTTTTAAGCTTGGGGAGGGGGCAGGGATATTGTTTAGTTTATTATACGTATGTATTTTGTTTTTTACTGTAAAGCACCCTGTGATCCTCAGATGAAGGGCAGTATATAAATTTCATAAAATAATGTAATTCTGTGATCCCAAAGAATGACTGTATTCGTATAAAATCTGCCTTAGTAATGACAAGTAATTCTTCTTCCGGCAGAGCTGTTCTATTGGTTGGCATGCTGCAGAACAGAGCTCTGTTCAAAATCTAATTAGCCACATCACTGAATCTATCTTTAAGCTGCTATAGGATCAGACGTTTTCGGGCATGATACCGTCATTTTATGAGTTGTGAAATAGAGATCAACCAATGCAGCTTTTCATCACAAAACGGTAGCAATGGGAAACATTTCATGCATTGAATTTCTGCCTGTCATGTCACCATTAAAGACATGCAGTTTTTCATAGGCACATTTATTATTGAATTTATATACTGCTCTATACCCACAGGTCTCAGGGTGGTTCACCTGTGTATTAGGATAGCCTTTCTTTAAAGTTCCTATCCTTAAGAGACACAAATACAAGATGAGAGGCACAAATACAAGATGGGGGACACCTGGCTTGAGAGCAGTACATGTGAAAAAGATCTAGGAGTCTTGGTTGACCACAAACCTGACATGAGCCAACAGTGTGACACGGCAGCTAAAAAAGCCAATGCAATTCTGGGCTGCATCTATAGGAATATAGCATCTAGATCAAGGGAAGTAATAGTGCCACTGTATTCTGCTCTGGTCAGACCTCACCTGGAGTACTGTGTCCAGTTCTGGGCACCACAGTTCAAGAAGGACACTGACAAACTGGAACATTTCCAGAGGGCAACCAAAATGGTCAAAGGCCTGGAAACGATGCCTTATGAGGAACGGCTAAGGGAGCTGGGCATGTTTAGCCTGGAGAAGAGGAGGTTAAGGGGTGATATGATAGCCATGTTCAAATATATAAAAGGATGTCACATAGAGGAGGGAGAAAGGTTTTCTGCTGCTCCAGAGAAGCGGACATGGAGCAATGGTTCCAAACTACAAGAAAGAAGATTCCACCTAAACATTAGGAAGAACTTCCTGACCGTAAGAGCTGTTCGACAGTGGAATTTGCTGCCAAGGGATGTGGTGGAGTCTCCTTCTTTGGAGGTCTTTAAGCAGAGGCTTGACAACCATATATCAGGAGTGCTCTGATGGTGTTTCCTGCTTGGCAGGGGGTTGGACTCGATGGCCCTTGTGGTCTCTTCCAACTCTATGATTCTATGGTACGTGAAATATGCATGCTCTTCATTGTATGTTTTTACATTGGAAGCCATTGCTCATAGTAGCTTTTATATAATCAAGCTGGCAATTTCAGATTATTTTAAACAGAGATGTTGCAGAAATTCAGCTTTTCTGGTCATGGAGAAAGGCTGGGAAATACATGGTACAAGGGCAGATGCAGCTTTGGTGCAAAATGGAAAATAAAAGAGAGCTTGTGATACATTATTAAAGAAGCTTGGAGCTTATGTAAGGAACAAATTACGTAACCTATTTGATGAGTTGTAAAGACACAAAAGTCAAATGAAAATTCAGAACTTTTTAATTAAAAAACCCCTGTGGGGATACCTTCCAATTGCCACATCCCTAACTTCCCTCAAAACCCAACCTAAGTCACTAAAAAGCAAACAAAACCTGGAGCAAGTCTACCTGTTCCTTATTAATGGGGGGCACAGAGAGGAGAAAAGAGATACTTTCTACACTTTCATCAGCTGGGTGCATTTTATTCACAATTTTGGTGGTGTGTATATATTACACCATGCCCCATCAATGGGCTTAAGATGCAATGTAACTTTACCCCTTTCCCTAAATAACATGCCTATTGCTTGTTTTTTGCCTTTTACATAATCACATATTTCCCTCTGTTAGCATGCTGGTTCAAGGCAGCTCAAGCCACATCCTAAAATCCCCTAAACTGGTTTATGGGACTGGTGGTGTGTGTAGTCTTGTGCTGCTTGTTCCCAAAATCCTATTGCAAACTTAAGCCTTTAATCAAGACTAGACAGCCATAACTGAAACAAGTTTTTTTTTCATTGTTTACCTGCACCTCCCTACGGTGCTGTATAAATTTTGATAATTTCTGAGCCTTTCAGGTTAGGGTTGCTTATTGAAAGGAGTAATCATTTAGGGCTTCGTCCTAAAGAAATTTAAGTGAAACTTTTATTAACCTAAAACATTAGCAACACACAGCACTTTTTCACAACCAGCAGCCTGTCTTACTTTCATCTTTTAAACAAGCCATTTGTGTATATCAACTCCTCCTCTTATAGTCACATTTTCCGTGTATGTCATGCAAAGAATTAACTGACTGAATACAGTTTTATTTTGTCCTGGTTCTTTGCCCATCATCATAGCCACAAATGAACACTTTTGGTAGTATTGATTCAGTTTCTAAACAGCAAGCATCCATGCTTGACTTTCAACCCAGGTTTAATGAACAAATGGGAGAAATAACATATATTATGTGACAGAGAAGCCATTGATAATAATCACTCCGCTCAGAATAGTATTTTTCAAGCAAAATATAACTATTTGGACATCTGGAGGGCTTACATTAACCTACCTGCTTAACTTTAGATGGATGTATTGGTATCCTTAATGTGAGGTGGTGGTGGGGCTTTTATCATAATCCTAATCATTATTAAAATATAATAAAGAAAATAATATTTCTGCTTGTTAAATTTGCAAATAAAAACAATGAATAAAAAAGCATGTGCGGTTAACTTAAAATTTTGTTTTTTATTTGTGAACTGAATAGATGTTTATTCCCGAGCCATCAGTTTCTGCTTCTTCAGTTTCTTTTGAGAGATCTGGGGAGAAAACAAAAGAAATCAGTATCACTTGACCAAAAATATTCACTGAATGCTGAAACCAATTAGAAAAAGTAATTTACCACACAGTATATTTTCCATAACTCCAGAGATTATTGTAAGAAGTACTGCAATCTATTTATCTATTACCAAGCACAGCTCCAGGAAAAATTATCAGAAAGCAAATAACAGACTATTATTTCCACTGGCAAAACTCAGTGTTTGGGTTAACTACTTATGCCAGAGATAGCCAATAGCAAACACTGTGTCTTCCAGATGTTTTGGACTACAACTCCCATCATCAGACAATTCTCCATATTGGCTGGGGCTGATAGGAGCTGGGAGTCCAAAAAAATTAGAAGACATCAACATTGGCTACCTCTGACTTGACCATTAAAATTGAAGTCACTTCTATCATTCTATCTCTATTACAGACTTCATAATTATGTTCAAGCCCCAAAGACAGGTAGACAATAAGTTAAACATAGAAGCTAAATTTAAGAGACTTATATGCTGTTTTTTGTTTCTGTGTTAAATCCTCCATAGCAGTTTACAATATTAGCCATTTACAATATTAGCAACTGTACAGACTTTCACATAGTTTTGCTGACTACAAGAATTTTCTTTTGTAAATACCTGCAGAAAATAGTACATCTTTGAAATAACTGACCTAATTACCATTGGAGTGCAACTCTAAAACACAAATTATATATCTGAACACATCTGAGTTAACATGTATAGGACAGCCCTGATCACTTCTTTAAAGTTTCCCCTCTTTAAATTACCTTGCCAAAATTAAAATCAAATTCTAGTTATTTTGGTGTCATTTTGGTTATCTGTACAGTTGAGTAAACATTTATTTATTTAAAAAGTTTCATACCTTCTTCTTTTGAGCAACTTCCTCTTCTGGCTTAGGGACAATTTGCTCCTTCTCTGTGAGGATCATCTCAATGTGGCAAGGAGAACTCATGTAGGGGTTAATGCGACCATGAGCCCTGTAGGTTCGCCTGCGCATTTTGGGAGCTTTGTTAACCTGAATGTGCTCAATTACCAGAGAGTCTACATCCAGACCCTGGGGGGAGGAATAAAAAGTTCTCATTACAACCCCGGAACAAAATAGGTTTTACCTAGTTCAAAGTGAATCACCAACTTTCCTAAACCACATCTGAAAAGTCAACTAGAAACCCCAGTAGTTACAGTGGCTCAGAATCTTGTGTTTGTTTCATGGTTATTCCAAAGGTGTCCTAAGATAGTCATCACTGCCACCAAAGTCTATTCAACATTAAACTGTACCCAAGAACCCAATCTTGCACCTTCAGCAATCCTTCTGTATAGCCCTAGTCTCTTACCGAATACTACTTCATATCCTCAATACCAACCCCAGTGAACCAAAGGTTTGTCTTTGCTTTTCAAAATTTGGATCACTACTACAGTGGTGCCCCGCAAGACGAATTTCTCTATGGGCTTGCTTCGCAAGACGAGAACGTCTTGCGAGTTTCTCCCTTTTTTTCTAAGCCGCTAAGCCACTAATAGCGCTAATCCGCTAATGGCTGTGCTTCACAAGACGAAAAAACTGCTAGACAAAGAGACTCGCGGAACAAATTATTTTCGTCTTGCGAGGCACCACTGTAGAACTGAAACTTAACCCAGCATGACAAGCTGCATGAAATTTTACCTTGAGCTCAGCATTGCTCTCAGCATTTTTAAGCATGTGCAGGAGGAACTCGGCACTCTTTTTTGGCCAACGCCCCTGTGTCCAGCCCCACTGTTTGGCCTGCAAGATGAGAGTTCAGTATGAGTATACTTTTGAAGAAAAATGCTAAACATGATTTGTTTTGAAGGCTGCTCAGAATCAAACGTTCTTTTCACGGTTAATCCAAAGGTGTCCTAAGAAAGTCATCACAGCAACCACAGGCAAGCATAAGAGAACGTGATTCTATCCAACAACTCGTATGTAATTCCTCATAGCAAACTGAAAAATAAGGATTCAATGAACACCAAGTAATGTATCACAACCATTTTCCTAGAATTTTCCAGTTTCTGCCCCCCCCCCAAGGACTTGCATAGTGACTGTTAGCAATCCAGTTACTGCGAAATTGATCTGCAGTACAGAACACGCTTTCTGGTCATTGACAGATTTCTTCGCAGCTCATTGTGGCTTCAGTTTTTTAACACATGAACTTCCCCACGCATGTTCATCAATATTCACCAGCCTTCATGTTCAAGATACTCTTTGTACAACAGATATCCTCAAATGCTACTGAATGAAATTACTGCCTTTCAAAAAGTTTTCCTCAAATTGCTAACAGTTTTCTCCAAATCCATCCATACCTGGGCACATCTGCCAACGCCACCATTGTAACGACGGAAGGGAACACACTGCTTCTTTAGGGTCACATCCTTCAAGTACTTGGTAGCTTTTCGGATGTGCATACCCTTGATAGCCTGGGCAGTCTCACGTGTGTTCTAAAGGGATGAAATGACAATTGCATTATTGGCTATTTTTCCATTATGTATGTAGACTATAACTATGGTGCCATTTACTTAAGACATAGTCCCAAGCCACTGTTTGTATAATAAAAGTCTGCACTTGTATAGTAATTCTAGCTTAACTATGGAAGTAACTGCTCAGAGCCACTTAGTTGTTTTCATTATGAATCCAAAGGTGTCCTAAGTTGGTCATCACTGCAGTTACATTAATTTCACCACCCCTGAAACAAACATCAATCCCCTTTGAATTTCGTACTAATTGTTCAGATGTTCTTAACAGGCCATCTGATCAAGACAAGATTTATTTAAAAGAGCTATCTGGATATTATTTATGACATTATATATCAGGGAAAATTCATTTGCTGGGTGTGTGTTACAGAACTCCAGAAAAAAATTCTAATGTAACATCATGCTCTCCTTTTTGCAAGATTTGACATTACAGAAAGCTGACAAAAGTGAACTGCCTTCCACCTACTGACCAAGGAAATGCAAGACAGAGTCTATACCAAGTGTAATCTCTTCATTCTTCTGATACATATTATATAATCTTGTGCTACCTTGTTGTTGTTTCAGGATTTATTAGCGCTTTACTGTTCTGTTTAAAACTCAGTTAAAAATCAGAGAGACAGAGAGATTTGACTAGCCTTGGCAGGCAACCCCAAAATTCTACTCACTAGGACCCTGCACCTATTATTCCCCTGTTCCTCACCAGTTTGGAACCAGGAAGAGTGGCTTGCGAGTACCTAGGCAACACAGTAGCCAGGACAGTCCCCATTACCACCAGTTCTTGAACGAGCGATGTTAGATAGAGAATGACAACTTGTTTTGTGCAGCACAACAGGCTTTACAATAAAGTGTATTTGACCAGGTGATGTTTAGAAAATCTGATGTGACGATCTTGTGATTAAGCACCATAATCTATGAATTTTGCTTCCATCAAATTACAGTGTGGTCCACCCCACATCCACTGCTTTTTTCTTTTTTTGGGGGGGGGGGAATCAAAGTAAGATTTCACATACCTTAAAGTGAACACGAAGGTTGGACCCTCTTGACTTGCATGCTGTGGGGAGAAGGGATAAAAACATGGTAATTCTGAAAGTTTTGGTAATCACTAAAGTATGAGACACGTACCATAGGAAAAATACTTACATTTTGTGGGGTTCTCCGGATCAAGTGAGTAGCGGACCATCTTCAGAGCTTACCTAGAGGGGGGGAAATAAATATATCTTTCAGCATTGTAGCCGTAAATTACACACACTCTCCAAATTGCTGGTTAGAAAAAAGCTGCTCAGAGAGATGTTAGTATTTTCATTATTTAATCCAAAGGTGTCCTAAGATAGTCATCAGTGCAGCTTCAATTTTGACAACAATTTTGAACTATGTACCACTTAACCACCTTTCTGCAATACATACACATTCAAGGTTCATTCCCCCCCCCCCGCTATTTGCCACCCTATAGTGTAATTAAAATAAGATAATGTGCTATTAGAAGGTAAGGAGATACTATTGCCCTGTAAGGGTGATTGTGCCCATTTTCAAGTACTGTACATACATAACAAACGAACAACCCTACTATAAAGCACAACACTTGATGGCTTGCAATCCTGGTAGCACAAATAATATCGCTCCCCTGCCTTCCTCCACCACCAAAAGCAGTGATAAATTACACATAAATATGGTGTTCCTGGACTCTACTGCAAAAGGCCCTGCTGCATTTCAGAAGCCCACAGTACCACCCCTTCAAAAACATGCACATCCATATTTGAAGCAACCATGCGGCCTCCCTGCCAAACCCACGGGTGGGGGGAAGCTGGCAAAGAAGAGAATCCCAACTTTCATTTCACTTTTAATTTGTATATTGCCTTTCTACATTACTATACTCAAGGCAGTTTACAAGCTGAAGAAACAGCAAAGTCTACAGCAGAATCCACACACCTTATAACAATCCGATCCAATACAATAAAAAGAACATAACGTTAAAGAACTTGCATCATATAAAGTCGTATTCAATAACCCATTGGAAAACAACAGTACACAATGAAATTGAGCACCAGCAAATAATACAGCAGAAAATCACCCATAGCAATTACAATAAGCACTAAGCTATAATCAATAAAAAATAACAAGTCACAATGCACCAAAAGCCGCAGTGCATACAAGACCATGTAAAAGTATCAAATTGAGAAACAAAGGCACACAACTTATGAAATTCTCATTTTTAAACCCCTGAGTTTATCTTGCCTTCCCACTTAACCCACCCAAGGATGAGCCAAATGTACGAGGCCTATTTGCAGAAAACCTATATAACTGATTCCCTCCCCATCTGTTTCTCCCACGACCCACTTGCATTTCCAAAGGCAGGGCTTCCACATCCGGGGTTTTCAGAATCCCCAAGCCGCTTGCAGAGGCCATTTTCCCCCCTACCGCTCCTACCCGGACTTCTCCGGGAGCCCGAATTTCAACCTTCCCCGCCCCAAAGAACGGAAATACCGTGGCGGGCGAACAGCTATTCGCCTCCCTTCTCCATCTAAGGAGGGCTTCTGGGGACCCGGGCCGGGATGGAGGCCCGCGGCGGCGGATACCAGCCAAGGCCCAAAGCAGCCGCCATCAGACTCACCTTACAGCCACAGCTACCGCCGGGGAAAAGGAAGGGCGAAGGATTCTGGGAAGCCTTCGTACCGCTTCCGGGTCTCGCGAGAAGACGCCGCAAACGCGAGTTCGCCAGTAAGGGAGCGGGAAGGAATTGCAAAGGCGGGCGTGAAACGAAGAAGGCGCCCAGGCACCGTTCATAAAGTTGTATAGAACAGATAAAACGGAGAGAGAGAGAGAGAGAAATATAAATCTTTTGACATTTATATTCTGCGAAAAAATCCAACTCAAAGGTGCATACAAATCAAAATATAATCACAACAGTTTTTAACATTCAGTTAAAATAACCAAACATCAATGATATGCGTCTATATGCAAGGAAAAGCTTTTTTTCAAATCACTTATGCTGAGCAATATTAGCATAAATGCCATGGTGCTGCTATTTTAGTCCTATCAGATCATTGAGGTCTGTTTCCAAATAAAATAAAAAAATAAAAAAATTCCTTCCAGTAGCACCTTAAAGACCAACTAAGTTAGTTCTTGGTATGAGCTTTCGTGTGCATGCACACTTCTTCAGATACGATAAGTGTGCATGCACACGAAAGCTCATACCAAGAACTAACTTAGTTGGTCTTTAAGGTGCTACTGGAAGGATTTTTTTTTATTTTTTTATTTTGTTTTGACTATGGCAGACCAACACGGCTACCTATCTGTAACTGTTTCCAAATAGTCTCAGTTTTTAATTGTCTCTTCATATCTGATTTCCAATTTTAACACCTTTCTCTTCTTGGAATAGAATATGCTTCTGGCAACATTGGCATTAGCAAAGGAAAGTGCCTGGGGAGGGAATTCCATAGGGCACCACCACAGAAAAGGCTCTGCCTTTTGAGCCACCCAGTTCACTTTACCATTCCTGGAGGGCCGCACAACTTTCTGTACTGCCTTTTCGAGAGTGATACCCTTTGTATACTAATGGGCAGAGAGAGGAAATAAACAATTTTTACACTGGCAGTTCCCCATTTGTGGAATGCCTAGCTTGCTGAGGTGTATCTTCCTTCATTAAATTTCGGGATAGTTAACGTAAAGAAATCCTGTCTATCTAGGCATTTGATGGCTGAAAGACGTTGTCATGGCAATCCTAAACTGAGTGCTTTTAAAAATGTTTTATTGTGGATGTGCTTGTCACCCTGGGCTCTTTTGGCAGAAAGGGCAGGATAGAAAATAATAATAATAATAATAATAATAATAATAATAATAATAATAATACTGTTATGAGATTGTGGGTGTCAGACTCCCCTAAATTCCAAGGTCCCACGGCTGTTAGAATTTAATCAAGGCTTGGGAAGTTAAACCGAATGCCAGACTCCTAATCCCTGGACCCAGATTTCCGTGTTTAGGAGATTGCCTGGGCCAAAGTGTTCCATAAAAAGCAAAAAGCTGGAGACTGAGTGAGGAAGGCCTTGCATGGACGTGAGGGCATCAAGGTGTGTGTTTGTGTGTGTGCAACAAAGGATGGTTGGGTTGGTAATTGGAAATAGAAAATACAGAAACACATGATTACGCTCTTTGTGAGAATTCAGTGCTATGGCATCAGACAATATCCACCTGCCTACACATCCACAGACCTAACAGGTAACCAGCATCTGAGGGAGGGATAATGCTGTGAGCCCTTCCATCTTAAACTCAGTTTACATCTGTGTGTAAATAAAACCAAATATCACAAAGACACCACAGTCTCCAGTGACCTTTATATCCAAGGCATGCACTGGTACCCCTGAAATCTCTCACCATTCAGAGATTGGGGTGCACATAACAATAGTTTTCTAGATAAGAAACAATTAAGCAATGCAGCGCAAGTTAAAAAAAAAAAATCAGGCAAAGCCAAGCCACCAGGTGGAGCTGTTTACTATTGTCTTGACAGCTTGAAGAAAATCTGCATAATTTAGATGCAGAAACAGAAATTATGTATCTCTTCCACATCACTCTTTCTTTTCCATACTGAAGAAGGCAAAGTGAAAATAAATTTAATGATTCTCCTCCGAATCCTTGCAGTTGATCAACCTGTGATTTTTTGCTTATTTCTAGCAGAAATAGCTAACAGCCTAAGATGGTCAGAATCCATAGAGCTTCATTTGATGAAACCAAAAGCTTGCATTATACACAGCCCGTTCTCCCAGACTTCTGTTTTTGGGAACATAGTTCCCGGAATCCAGTAATTAATCTGGCTGGTCTGCGACTCACTAAGCTGACCACTACTAGGGCCCTGACATGGCTCAGTGGGCTAACTGATTGGGAAGGCTCTGGGAATTTCACTTTTATCTCCCCGCAGGGAAATAGTGTGGTGGATTATATTCTGATACCCTCTAAAATGATGCCCTAAGTGGCTGAGTTTTACATCGGTGATCCTATGCTCAGTGACCATATCCCTCTGCATTGCAAATTTGTCTTTCCATCGAGGAAGACAGAACAGTCAATTAATTCCCCACAGGAATCGAGTTAACGAGCATACACTATCTCTTTTCCAAAGCTTAGTGAGTTCTGATCGTGTGATCCATTTGTTCTCGGTAGAGAAAGGTGAACTTTCCCCTGCTGTTGGAGCCACTCGGTTTGAGGAATTTATTGATATTTTAATAACAGAAGTGTCCCATTTGCACCCATTTAGGCCACCTAAAATGAGAGGGATTGGCGCTTGGACTGACAAAGAAACCATAGCAATTAAAACCGAGATTAGGAGAATCTATAGAGAGTTCAGCGAGATGGGCAGCTCTCAATTGCCTGACATTTACTTCTCCAGATCCCGACAACTCAGGGAAACTATCCAGCTCAGCCAGTCAAAATATAATCAGGCATGCTGCCATACGCTACTTTCAGCCATCCTAACGAAAGATCATAAGAAATTTTGGAATGCTGTAGCAGACTCCCCACAGACACAGGATGATTCGTTGACATTGAGGGCTTTCTTCTCTCCCTGCTACTCTTTTTAAGCCAACAAATAGACATACAAAAGCGGGAACTCTCAGGATCCTTGTGGAATCTATGCAGCCCTGTTTCTCCCAGCCCTGAAGCCCTAAAATTATACAATTTAGAACAGATCGGACCTTGTACACCCCCTGGTGGAGCTTTATTTCACATGCTTCTAAAGTTAATTTTCAGCAGTTTGGAAGATTTTGTGTCCGTGACAGACAGGCAAGATCTCACGCGGTGGTTGTTGTTTGTATTTGAACTATTTTGAAAGCTGTATGCACTTTTCCCTTTTGGTTTTTCAGGTGTGATTACATACTAACAAAAACCTAACAAAATGTTTTTGCGTTATAAAATTTGCTATTTTCCGTCCTTTCTTCAACTCTTACCAGAGCATATGAGAGCGTGCCCAGCTTCTTAACTGCCCTTTTACTATATCAGGAGACTTTGTGGAGGGGATAGCTGTTTCTCCCAGGCAATGAGCTCCAGAGTTCATGAACTTGGATTAATAGGTTATTTGATTTCAGCTTAAGAAACTCACACAGTTTTCTCATTATGAACTCAGTCTTCCCATCGCTTATGCATAGTAAAATATAGTTAAGTCTTTAGGTTCAGGATTACAACCTTAACAAGTGAATTTCCATCATTTTGTTATTATTCTTCCTGTAATAATAATAATACTCATCCGGCCATTCCATGTACTTCCTTTTGACCCCCACTTGTCAAGTATCTCAATCCCTGGAGAGAGACTGCAATTATTCTGCTAGTGAAATTGAACTTCGCTGACTTCAGTAGGGGGTCAATTGACGCAAAGGCATTTCTGAACAACATAGCCTTGAGGTCCTGCAAAAATAATGTTTGGCAATACACCTATGTGTTAGCTAATGCAAGTTAATTATCAATCACTAAATACGAACAGAGTGTGTATGTTTTTCTTAATAGAATCGTAGAACCGTAGAGTTGGAAGGGACCCTAAGGGTCATCTAGTCCAACCCCCTGCAATGCAGGAATCTCAGCTAAAGCGTCCATGACTGATGGCCATCCAACCTCTGCTTTAAAAACTCCAAGGAAGGAGAGTTCACCATTGTCAAGCAGCTCCTAACAGCAGCCTATGCTCCATAGCCAGCATGGAAATAATTTTCATTAATTTCAATAGGTCTACTATGATAATGACTAATGTTGGATACAGACCATACCCACTTTTGACTTCCAGGCATCTCCTAAAGACTTCTTTTTATTATTATTAATGGCAACAGGTCTATGTAGTTGTTCAAAAATTTGTTAGTAGCCAGTCATTTTAATTATTGTTCTGTAAAAAGACGCTGATGTTGGGAAAGATGGAGGGCACAAGGAGAAGGGGACGACAGAGGACGAGATGGTTGGACAGTGTTCTCGAAGCTGCCAGCATGAGTTTGACCAAACTGCGGGAGGCAGTGGAAGACAGGAGTGTCTGGGGTGCAGTGGTCCACGGGGTCACGAAGAGTTGGACACGACTAAACGACTAAACAACTAAACAACAACAACAACATTGCTTTTAAAGATTTTTTGTTGCTGTTGCTGTTGCTGCTGTACACCAGCCTGATGTTCGCAAGAGGGCAGTATACAAATAGTTCCATAAGTAAAATAAATCTGCAACAGCAGCTTTCACATTTTCAAGTCTCAGAAAAACTTTGTCCAAAGTTCATGGATAGCAGCATGGTCTTTACAGCAAAGGTGGAGAAGCTGGAAACCTTGAGCAAATACTCGTGCAGGCACACCCTCCAAACGCTTTTGAGCAAGTCAGCTTTAAGGTTTCTGCCAATAAAAACATTGGGAGCTTTCGATCCTTAAAATTCCCGTTTCCTAGAAACCCACTGAACATGCCTTTTAAACTTGAAGCACGGTACAGTATAATGTTTTCTACTTCACACAAGGCTAGCCTCAGTGTAGCCCTTTGTGGTTGCATAAGCAGTAGGGAAATGCGTAGCAAAAGCAAAGTATGAGCTCAGCAGCTTCCCTAAAGACCGATATTCCAACAAACTTTGTCTAGAGATCTTATCCTCGTGATTGTCTGGTTCCCACCCACTTGCACACGCCCTAGATTCCAGGGCTTAGAATAACACCAGAAATATTCCTCGCTTGGCTAATTTGCAGGAATATGATCCTGCAAAATGCTTCAGTAGGTGCAATATGGGACCAAATGTCATTATTATTATTATTATTATTATTATTATTATTATTATTACCGTATTTTTCGCCCTATAGGACGCACCAGCCCATAGGACGCACCTAGTTTTTTGGGGGGGAAATCAAGGAAAAAAATTTTATTCCCCCCCCCAGGTTTGCACAGCCATCCCCAAGCTAGAAGAGGGAGACGGAGTGCTCCGTCTCCCTCTTCTGTATTAAGGGACAGCCTCTCTAGCCTCCGTGGGGCAGCGGCTTGCCCCGCTGTCCCCCAAGCTTGTGGGGCTGGCCGGGGGGGGGGGAGGAGAAGCAAGCTTGCTTCTCCCCCCCGCCAGCCCCCAGATCAGGTCGGGGAATAGCGGGGTGGCTGCGCTCCGCCTCCCCGCTATCCCCCGAGCTTGTGGGGCTGGCGGGGGGGGAGGGAGAAGCAAGCGTGCTTCTCCCCCCCGCCAGCCCCCAGATCAGGTCGGGGAATAGCGGGGTGGTGGCGCTCCGCCTCCCCGCTGTCCCCTGAACTTTTGGGCTGCAGCCTGCTGCCCGCAAGCCTTGCGAGCCTGCGGGACCTCCCGCCGGGCTTGCAAGGCTTGCAGATAGCTTCCTGAAGCCTGAAGAGCGAGAGGGGTCGGTACTCACCGACCCCTCTTGCTCTCCAGGCTTCAGCGAAAGCCTGCATTCGCCCCATAGGACGCACACACATTTCCCCTTCATTTTTGGAGGGGGAAAAGTGCGTCCTATAGGGCGAAAAATACGGTATTTCCATCATCATCTAGGCTTGCTAGCTGCTTTCCCCCCAAAGGTCTCCAAGTGACTTACAACACATTAAAAATGCAAATATTCATATGAACAAATACATACTATAAAACCACAACAAACAGTAGGTAGGGGATGAGGCAATTTATTAGGTATCCTGGTCCCAAGCTGTACAGGGCTTTGCACCAATGCACCTTGAACAGTGAATGCTCAGTTCAGCAACCCAGCATTTATTTCCACATTTCAGGCTTGGTTTCTTGAGTGCAAGGGGGTTTAATGGATGTTTCTGTTCAAGCCATTGTTTCAACGATATATGCATGTGATATTTTGTGATGGCCAACTGAACAAATGTTTTTATACAGTGCAATCTTGTAAGAAGCAAATTCCATTGAGGCTGACTCCCTGGAAAGTGGGTACACAAAATTGCAGCCTTCTAGAAAGGTGGATGTGTGAAGATTTGCCCATTGGTGGTTATTTAATATTAGGGATGTTGGACATAGCTGTCAACCGTCCCTTATTTGGCGGGAAACTCCCTTATCCCAGCGCCGTTTCCCGCTGCTGTCCCGGATTGATGATGTTCCTTAAATTTCCCAGGTTTCAAAGGAAGCAGCTCCCCTCCCTCCCTCCTTCCCTCCCTCCCTGCCAGCCAGGGAGGAGGGAGGCTCCAACTGTGTTGCTTGGCTGCATTGCTCACCCAATAAGGAGTCTAAGAACGACTGGGAGGTGGAGCTTGCATGCTTTGTGCCGATCAAATCAGCCGCGTTGCCTGGGGACTCGCCTTTGCTCAGCGCTTCCCAGCGGAGAGGTGACAGTGGTTTTCCTTGCTGCATCCACTTTGCCGGGTTGCTGCGCTGTGGGAACCACCGCTTGAGGCTTCGTTTGGCTGCTGGTTGACTAAAATCCCTTATTTTGGCTGCTGATCCCTTATTTTCGAGGCTGCTGGTCCCTTATTTTCAAATCTGTAAGTTGACAGCTATGTGTTGGACTGACCCAGATGGACAGACCATCAGGAATGTAAGAGGGTGGAATCAGGGCAGGAGAGGGTTCCTTTCTCATGCGGCACTTTAAAATTGGAAGGAATTCAAAATGTTGTGAGTAAGCAAGAGAGAGACGAATGACACAGGGGGTCATAGTAGCCAACTCCTAGGGGCTGTAGGGGCTTTGGCCTCCACAATAAAATATCTGAGGGGGCTGGGTCCCCCAAAAGTTTATGGGCATTCCCATTCAAATGGTGCATGCACACGGTGCCATGTGGTATTGTGAGGCAGGGCTTACCTGGGCCCCCACAATATTTTATTCAAGTTGGCACTCCTGCAGGGGCTGTTTCTAGGCAACCTGGTTATTGAGTATTAGTCCTGATTTGTTTGCAGGGAATTAGACAGCATTGGCTACTTAACAAGAATTCATTCTGATTTGTTTGTGGAGATATTCTTTTTTTTTAAAAAAAAAAAAATATTTATTAAGAGTTTAAAGATTACAAAAAGAAAGAAAAAGAATTAAACAAATCAATATAATACGATACAAAAACAAAAACAAAAACACTACATAAAACATTGAATTAACAAAACAAAACAAGAACAATTAAAAACACTTCCAATATTTTCAAGCTTATCTTTCATTCACTTGTTTCATTGACTTCCTCACGCCTCCCTTTTTGTATTCCACTTCAATTAACTGTTTCAGCAATTCCTTTCCATCTTCCTCTGTTTTCTGTCCTGTAATTAATCTTAACATATTCTAACCTTGTTTTTTTTCCCTTTTAATACATTAACAATCTATCTGTACCTAGTTCCTTATAACATTTCTGCCAAAGCCATATAACTTCATTCCACCATTTTTCTAAAGCTCATTAATTTTACAATATTTCTGTAAATAATCTTTAAATTTTTTCCAATCTTCTTCCACCGACTCTTCTCCCTGGTCTCGGATTCTGCCAGTCATTTCCGCCAATTCCATATAGTCCATCAACTTCATCTGCCATTCTTCCCGGGTGGGGAAATCTTGTGTCTTCCAATACTTTGCGATGAGTATTCTTGCTGCTGTTGTTGCATACATAAAGAAAGTTCTGTCCTTCTTTGGCACCAATTGGCCGACCATGCCCAGGAGAAAGGCCTCTGGTTTCTTCAGAAAGGTATATTTAAATACCTTTTTCATTTCATTATAAATCATCTCCCAGAATGTCTTAATCCTTGGGCATGTCCACCAAAGGTGAAAGAATGTACCTTCAGTCTCATTACATTTCCAACATTTATTTTCGGGCAAATGGTAAATTTTTGCAAGCTTGACTGGTGTCATGTACCACCTGTAAATCATTTTCATTAAATTCTCTCTTAGGGCATTACATGCCGTAAATTTCATACCTGTGGTCCATAACTGTTCCCAGTCAGCCATCATTATGTTATGTCCAACATCTTGTGCCCATTTAATCATAGCAGATTTCACCGTTTCATCCTGAGTGTTCCATTTCAACAGCAAATTATACATTCTTGACAAATTCTTAATTTTGGGATCTAACAATTCTGTTTCCAATTTTGATTTTTCCACCTGGAAGCCAACTTTTTTATCCAAATTATATGCCTCCATTATTTGGTAATAATGAAGCCAATTTCGCACTTTGTTTTTTTTATTTTTCAAAACTCTGCAATTTTACCCTGTCTCCATCTTGTTCCAAAATTTCCCAATATTTCGGCCATTTGGCCTCCATGTTTGTGGAGATATTCAATGGTGTTGCGTCAAAGCAAATATGACCCCATGCTTCCCAATAGATTTTCCATTTCACTTTCCTCTTGGCAAAAATGTTTGATCTTTTGGGGAAGCAGGTGTGCTGGACCAGACCTCCCAATCAACTATAACTGCACAACCTGAACTTGCTGGTAGGTGAATGAATCCCACCTGAAAATAACAATAGTCTACAAGCGTCTGAGCATTTACAAAAACCACTCTCCCTAAGGTAAGGATCACAGTTGGCCAGCAATTTGGATTCGGGGCCTACTTGGTGACAAAATAACATTTACCCAACAATGGAAGCAATTTCTAGGGTGATACCATTTAGACCAGTCTTCCTCAGCCTGGTGACATCCAACTATTGTGGACAACTTCCATCAGCCCTAAATAGACCTCTTTTAAAACCAGCCAGCCAGCACCCTGATGGAAGCAGAAGACTAGAACATTTTTTGGGCACGGAGTTGGTGAAAGCTGTTCTAATTTCTATAAAACGACTGTGCATAATAATAACCGCTTGGGTAGTTGCTTCTCAAAAGGGTATTGTAATGAGAGGGAACTTGGGAAGTTAATTTTGCTTCTCATATTATGCATGTGTATGCTTGTCCAACGCCACGGGATTCAATGTCTATAGTGAGATTTGAACCAGGGAATTTCCAGCTTAGCCGTTATACATCAGCTGCATATTAATCACATAGATCTCTGCTACAGTGGTACCTCGGGTTAAGAACTTAATTCGTTCTGGAGGTCCGTTCTTAACCTGAAACTGTTCTTAACCTGAGGTACCATTTTAGCTAATGGGGCCTCCTGCTGTGGCCACGGCGCAATTTCTGTTCTCATCCTGAAGCAAAGTTCTTAACCCAAGGTACTATTTCTGGGTTAGCAGAGTCTGTAACCTGAAGCGTCTGTAACCTGAAGCATCTGTAACCCGAGGTACTACTGTACTTGCAAACAAATGTTATAAGGTGTGCATCTAAACCCACATGCATGTTCAGCACTCGCATGCCTTCCTACACACACTCCCAAGTGGTTTAGGATATTTTGCTAGAGTGATGTGCATCTGCTATGAATGTTAGTTCTAGGTATGAGCTTTCGTGTGCATGCACACTAACTAACTCAGTTGGTCTTTAAGGTGCTACTGGAAGAAAAAAATTTTTTTATTTTGTTTTGACCATGGCAGACCAACACGGCTACCTATCTGTAACTGGTGCTATGAATGTGTTTACCTTTAACCACGAAGTACATTCACCAGTGAGGGGACACTGGTGGCGCTGTGGGTTAAACCACAGAGCCTAGGGCTTGCCGATCAGATGGTTGGCGGTTTGAATCACCGCGATGGGGTGAGCTCCCGTTGCTCGGTCCCTGCTCCTGCCAACCTATCAGTTCGAAAGCACGTCAAAGTGCAAGTAGATAAATAGGTACCGCTCCGGCGGGAAGGTAAACGGCGTTTCCGTGCGCTGCTCTGGTTTGCCAGAAGTAGCTTAGTCATGCTGGCCACATGACCTGGAAGCTGTACACCGGCTCCCTTGGCCAATAAAGTGAGATCAGCGGCGCAACCCCAGAGTCGGTCACGACTGGACCTACCTTTACATTCACCAGTGGAGTAAAGGAAGATTGATGTACCACTAGAAAAGAAAGTGACAGGATATATGTATGCCACACCCTTCTCCCTTGTTTGATCTTGCTGCACACATCGACATTCTGTGTCTCATCACATGGGGCAGTCACATCCAGAACCAATGATCCCAGTCCTAGGCCCATAAACTCCTGACACCAACCACTAAAGGGAGAGAGGCGCTCAGCTCCCCGCATCCTTTTCTCTTGCATTGCATGTGGTAGCAAGCACTGCAAATGCCTCCTTTGCAATTTACCTGTTCCCTGCTTTTCTCCAATACTCTTTCAGCGTGTGGAAGCATACAGTAGTAAGCACCCCCCGCCCACACACACACCTGGCAGTTTTTGAGAAAGGAGACTGGCTGCTTTCTCGCCGTAGGTAAACAGTAGGCAACTGGCATGCCGCTGAAAGCAACAAATCAGCCCACCTTTTGGCCAACACATGAAAAAAAGGACGTGGGAGTTAATGTGGTAATGGTGAGGACAAGGCCAGTCCAACACATTCTGCTGCCTGAGGCGAAGGACAAAATGTCACAGGGTAGTTATAAAGGTGGAAGGCAAGGTGCACGGCACACAGCTCTCCTCTCCAGCAGAAGGGTATGGCCAGGGAGCTCAGGAGGAAGAGCTGAGGGGCACCACGGCCTCCCAGCATATGCCACCTGAGGCCATCGCCTCACTCTGCCTAATGGGAGGACTGGCCCTCGGTGAGGAAATGTTCCCGCTTGCTGTTATCTATCAGGTTGGCCAATGGGAGCAATGCCTACTGGGAAGCACAGCTTTATAAACATAGCAGAAGGGGCTGATCCTCTCGGAGGCTGGTTTACCTTAGCAACCAGAAGCTCCTGTTCCCTGGAAGGAGTCCAACTCAAAGGGTTCTACGGAGATGCCTGGAGCCAGGTACACAAAGGCATCCCTTCAGGCTTGCGGCCACATTAATGAGAATTAACATTTCCCAGGAATGCAAAGATTTGGTCTCGGCAAACCAATGAGACTGACAAAGTTGCACGGAAATGATGAGAACATGCAAACTGGCGCCCAAGGATTTGGCTGTGGCCACCGCAGGGAGGCTGGTTTCTTCTCCCAGCACACAAACAATTGCAAAATGCCCAGCTGCAATTGGAGGCATTAACTAAAGCAGTGTTCCCCAACCTTGGACCTCCAGCTGTTTTTGGACTACAACTCCCATCATCCCTCACTAGCAAGACCAGTGGTCAAGGATGATGGGAATTGTAGTCCAAAAACAGCTGGAGGCCCAAGGTTGGGGAACACTGAACTAAAGGATTGCAGGCTGCAGATCCAGGCAGATAGCTCAGCTAGTTAGAGCGTGGTGCTGATAATGCCAAGGTCACAGGTTCTATTCTGTGTATAGAAAGGACTCTATAAGACATACCACATTTTTCACTCCATAAGACGCACGTAGTTTTTAGAGGAGGAAAACAAGAAAAATATTCTGAACAAAACAGTGGATGTATGATTTTTGTGGTTCATGCTGTGGCCACAGACATGATATGTGATTTGACGGTGAATTTGGGGTAGCCCAATGCAAAACCCTGAGAATCCATGTGGATCCGTGCTTTATAATCACATTTTTGGGCCATTGCGGCCCCACGCAACAATGGGTGTGTGATTTTTTGGGTGCAGGCTGTAGCCATGGACATTTTATGTGATCTGATGGTGAATTTGGGATGACTCAATGCAAAAATCCTGAGGATCCATGGGCTTTTACCTCCTCCGTCCCAGGCAGCCTCCTTTATCTCTAGCGTCCCTTATCTCCCTCCAATCGCTTGCCAATCAGCTGCTCAGCGGCTTAGTTTCAACACCCCCTTCCCTCTTTCTAAAAAAAGAAAGAAAGCACGATCTGCTTTTTGCTCCTGGGCAATTCAGCTCCAGAGACCATGCATTGGCTCCATAAGATGCACACACATTTCCCTTTACTTTTTAGAAGGAAAAAAGTGTGTCGTATGGAGCGAAAAATACGGTAATTTGCAGTGACCAGAGGGCCCCTCAGTGGCCAAGAGCAATTTAGTTGCTCATCTAGACCAGTGTTTCCCAAATTTGGGTCTCTAGCTGATGTTGGACTCCAACTCTCATTGGCCCCAACCAGCATAGCCAATGGGGAGGGATGCTGGGAATTGTAGTTCTGAAACATCTGGAGGGCCATAGATTCACAACCCCTAATCTAGCTGTGTCTTATTTTCCTTGGTCATTGGGTCCCACCATTGCCAAGGAGTTTGCATCCAAAATGGGCCGCATAAGAAAATAGGGGCTGGGGAGAAGGGTTGTGGGTCAGCGATAGATCGCCTGCTTTGCATGGCATCTCTAGGTAGGGCTTGGAAAGAGCCTTGCCCAAAGCCCTAGAGATCTGCTGCCACCAGAGCAAAGACTACTACTGTGCGAGACAGACCAGTAGTCAGAACTCTGTATCAAACGGCTTCCTGTGAAAGTAGTAGGCGCGATTTAGAAAACCCTCTAGGCCCAAACAAATGTTTTTTGCAGTGGTAAAAAAAGGCTAATGCTATTCTAGACTGCATCAACAAAAGTATAGTGTCCAGATCAAAGGAAACGATAGTACAGTGGTACCTCGGGTTAAGTACTTAATTCGTTCTGGAGGTCCGTACTTAACCTGAAACTGTTCTTAACTTGAAGCACCACTTTAGCTAATGGGGCCTCCTGCTGCTGCCGCGCCATCGGAGCATGATTTCTGTTCTCATCCTGAAGCAAAGTTCTTAATCCGAAGTACTATTTCTGGGTTAGCGGAGGCTGTAACCTGAAGCATATGTAACCTGAGGTACCACTGTACCATTCTATTCTGCCTTGGTCAGACTACACCTGGAGTCCTGTGTCCAATTCTGGGCACCACAGTTTAATAAGGATGTTGACAAGCTGGAACCTGAGCAGAGGAAGGCAACTGAGATGATCTAGGCCAGGGTCTGGAAACCAAGCCTGATGAGAAATGGTTGAAGGAGCGTGGTATCTTTAACCTGGAAGAGAGGAGACTGAGAGGACTTTTGATAGCCATCTTCAAATATCTCAAGGTTTATCACATGGGTAGGCAAACTAAGGCCCAGGGGCCGGATTTGGACCAATCCCTGTCTAAATCCAGCGGTTGGTCTGGGAATCGGTGTGTTTTTACATGAGTCGAATGTGTGTTTTTATTTAAAATACATCTCTGGGTTATTTGTGGGGCCTGCCTGGTGTTTTTACATGAGTAGAAAGTGACCTTTTATTTTAAATGCATCTCTGGGTTATTTGTGGGGCATAGGAATTTGTTCATTTTTTTTCAAAATATAGTCCGGTCCCCGACAAGGGACGGTGGACTGGCCCCCTGCTGAAAAAGTTTGCTGACCCCCTGGTTTATCACATACAAGCAGGAACAAACTTGTTTTCTCCTGCTCTGGAGGGTAGGACTCGAAGCACTGGCTTCAAGTTACATGAAAGGAGATTCAGCCTAAATATCGGGGGGGGGGGGAATTCTGATAGTAAAGAGGCGTTTGAAAGTGGAATGGACTTCCTCAGGATGTTGTGGAATCTCCTTCCTTGGAAGCTTCTAAGAAGAAGTTGGGTGGCCTCCTTGTCATGGATGCTTTAGTTGAGATTCCTGCATTGCAGGGGGTTGGACTAGATGACCCTAGGGGTCCCCAGGGTGATTCTAAGTTCATCTTGCACCCAGCGAAAACATATATTTTTTAATTTGTATGAAAGTAATTATTTGTTCTCCTTCACGGATCACTGCCTTGCCGTGGCAAAGGGGCTTGAATAACTCAGAGAAGCTATGAGCTATGCCATGCAGGGCCACCCAAGATGGACAGGTCATAGTGGAGAGGTTCGTATAGTTAAAGCTATGGTTTTCCCAGTAGTGATGTATGGAAGTGAGAGCTGGACCATAAGGAAGGCTGATCGCCGAAGAATGGATGTTTTTGAATTATGGTGCTGGAGGAGACTCTTGAGAGTCCCATGGACTGCAAGAAGATCAAAACTATCCATTCTGAAGGAAATCAGCCCTGAGTGCTCACTGGAAGGACAGATCCTGAAGCTGAGGCTCCAGTACTTTGGCCACCTCATGAGAAGAGAAGACTCCCTGGAAAAGACCCTGATGTTGGGAAAGATGGAGGGCCCAAGGCGAAGGGGACGGCAGAGGACAAGATGGTTGGACAGTGTTCTCGAAGCTACCAGCATGAGTTTGACCAAACTGTGGGAGGCAGTGGAAGACAGGAGTGCCTGGCGTGCTCTGGTCCATGGCGTCACAAAGAGTCGGACACAACTAAACAACTAAAGAACAACAATAATTATTTGTTCTCCAAAGCAACCCTTGTCGTTTGAGCCTGGCAGTACATTGTGATTGTCACCTCCCTCTTCCCCACACCTTTCTGGCAGGCTTCTTGTGTCATAGCAGTTGCGCCACAAGCAAAGATTGAACAAGCGCTACGTCTCCACGCTGGAGGAAACAGCACCTGTTGAGTTTCTGTTTCTGGCACTGCCATTGTGGCTTTTTCTTTAATGCCTTTGCTCACAGCCTCTATTTGCTTTCGAGCCTGCGTCTTTGTTGTCCTTTTTGGGACCCCAGCTTTATGTGCACTGGGAGGTTATTCGCGGTCAAAGCCAGACCCTCCCCCACAACTCCATTCATTCCCTGGCACCTCTCCTCCCCCTACGGATACTCCCCCCTCTCCATCCCAGATTAAATGTGGTGGGGGTCTGGATAGGGAACTTGGCAACCAAAGCCTGATTAAATCCTGATGTCTGCTCTGAGCTCCTTTCTCCACTACCAACAACTTCGTTTCTCTTTCTCTTCCAGTTAAGAAGAAGATGTTTAACAGAACAAGGGGAAAGTGGGAAGGGAAACTGCTGGCTATTTGGATAATAATCATTTTCATTTTTTTAAAAAAAGAACTTGTTTTTACCCTAAATGTATATGCGAAACAAAAACCGAAACAAAAAAACCCAACAACAACAACCTGGACAAATATAAACTCAAATATGAAAAGCCCCCAAATGTACAGCTATACTGTAGTTCAGTGTTCACCAACCTGGTGCCCTCCAGCTGGGGTCTGATGGGAGTTATAATCCAAAACATCTGGAAGGCACCCAGGAGGTGCAGGCTACTATAGTTGATGACTTGATGGAAACGTAATGAAAATTGTAGAGTTGGAAGGGACCCTGGAGACCATTTGGCCTATGGGTAGGCAAACTAAGGCCCGGGGGGTCGGATCCGGCCCAATCACCTTCTAAATCCAGCCCACGAATGGTCCGGGAATCAGCGTGTTTTTACATGAGTAGAATGTGACATGAAAAGAAAAGACATGAAGAGAATCTTTTTATATGCCGCTGCAAGGTTTGCAAAAAATTGGAAATCAGAAGAAGTACCAACATTGAAAGATTGGCAACATAATTTTTTTGAAATGATTGAATTAGCAAAAATGACAGCAACAATTAGAATGCAATCTAATTAAAATCTCAAACAGGAATGGAAATGTGTAGAAGAATACATGACCAAAAGATGCTCCAACAATAATTTATTGATATGTATAGACTGATTTCACAAAGTTAAGTTAAGCTAAGCTAAGCAGATATATAAGATTGAATGTTTAATTATTAAGATACAAAATTACATTCTCAATAATAAAGTTACAAAATAATAACAAGGAAGTCATGCACTGGTGGAAGGAGGGCACAGGGCAAGAATTAAGAAATGGATAAATGTTGGTACATAATGAAATGTGAAAATGGGAATTTACAAATATAATGTATATGTATCAATATGTAAAGATTCCATATATGTATTGCAGCATTAATAATAAATAAATTAAGTGTGTGGGGGAAGAATTGACCTTTTATTTTAAATGCATCTCTGGGTTATTTGTGGGACATAGGAATTCATTCATTTTTTCCTTTCAAAATATAGTCTGCCCCCCCACATGGCCTGAGGGACAGTGGACCGGCCCCCTACTGAAAACATTTGCTGACCCCTGATCTAGCCCAAGCCCCCTGCAATGCAGGAATATTCAGCTGTCCCATACAGGGATCGAACCTGCAACCTTGGCATTATCAGCAAGCACCATGCTGTAACCAACTGAGCTATCCAGGCTACTAACTTCTAAAGCAATCAATAAAGGCACACACAGAGATACTGCCCTTATGCATGGGTAAGTCAGAAATACCGTACATCAAACTAATTTCAGTAAGACGCATAGCAGAATCCTATACATGTGCAAATAAGCTTTCCATGACGCTCATTCTGAGATAAATGGGCAACAGCAGCAACAGCCTATCTCCATTCCCAATGTCATAGAAGGTTGTTCTGACACACACATCCCTTATTATGAATCTTTTATTCTCCAGTGTTCATGTGATATCGCTCTTCCTAAAGCCCTGCATACAACGTCTGTGTGTGTGTGTGTGTGTGTGTGTGTGATTGCATATTCCGGCGTGCATGCATAAAATGCATGCAAGCTATCGCTGCTTGCTGGTGTTAACAGCTGCAAGGAAAAAAGACAAGTCAGAAGTGGGTCACAAGAATACCCTAGTTTTAATATATTATTATTAATCAGAGATTAGAAGATAAAACTCCTCTTCAATTCCATTTGGGCTTTTCTCATGCAAATGAAGGCTTTTCTTCACTGGAAGAGCCTCCCACATTTAATATTGTGAACTTAATTTCAGTAATGATCTGTCCAGGAAACCAGAATTGTTCTTCCAGACTATCTGAGCACCCTAATTTCCCCTTTGTTTGTTTGGGGCTGAAGTGTGTGGCACCATAGAGAAAAGCATGGGATTAGCAGATAGCCTAAACCAAGCTCCTTTTCTTTGTTTCTGTTATTATTGTTGTGTCTTTGGCAGAGCTGAGCATTCATCTGCGGTTCGGCACCACTGTGGGGTAGCATCTTCATCCTGAACTCGGTCTATTCCTGAACTTACTCTATTTTCTGTGTTGCATCCCAATCCTTTGTGTGTTTGCTTAGAAAAGTAAGGGTGGCTAAGGGCCCTTCCAGAGTAATGTTTCCTTGCAGGTGTATTCTGCGATATGTTCCTGATGCAATAATAGTGTGGGATAACCAGCCACATAAAACCAACATGGGCGGTCTGGGAATCAGCATGTTTTTACATGAGTAGAATGTGTGCTTTTATTTAAAACACATCTCTGGGTTATTTGTGGCATATAGGAATTTGTTCATTCCCCCCCCCAAAAAAATATAGTCCATCATCCGCCCCCCTCCCCCAGGTCTGAGGAACAGTGGACTGGCCCCCTGCTGAAAAAGTTTGCTGACCTCTGGTTTAATAAATACATGAAAGGGTTAATACCATAGAGTAAGCTGTCCTGCAAGGCTTAGCTAGGTCACTCCCCCTCACTTTGGGAGGAAATGGTAATCAAGCCTTTGTCCCCACCCCATTTACCTGGGAAGCTCAAGGTGTGAGGCTCCAAGCTCAGACCACATGGCTCCAACAAGCCATTCTTGTGTTCCTATACCAATAATTCTGGAACTTTCACCACTGTAACTAAGCCAAGTTTTACTGCCTGAGAATTTTTTGGTGACTTCAAATCTCTGCTGGGGTTCTCTCATCAAAGAGTACTTGCCCCAGACTTGGATCTTGGCATCCAGGAATTCTCCTTTCTATAATTTGTTTTTTTCCTTGCTACCAGCAAATAGCTGCATGAGTAGTGGGTTAATTCCTCTTTGTTAGATCTTCTGTGATGGTTCCTCAGTGCATTATTGTCGTTCATAGAGGCTCTAGAGCCCTGAAACGTGGGACAGAAATAAACCAGATCATGTGTGGTTTAAGAACTCTGGAGATTTCAGCAGAACACTGCAAGGATATTCACTGAAGTGTTTCCTCAAACTTTTTGCAGGCACAAGCAATGTTTAAAGTGGGTTTCAGACCCTCCAATTGTCCCTATTTTCCAGGGATGTCCCTGATTTAGAAAAGCTGTTCTGGTTTCTGATTTGATCCCAGAATGTCCCACTTTTCCTTAAACGTAAAGGGACCCCTGCCCATTAGGTCCAGTCGTGACCGACTCTGGGGTTGGAGCGCTCATCTTGCTTTACTGGATGAGGGAGCCAGCGTACACCTTCCGGGTCATGTGGCCAGCATGACTAAGCCGCTTCTGGCAAACCAGAGCAGCGCACGGAAACACCGTTTACCTTCCCGCCGGAGCCGTAGCTATTTATCTACTTGCACTTTGATGTGCTTTCGAACTGCTAGGTTGGCAGGAGCAGGGACCGAGCAACGGGAGCTCACCCCATCGTGGGGATTTGAACCGCCGACCTTCTGATCGGCAAGTCCTAGGCTCTGTGGTTTCATTGGAGAAATGTTGGAGGGTATGGAGTTATCAGACCCCTGAACTTTCTGAAGGCAATCCTGTAAAGGGAAGGGTTTTTTAATGTTTAATGTTTGCTTATGTCTTTAGATATGTTGGAAGCTGCCCAGAGTGGCTGGGGAAACCCAGTAAGATGTGTGGGCAGTGGCGTCGCAATGGGGGGCGGGCGGGGGGGGGCAGTGCACCCAGGGTGCCATGTTGGAGGGTGACAAGAAGGCACCCCACGGGGGCTCTCAGCGGTGCGAGCAGCCATTGTGCCGTCGCAGCCGCATGTTGAGGATCCCCAGTTCGCAGCTGCAACCACTATATTCATGTGTGGTGGCGCATGCATGCGCTGTATGTAACGCCGCCGCACTTGCATTGTACATAGTGGTTTGCTGCTGGTGCCACTCCAGCGCTGTACAGATGGGGATGGGTTCCCTCCGTCGCCACTACAGCGTATGGTGCTGGAGCGGCGCTGCCGGCAAACAGCTATGTACAGCGCATGTGTGGCATTGCTACATATGGCACATGCGCCCTACATAGCGATGTCTCGCCCCAGGTGTCACAATGCCTTCATTCGCCCCTGTGTGTGGGGAATAAATACCGTGGACCTTTGAGTTACGTTACCTTCGGGTAATGTAACTTTCGGGTTGCGAAGTGTATACTTCCAGGTTTCACCGTGCGCACATACACAGAAGCACTCAATCGCGCTGCGCACATGTGTAGAAGCAGCGCCTCTACTTAAGTAATTTTCGGGGTGTGAAAAGACCCCCGGAATGAATTATCGTATTTTTTGCTCCATAAGACTCACTTTTTCTCTCCTAAAAAGTAAGGGGAAATGTGTGTGTGTCTTATGGAGCGAATGGAGGCTGCGCAGCTATCCCAGAAGCCAGAACAGCAAGAGGGATTGCTGCTTTCACTGCACAGCGATCCCTCTTGCTGTTCTGGCTTCTGAAATTCATAATATTTTTTTTCTTGTTTTCCTCCTCCAAAAACTAGGTGCGTCTTGTGGTCTGGTGCATCTTATAGAGCGAAAAATACGGTGAATTCGTATCCGGAGGGTCCACTGCAGTAAAATTATCATTATGGAATGGGATGTCCCTCTTTTCACCAGAGAAATATTGGAGGGCATTCCAAGAGCATCATGAGCAGACTTAATGGGACCCCACAATGAAAAGGACATCTGGAGGTGCCCCAAATTCAGGAGCACACACGGATTTGCAGCCTGATCTGCTGCATGTTTGCTTGGAACAAAGGCCGGCTCTATCTGGTGACCCTTCCAAGGAAAGTGTGTGCAAGGGCGCTGCCTTAAAGTAACAATTTCAAGTCAATTCCCTTTGTTCCAATTTCAGAAGGTCTGGAGAGTTACATGAGCATCATGTGAGTGTTGGAGACGAGAGTGCCTCGGCTGCAACCCTTTGTGGAAAGCCTGTGTGATTTTGAAGCCTTTAAAAAATATTTTTTTTTAAATGGGCTTACATAGACCACAGTCATAGACCATAGTCAGAGGCATGGTTTTACCTATGGGTACAAATTGAATCATTTTGGGAAGGTGAAGAGGAGCAAAGCTGCTGCAACAAATCAGGTACAGTGGTACCTCGGGTTAAGAACTTAATTCATTCAGGAGGTCCGTTCTTAACCTGAAACTGTTCTTAACCTGAAGCACCACTTTAGCTAATGGGGCCTCCTGCTGCTGCCGCGCCACCAGAGCACAATTTCTGTTCTTACCCTGAAGCAAAGTTCTTAGCCCGAGGTACTATTTCTGGGTTAGTGGAGTCTGTAACCTAAAGCGTATGTAACCTGAGGTACCATTGTACTGCCTGCTATGCATGGCTCACCTTCATTACCCTGTTCATCTATGGGACTCCATTGGTCCTAAGTGAAAATTGTTAACTAAATCACATATAGGGTTGTCATATTTCAAAAAGTAAAAACCAAGACACCCTGAAATTTGTTGAGCTTTGTTTTTACCAAAACACCCCAAAAAAACCTCTCTATCTATAGCTATAGCTATGTAGTGCTTTTTTTCTTTAAAAATGTTTAGGGGTACTCTCATTTTGACTCAAGAAAATCACCTTTTATAGTTCAACTGGAGAAAATAAATACGGTAAATACAACAGAACTGACCAATCACTGTGCTAGATTCCAACTCCTACTTCACACATTAAACGCTCGCTTCTTTCTGAGACTCAGCAAACACCGTGACAAGAAATGAGGCTGCCATCGGGGGTAGCAACTGAACTGACGATTCACCATGCTAGAGAAGAAACTAATTTTTTTTAAAAAAACATTTTCTTTCTTCTCCTGTTAGATTCACAAAATGTTTAGGGGTATTGTTATGTACTGAGCTGAATCCTAGAACAATAGGATCCAGAATGCAGCAGTCTGATTGGTCCGCAGGAGCCACCCAATCCAGCTCCAGGTGGAAGTGAATCAGTGACCTGATTGGCCTGCAGGAGCAGCCAATCAGGCTCCTGGATGAAGTGAATCAGCAACCTGATTGGCCTGCAGGAGCACCCCCCCCCCAGAAAAAAAGCACTCTGTGTGTGTGTGTGTGTGTGTGTGTGTGTAATAAAATTTCCTAAAATGTGAGCCTCCACCTGCATCCTAAAGTGAGTCAGTCCATTCTACCACCTGGAATTCTACTACACCACATTCCATTCAGCCGTTTGTTAATTGTATAATTGTACCTTGGGTTACAGATGCTTCAGGTTACAGACTCCGCTAACCCAGAAATATTACCTCGGCTTAAGAACTTTGCTTCAGGATGAGAACAGAAATTGTGCAGCGGTGGCGCAGCGGCAGCGGGAGGCCCCATTAGCTAAAGTGGTGCTTCTGGTTAAGAACAGTTTCAGGTGAAGAACGGACCTCTGGAATGAATCATGTACTTAACCTGAGGTACCACTGTATTGTTGTTGTTATATATTTATTTATACCCCACCTTTTTTCTTGACAGAGACTCAAGGCAGTTAGTTTACAATACGGTCAGCTGGCAGTTATAAGCTTTCGCACACTCGGGGACCTCAGGGTTCCTTGTCCCAGATAAGACGGTAGCGGCAGTCACCCGAGCTCACTTGCTAGCCCCTTCAGACCTTGTGGGTAGGAAAGGTGTGGGCAGCAATCACCCCTCCGCAGATGCAACTGCCAAGCACCTGAGTTTGCCTTCTGTTTCTTGCAAACGCAGACAAGGCCGATCATGCACGACTAATAAAGAATGGCAATTTCAGACCCCTGCAGCCCAAGGAACTGATGCAGGGACCCTCGTCAAACAGGGAACGCAGAGGGAGTAAGAGGCCTTCCTAAGACTGTGTGTCTTCTTCTTGTTGTTTCCAAGCGTAAAACACTCATGTTGCTGCAGCCAAGGCTGATTGATAGAGACATAGCAGAGGTGTGACACATTTTGTAGGATTCAGGAACTGCAACTTCTTATCTGCTTGCTTGGTCCTTGGGAACAGAGATTTGCTGTACAGCAGAGGTAGGGACTGTTCTCCGACTCAAGGGCCGCATTCCTCATTGGCAGCCTTCAAGAGGCCGCAAGCCAGGGATGGGGGGGGGGGGGGAAGCAGAGACAAAATACGGCAGAGCCATGGCCATGAAACTGAATGTTCTACCTTAGGCTACATTCCAGCCACTCAAGAATTAATGGTTTCTACACATATAGAAAGATAAATAGATAGATGATATAGATAGATGATAGATAGATATAGATGATAGATAGATAGATGATAGATAGATAGATGATAGATATAGATAGATAGATAGATGATAGATAGATAGATGATAGATATAGATAGATAGATAGATGATAGATAGATAGATGATAGATATAGATAGATAGATAGATGATAGATAGATACCATAGACAGACAGATAGACAGACAGACAGACAGATGGATGGATGGATAGATAGATGATAGAGATATACTGTACATTTATATCTGCACAACCATTGTAAATCTCTTCAGGGTGCCTTAAGGCAAGCAATTCATAAATGAAATAAGTATTATCCTTCAGCCAGGAAAGCCATTGGCATAAGTCACAACTCAAGGACACATTCCAGTGAAGCGAAAGCACCAAGGGAGGGGGCAAAGCGGGGCCTGTAAGGGAGGTGGGCTGGAGAAAGAGAGAGGTTGAGTTGGAAGTTTAGGTGCAACTCAGCTTGCAGAAGAGAAGCTTTCATGGAGCTAAGACACAGTGAGGAACCTCTGATTCCAATACAGTGGTACCTCGGGTTAAGTACTTAATTCGTTCCAGAGGTCCGTACTTAACCTGAAACTGTTCTTAACCTGAAGCACCACTTTAGCTAATGGGGCCTCCTGCTGCCGCCGCGCCGCCAGAGCCCGATTTCTGTTTTTATCCTGAAGCACTATTTCTGGCTTAGTGGAGTGTGTAACCTGAAGCATATGTAACCTGAAGTGGATGTAACCCGAGGTACCACTGTACTGTCCCTGTCACTTTATCTCTATGCTGTCTTCTCTCTTTATCTCTCTGTTGTTTAGACGGATGCATCCTGTTTACAGCTTCTTCCTCCTCCTCCTCCCAGACCTTAAGATAAGCAATCACCCTGGAACTCCTCTCTGAGAACAAAGGAGCAAGTACTGCTCTAGATTAATTAGGTTAGAACGAGAATTTTAACTATCCAAGTTATGTTGCGGTTGTTTTGGGCATCCAGCTGTCTCGAGAGACAATGGAGTGAGCCTCTATGGGTGAAGTCAAACCGCTGCCTTAGCAGCACCAAAGTGACCTCCCTGGGGTGCAAGCCTGGGCAGGGGGTGTGGAGGTCCTGGGCTGCCTGGATGACACAAGACCCCCCCTCTCAGCCTTGCCAGTGTGGCCCAAAGGAAAGCAGAGGAATCATGGGCATAACCAGGATTTATGGGGGGCGGCAGGGTTTGTGTTAAGCGGGGGCAGAACCTCAGTTTGTTAAGTATTTTGTATTGATGTATTTGATTTAGGGGACGTGGGTGGCACTGTGGGTTGGCCTAGGACTTGTCGATCAGAAGGTTGGCGGTTCGAATCCCCGCGACGGGGTGAGCTCCTGTTGCTCAGTCCCTGCTCCTGCCAACCTAGCAGTTCAAAAGCACGTCAAAGTGCAAGTAGATAAATAGGTACCGCTCCGGTGGGAAGGTAAACGGCATTTCCGTGCGCTGCTCTGGTTTGCCAGAAGCGGCTTAGTCATGCTGGCCACATGACCCGGAAGCTGTACGCCGGCTCCCTCGTCCAATAAAGCGAGATGAACACCGCAACCCCAGAGTCGGTCATGACTGGACCTAATGGTCAGAGGTCCCTTTACCTTTTTATTTGATTTAGGGGTTATGTGTGGGACCACTTACTAGCCTGGCATCTTGTGACATATAGGTATACTTTGATTGATGTGCGCTAGAGGACAAACCAGGTCAACAAGATGGTAACTAGCAGTAGCACAGATGCAAATGAGAGGTTCTGTTAGAGCATGTTCCTTTCTGGAAGCTAGCAGAAGTATAAACCGGTGAAATAAGGGTGTGTTGGGAACCACCTATCCCAGCTGGGATGGTGGGAGAGTCCGGAGTTGCAGAGAGCACATGGATTCTGTGGGTGGAGAACCTTTACATCACCCGATTTGGGTGATATAGGATACCAAAACAATGGAGGGATTGAGCCAGGTGCCAAGACCAAGGGGAGAAAGGCAAAGCTGGGCAAGGCAGGGCAAGGCTACCACTGCAGGCAGCTGTGGCTGCAAGCATGGAGAAGACAGAGCTTTGCCAAACAGACTGCCCACAGACTAATCTGCTGTCCTTGGGTTACATCACCAGTGACCTAAGAGCCAGTTCAACCAGGCTTGTGGTGTGGAATTAGAGAAGGGCTGTAACTCAGTGGTAGAGCATCTTCTTTGAATGCAGAAGGTCCCAGGGTCAAACCTTCGCATCTCCAGGTATGGCTGAGAATGCCTCTGGAAATCTGTTACCAGACAGACTATATAGGCTAGATGGAACAATGTCCTATACAAGGGCACTTCCTATGTCCCACCTTCTCCTTTATCTCAGGTGGCAAAATACCCAGGGCTGACCCCAGAGGAAGAGGCAAAGGACCATCAGAAGAGATGATGATGATGATGATGATGATGATGATGATGATAATTTATTTATATCCCGCCCACTCTGGGGGGCATCCAACAAAATATTAAAATACAATCGTGTGTCAAACATTAAAAGCTTCCCTAAACAGGGCTGCCTTCAGATGTTTTCTAAAGGTTTGGTAGTTGTTTTTCTCTTTGACATCTGGTGGGAGGGCGTTCCACAGGGCAGCTGCCACTACTGAGAAGGCCCTCTGCCTGGTTCCCTGTAACTTGGCTTCTCGCAGCGAGGGAACCGCCAGAAGGCCCTCAGCACTGGACCTCAGTGTCCTGGCAGAATGATGGGGGTGGAGACGCTCCTTCACATATACTGGACCGAGGCCGTTTAGGGCTTTAAAAGTCAGCACCGACACTTTGAATTGTGCTCAGAAACGTACTGGGAGCTAATGTAGATCTTGATTTAGGTTGTAAGCAATGCATCTGAGCTATGGGGGCCCACCGACTCCCCCAAATGTCTCAATGATCAGGCAGGGATATCAGGGATCCATCAGCACTTAAGATATCCTAGATCCACCTTGTTAAGGGCCTTGCAAAATCAATACAAGAATCTTGAACATGGGCAGCCACTGCAAGCTTTCAAGCACTTGTGAAGATGATAATGATTAATCACTGACCCTTCACCAGCAGTTCCTAGTGGTAATCTGTCTCCATCAATGGACTGGCTGCAGCATTTTACACCTCCTGGAGGTTCTGGACCAGGTGCAATATAACCCCACATAGAGTGCATTGCAATAGTCAAGTCTTGAGGTGACCAATGCCTGAGTCACTACCACTACCCTTTCCAAGAATGGCCATAGTTAGTGCACCGACTGTAGCTGATAAAAGACACTTCTTGCGCACGAAGTATCTGAGTCTACCTGAACCTCAAGTGGCAAAATTGCTGCATCAGCACTGCATGGTGCAGGCTGTTAACAATAAAACCTATATTTATATGGGTACCTACTGATAAGATGCATCAAAAAAGCAACTGTACCAAAAAGAATTGTTGTGAAAATCTTTGGGACTGGGGTGCCAGATTTTGTCCTTTCTCCATATTGCCAAAATCTGCCCTCTGGCCAGATACTACAAACCTGTTCTTTCAGAGGCTGAGCAACCCCATCCAGGGTAGGCAGATGGCCACTCTCCCGGGCACAGGAACCACCACCCACAGTGCCTCCATCTCACCAGGGTTCAAGCTCAGTTTGTTTCCCCTCGTCCATTCTGCAGCTGCATCCAATGTTCCAAGGGTGGTAGAAGAGTCCCTGCCTTCTACCACCCTTAATGCCCGTCCCCTCCAGGATGTTTTCCAAGCAGTCTCAAACTGCGCCTGCGCACCTCTGGTCTCTGTTGTGCTCTCCTCATTCGCCTGACCGGCGGGGAGGGGCGTTTGCTGCAGCAGAAAAGAGAGATTCCCTGGATTCTTCAGCATAAGGTTACCAGACGTCCCCATTTCCTGTGGACAGTCCCTGGATTTACAAATCAGTCCCTGTACAAAATCCTTTGAAGTTGAAAAGTGTCCCCGGATTCACTGAAAAAAATCTGGTAACCTTACTTCAGCAGCCTCTTGACCTTCCCCCTCTGCTTCAGCCTCTGCGTCTGAACTGCTCCCTGTCACTGGCTCTCCCCCCTCACTAAACCCTGCTGCCCCTTAAGCACCCCACATCTCCTCCTAAGCATCTGCTCCTCTGTGTCCCACCACAAACTCCCTGGCTCAGAACCTTCCTCCTCGGGGGTTTCCTTGGGGGTCCCCCAGCTGGTGCCTCCCGCCACTCCTCTTTGTCCAGCCGGTCCGCGACACCAATGTGTGTGAGCAACATGGTATCACTGTCGTGACGAGATCAAACATGGGAGAAGATTTCTGCCCTTCTTGCACTGTGGCACAAAGGCCTGCGATCCCCGCCCCCATCACCCTCGCCTTGCCCTCACTCCAGACGCTTCAAGTACTTGGGTTGCGTAAAATGTAGTAAATTTTTATGTGGCTATTGCGCTAAGGATGCCGCTGATGTACCTCATTGCCAAAGGCGCAAGGAACGGACCTGTCAGTGAGTTGCGCGGTTTAACTTTGTGCTTCATTGAAGAATTGCGCAGTGCCCCTCCCATCTCCCTCCATTCACTTTCTCCAGCTCTCAGTTACAGTATTTGGGAAAGGAGGGAGCAGAATTCCAGAGGGAAAGGCACGGGCTGCACCAGCCTCCGGCTGCTCTCCTGAGCGTCTCCCTCTCCTAGGCAATCTCCTGCCAGGCTCTCGCCTCGTGTCGCGACGCCCCGCCTCAAGTCTCGCCTCTCCGCGCCGCCTCCCTTCCTCGAGGTGGGTGTGTGGCGTTTTCATTCAGACTTTTTGGCCGGCTTGCTCTTGACGTCAGGGAGGCGTGACCAATCAGAACCCCGGATCCCGGGCCTACAGAGTCCCATCCCCATCTGGCCATGGGTCAGGTGACGCTCCCACTTGCCTATTTAGAAACGACCCCCCTTGCCGGTTGCTCCGCTTGGTTGCTGCGCCTTTGCGCTTGCAAGTTAGTTGCTCCGCTCCCTGCGCGCGCGCGCGCGCCTCTCGCCTCTTTCTCCATCTCCACCTCCTTCTCCTCCGAGAGAGAAAGCCCGGTGCTTTGCCGTTTCTGCAGGCTCAGTATCATCTCGCCTCCTTTCCCCCCAAAGCAAAAGAAAAGAAGAAGAAAAAGCCGGCTCTGAAGAAGTCTGAGCAGCCTCAGCAAGTGCAGCATCGGAAGGAGGCGGCGGAAAAGACGACTCGGCGTTTGCTGGAGCAATGAGAACTTTTGCCGTCCTGCTGTGCATCGCTCTCTCCTCTTGCGCGCCCCGGGAGGACGCCTTGCAAGCGGAGAGGGACCCCCAGGGAGGTAAGCGGGGGCTGCAGAGTGTGGGGCTGCCCTATTTTGAAGAGCAAAAAAGAGGACACTTTCGCCAACTTCTACTTTTAATTATGGATCGCTATGACGATTCTACCCATGGAAAAAAGGACGTGTCATGGGGAAAAAAGGACAGATGGCAACCTTAGCAGGGTGGCTTTCTCCCTGGGGCGGTGGCGGGACAAATTGGGTGATGGGATAGCAGACGGGTAGGGAGCCACGCGTAGCCAGCCTGCTTATGGTGCGCCTTTTGCCTGTTGCGCGTTAGTGGAGTGCGGCGCACCTGGGTGCTGGGATGCGCGAGACTTGAGTTGCTCTTTCGTTCTGAAGATGTGGATTTCATTGCCGGCATCTGCAAGGAGTTCCACTCGAGTTGGCCTTTGCGGTTCCTTTCAACTTTGCGATTCTGTGTTTCGTTTCTGGAGCTGGAATGGGCGTGTTTGTGGGAGAGAGAAAGAGACAGCTAAATGTGAAAGTGTGAGACAATTGTAAGGTTTGTGGTCGTTAAGCGATACGAGTGCGGCTTTAAGCCTCGTGTTTGGAACTCCCCAGACCAACAAAGGAAACTGGAGCATTTCGCCGGTGGGGAAAGGCAAGCGGAGCGCATCTCTTGCCCCGCAGCCGAAGCGATGCCTGCCTTTAACTTTCAGCTGAGGCGGTGATTTGCTGTTCGGTGAGCTCTCTGCTGCATCTTGTAATGCGTGAAAGTGCAGCTGGACTCTGTGTCATCTGGTCCCCTGCTTCTAAACCACGACGCCTTCTGTCTAGCTTTGTGATCCTGGGTCTGGCTCATAAAGTGTTTAAAAACCTTGCTCTTCCAAGCGGACACTCGGTGCAAGCCGCGTCGAAAAGAATGGGGAATGTTACAAGGGCGCAACTATAGTCTTTTCTCTAACGGCGCTTGCATAGGGGAACACCACACCGGGTTGTGCCTGTGTAGAATCAGCTGCTATTTCAGAAATTTAGCCTGTGATTGTAGGGCAATTTACCTGGAAGTAACCTCCATTGAACTTAGTTGTACTTCTGAGTAGAGACTGAATTGCTCTTGCAAGTGCCTTATTTTAGCTTGCTGTTCCATTGACTTGCAGTGCTCGTGATTTATAGCATCAGCGTCTCATATTTAATGGAGGTGATGATCAAGGTTCTTCCGCTATTAATAGCAAGTGCCTAAAGAGAGAATCTTTCGCTATGTCCTGAGTTTTTAATTTTAAATCTGGCTAGAGGCTAGGCTAATAAGTGCATGGATGACAGCTAGCTGCTGCTTTTATTTTTAATTCAAGCCTAGCTTGAATTTTACTGCCTGCTCAGCAAGCCCTCTCTTTATGCTTGGTGATTGTTTGCCTTGCATGGTGAAAAAGAGTCCCTTTTGGTCACATGCTTAGAAGCTGGTGATTGTTCTCGCATTCTAGATTTTAACTAGAGGTTTCTTTTTGGGGGGCGGGGTGGAATCTAGCAGTTTCTTTTGGGGGGAAGGGGAAGATCTAGCGGCAATGAACCCTGGCATATATTCAAACTGCACATCAAAGCTTCTTACACTATGGCAGCAATGGCTTGGATACTGAAAACTTGACCTGCCTCTGTAAGATCTTAAATAAGTGCTGCTAAGCATGACGATGGGGGATGTGAAGATTCTGGGCCCGTTTTCCCAGGAGTAAGCACTGCTTAGAGGGCAAGCATGAAAACAAGTGGAGACTCAGGCTGCGCACACTATGCATTGAAAGCATTTTAACCACGCAAAGAAGCCTGGTATTGTACTGTATTGATGGTGCTTGGAGCTGTAGCTTTATTTGGGGCAAACTACAGCTCCCAGAATTCTTTGGGAGAAAAGACGGGGGCTTTAACTGTATGGTGTGCCTGCAGCCTGAGTTTTGTACGAATCCAAGAGCTCACTGCTCCGTCACTTGATGTGCTCCTGGTGCGCTCTGTTATCTCGCAGGCAACCTGTCAGAAGTCCTAAATCAGGGGCACTCTCTGCCTCACCTGCTGACGTGTGCTTAGCCTAGGCTGCTGAACTGGTTCTGTGACTTACTGTAAAAAGTAAGTCAGTGTGCCACTAAGGTGTAACTCCATGTACTTGATTGCGTCTGAAATTCACTGTTTCTACTGATGTGTTTTGCGAATGCAGCTTAAACTGTGAAGTATTCCTTGTTTGGATAAGCTGGTTGTCTCTGCTGCTTTAAGGAGGGAAAGGACAGGTTTCTGGATTTTTCTTGATATTAAACTGGCACAGAGGATATATTAGGATTAAGAGATACATTGGGATTTTTGCATGGAAATAGAGTGTTGGTCAAAAGCCAGTTCTGCATGTGTAGGAAGAGTGCACGTCTAATTGAATCATGCATGTAATGAGCAATTTTCTCCCGAATTTGAGTTTAAATGGATTTCATGGCAGTATTCTCTTTCCACAAGTGACTTGTATGTGTGTGTGTGTGTGTGTGTGTGTGAAATATTTGCAGCATTTTAATCTCTTGCAGTTACTGAATCCAAGGGGTAGAAACAAAGAGCTAGGGCAGTGCTTCTCAAAGTGGGTGGTACCACCCCCAGGGGGGTGTCAGAGGGATTAATTTAGGGGGTCGCTAAGAGGCAAGGGGTGCTGGAAGTGTAAATGGCTATTGGACTTTGAGAAGCTGGTATCGTCACTGGCGGAGGAATGGGGGTGTGGCGGGTCCAGCCGGCCCTGGGTGTCATCTCTGAGGGGGGTGACATTGCCGGCCTGGCCCCCTGGGCCGTTCGCTGCTCGCCACGGATGGCACCCCCTGGGACGCTTGCCATTGGCGGCTAGCCCCGCCCCCGCAGCTGCTAGCCTTGCCCCCGGGTCCACAGTGTGCCACTCCAGGTGCCCGAGCAGTTATCTCTGCCTCTGGGTATCATTGGATCAAGTTCATCAATTTTTCTGAATTAATTCAACTAAACAGGACTTTGGATAAATGTGCAATTGATTGTTACTGTTTAGGAATTCATCGTGTTATTATCTTCCTTAGCCGGTTGTGCAAATGGCTACTCTGAATCATGAGTTTTATAGTTTAGGGTAGGAGGGATTGGAATGAGTTTATGAAACCAAGGGAAGGAGGTGGCCTGAGTAAGTTCAGGAACCACTGAGCTAGAATCTTGGTGAAAATTTGGATGAGAACAGGATGGCTTGCCATGGTTCTGCAGGAGACTATAAGATCGTGCACACGTTATGCTGCTGCTGAGTCAATGTTCATATCATAGAATCGCAGAATTGGAATGGGCTGCAAAGGGCCATTTAATCCAACACCTTGCAGTGCAAGAACCACACCTAAGATTTGGACTTTGCTTCCATTCTGTCCTCTACTTGTGTTTAGCATCCTGTATGGACCTAGCCTCTGTGTATACCAACTCTGTGCACAGTTTCAGGCCCTGGCACTGAAATTTGTGGGTGCCCAACCCCTTCATGGGGAATTTTGCAGGTCCTCGGGCACCCAGTTGGCACTGGGTGATTTGGCACAGTTCTCAGTTGCACCCAAAGAGCCCACCTGCATGCAGCTTAGGACTGTGGCTGCATTAGGATGAATGCGCAGAGAGAGCATGTGAGGCTCATGGACATGATCCCCTGTCCCGCTCTATGCTTGTCGGCTGCACGTGGTGGAAATGTGTGCACAGTCCTTAAGTGTGCACATTCCTCAACTCTCTACATCTGCCCCCTAGGCAGGCAGGGGCCCACAGCAGTCCATGTATGGGTAGGTTTCAGGGTCAAGATATGATCTGACTGTTGGGAGTGGTGGGGAGGAGATAAATTATGTTTTGATGTGTGAGCTTGCACTGCAAGGAGCAGGGAGGGGGGAGCTGTGCCTTCCCAGACGTTGTTGCTTGACTCCAGCTCCCATCAGCCCCAGCCAACATGGCCGATGGTCAGAGATGATGGGAGTTGTAGTCCAGCTGCCTCTGGAGAGCACAGCATTGGCTACCCCTGTTAGAATTCCTGCTCCATGATTGCAGTCATGGGATTGTTGTCTATCACATGACGGTGTATGTTTTGACTCCACAGAGTGGGAAGTGACAGTGACAGGATGTTTGTGTTACTGTGTTCCGTGCAGTGCAACTATTGTCCTTTGTTCTTTCTCTTTGCTGTCTGATGCTAGAGAGGGAGCCATGATGCTGTGCTCCATGTGTGTTTATATGTAAATAAAGTAGATTAGCCAAAATGCTGAGTTGCTGAGGTCTGTCACGCGAAGACTCTGAGGATCCCTAAGTGTGCCAATGTCTGTTGGCATCGGTCACTGTGATGTTCGGGCTGAAGAAAGCTTTTGAAGCTCCCAAAAGATCGACCAGGAGGGAGAGAACATCCCAGTCGGGCATGTGTATCTACCAGGGTCCTACTCAAGTGTAGGACAAGCTCCTGACAACCCCTGCTATACCTGGTTGTGGAGAACATGATCATGTAAGCTTGTAGACTTTAGCTCAAAGTTGTGGGCCTGTGCAGATGAAATGTGGGCATATGGAACCCCAACTGCACATATGAGACAAGGGTAAGGTAGAGGTAAAGGGACCCCTGACCATTAGGTCCAGTTGTGACCGACTCTGGGGTTGCAGCACTCTTCTCGCTTTATTGGCCGAGGGAGCCAGTGTACAGCTTCCGGGTCATGTGGCCAGCATGACTAAGCCACTTCTGGTGAACCAGAGCAGCGCATGGAAATGCCGTTTACCTTCCCACTGGAGCGGTACCTATTTATCTACTTTACTTTGACGTGCTTTCGAACTGCTAGGTTGGCAGGAGCAGGGACCGAGCAACAGGAGCTCGGTCGTGGGGATTCGAACCGCCAACCTTCTGATCAGCAAGCCCTAGGCTCTGTGGTTTAGCTCTGGTTAGCCAGGTGATGCTAACCAGTAATAGGGTAGCCATATTTCAAACAGTGAAAATCCGGACAGAAAAGCTGTTAAGCTCTTTCGGCGAAATCACAAAAAAGCCGTTTTTGAGCTATTTTCATGGAAAATCGGCCATAACGGCACTGCCGACATGGGCTGCCATATGCCCGGATTTTACTGGACAGTTGTACCGATTTCCACCCAGACACTGCTGCCGACTGCAGTATTCTGGATCTGTCCGTGAAATTCCGAATGTATGGAAACCCTAACCAGTACATGCTTATGTTTCAGATGCTGGCGTTTCTCAGCTGCTAAAGCCAGCAGAACCCCCGAAAGTTCTCAAGCTGCCGGTGAAATTCAATGTCCGCACTTCTAGGGACCTAGAAGACAAAGGCTGCTACCTCACTACGGGCCAAGACCAGCATTTGGAAGACTGCAAGTTTAATGTCTCTGCTAAAAGCTTCTTCGTTATTCATGGATGGGCGGTAAGTAGAATAGAACTCTTTGCTGCTTCGTGTTGCTCTTAGCATATCCTCCTATGGCGGAGGGAGCCCTCCCTCTGCGCTTCAGAGGCTTCGCGTTGCTATCACTGAAGCCAAGGAGCCTGCATTCGCTCCATAGGACGCACACACATTTCCCCTTAATTTTTGGAGGGGATAAAATGCGTCCTATAGAGCAAAAAATACGGTCCATTTCTATGATTCTTTGAAACCCTTTGGTGAACTTATGTAGGAAAGGCAGGTGTCTGTAAGGGACTCAACACTTCCTAGTTAATTCCTGCTGGCTTTGATATTTGACCTGGGAACTTCCTGATTCACAGCTTGGTGGTGTTGTTTTTAAAGCCACTAGCTTAAGTTTAACAGAATAAGGTGTGAGAGATGAGGTGACTGGTGTTAGGTGACTCCTAGCGTGAAATTCTAAACCATAATCCCCTCTCAGGCACTTGGTTTGTCAGTTCTAACCTTCAGCCAAAACCCTCAAAGGCGCCCAACGCAGCACATTAAAAACACTATAAAAACCCTGCTAGAAACACGTAGGCACTGATTCCTCTCAGTCCTCAGAAAGCCAAGATGCTTCTCTTTAAAAATAAAATAAAATTGCAAAGTAAATACATCAATATCAAATTATACATAAAGAATAATATAAAAAAGAAAGAAGAAAAAGCAATGCAAAGAGAAGCAGACAGTAAAAGAATAAAGAAAAGTATAATATTTCAATACAATAAGCACTATTTTACAAAATAATAGTAATAACAGATTTCCATCACTCTCACAACACTTCCTTTCACATTTCATATTTTATCTATATTTCAGTATTATTTTCATCTTAATATATAGATATGTATATATGTATGTTTCCCCTTTTCCATTCACGAGGTCATTCTAGACACAGCCAAATTTTTACATTAGAACCTTGTATTTCTAAATAATCATTCAAGCACTTCCGTTCCTTCTTGACTGTATTCATTGGCTTTAGTCTTCTTATATCTGTCAATTTGGCCAGTTCCAAATATTCCCATAATTTACATAACCATTCCTCTTTGGTCGGTACCTGGTTACCCTTCCAGTACTTAGCCACCAAGATTCTCACCACTGATGTCACGTACAGAAATAATTTAGTATTTTCTCTAGGAACATCACTATTCAATATTCCCGAAAGATATGTTTCTGGTCTTTTGCTATGTGAAGTTCTTAGTAACTTTTTATTTCTTCATGGATCATGTCCCAGAAATTTCTGATCTCGGGACATGTCCACCACATAGGGTAGAAGGTTGCCGAGATACTTCTCTTGCTGGTCCTCCTTTGGCCAGAAATGAACTAAACATGGATTCTTCTTCCAGATGACTGGCATGTTTGAGAGTTGGCTGGGGAGCGTCGTGTCGGCCTTGCAGGAGCGAGAGAAGGACGCCAATGTGGTGGTGGTCGATTGGCTCCCTCTTGCCCACCAGCTGTACACAGATGCTGTGAACTACACCCGAGTGGTTGGGAAGGAAGTGGCCAAGCTGCTTAACTGGTTGCAGGTAACTTGCAAGCCGGAAACCTCCCATTTCCTGAGCAGCAAAAACTGCATGGGAAAGCGACCATTGCTCCAGAAATGTCAGCCTGGATGCTGCAGGACCTGGCAGGGGTGCCATCTTTGGCACCACACAGCAGGCTCCGTGCCAAGCTGTTGATTGGTGGGATGGGGCAGGTGGTGTTGCTGATGCTGGTGCTTCTCATCCCATGTAAACTGAAACTGCAGGTACCAGAGCCATCGCCCAGAAACCCAGGGTGCATGATCTTCCAATGCTATACAACAGGGATGGTCCTGAAGGTGGTGTTGGGCTCCCATCAGCTCCACCGTGGTCAAAATGCAGTTTATACAACATACATACAGATGTACTAGACTCAGAATAAGGCAGATTCCACATATCCATAACTGCTTATTTTAATCCATAGTTGCTGATTGGTATGGCTCTTTCTGGACTAAAACACTTCAGACTGCAGGGAAAAGATGGCAGCTTTGAGTGGGCAGCCACCAGGAAGATGAGCAGAATCTGCCTTGCCCATGACACCAGTACATTGGGTTCTAACCTTACCCCAGGCATTTTACAGACACATCGGGGAGTGCTCAGACCCTGTGGTTCCCCTGCAGCTGCCATATAAAATGTCCCCAAGGGGCTGTCCCTAAACATTGACTCTGAATGCATAGTTTTGCTCTTACGTCTTTACCTACCATTGCTTGGGAGAACTTGGCCCTTCTTTGCTTCCCATAATAACAGTTCCTCCTTCTGTTTCTTGGGGGTGGAAAAACCTGCATGAAGCAACTTGTACCACCTAAAGCTGAGGGTGTAGAAAACAAGGATTATTGGCCAAAGGCATCGAATGTTCCTTGCGTCAACAGCTGAAGGCACAGTGTGTTTCGTAAAGCCAAACCTTTCCTGTTCCTGTGTGCACCGTTTGCATACTCCTTTACCATGACGATTAGCCATGAAGGCTGCGCTCTGCCCTCCAGAGTTGGGAAACACCAAGGCTTCTGAATACCAATTGCCAGAACTGGAGAGTTGCTCTTGTATTCGAATCCTGCTGGTGGGTTTCCCAGAGGTGTCTGGTCGGACACTGCAAGAACAGGATGCCGGCCTAGATGGGCCATCAGCCTGAACCATCAAGCTCTTCTGATGCCCTTACTAAATTCTGTTCAAAAGTGTTCTTCTTCCACGAGCGACTGGCTTGATCCTGTTCATGTTGCTCTTGCAGGAGAAAGAACGCTTCCAGCTCCAAAACGTCCACCTGATTGGCTACAGCCTGGGGGCCCACGTTGCTGGCTATGCTGGGAACTATGCTATGGGGACAATTGGCAGAATTACAGGTAAGCCAACCAACTTCCCCCTCGCCTCCTATGAATTTGTGTGCGTTGTTGCCTTGCGATTTTCCGAAACTGCTGAAAGCCCCATCCTCTGCTTGAGGCAGGCTTGTGGCATGTGACACACCAGGTGAATCCTGAATCTGCATGCACAGCCTCAAGGTAAGTCTCGGCTGGAACAGTTTTGCATTTGGCTGGAAGCTACTCCCAGGCAGGCTGGGGTGGTTTGAACTTCCCCTCTCTGCTTGCCTGATGGTGTGGCTCAGACCATGCTAAGCGTGTGGCTCGGTTTGTTAGACCGTGGTTCTGATGTCGCCAATATCGCAGGTTCGATCCCTGCATATTCCTGCTCTGTGTAAGGAACTGGTTGTAAATGAGGATATTGTGGGAATGTTCAGGGAGGCAGGAGAGGATATATTGTTTATTAATATCCTTCCTAACTTGTGCTAGCAAGTTCCTTCACTTAGCAGAGTTTCACATTCCCCCTTTAAACATACAGCGGATAACTGGTTGCAGGCTTGTGTACGCCTCTCACTATAAGGTTCCTGGTAAGATCCCTTATATCCCTCTTAAAAGAATATACACACCACAACCTTGTGTAAAGTATATAAAAGTAGTTTACTCACATTCAGTTCACAGTTGGATCCCTGAAGGCAGACTTAGTTACAAAGTATATAGATGTGGATCTATCCCATATGGGGACAATCCCAGTGTCCTATGTTGGCTAGAAGCTGTCTCTAGCTAAAAAGCTGTTCCAACAACGGAGGAAGTCAAAGAGAGAGAATGTGCAGGGTGCCTTCTCCTTTTTGTTACCTGGACAGGTAAGGTCACACCCACCTCTAGTCACATACAAAGGAAGTATGTCCCAGCCAGGAGGAAACAGGAAGTTTTCGACTGGCTGGACCAAACATTCCCCTGCATGTCCACTCTAGGAAAACAAGGAATGTTGTACTTGACTGCTACTTATGCATCACATCCCACAGATAAGGACTGAGGGTTGCCCCAAAGGCAGAAGGAGCAATTATGGAAAGATAACAGAAATGTCATCTTAGCCCAGTGGCTTATTGCACATCCACATCCACTGCTGCTTGCAGCAAACCCAGAGCAGTAGTAAAGACCCTGTGATCCTTGGGGTGTTGTAGAACAACAGTTCCCATCATCCCTAACCATTGGCTGTGCTGCACGGGACTGATGGGAGTTGGAGTCCAATAGCCTCTGGGGGTACTCAAGGTAATCATTCGTGACTCAAGGCCTGGGAGGAGAACGGGGTGATAGAATGGATGGTACCGTTTTCAGAATGCAGGTGTGCATGGCCAAAAAATTGCCAGTTCACAAATGTTAGAAATAGTGATTTTTAAAATGAAGTTGAAATTAGGGGAGGGGCGATTGTTTAGCCTTAGCACCTGAACTGCATTCAGAAGCACACACCCCCGGTTAGTTCCTGGAAAATGACTGGAGATGGTAGGAATTGTCCACAACTCTGAAGAGCTGCTGCCACTCAGAATAGGCAGTGCTGGTCTGCGTGGGGAAATAGTCTGGCTTTAGTATACTGTAAGGTAGCTTCCAAGGAAATACCTGCGTCCATCTCAACCGTATTCCTCTGCAGGCTTGGATCCAGCTGGCCCAATGTTCGAAGGAGTTGACCCCAACCGACGCCTCTCTCCCGACGATGCAGACTTTGTGGACGTCTTGCACACGTACACGAGGGAAACGCTGGGGGTCAGCATTGGAATCAAGATGCCCGTGGGTCACATCGACATCTACCCGAATGGAGGAGACGTCCAGCCAGGCTGCGGCTTGAGTGATGTCTTGGGGTCCCTTGCTTACGGAAGTAAGGCTTTTTGCTTGTATTTGGGTGGTGGTGGTGGGCAGGCGGGGGGGGGGGGTCACACAGATTGCTAACTCTGCCACATCAGAGTAACTTGCCCTTGGTAAGACGCTGTCCTCAGCCTAAGAAGATGCAAACCCTCTAGTTGCAAAATACTTCCTGGCTTACATATATATTAAATAGATGCATAGGTGTGTAGGAGGAGGGGATTATTCATTGCAAAACCTGATATGCTAGTATGCAGATCTGGGAATGCTATTGCGGTGTAATGACTAAACACCGAGGGATGAGTCAATATGCGCCTGGTTTGCTTTCTCCCCTGCTATGAATTCACTATGTGAATTCTTGAGAAAGTCTCTCTCAGCCTCAGCTCCTCTGTTATAAAATTAAGGATGAGGAAGAAAAAATATTTCATTCATGAATCTCTTCCCATTAGACAACTTGAAGCAATTCACAATGTAATAACTCAGGCATCCTCAACCTTCGGCCCTCCAGATGTTTTGGACTACAATTCTCATCATCCCTGATCACTAGTCCTGTTAGCTAGGGATCATGGGAGTTGTAGGCCAAAAACATCTGGAGGGCTGAGGTTGAGGAAGCCTGGTTTATAGACACATCAAGCTATGCTGACATCCTTCTACTTATCTCCTCATGAAACCATAAACGGACTCCTGCCTTTCCTGGCCAATGGGATAAAGGCACTTGTGTGATCTGGCAAGCATTTGCCAAATTCTTTGAATCCTATTAAAATGTTAATGAAAAAATAAAGCCATTTCGGTTCGTGAAACGACTGAAGATTATTAGATGGCCTATATTTAGGCTCTGCATTGCATTTTCGGATGCCTCCTACAACGTACGCTTCCAGTTGCACAGCAGAATTTCTGGCCAGAGGCCTGCCTGGTCCGTGGCCAAGTCTGGCTTGCGCTAAACTACAAAGGACCTAGAGATCTGTAAATCTTGCTGCACGTGTGCCTGCCTTTCCGCCACGGAGGTGGAGAATGCTAAACGGCTGGCTTGTTGCCTTACGACTGTTTTCCCCCCTCCTCCCTGTCTGTCCATCTAGATATCGGGGAAGCTGTGAGGTGCGAACACGAACGGTCCGTGCACCTCTTTGTGGACTCCCTTGTGAACAAGGATAAGCAGAGCTTTGCCTTCCAGTGCACGGACTCCAGCCGCTTCCGCAAGGGCATTTGTCTGAGCTGTCGCAAGAACCGCTGCAACGGCATTGGCTACAACGCCAAGAAAATGAGGAACAAGAGGAACACCAAGATGTACTTGAAGACGCGGGCCGACATGCCTTTCAAAGGTAGGCCCTTTTCTTCCTTCGGCGTTCCCGTCAGTCACGGAGAACCTCCGTTTTTATTTGCAGAGGAAGGCAAGCCAGATTTCTGAAGCACTGGAGGGTCTCCTTGCAGATCCCAGCTAAAAGGTTGCATTGCTGCAAGGGGCAGGCTTCCCATGCTGAACCATTGACTTGGGAATGCGGGGCGGGGAGGGCAGTCTGCCCCAGGGGTCATCACTGAGTGGGGGGGGGACCTTTGAAATTAATCCGTTCCGCGAGTCTCTTCGTCTTGCGGTTTTTTCGTCTTGCGAAGCACGGCTATTAGCGGCTTAGCGGCTATTAACAGCTTAACGGCTTAGCGGCTTTAAGAAAAAGGAAACAAACTCGCAAGAACTCACAAGACGTTTCGTCTTGCGAAGCAAGCCCATAGGGAAATTTGTCTTGCGGAACGATTAAAAAAAACGGAAAACTCTTTCGTCTTGCGAGGCATTCGTCTTGCGAGGTACCACTGTAGTTCATAAGTCTCTGTGGCTTTGCACAAGGTTTTGTATATTTCACTCAGAAGATTGATAAAGAATGTATCATTATTTTGGTAATTATTGTGTGTATATTAGTTGCATGAGTTGTACCACCCCCATCCCATAGGTGGCTCACTCTGCCCCCTGGGATGTTCGCCCTGCCCCCATGGCCCCGCCCCCAGGTGCCGGAACAGCTAGCTCTGCCTCTGATCTTTCCTCTGTGGGCCGTGTCTGGCAGGTGGACAGAGCTCCCTACCCATCAACCATCTGAAATCACAGCGGCACCAAGTGACCCGTTTTTAATTTAGAGAAGAAGCGAGCAAGAAGTGACATGATAGGAGTTTATAAAATTATGCATGGCAGAGAGAAAAAGGATGGAGCAGGGGTTTCCCCCCTCCCTCTTTCATAATACTAAAAGTTGTGGACTTCCAGTGAAGCTGAATGTTGGAAGGTTCATTGCAGACACCAGGAGGTCCTTCTTCACACAGTTAAACTATGGAACTCATGTCTGCAGGAGGCAGTGATGGCCAAACCTGGATGGCTTTTAGCCACAGTTGGAGGCAGTAATATGAACCCTGCTTCAGATTCCTCAGTTTTGGCAAGTGGGGCTGGTGTCCAATCAGGGCAGGGCCTTCTCTGTCGTGGCACCAGCCCTATGCATTGCCTCACCAAGCCAGGTCTGTTGGGCCCCATCGCTTTGCTGTTTCAGGGTGTGGGTGAAGACCTTGCTTTTAAAAACGGCACCTGGTTAATGGTGCATTTATTTGCCGGCTCATTTCTGTGTTGTTCTTGTGCTGCTGGAATTTGTCAAATGGATAGCGTTTGCTTATTCATTTGAATGTATCTGTCGGGTTTTTAGGGCATTAATGTGATTTCATTCTGTTTTTCATTGTTCCTTGGCTGCCTTATAGTGTCTTTGGAGAAATAGGTAGGATAGAATTTCTTTTTTCTTTTTGGTCTTTCTTTAAAGAAAGAAAATCTGGGCAACAGCCAGCCAACTTTTTGGTTCTTGGTGGGGAAAAAAAGCCATCATGACATTCATCTAAAAGCTTAAAGAGACATTACATGGGTGATGATCTGCCAGGGGTTTCTTGATAAAAAGCAGCTGTGGAGAGCTGTAATTAGGAGCAGGGGATGGGTGTGGAAAAAGGGATTCTTAACCATTTGTGGGAACGGCAGTTTTGAGCTGAATGGATGGGAAACGGGCAACAAATACTTTTTCAATTGCACCAGCTCTTTGACTGTTCCTAGAAAACAGCTTCCCTAACTTTTCCAAGAAACCTCTGCCTAAATGCCTTCTACTGTCCCCTGCTGCTAAACCCAGTAGCCTCTCCATCGCAAAGTCTGGGCTTTAGCTTAGGTGATGAGGTAAAGGTAAAGGGACCCCTGACCATTAGGTCCAGTCGCGGACGACTCTGGGGTTGCGGCGCTCATCTCACTTTATTGGCCGAGGGAGCCGGCGTACAGCTTCCGGGTCATGTGGCCAGCATGACTAAGCTGCTTCTGGCGAACCAGAGCAGCGCACGGAAACGCCGTTTACCTTCCTGCTGGAGCGGGATAAATAGTTACCTATTTATCTACTTGCATTTTGATGTGCTTTCGAACTGCTAGGTTGGCAGGAGCAGGGACCGAGCAACGGGAGCTCACCCCGTCGCGGGGATTCGAACCACCGACCTTCTGATCGGCAAGCCCTAGGGTCTGTGGTTTAACCCACAGCGCCACCCGCGTCCCTAGCCTAGGTGATGAGTGCCCTGCCCATTGATTTTAGAGAAGTATTTGTATTCAGCACCTGCTTCAACTGCCCTGGGTTCCTATTGATAGAAATTTAATAAATGGCCACAAAGTTTTTGTTTAGATAAGCCTACCCAGATACATAAATCTGGAATGCATTTTAGTATGCAATTTTATTTTATAATGCACATTTTCTTAACTGCTGGTCTTGTTCATACTCTTGACGTTTTTATAGCCGACTTGCTTTTTAACTTTGGCCCTTTATTGACAATTTGATGCATATTTTAGATTTTACATACCACGTGCCCCAATGTGGTATACAAATTCTGTTCATTCAATGCGGCCTTGCTCCCTGGTAGCCTCACTAAGTCTTAGTCATTATAAGTGCCTCATTGCTGTTAGCTTTTATTCCGAAAAGGAAACTTAAGAAGCCAGAGTACAAAACTATATCAGTTTCATAAGACGACTCTGATGGTCGCCAGATTTTGTGTACAGATCTGTAGGAGCAGACTATCCCCGGATTCAAACTAGTTCGTTAAGAAAATTCCCAAACTCTGTTCCACGGGTGACTCTGGGACATCTCTCTGCAGGAGCTTATCTTAAAGTTTTAAATGTCTATACGCTTATCACATTTATAAATTTATTGTTGTACATTGTTTTAAATGTTTGTTTTCCTTCTGGGATTGTACCCCCAAGTGTGTTTTATAAGCTGGTTTCCGACCATAATAAATTGTCTGTCTGTCTGTCTGTCTGTCCGTCCGTCCGTCCGTCTGTCTGTCTATCTATCTATCTATCTATCTATCTATCTATCTATCTATCTATCTATCTATCAGTTTAAGGATGTGTTTCCATTCGTTTCCCCCTCACAAACACCTCAGGATATGCTTGGGACATCTCCCCCAATTGGTTGCCTCCCAGATGTGTTGGACTACAATATCCATCATTCCCCACCCAGCAATGGTCAGGTTGAGGTGGGGTGTCTCCCTTTGGACACCAGAAGGCTGTATCTGAAATGCGTTGATGGTTCTCTCATCAATGGTGCGCCAGACAGCATCAGGGGCTCCCATGACTATGAGTTCCCAGACTTTTAAAAACAAAACAAACAAACCACTTTAAAAGAAATTTGGGGTCCCGGCAAGCTACTTAAAAAAACCCTTCATTCAGATATCAAAGCACATGCATACGTCATATTTTAAGTAACAGTGATATAGTTTTGATTTATTGTTGTGGTTTGAATTTCCAGTTCACTCCATCACGCTTTATATTGATATGCTGCTTGGAATTGAGTTTTAATGAAGAGCAGGTTATGAATTAGTTAAATAAAGTTTGGGGGTTGTTTGTTTGTTAGTTAGTTTTTTGAGCAAAGTTCAGTGAAGCCAGATGTAAAAATAAATAAATTGTTGGCTTTTGTTTTGGGGTCCAGCTCGGCATTTATCCTGCTTTTGGATTTAAGGGGAGGCAAGTGAAGGAAAAAATCCCATTTTGCACCAGTGCCCTATTACAAAAATGGTGCACTCTAGACCAGGGCTTTGTTAGCCTGTTGGATATTCCACCCTTGGTCAAAATGTCATTGATCTCCATTATCTGAAGAAGTGTGCATGCACACGAAAGCTCATACCTAGAACTAACTTAGTTGGTCTTTAAGGTGCTACTGGAAGGATTTTTTTGTTTTGACTATGGCAGACCAACACGGCTACCTATCTGTAAATTGATCTCCATTGTTAGGGAAAAAATAAATAAAGTGCAGAACCAAATGCAGGTATCCTCATCTGTTCTACATCCTTCCCATGGGTCACCTAACTGGAGCTCATAGACCTGCCACCATATGAGAACTTCTGAGTGGAGCTTGTGGACCACCTCTGACTTAGAGGCTGGTAGATGTTATTGGATTATCATTCTCATAATTCCTAGTCGCTGGCCATGCTGACTGGAGCTGATGGATGTTGGCATCCAACAAAATCTGGAAGGCACAACATTGGCTACCCGTATTCTAGCTTCAAAGAGCCAGCTACCCATATGTGTGTGTGTGTGTGTGTGTATGGAGAAAATTACATTATTCAAGCAGCCGAAATGAGAGCAAGGGCTGTAGCTCAGTGACAGTGCACCTGTTGTGCGTGTAGAGGGTCCCACATTGATCCCTCAACATCATTTCTGGGTTGCAGAGATGGGAAGAAGGTTACATCAGACCAAGAGTCTGTAGCTAAGGAATCTATTTCTAGCTGTGGCCAGACAGGTGGCTCCAGGTATTGTTGATATTGCAGTGTCCCGTGCACAGCGGAATGATGAGAAGTACGTGTACATACTCTAAGTTGCTTTATTTACATTTCAAAGCTGGTAGGTTACAGAAAAACATCTTGCCTCTGCCGGAGCAGAGAAAGCATCCTCTCTCCTCTAAAGCACGGAGAGAACCGACACACACTGAACTGCAAAGAACAGTGAAAAACAGGAAACCAGTGTACATCACATCCAGTCTCCCTTTCCCATGGGAAAACTCCAACAGCAATTGACTGTGGAATGTAAACATTGTCTTGTGACAAGCATTTCGCTGCACAGTGAAGAGAGCAGAAACCAACAGCCTCCCCCTTTCTGTGAACATCACTGGGCAGCGTGTTCGTACAATATCAGTACAAACCCAACTTCTGCACATAGGTACAGTGTTGATCCCTTGATACAATCCTGGACAATACATCAGCAGGAATTTCATTACCTGGCATATAGGACACCGTTACGAGTCCCTTCTGAATACGTTCCCTAGCATGTTGCAACTTCAATTGCAAGTGCTTCATGCTTTGCTTACAACCTTCAGAATTCAGCAAAACCAAACATGCTTTGTTGTCCTGGTAAACCTGGATTGGACATTTGACAGGAATTTTCATGTCTCTGCACAATTGTAACAACCATTCACAATCTTTAAGTGAATAAGACAGTGCATTCAGTTCAGCTTCACAAGTACTTAAGCTAACTGTTGTTTGCTTCTTGCATGACCAATCAAATAGACATGTAGCAAACTCCAGACGTACTTTTCCTGTCTGTAGTGTCACTTCCAAAACTTGCATCTGCAAATATTTCAAGACCACCAGACTTCTGATTGTTAAATCTCAGTCTGTAATGCATAGTGCCTTTCAAATACCGCGCTATGCGTTTCAGAGCTTTCCAATCCTTAACAGTAGGATTGTTGACTTGTCTGCTTAGCAAATTACAGCTAACACCAATGTCTGGTCTTGGCAATGAAGTTTAGCTTGCCTAGCACACTTCTGTACAGTGTAGTGTCAGAAAATGCTTCTTCAGTGTCATCTACCTGATAACCTGTTATCGTCGGTGTGTCTACAGGGTTAGCATCCATCAGGTTTAGTTTGCTTAACACATCAGCAATTTTCCGTGACTGGTGTACTAGAATGTTATCATCTTGATCTCTCTCTATTTCCAGAGATAGGTAGTTGTTTACCTCACCAAGATCTTTCATGTCAAAGTGCTCTTTCAGTTGAGCTAGGGCATTATTGTACATTGTGACATCCTTCCAAAAGAATAAAAGATCATCAACATAAAACAAACAATACAGTTTCTTTTGCCCCTCCTCTTTGACAAATACACATGGATCAGCTTTCCCTTGCTTAAAACCTAGAGAAAACAATACTTCAGTGAGTTTTGTGTGCCAACACCTTGCACTTTGTTTGAGACCATAAAGGGACTTCTTCAGAGCACAAACAAATCCCTGTTTTACCTGTACGCCATCAGGTGGAAGCATATAAAGTGATTCACCTAGAGATCCGTACAGAAAAGCTGTATTCACATCATGGTGACTAATGTGTAGATTCTCCTCTGCAGCTAGCTTGAGCATAAGCCTAATGCTCTCATACCTCACTGTGGGTGAGTAGGTCTCGTGATAGTCTTCACCTGGTACCTGTGCAAAACCTCTGGCTACCAATCTGGCTTTGTGTCTGACTATCTTGCCATTTTGATCAGTCTTCGCTTTGAAGACCCATTTGCTTCCAAGCAGTTTCATTCCTGGAACTACTGGAACAAGGTCCCATGTTTTGTTCCTTTCCAAGGAATCAAGCTCAGCCTTCATGGCATTTAACCATGGCTCAGCTTCCTTTCAATCCAAATCCTGGATTTCTTGGAAACTTGAAGGTTCAAATACCTTCTTGGAGCTTTTAACAGCTGTTATTGCTATCTTAGCAAACTCATCAGCAAATCTCTTTGGAGGTCTGCCTTTTGTAGCTCTTTGTGACCTGCGAATTAGCCGTAGGTCTTCAACACTCTCCTCTTCCTTCTTAGGAGAAAAATGACCTATTGTGAACAATGGTTCCTCCAATTCTTGATCAGAGCTTTCAGAGGGTCGCATAGAGGCTTTCGCACTCTTGAAATCCTCTGAATCACCCAATTCAGCTTCAGACTCAGAATCAGAACCTTCATCAGTGGGTGTGGGTTGTTGCGGTTGCTTTTGACTATCCTCAGTCTCATCATTGTCATCAGGATAACATTGGAAAATTCCCACATTCTCCCCCCACTTGGCATTGTACTCAACACTTCTTGTGAGCTTAATTGTCTTAGAGTCAGTCATCATTATTCTGTAAGACCCTTTCTGATAACCTAGAAAGATACCATGCAATCCACGCTTGTCTAACTTGGAGCTTTGTGGAGAGTGAACCCACATGTCAGAACCAAAAATTTTCATGTGTTTGATGTATGGCTTCTTGCCAAACATCTTCTCATAGGGGGTACAACCAATCGCTGAAGATAACCTGCGATTATAACTGTAAGTGAAACATGAGAGAGCTTCGGCCCAATAACTCTCTGGAAGATTGGCATCATGCAGCAAGGTTTTTAACCCTTGAAGCAAAGTCTGGTTTGCTCGCTCCGCAAGACCATTCATCCATGGCGAGCGAGGACTAGACAAATCGTGTTGAATTCCATTCTCAGTCAGAAAAGCTTCAAACTGCTGAGAAGTGAATTCTCCCCCGCGATCACTGAAAAGAATCTTTATCTTCTTACCATGCACATTTTCCAACCAAGCACAGAATTCCTTGAACCTAGGAAAAGTCTCTGATTTCTGCTTGAGATTGTACACATAAATATACCTGGAAAATGCATCAATGAGAACCATGAAGTACCTATTTCCACCCAAAGAGGGCGCTAGTGGTCCAACCAAATCAGCATGAACAATTTGGTATGGTTCTGTAGCTTGCCTACTAGACACCTTACCTTTCGCAGCCGTTTTCACCTTGTTTGCTGCGCATGCCTTGCACTTCATGTGGTACCTGCAGGGTTTAATAGTCATACCTTCAACCAAGGCAGGCATCTTAGATACTGCCTCAAAATGCAAATGACCAAATTTTCAATGAAAATCGTGAATACATTCTGCATGCAAACTTTTGTTAGAACCTGCAATGCAACAAGTGTCATCCTGCACATCATCATCATAATACAAAACATACAAACGATCAACATATTCAGCATACAATACATAATCATTTTTCTTTGTGATGATGCACCTTTTGTTCTTAAAGGAAACGTCAATATTCCGCTCATTCAGCTGTCCAACGCTGAGCAGATTATGTTTGGCATCCGGCACATAAAGTACATTCTGTATCGATAAGTCCAAACTGTGAAGAACAACAGTTCCGTAGCCTTTACTGGGGATTATGTGGTCATCCGCCTGGTGAATCGCACCTTCCTGCGGTGTAAAAGACACGAACAGTCGCTTATCGTTGCACATGTGGTGCGTTGTAGCCGAATCAACAACGAAGAAAGATCTAGACGTCTTCTGGACCTCTGCAACTTTTGGAGTGAAGCGTGAGACCATTGCCTTGTGCTGCGTTGTCCTGGACATTGGACCTTTGCCTTTGCTCTGGCCTCTTCCACGCGATGAGCTTCCACTGCGCTGCTCTGTCTTGGCCCTAGGATATTTGCATTCCCTCTTCATATGGCCTAGACGTCCACACGAGTAGCATTTCACTGCCTTCAAAGCTTTGGCGCCATCTGGTGGTTCCACTGCACTATGGGATGACGTCTGTGAAGTCTCCCCCTTGCCCATGCAGCTAGCACCCCGGCGATCTGCTTCATTCTGAATCATGGCAGTATCACAGGCTACTGTGAGTTGAGCAATTGGCTGATCAGTGGTAACAGATTCCCCACTTGCCTCAGCCAGCCTTCTGCAGCTAGCCATCATGACTCTGGCATTAGCCTTCTGCGTCATCTCTGCTGCTTTATATCAAGCTGCTTCACTGCTGCTTCAAAACCTCATTCCAAAGGCAAGTTCAAAAGTGCTTTGTCTCTGCTGCCTTAAATTATGCTGCGTCACTATTTTCTGCAGCTGCTTTAAAGCACTTTTAAAAGTTACTTTCGATTTCCCCAGCATAGGAACTTGATCCTTTGAGCCCTTGCCTATGCCCGGCAAACGGCTTTAAAAGTTCAAAGTCCAGCCATAAAGCCATTAATTAGAAGCTGGCAGGCTGCCCGGAGCAGTAGCACATACCTCATCAATCATCTTGACGCACAGAGATATTGTCCGATCCGTCCCTCTGCCGCTGTTCCGATATCTGGAGCCCATTCCCAAGATGACTGCGTTTTTCTGGGCCCGGAACCAAATATTGTTGATATTGCAATGTCCCGTGCACAGCGGAATGATGAGAAGTACATGTACATACTCTAAGTTGCTTTATTTACATTTCAAAGCTGGTAGGTTACAGAAAAACATCTTGCCTCTGCCGGAGCAGAGAAAGCATCCTCTCTCCTCTAAAGCACGGAGAGAACCGACACACACTGAACTGCAAAGAACAGTGAAAAACAGGAAACCAGTGTACGTCACATCCAGTCTCCCTTTCCCGTGGGAAAACTCCAACAGCAATTGACTGTGGAATGTAAACATTGTCTTGTGACAAGCAGTTCGCTGCACAGTGAAGAGAGCAGAAACCAAATGAGAGCAAGGGCTGTAGCTCAGTGACAGTGCACCTGTTGTGCGTGTAGAGGGTCCCACATTGATCCCTCAACATCATTTCTGGGTTGCAGAGATGGGAAGAAGGTTACATCAGACCAAGAGTCTGTAGCTAAGGAATCTATTTCTAGCTGTGGCCAGACAGGTGGCTCCAGGAAGCCAACAACTGGGGTATGAAGGCACCAGATGCTGCGGACAGAGCTAATTTGCTTCCAGACCCCATATGACCATCATGGCTAATAGCCACTGATGGACATTCCTCTATGAAGCCACTGGTTGATCCTTATGAGAAGAGGAGCTGGAGTAGATGGTTCTAGTATGGTTCTTCTTGAGGATGGGTTCTGCTGGTTTATCAAAGACTGTTCTAAGGAACCCTAGAGTACATTAGTGTCAGGGATTCAGGGATGGAGGAGGGAACCCTGCGTCCTGGGACTGTAGACCCATTCTGGTTAGCGTCCATCTACTGTGGGGCTTCAGGGCTCTTCGTGAGTGCTGAAGAGTGTTCTAGCTCCCCTGTTGGAGGCTGTATATCTCTGAACATCAGTTGCTGCGAATGGGAAGTGTGGAGAGCGCTGGTGCATTCAGCTCCCACTTGCAGGCTTCCCGTAGGCATGGCCATCTGTCATGGATGCTTTAGTTGGGATTCCTGCATTGCCGGGGGTTGGACTAGATGACCCTCATGGTCCCTTCCAACTCTACAATTCTATGATTCTATGAACCCAATGGCCACTGCCACTTCTTGCGTCGGTGGTGCAGGTGACACGTGACACAGTTTGCACTGAAGCCCAGGTTGCTGAGAAAATGTGTCCCTTCTTTAAAGGGGAAATAAAGCCCTATACGGCCTAGGCCCCTCGTACCTACGGGACCGCCTCTCCTGGTATGTCCCACAGAGGAACTTACAGTCTGCAAATAAAAACATCTTGAAGATACCAGGCCACAGAGAGGTTAGGCTGGCCTCAACTAGAGCCAGGGCCTTTTCGGCCGTGGCTCCAATCTGGTGGAACGCTCTGTCACAAGAGACTAGGGCCCTGCAGGACTTGACATCTTTCCGCAGGGCCTGCAAGACAGAGCTGTTCCACCAGGCCTTTGGTCAGGGCGCAGCCTGACCCCCCTCCTCTGGCAATCTGCACAGAATTTTGCTTAATGGTTGCCATCAATTTGATTTTAATTCATTTTTATAATGAAATGTTTTTAGAATCGTTGGATTATTTTGATTGTTGTTAGCCGCCCTGAGCCCAGCTTCGGCTGGGGAGGGCGGGATATAAATAAAATTTATTATTATTATTATTATTATTTATTTTAAGTGAAATCTGAATGTCCCAGCATGGGGAGCTCTGGCTGTGCTCCCAGCAAAGAGCTGTGGTAGCTCTGGGAGCACTGATGAGAAGAGCTCTGCATCACAAGCAGCAGACGAAAAACCCTCCCCTCGAGGAAGCATCCCAGCTTGCCCCTTTGCAAAGGGTGCACCCTTCAAGTAATTTGCAGGTGTAAATGGCCAGTCCTTGCAGGAGACCAGAGAAAGCTGTCCTTCCTGGGGGGGGGGGGGGGTGATGGAAACACAGCTGCGTTTCTGGTTCCTCATCTATGTCTTATCTGCTCCTGATCAGGGTTAATGTGCACAGAGTCCCAGCAACGTCACTTGGCAAAGACCGGGCAGATCCCGTGCCAATTGGCACTTGCCTTGCAAACTGCGTCTGTTTAATGGGAACAAAGGATTTGTAGCCCTAATCTTGGCTCTGCGTTTAAGTGTCTTCACTTGTGTCTCTGCAGTTTTCCACTACCAGATGAAAATGCACGTCTTCAGCTACAAAAACATGGGAGAAACCGAGCCTACTTTCTCTGTTACGCTACACGGCACCAGTGGGGACTCCCAGCCCTTGCCTCTGGAAGTGTAAGTGGAGAATTACAAGCATCAATCTTGCACACTCTTTCAAGTCTCTCTCTCTCTCTCTTTGTGCAATTCCTGAACCTGTGACTGAGTAGGCTGGTTGCTCCAGATTTGAGCGGGGGCGGGGGGGCTACTTCTCCCTCTGTGCATAAGTAGCATCTGAGGACCTCTTCAAAGGGGGAAGTCCCTGCAAGAAGAAAGTCCCTGCAAGAAGAAAGCTAATAGCACAGGGAGTTGGCTGGGCTAGTTTTCTTCTTGCAGTTAATTTTTTTAAAAAAATGAAAGAGAAAAAACCAGGCAGTGGTTTATTACACACACCTGCAGCCTAGTTCATTTCATTCTGTCACCACCGCGCTGCCCTGTCTCATTTTTCTGTGTTTATAGGCCAAATTTCAGGGAATCGCATTTGTGTGCAGGTAGATTAAAGCTGAAAAAATGGACTACCAGATCAGTGGCTTTCAAACATTTCATCCTGAGGGAACTTTCTTCATGTCATGCTCTTTTGATGAACCGGTGCGTGCATGTAATTGAATTAATGTGCATCGCAGACAGTTCTTCGGTATACTGGCGGTCACACACTCTGTTTACGCTGGATATTGCCGCTAAGCACTAACTGAGTGCACACCTCACACTCTTTTATCTGAATGCTAGTGGGGGAACAAGGCAGGCCTGCAACAAAATGTTGCAGTGTGAAGTGCTCCCTTTCAGGGTGCCAGGCAGCCATGCCCTTGCCCCAGATATTCCATTCCATTGCCCCCCTGCTTTTCACAGCCTAGGACCCTTGTACCTACAGGACCGCCTCTGCCGGTATGCCCCCGGAGGACCTTAAGATCCATAAATAGCAACACCCTAGAGGTCCCGGGCCCTAAGGAAGTTAGATTAGCCTCAACCAGAGCCAGGGTCTTCTCAGCACTGGCTCCGGCCTGGTGGAACGCTCTGTCTCATGAGACCAGGGTCCTGCGGGATCTGATTTCTTTCCACAGGGCCTGTAAGACAGAGTTGTTCCACCTGGCCTTTGGTTTAGAATCAGTTTGACTCCCTCCCCCTCTTTCTTTCTTTTTTTCCTTTCTCCTCCTGTGATGAGGCCGCATTTTAATGTTTTAATGTATTTTAATCTTGTTTTAAAAAATGTATTTCAATCAACTTGTTTTTATTATTGGTTGTTAGCCGCCCTGAGCCCAGTCTTGGCTGGGGAGGGCGGGGTATAAATAAAATTTATTATTATTATTTTCTGTCCTTTCCCCTTCCGATGGTGAGTCAACATTTCATGGCCACTGGGCACACTTAGTCTTCATTGGTATGTTTTGCTTCCCACCCCCTCTTCCCTCTCGTAGGATTTGCCACTGACATATTTGATGGGAAGTGGTGAATAGGTTGCCTTTCATCCAAGCTCCATGAAAGACAAGCTATAATAAGTAAATACAACCCTTAATAAGTTTGATTCCCTGGAGACCACTTAGAAAATTGCTGGACAGGATGAACCACGAGACAGGTTTTTGAGAACCATAAGAATATAAAAAGAGCCTGCAGGATCAGGCCAATATCCCGTGTAGTCCAGCATCCTGCTCTCACAGTGGTTGAACAGTTGCCTCTGGGAAAACCAGCAAGCAGGATTCAAGCACGGTAGCACTCTCACCTCCCTGTTAGCACAACGGAGAAAGAAACCACAATCACTAGCTTAGCGTTAAGTCAACTAGGAGAGCAATATGAGTTTCTCCCTGCCTCTGCACTTCCTTAACAAAACGTCTTATTCTCAGGTTTGAGCAGATTGGCCTGAACTACACAAACACCTTCCTTGTCTATACTGAAGAAGATGTTGGCGATGTCTTGAAGATCAAGCTCACCTGGCAAGGATCCACTCAGTCCTGGTACAGCTTGTGGAGAGAGCTGAAAATGTACTGGACTCGGCCTGAGAATTCATCTAAGGAGCTCCAGATCAGGCGGATCCGTGTGAAATCTGGAGAAACTCAGCAGAAGTAAGCCCAGGGCACTAAGCAATTGAATGATTGCAAGCTCTGATTCAGACAAGGCAATAGGATATGTTTTGGGGCTTGATAGAAACTCCAAAATCATCATCCTGCGACGTCTCTTTAAGTGTGTGTATTAACTTTTGAGTCACATCAGCTCATGTCACAGTAAACCGTGGTTAACGGATTACCATACATGCAACAGTATGGGCTGTTTTGCTCCTTTCCATTAACACACACGAGAAAGCAACTGCAATCCCTAGCTTAGTGTCATGTCAGCTGAGGGATGGGGTTTGTTTCATGCAAACCATGGTCTGTTAGCCGCGACCAGACCTCTGCTACAGATTGTGTTTTGCAGGGAGAAAAACAAACACAATTCCTTATTTGGACAAAAAGCTAAGTCTGGGGTCCTTGTTTCCCTTGTGATAGTGGGAGGAGCAAAAAACAACAACACAGATTGAAGCATCCATGGTCAACTGTTAGCGATGGTTTATCGTAATGAGGCCATCATGGTAAACCAAACAAGGAGACTGCAGGCCTTTGATCTCCAATAGCCTGTGGGTTAAACCACAGAGCCTCGGGCTTGCCGATCAGAAGGTCGGCGGTTCGAATCCCTGCGACGGGGTGAGCTCCCGTTGCTCAGTCCCTGCTCCTGACAACCTAGCAGTTTGAAAGCACGTCAAAGTGCAAGTAGATAAATAGGTACTGCTCCAGCGGGAAGGTAAACAGCGTTTCCGTGCACTGCTCTGGTTCGCCAGAAGCGGCTTAGTCATGCTGGCCACATGACCCGGAAGCTGTACGCCAGCCGGCTCCCTCAGCCAATAAAGCAAGATGAGCGCCGCAACCCCAGAGTCAGCCACGACTGGACCTGATGGTCAGGGGTCCCTTTACCTTTACCCTTATACAGCCAAAGGTCTGTATGCATATCCACTCTCTGCAAATATAGGAGCTGTCTTTGTAAATCAAACCAAGCTACAGTGTTCTGTTCCCCAAATGGTCAGCTAGATACTTTTAGTCTTGGGACTGTAGGAGTTACATATTTTCCTTTTTTGTTTCAGGCTCACGTTTTGCGCAGAAGACCCCCAGAAGACCAACATATCTCCTGGCGAAGAACTCTGGTTCATAAAATGTCGAGATGGGTGGCTAAAGAGGAACCAAACAAGGTAAGCCTTGACAGGTCCCCAAAGATGAATGTGCTGTTGGGTAATGGCTATGGGTCAGTGGCAGAGCAAGTGCTCTGAGTGCAGAAGATCCCAGATTCAGTCCCCAGCATCTTTGGGTAATGCTGGGAGAGACCTAGCTTGAAACCCTGCGCCCCAGGAAATACTGAACCAGATGACCCACTGATCTTACTTGGTGTAAGACAGTTTCCTATGCTCTTCTCTGCAGTACAGGAAGAATGCCATTTGTAGGCATTTAGCTTGTGCACATTCAGCTTTACACATGTGGCAAACAACTTTTTAAAGATTAAAAAGGGGGTGGGATTCTGCGGGAAATGACTTTGGCAGTCCCACCTGCCACTGAACCCATTGGGTTTTGACTATACAGTGGACGCTCGGGTTGCGAACATGATCCGTGCGGAATGCACGTTCACAACCCGCAGCATCCGCAACCTGCAATGGTGCTTCTGTGCACACATGGGTTGCGATTCGGCACACCTGCGCATGTTTAGAGCACGATTTAGTGCTTCTGCGTATGCGCGACTGCCAAAACCCGGAAGTAACCCGTTCCAGTATTTCTGGGTTTCGGTGGTCCGCAACCCGAAAAAAACGCAACCTGAAGCATCTTTAACCCGAGGTATGACTGTACACAATTTTTGCTTCAGGCTCAGTCCCTAGAACATAAGTGGTTCAAACATTGCAGGTCTACCGTATTGCAAAGTGTAACCTGCTGGTTTCATCGCAAGGCTCTCTGTTGACCTGGAGTTCAAGTAAACATGAAAGCCTTGGAAGTTCCTACCATGTTTTGCTACGATAACCAAGTGGGGCTGCCTTTACTTATGCCCCTACTGCTTTTGAACTGAATGCATAGTCTCTGCTACAGGTTTTCCTCAGGCTCTTCTCCGTGAAACTTTACTTTCAGGTCGTCCAGATGTTGTTGGACTACAACTCCCATCTTCCTTAGCCATTACCCATTCTGGCTAGGACTGATGGAGTTGGAAGCGCATCAACGTTCAGAGGGTCCTACAATGGCTACCTCTGCTTCTGCTGGAAATGCCATGCACTGAGCTGAGGAACATCTGCATGCGTGCTCTGAGTATCAGTTCCTCCCCACAATGCATGAAGATACTGGATGATATAGCTCATTTTTGACAGTATAAAAGTAGTTGTACTCTAGAGCATCTTGACTGCTGTGGGCAATATTCAGCTAAATTATTTGGCAAGCAGAATGTCTTTCGCTCATCTCCTTTCCTCGCACCATCGGCAAATCTGCTCCAGAGGGTTGAGGTATTTTGCACAACAGATATAGGAGGTGCACAGGGGTCAAGGAGGGTGGGGGACTTCCTTTGCACAGTCAGAAGTTATTTTGGTGTGTGGGCACAGAGGGGATATCATGCAGCAAGTGATGCAACTCTGAATTTCACTTGTCAAGTGAGTTTTAATGTCTGCTTTAGAACATCTCTTAACTGTCCCGTGGGATTTGAGTCAAGTCTTGCCAACGGAATGCTTTTATTGTAAGGCAAGTTTAACTTTTGTGTGGCTTATGGAAAGCTCCGTTTTGTGGTTTGCAAGTCTGCTGCCAATTAGGTCAAACCACACATTCCATAAGTTTCCACGAATGTCAAATTTGGCCCCGTGAAGACTTCTCGCCATTTTGCAATGTTGTCAGACTATATGAAATTTCATTCAAGCCATTTAAATCTTCTCCTCCCTGCTCCCCTCTCCACCTTTAGATCAGTATGAAGCATGCACTGAAATGTCCTTCTTGGATGACGTTCTTCATTCATCCAGGACCTAACCAGCCAACTCAACTGGAGAAGACAACTGCAGAAGACAAGCTCTGGGTGAACAGATGTTGCTGCAAACTCTTTTTTTATTTTCTTTCTTGCTAGCACTTGCAACAGTTTGCTGTTTCAGGATGGATGTCCTCATTTCCAAGAACTGTGATGACATGGACATTATTTCTAGCAAAATCGGAGCACCACATATTTATGGCTTCAGTGGCTACCCTTAATAACTCCCTCCAACTCCCAAGAGCCTGTTACTAAACTTATCCTTCTTTGGGAGAGTCCTTAGGCACCTAAACCTCTTTATCCTGATAAGTTTTCATGTGCAAGCTCTGCCTTTGCACCACACTTTTATAAAGGCTGGTCTTTGCATTTGGACCAAACATGTGGCAAAGAGTCTTGGAGACTGTATTATTTCAGACTGCAGGAATTGGGGCGCACATTTTGTCTCCTTTCCTCAAATCAAAATCTGCTTGTTTGTTCAAAACTATAAGGGCTGCAAGACCTGTTTCTAGCACATCTGTACTGAGAGGCAGGCTAGTTTTCAACATGCAGGAGGATTTATATGTGGGGCAGATATTCAGACATATCTTCCCACTTACACACACATGCAGTGTGAAATGGTATATGGCAGTAATTGTTGTGCCATGTGTCTTTCCTGAATATTCAGATCGCCCCTGCCTAGCGCGTAAGGAAGTTGAAACATTAATGTGACGGACACTGTGTGTTGATTCTCAGCCGTAGTTTTTACTATTGTGTGGTGTTTTGTTGAAAGGGAAGCACACAAGCTGATCTTAAAAATTTCATGCATTGTTGAGGGACTTAAATTTCTCCAGGTGATTTTCTACACTACCATATGGGAAAACATTGTGTATACAGGAAGCAAATACTCATCACTGTGATAGTGGCTTCCATTTCCACCTCCAGCTTACACAATTAGGGGAGTTTGAAAGTATGAGCCAGCTTTTTGAGTACCTGAACCACCGAGTGAATAGTGCTTAGGTATCTACATTTACCAAGGAAAGAGAGGGGGATGGGATTACAACTACCTCCGTTCCATTTGAGTACAAAAATTCCCCAGATAACTTCTCTTTAATCACTTCACCCTGCACTCACACACTAAAAAAGATGTCCCTGAAAAGCTATATATATGTATTTCAAAACAAACTAGCATTCTAAACAAGCTTTGGTTTTGTGATGCAACAAATGCATTACAGCAGAATGTTGTTGTGTACCCCTGTAAGGATTCCAGCCATCCCTGGCTTCAGGTTACTCCATTCCATAACCCCTCTTTGGTTTTCCATTCTGCCCTCAAGAGATGCTCAGCATTCTGTTGTCACTGGGCATGCTCCATCCTTACTGGGTCTTGAAGCCCTGTGCCTCAATAATCTCCCTGCCTGTTGTTAATCTCACTGCTTTGGCCCATGTATGGATCAGTCCTTGGAGAATGAGTTCCCTGTTACAAAAGAATAGGCAATTCTTCAACTTGCAGCCAGTTTCATGCTTTTTTAGGTCATGTCCTTTTAAACTCAGCCGTCCCCAAGCTGCAGACTGTTAACAGAACTGCAAGGATGCTGGGAGAGATTGATTCAGTAATAACCACAGAGGCTATGGCAAAGTACCCACCCAAAGCATGCACCCAACAAACAAGGTGACTCACTACATCTCTGTGACTTAGCACAATGGTAACCACCTCCCAGTCAGCTACACACAAGCTGGCTGATCAATTAGGTATGATTGCAAGATTCAATCATGCACATTTTCAAACACACACATGTAGGGGTGCCATATTTCAAAAAGTAAAAACCAGGACACCTCAAAAGTTGTTGAGCTTTTTTGTCGATAGACTTGCCTAAGATCCACAACAAAATGCCGCCTTTCGGAAATTCCTCCCAGATGTTAATTCCGCCTTTGAAATCCCGATAAGATCTGGGAAATTCTGGACATAGGGCAGCCCTACACACACACACACACACACACACACACACAGACACACACACACGTATTTGAAAATGAGCGAAGTGTACCTCCAGTTGCAAAAAAAAGTGCCTTGGCCATAAAAAAGTTTGTGAAATGTTATGTACAAATATGCTACTACAGAATTACCAAGTTGGAAGCACACTGTTGTGCACTGGAAAGCTAATGTTGGTTGGTATGAGAGCCGTCTGGATGAGGGGAACAGCTGCTGTTTTTTAAAAAATGCTTTTCTCTGAGCACTTTTCAGTTGTTCTCTAGTCCTGCCCCAACCAAAGTCAAGATTTTTTCTTGGTCCCATAGAACTGAAGCCTTTGGCCACTTAGCTGTGATACGGGTGCCACATATTTATTCAGTGGCGCTGAAGCCTTGTGCAGTTTACTGTGTATATAATGGGTTTTGTAAAACTTCTACCCCTCCCTATTTATTGTTTTTCCAGATGTGTGTTTTTGTACATATGTATAAAGAGTCTAACTTTTTTTGAATCTAACAAGTTTTTTATAAGCTTGAAGTGAAAAAAATAAACTTACGTGATTTCTTCTTTTTTGTAAAAAAAGAAAAAGTGTTGTATTCCTGCTTGCTTTTATATGGGGGTTGTTTTGTGTTCCATTACCTGAAAACATTTTGTGCAAGGCAAGCCCAAAACTTTGTCAGCTAACTAAACCACACTTGAATCAGGTGCGTCTGTAATGCTAAGCCAAACTATGGCTTGGTGTGAATTGTGTAGGTTTGTGGAGAGGAGATTGCAGTTGCCAGCTAAGCCTTGGCTTGAGTCTGAATCCAGGTTTGAGGTGTGTCTCGCTCAGGGCAAACCATGAGCTGCAACCCTGGTTTATTATCGGTTTACATCTCGAGGACCTAAACCAGAGGCTATGCACTAAGCCAAACCTGCAATGTTACAACAATGTAATAATAAAATTAGTCATACCTCGTTTTGAGGCCAGGATCCATTCCAGAGACCCAGCCGCTAGCCAAAAAGGACGCGGGGCAAAGCGCCGCATGTGCGCAGAGTAGTTTGGGCTTCTGCGCATGCGCAAGTGGCAAACCCGGAAGTAACCTGTTCTGGTACTTCCAGGTTTGCCACAGACATTTGCTGGAATGGACGCTAGACAAGGAGGATGTTCGCGGAGATATTACTGTACTAAAATTGGTTAATCAATTTACAATCAAAAAGATAAGGTGGTTCCTAACACAGGTGTCAGAGACCAGAGTAAGGAGGTGCACCATTGGCTGACACCAAAACCTGTACAATAAGAGTGCTAGGTGCACCTATTTGGAGAGGGAATTCCACAGCTTAATGGACTGCCACAGAAAATGCTGCCCTCTCCTGGATTGCCACTCCCCAAACCTCCAAGGGCTTTGGAACCACCAAGAAGCCCCTCTGCCAATATTAACACCTGAGGGTCTCTAGGGAAGGAGGCAGCTTTGTGGAGCCTAAGTTATATCGGGTTGTAAATGGCAACAAAAGGGATGCGGGTGGTGCTGTGGGTTAAACCACAGAGCCTAGGACTTGCTGATCAGAAGGTTGGCGGTTCAAATCCCCACGACAGGGTGAGCTCCCATTGCTCAGTCCCTGCTCCTGCCAACCTAGCAGTTAAAAAGCACGTCAAAGTGCAAGTAGATAAATAGGTACCACTCCAGCGGGAAGGTAAACGGCGTTTCCATGTGCTGCTCTGGTCCGCCAGAAGCGGCTTAGTCATGCCGGCCACATGACCTGGAAGCTATACGCCGGCTCCCTCGGCCAATAAAGCAAGATGAGTGCCGCAACCCCAGAGTCAGCCTAATGGTCTGGACCTAATGGTCAGAGGTCCCTTTACCTTTAAATGGCAACAAGTGCTCTTTGAATTGGGCTTGGAAAAGAACTGTCAACCAACTCAGTCTGCTTCTATATATGGAAGGTTTGCTGGTCCTTTGAAGGAGTAAAATGTTTCTGGTCAACCCTGAGACAGAGAGCTATTTCCAACAGTGCTCTTTAAAATCTGTCACATCAGAAGGTCAGCAGTTCAAATCTGCACAACGGGGTGAGCTCCTGTTGCTCTGTCCCAGCTCCTGCCTACCTAGCAGTTCGAAAGCACGCCAGTGTAAGTAGATAAATAGGTACCGCTATAGTGGGAAGGTAAACAGCGTTTCCGTGTGCTCTGGTTTCCATCATGGTGTTTCCGTTGCCCTAGAAGCAGTTTAGTCATGCTGGCCACATGACCTGGAAAGCTGTCTGTGGAGAAACGCCGGCTCCCTCAGCCTGAAAGGGAGATGAGCACCACAACCCCATAGCCGCCTTTGATTGGACTTAACCGTCCAGGGGTCCTTTACCTTTACCTTTTTACGTCTGGATCTTGCAATGGAGGTGGCTGTTTTACTGATGTCTGGCAAAACAGATTTAAAAGGGAACTTCCTCAAAGGTACTCTGATTTCATCCTCTCCAAAATTTATCCAGTGGAAAGAGGGATACCCTATTCTATCCCCTTCAACATTTCTCTGATGAATCTAGGCACGTCCTACAAGCGTCACAGTCCAGGATCCAGTCAGAAACCGGGACAGCTTCTGTAATTCCGGGACTGTCCCTGGGAAATCGGGACACTTGTAGGGTATGTGATTTAGCTACTTCAAGGTTCCCACTGTAGGTTAAGGGGATATGGGATGTACATTTTGGAATTAGGTTTTAGAAATAGCTGCTGAAAGGGCAGGAAGACCACTGCCAGGGTCCTCAGTGCCTCACAGCAGGGATAATCAACCTTTGGATATAGCAGTATAGAAGCTGGAATCAAAAGGGAGTTTTGTGGTGGTTCCTGGTTTGTTTTATCTTCACAATTGCTCTACTGTATGCTAGCCTCAGTCCCATGCTACTCCAAACAGAATCCCTTCACAACAAAGACATCAAAGCGTCATTCCCCTTCTCCAATGTGATTTCCAGCCCACAAGCTCCCTCAAAAGACTGGTCTGTATAACCTATGACCCCCCAGGATGAAAGCAGCCCATCAGCCTGGACTGCTGTACAATGGGCTCAGCAAATGTCTTGAGTCTGCTGCTCAGACTGCAAAAAATTGGGGGAGGGGGAGAGCATCTGGAAGGCCACAAAGTACATGGTTAGTGAGCTTTGGCAATTTTGCAGAGGAGAGTGATTTTGTGTTCGAATCCTGCTTCTCACAGGTATCTGGTTGGCTACTGTGAGAATAGGATGCTGGACTTGAGATGGCCCATTGTTCTGCTCCAACATGGTTCTTTTTATGTTCTCAAACATCATTACTGACGTACTTGCACCTTTCATTTAAATCCATAGGACTTACAAATGCTTCCCTTTCTGTTGTTCCGTGCCCACCTTTTCTGAGCAGAGAGTTTTAAAGCTGAGAATATGAATTGTCATCAAAACTTCACATTTTTATTACCGTATTTTTCGCTCTATAAGATGCACCAGACCACAAGGCGCACCTCGTTTTTGGAGGAGGAAAACAAGAAAAAAAAAATTCTGAATCTCAGAAGCCAGAACAACAAGAGGGATCGCTGTGCAGTGAAAGCAGCAATCCCTCTTGCTGTTCTGGCTTCTGGGATAGCTGCGTAGCCTGCATTCGCTCCGTAAGATGCACACACATTTCCTCTTACTTTTTAGGAGGGAAAAAGTGAGTCTTATAGAGCAAAAAATGCGGTATTTCCTGCTTTCATTTTTTACAGGTAAGAGGCACCTCAACTTTCCCTCCTTGGATTGTAAACTTTGCCATGGCAGGTAGACCTCTCTACATATGTTTGTCAATGAAGCTCTTTAAGGTCATAATGTAATAAAAATGATGCCACTGAAAACAATAATAAAAGAGATGAGGACGGTTGCCAGCACATGATATAAGGCACAACCCGATATGTGAATGATTAACCATGGCTTAGTGTGACATGTGAAAACACTCATTGCTTCACTCATAAGAACTCACAGGGAACAATTTGAAGAGAATGATAGACATTAAAATATCTGAAGCATCCCTTTCTGGCCACTGCTAGATATGGGTTATTGGACAAGAGGGATAATTAGCCTAATTCCTAACAATAGCTATACTTTGATGGAGTTTTCTTTCAAGCAACTTGCCCTTTGTTAACTAAAATAATACAGGTAAATCAAAACTAAATAAGAGAGGAGGCACAGGGGGAAAAATATATTAGCAAAAGACCTCCTTTCTGTTCATGTTGCACACACCCTGCACAGTTTAGAAATCAAATAGCAATTTTGCAGAGGCTATCAGTCACGATGGGTGTATTTGTTTTGGCTGAGGCCTGGCACACTTCAGGCAGCCTTGCTACCCAAGAGGAAGATGTTCCGCACGTTTGCCTCCTCCCTGCGGTGTTCCAGCCCCCACACCCTGGCCTTCATGTTGGCTGAAGGAAATTGAAGTGGCGTGAGTTAGGGTGCCTGGAATGAATGCGCCCTTGTCATTGGCAGAGGGTGAAAGAGCTCATGGAAATAACATGCATCACAAGTCATGCCTTATGCCCCTTTCACTCGCTCCATCTTACGCAGGGCTAGGCTGCCATTTTATATTTCTTCCAGTAGCGGAAAGGTCATTTCAAGAGGGGGGCACAAAGATTTCACAGTGAGGTCTGCTCTTGGATGAGCCTCATTTATGATAATCTTTATTGTCATTGTCCCGTACAGAACAACGAAATTGAAAATCTACATAAGACATTCAAAAACCAACAAGCCTGCTATCCTAGCTATCACAGCCTGGTTAACCCCCTGAAAACTCTGATACCCCATTTTTAAATACAATATACTCCCATAGAGACTCCTTACACTGCGCTTAAAACCAAAATCGCATTTGGATAGAAACTGTTTCTCAGGCGGCTAGTCCTAGTCTTTATAACCCTGTACCTTCTTCCAGAAGCTGAAAGAGATCATTTCCGGGGTGTGTACTATCCTGCACTATCTCTGCAGCTTTCTTATAGCACCAGGAAGCATAGATTTGATCCAAGCTGGGAAGAGTGCACCCAATTATTTTCTCCGCAGTCTTTACAACCCTGGACAGCATTGTTTTTCCCCTGACTGTGCACCTCCCAAACCACACACACGGACCATAAGTTAGTACACTCTCAACAGTACAATGGTAAAATGCCATCAACAGGTCCTTTTGACCATGTTCATAGCTAAAAACAAGAGTGTGTTTTGTGGACACTTGTTGCGGTTCTTTGTTTGGTACTTTGTAATAGCCACTAACTCACCAAGAAACTTGCCCATCTAGTTCAACAAAGGTTTCAACCCTTGCTGGATCCAGAACCCCAAGAATTAGAAGAGACTCGGGTACCACGCAGGCTAAGCCTGCAAGCTCACAACAGCATTATGAAAGTTACAGTCCTGCATCTCTTAAAATGGAAATCAAGCTATAGGGTTGAGATGTGGGTTAAAATATCTAGATGAAACCAAAGGTTGGTTGCTGTGGTCATTTCATCTGCTACATGCTAGGAACACTTCCATATGGCACAGCTTTTTGGCAGAGAACGCCCAGTGATTAACAAACACAGACAAAAAAGAGGCAGCCATGCACCACTGAAGATTGCCAGGTTGTCTTGCTTATTTTTAGATTACTGTGTAAATTCTTCCCTCCAGCTGATTTGCACCTATCTATAATGAACCCCTTGGTCAGATCTCCTCCTTGTAATTCTGTTTCTTGTTACATAGCCTCTGAGAAGCGAACTGGGATTTTTAAATACACACAAAGAGCAGAACGGGCTCTACAGAACACTGCAGAGCTGGGCTTACTCCATGTCCCGCCCCCAGGACCCATTCAAAATTGTGTTTCAAAAGCAACCAAAGTTTCACTCTGAATTAATGCTCAGTATCTGCAATAATTTGCTTTGCAAGTCTATTTCAAACCCCTGTACCAAAATCTCACTGTCATCTTACGTATAAAACTGGCCTTAAACTGATCTGCAATGACTTTTTAGGAAAGGTGTCTTTTCTCAGTCTTCATACTCTCCTCTGCAAAATGGGGATAACAACAACATTGGATTGCTTCACACTTTCAACAGCTACTGAATAAAGCACCATGTTGATAGGGGCAGTTTGACATGCAGTGCATTAAAAAAGCTGGCACCTGTTCTTCACAACTGCTGAATAAATATGATCTCTGCACCTGCAGATTATTGCCACAAACTATTTATTCATTCTCATAGTTTTTGGTTGCTTATACAACAAAACAACTGCAGACTGGATGTGAACAAAAGGAGTGGTGCTGGAAGAGGCAACAGTTGAACTGGGACCAAAAACAAGAGCTGCATTACCCTGATCTGTCAAATTCTGCATAATCTACTTTGATGTTAGGATATTGATGTTCCATTCCACCTTAACAGACATGTGGAATTGTTGTATGTCACATGTCTGTTTACACTCCAGCACAGCTTGCTGGGAACTTCCGTGTGTGTGTGTATAGCTTTTGCTTATGTTGCTTGCTTGGACATGGAAGGGAGAAGACATGTTTTTCCTCTTGTCCTGATGTATGCTGAATTAACTGCTTGTAAATATGCTTTACACAGCCTCTCCCTGCCACTTCTGTTGTGTGTTTACTCTGCTGAGTTGCGTGCCCAGCTTCTGAAGCTTCTGAAGCTCTGGGTCGCAGATTCATGCTGCACCAAGGACTGGAGTTCGGCCGGCACGTCAGCCAGTGGCATAGCTGTCAAGTGACCCTTATTTGAAGGGACAGTCCCTTATTCCAGCGCCATGTCCCGCTGCTGTCCCTTATTGATGGATGTCCCTTAAATGATGTCCCTTAAATTTCAAAGGAAGCAGCTCCTCTCCCTCCCTCCCTGCCGGCCAGGGAGGAGGGAGGCTCCAACTGTGTTGCTTGGCTGTGTTGCTCACCCAATAAGAAGTCTAAGAACAACTGGGGGGTGGAGCTTGCATGCCTTGTGTGGGGCTAGTTAATGCAAGCTGAGGGGTTTTTTGAATGCTGGACGCCATTTTGTTGCACGTGCTGCTGCAAACTTTGCAGTGCAAAGCCAGGCCGGGGAGCCATCTTAAGTTGAGGCTGCATAGGCCTTGTGGTACATGTGATTCAGATTCTATTCAGTTGAACCTCTGGTTACAAAGTTGGTTGGACAGTGTTCTCGAAGCTAAAAGCATGAGTTTGACCAGACTGCAGGAGGACAGGAAGACTAAAGTGCCTGGAACAGGTGAGGCTGCAGGTCCCTTATTTTGGCTGCTGGTCCCTTATTTTCAAATTTGTAAGTTGACAGCTATGGCCAGTGGGCTGGAGCCAGATGGGGGCTTGCCAGTTGCCCCCAGTTCCTTAGCAGCATCCCAACACTCCAGGGCTGAGGTCTCCCTGCACATCACTGCAATGTTGGAGTCAAGAATTGAACAACATCATTTGCTTTCCCTCAGGAGGTGGTGGGTTTTCCTTCCTTGGAGATTTCTAAGCAGAGGTTGGACGGTCAACTGTCATGGATGCATCAGTTGAGATTCCTGCATTGCAGGGGGTTGGACTAGATGACCCTTAGGCTCCCTTCCAACTCTATGATTCTGTGCTCTCAGTCCATTCTCTGGGCCAGATTATTCCCTAGGCCATGTTGCTGAATAGTATACTTGCTGATGTAATGCCTTTAAAGGCAACTAACTGTTTACAAGCTGCTCATTTTGATCTTTACCGCCTCCTCCTCCATTTAACGTTTAATAGGCTTTGCACATAAATAAAATTAGGTTACCATTGTGAATCAATTTCTATCTATGAAGAATGGGAAAGGTTGTGGAATGAAAGGATAAAATTTATAGCCTGTATGCTTTGAAAGAGAATATGATGAAAATGATGTATAGATGGTATATTACACCAGTGAAATTAGCTAAAATGTAAAAGACAAATAATAAATGTTGGAACTGTAAAGAAAAAGAAGGAACATTTTATCATATGTGGTGGGAATGTAAAAAAGTAAAGAACTTCTGGGAAATGATATATAATGAGATGAAAAAGATGCTGAAATATACATTTTTTAAAAAACCAGAAGCATTTTTACTTGGTATTATAGGTGGACATTAATAGGCAAGATGTTAAATTGTTTTTATATGCAACAACTGCGGCAAGAGTATTGTTAGCCCAGAAATGGAAACAAGAAGAAATTCCGATGAAAGAAGAATGGCAGGCAAAAATAATGGACTATGCAGAATTGGACAAAATGACAGGAAAGATTCGAAACCTGCTGGACCAGAGATTTACAGAAGATTGGAAGAAGTATATGAATTATTTGAAGGGCAACTGTAATCAGCAAATTACGCTAGTAGGACTACAGGAAGTTTTGTAAGGAGAAATATACGAATAAGATGTAAAAGTATGTTTAATTATTGTTGAAAATGATATGTTAAAAAAACTAATACAAATTTATATATATATATAAAAAGGAATCAATTTCTATCTCCTTCTCCCTGGGACTCTTCTTCCCCTAGCTTCTTGAGCTTATACACAATTTGGTATAAAATGTACAGCTGCTGCTCCGTTGTAGAGCAGGAAATCCAAAAGTCTTCCCACAAGGAAGCACTTCATTCGAAGTCCTTGAACTTCCTGACACCCAGTTTGTGTGTTTTGTTGCTGAGAAAAATGTTCTTGAAATCTTGAGTGCTCTTTGGACTGTGGTTACATAAATGTCATTGCAATTGCCTATTAGTGCCTAGTGTGATATCAATAGTCTCTCAGGCTCACCTCTTAAAAGATGTATTTAATTTACTTGAGAGGTTGATCCCTCCCCTCAGTGGCAGACTTTGGGCTCTCAAATTTCAGTGGAACCCTGTGCGATGCCAAAAGTCAGCACTCCCCGCCTCTTGCACTCCGTTCTAAAACATTGTTTGGGCACCCCCCACAGTGTGGTGCCCAGTGCGACTGCACCGGTCATGCCACCCTAAAACCACCTCTGCTCCTCTGCTCTACAGTACAAGCATGGGAAAACTTTTGGTCCTCTCCCTTAAAGAAAACAAAGATGCCATCTATCATAGCATGGGAGGGCCATAGCTCAATGGTGGGGCACCTTAGAAGGTCCTAGGTATTGGCATGCCCTGCACTTTCAAAGAGAGCCTGCTGCCAACAGAGAAAGACATCGTCCTCTTGCCAGCATCAAAGTAAAATTCAGGGGCCAGTCTGCTTGGCTACTGCATGTGGAACAGGAACAAGGTGCATCATCTTATAATTCACGTCAGGCGCCAAAATATATTGAGCCAGCCTGCATTGCTCTAAACTCCTGCGCTCATTCTGGCATTGCCGCTGCAATCTTGCAATTCTTTCAAATGGTTTATTTACTGAGCATTCATCCTGATTTGTAGGGAGTTTAGGCAAATGGGTCTCTCCAGACTTGTGGGTTTTCTTTGCAGCCTATCAATGACACAGTGATGGTGTATTAGTAATGGATTTGTACTGGACCATCCACAAATCATTCTACTTTATTAGTGTGCCTGCCATGCTTTCCAATGTTAGCACATGACGGTCGTCTGGAGGAGCACTTGCACTATAGCATAGCCAAAGCAGGACAAAATAGAAACTGGAATATTTGCAGTGTGAAAAAGTGACCGGATTTCAACAGGAAGAGGAGCCTATGGGATACACACTGACTGGAAACTAAGAGCCCTTTTGGAGCCTGAATTTGCTGGTATATATTTGAATCTGCCCCGAAAATAGTCTGGAAACACTCTGGGAGTCCTTTTTGGCTGCTCATGCTCAGACCATGTGCTAGAAAGACAAGCGAGGCAGATCTCGCAACTCTGAAGTTTAGTCAGAACTGTTAAGATTGTGACACAGAGCACCTAAGGAAGACCGTGACCAGTCTCATGGCTAAAAATTGGCCGCTGTTTCTTTAACGCTAAAATAACTAAGTCAGTGGCCTACAATGACTCATGCAACCTTTCACCAAATTGTACCTGTATATATAGAGTGGTCAGTGTTAGTGTTGGGTGTGGGTTGGTTGGATGGTAGAAAGCTGGTTGCATTTGGTGTGTGTAAAAGCTGTCGGTCGTGGTTGGAGAAGACATTTAAAGAATAAAAGCAGCAATACTCTGCAAGAATACTCTTTCTCAAAGACACTTTTGTGCCAACTAAGATCTGAGGTCCATATAGCAAAAGCTATGGTTTTCCCAGTAGTGATGTATGGAAATGAGAGCTGGACCATAAAGAAGGCTGATCGACAAAGAATTGATGCTTTTGAATTATGGTGCTGGAGGAGACTCTTGAGAGTCCCATGGACTGCAAGAAGATCAAACCTCTCCACTCTTAAGGAAATCAGCCCTGAGTGCTCACTGGAAGGACAGATCCTGAAGCTGAGACTCCAATACTTTGGCCACCTCATGAGAAGAGAAGACTCCCTGGAAAAGACCCTGATGTTGGGAAAGATGGAGGGCACAAGGAGAAGGGGACGACAGAGGACGAGATGGTTGGAGAGTGTTCTTGAAGATACCAGCATGAGTTTGACCAAACTGCGGGAGGCAGTGGAACACAGGAGTGCCTGGCGTGCTCTGGTCCATGGGGTCACGAAGAGTTGGACACAGCTAAACAACTAAACAACAACAACAACAAAGGTCTGAGGATTGGGCAAAGGAGTAAAAAGGAGGTCAGAAGCATTTTCCTTTTCAAACACTGACAAGCAGGACAAAATAGAAACTGGAATATTTGCAGTGTGAAAAAGTGGCAGGATTTCAACAGGAAGACGAGCCTACGGGACACACACTGACTGGAAACTAAGAGCCCTGAAACTTTTGGAGCCTTCCCAATACAATAAGGAGCACAGATCATCACGAATACACAACGGAAAGAGCATGTGAAGGGACTTTGCACTGCATCAAGCAAAGACATTATTCCACTATGTCTAATCCATTCCCTTATCACTTTCCCAACAGCAAAAAGTCAAATCTTTTGGGGAAGTGAGTCTGTTTTTGCAAGACAATCAACTTTAATTGCACAACCTGAATTTGCTGGTATGTGTTTGAATCTGCCCCAGAATAGTCTGGAAATGCTCTGGGAGTCCTCTTTGGCTGCTCATGCTCAGACCATGTGCTAGAAAGACAAGCGAGGCAGATCTCACAACTCTGAAATTTAGTCAGAACTGTTAAGATTGTGACACAGAGCACCTAAGGAACAACAGTGGGGAAGTATATGAGCCAAGTATATTGTGCATAGCTGCTGATTCCCACACAAAGTCCCAAATGCCAGCGGATGTTTCTTTTCGTACTTTAAATCATGCTTTCAGGGTGAGCACACAGTGATGATAAGCACATGTGAACGCCTGCTTTGGTTAGCAGGCTGTCTGAAGCATGAACTCCTGGACTCTCAAGCTGGGATGAGGCCAGTAGGTGGGTTAATTTACTTACTCCCTGAACTTGGCAAGGGCTGGTTGCTCCTAACGCCACCCAGGGAGTCAGCACTCAGCCAAGGGGATTGAATGGCACATCACTAGGCTGAGAAAAGGACCACTCGGTATGTTAAGAGACAGCAAACAGATGCCTGGACATCTGTCTTCCTGGCAATGTCTCGCTTTCCACAACATGCGATGTGACATCACAGGGCATTACTCCACCTCTGCAGCTGACGGCAAATGATTGGTGTCTGTGTGGAGGCAGCGAAACACACAATGTGGTGAAGATGTTGTGTCATGTTTCGCGCAAGAGTTTCTAGGAACAGAGAGAAGGAGATACAGGCCAGCTGTGGCTCCACGTCAGTTATGATGCCTGCTTTGACCCTGAGGAAAGAACGAGATGTTATCTCTCTCATTCACACACAGAGAGTTCTGCTTGCCTTGGAATGAAACATGGGAAGGTGCCTTCTTCCAAGTTATATCAGAGGTTCATCTCGATCAGTATCCTCGCGTCCTGGCATGGCCAGGAGGTAGATTGGCATCTGCTGGTGGAGCTTAGCTCATTTACAACAGATCAGGAAGGCTTCACGACCAGCAGCAACCAAAAAAGTTTCTTCCCCAATTTAAGGACTATTTGAATAAATATTGTAATATAAAAAAATAGAAATTACTTGAAAGAAACAACTAGGCCTAGGATTAAACTAAGTTATAATGAAATAAATGGGATTTAGAATGTTAAGAAAAGTGAATAAGGTGGACTATAACTGGAAATTGTTTTAGTTTAATAATGATATTGGAAAGCTGTTACTTTTAATTACAAGGAAACTCAGAAGGGAGGAAATTGAGGAAGTCAACCAAGATGTTTAAAAGGTTGGATTTGTGAAGAATTAAGTTTGTTGTTATTGTTTATCTGTTTAGTGTTCCTTTTTTTCTTTTTTCTTTTTCTGTTTTTGTGTATTATTTTGCTTTGTGGTTTGTGTTATCATCGTGGAAAATCTAATAAAAATTTTATTTTATTTTTAAAAAAGGTTTCTTTCCCACATACATAGCGGGATGCTGAACACAAATGCTTGCAGGGGGCGGGACAAACACAATGGAGCTAAGGTTTTGTGTGAAGGGGCCTGTGTGTTGCTTCTGCTGCTGATCACAGCTTCCTGAACCCAGGCAGGCATTCCAGGACACTCTTTCCCTTAATTTTTAGCATCATATGTTCATCCCATGGAGTCACTATTTTGCACTTGGCTCTGGTCAGCAGACCTTGGATTTCTAGTTTTTAAAAAAGTACCGTATTTTTCACCCTATAGGACGCACTTTTCCCCCTCCAAAAATGAAGGGGCAATGTGTGTGTGTCCTATGGGGCAAATGCAGGCTTCAGGAAGCTATCCACAAGCCTTGGGAGCCCGTGGGAGTTCCTGTCAGGCTCCCACGGCTTGCGGAGAGCTGCCTGCATCCCGAAGCCTGGGGTGCAGTGGAGTGCACCCCGGGCCTCGGGCAGCTCTCCGCAAGCCGTGGGAGACCGGCGCGACATCGCCCAAAACTAGGTGCGCCCTATGGGCCGGTGTACCCTATGGGGCGAAAAATACGGTATATCCTGTAATTCTGCAGTCTGACCTTATTGGTGCTCTTAACTGGGCTAAGCATCCTCTCTTACCACTCACTGGTTTTCATTTGTGTTGGATTGGCATACACAGGCCCAGGGCACCTCGAGGGCATTCCACAAATGGGGAGCCACTGCAGAAAAGGCCTCTCATGTAGTTCAGAGATCTCTGGAGCCCACAACGCTGGCTATTCCTGCTCAAGGCAGTGCTGCAGATTGCAGCATTTTCTTCTTTCTTTCTAGCCAAGACACCCAGGAACTTGTTATTTGAAAAGCAGATGTAGAAACTCCTGAGCTGAAGCTCTGGGGCCTGAGGTGTTCCTCCCCACCGCTTCCCAAGGCGATACACACGTGGTCTTTAACCAGAAACAACCACTCAGCATTTTGGAGCCAAGGCCAACCTCTGGTTTTTGAAGGCACGCACAACAGCCAATGCCATCTCCAGCACTATCTGCCGCTGGCTCATGTCTGTGTCACCAAGCCAGTCTCCAGAATAATGGAAACAAGGTCAAGGGCAGCCAAACAGCAGATAAGCACCAAATTAATTTCTTGTGGTAGCCAATACACAGGGAAATCGCAACAGCATCAGTGGAAAGGAAGGGAACTTCAGAGTAGGATGGAAAGATGGGTTTTTTGAGGTGATCAGTTTGAGTGTGTCTCCGCTTTTGTCAAACAGTCTAGCACAGAGGCCCCAAAGTAAGGCCCGTGGGCCGAATAAGGCCCATAGGACTCGTTTATCCAGCCCGTGGCAACCCCCTACCGCCTGCTGCCGCCGCCCGCTCTTACCGGCGCTGTGCTTCACGGCTATCCACTTCCGGGTCGGAGGAGCACCGTAAATAGCTTGTGCACATGCGCAAGCGTTATTTCCGGTGCACATCTGGGTTGGAGGAGGCCCGTGCACATGCACACAAGCTATTTCCAGTGCTCCTTTGACCTGGAAGTGCTCAGGAAATAGCGTGTGCACATGCCTATGGGCACGTGCTCCCCCGCCCTCCGGCCCGCTGCTCGATCAGCGCTGGAGACACCTGCCTGAGGTTTGCTGACCCCTGTCTAGCACATCCAGACTCACTGAATGGAAATGGATGGACCAGGGCAGTCCAATGTGTGGCCCAAGGTGTCAAATGAGCGGCAGCATTTGACACCCACCCAGCCCTTGCACTGCCTTCCCAAAGCCAAGTAAGCAAGGTGCTGGGCTTTGGGAAGGAGCCATGAGAGCTCTGACAGGGTCATAGAGTCCTCCACCTTCCTTCCCAAAGCCTACTTAATGTTTTCCCAGCTTTGGGGTGGAGGTGTGAGGGCTCTAGCCCCCTCCAGAGCCTCATGCCTCCTTCCCAAAGCCCAGCACCCTGCTTATCCGGCTTTGGGAAGGCAGCATGAAAGCTTGGGGTGGCATCAAATTTTGTCCTCACTCCCCCCTTCCCATGCACAAGGCAGCGTGCAGCCCATGGGTTCTGTGTCGAAGTACTCTTGCGGCCCACTTGGTATGAAAAGTTGGACCACCCTGGGATAGACTGTTGGTTAGGAAGCAGGAAGGGCTGTGGCTTAGTAGTAGATCCTCTGCCTTGCAAACAGACGGTGCCAGATTCAATTCCTGCCATCTCTAAAAAGAGTGCTCCTCCTCACTGACAACACAGGTGTAAATGTGTCTGGCATTGGAGAGCCGGACTTGCCAATACACAGTTGTGGGTGCATAAGACCCACAGAATTCACATCCCCTCCAAGTGTCCCAATTTTCCAGGGACAGTCCCGGAATCACGAAAACCACCCCAGCTTCTGATTTGATCCTGGAATGTTCCTACTTTCCCCACCAGCGCTGCGCTGCTGGGCTCAGTTGGCGCTTGTCCCAAGCGGCAGCAGCAGTGAGGGAGCATCCCGTTGCCTCTCCATGGCCACTGCTGCCGGCTTCCTCTCTTGGGCTGCTCGTAGTGGCAGCTGGAGAGCAGGCAAGAGGAGGGGAGGCTGCCACTGCCGAGCCCCAGCCCTGTGTGGCACAGCGACCCTGAGGGGAAAGCAGGAAGAAAGGGGGAGCAGAGCAGAGCTCAAGAAGTCTTTTTCTTTTTTTAAAAAAAATGCTTTGTGCATCCACATCCATTCCTGCCCCTTTCTAAAATCCATTTACAGGTGTGTATTTTTCTTTTTGTATGTCTACCAAAGAATATAAGGGATGCGGGTGGTGCTGTGGGTTAAACCACAGAGCCTAGGACTTGCTGATCAGAAGGTTGGCAGTTCAAATCCCTGTGACGGGGTGAGCTCCCGTTGCTCGGTCCCAGCTCCTGCCAACCTGGCCGTTCGAAAGCACGTCAAAGTGCAAGTAGATAAATAGGTACCGCTCCAGCGGGAAGGTAAACAGCGTTTCCGTGCGCTGCTCTGGTTCGCCAGAAGCGGCTTAGTCATGCTGGCCACATGACCCGGAAGCTGTACGCCGGCTCCCTTGGCCAATAAAGCGAGATGAGCACCGCAACCCCAGAGTCGGTCACGACTGGACCTAATGGTCAGGGGTCCCTTTACCTTTACCAAAGAATAACATAAAATAAAATTGGGATTAAGGGCATGCACACTGTGTGTCCTGTTGGTGTTGTGGTGGTGGGGCACTCACCCTTCTTCTGATACAAAATGCTCTGTGGGTGAAGTGGGGGGACGGACCAAAAAACAGGGGGTTGAGGAGGGTCAGTTGCAGGAGGGAGTAAGAAATGTCCTTATTTTCATCTGAAGAATGTTGGAAGGTATGAAATAGGGCATAAATGTACCTCAGCCTGTGTGGGATTGCAGCTAGCTGGGCTGGGGGGGCTGGTTGGATCAGGAGGAGCTTGGGGAGGAGGAGCTGGCCCCTGGGAGGGACTGGGTGGGTTGGTGCCAGCTGTGTCAAGGCCTTGGGAGTCTGAAACCCTGGTAAGCCACTGCCAGTCAGTGCAGACAATATTCAGCTTGATGGATCAATGGTCTGACTCAGGGGTCAGCAAACTTTTTCAGCAGGGGCCTGTCCACTGTCCCTCAGACCTTGTGGTGGGCTGGACTATATTTTGGGGGTGAAATGAACGAATTCCTATGCCCCGCAAATAACCCAGAGATGCATTTTAAATAAAAGGACACATTCTACTCATGTAAAAACATGCTGATTCTCGGACCATCCGCGGGCCAGATTTAGAAAGCAATTAGGCTGGATCCGGCCCCTGGGCCTTAGTTTGCCTACCCATGGCCTGACTCTTCGATTTTTCCACACTTCAGTTTATCCCGTTCCTAGAAAGCAAGGGTCTGCATTTGCCCCACAGCTTTCCCCTGAAAAACACATCACTGAACTGGAATAAACAGCCATCTTCAGCAAACCCAATTGCCATTTGTTCCAATTTGGCTGCAAAGAGTGGGTTTCCCTGGGGGGAAGTGGCAGAGCAAAGTGGGCATATGAATGAGCCCTTGGGATAAAGCAAATCCCTGTGTTCCTGTAAATACCAATCCTCTGGAGCCTGGGGCAACCTCAGTGAGTTGGAGGCCATAAACTGAGGATATTTGCTCCAAAATGTAAAGAACTGTTCTTTAGCCACTTCTCAGTGGGATTACGTTATGCTACGTTTATTAAATTTATAGGCCACTTTTTGTTCCAAAGACACTCCCCACCTCTGCCCCGAGCAGTGATAAGAATATTGCTGTGAAAGGAAAATACAATGAAAGATGTAGATACTGTTGTGCTTTTATAATACAGTGGTACCTCGGGTTAAGTACTTAATTCGTTCCGGAGGTCCGTTCTTAACCTGAAACTGTTCTTAAACTGAAGCACCACTTTAGCTAATGGGGCATCCTGCTGCCACCGCGCCGCCAGAGCCTGATTTCTGTTCTCATACTGACGCAAAGTTCTTAACCTGAAGCACTATTTCTGGATTAGTGGAGTCTGTAACCTGAAGTGTATGTAATCTGAAGCGTATGTAACCCGAGGTACCACTGTATGTGAAAATAAAGAGTAGGAATATTTGACAGGTCAGGACCTCCACATCTGGCATAGGCTGCCATTGCAGATGTATCACAACAGCTACATGAATATTAAAAAATTGCGCTGTCAGAGCAATGCTGGAGATGAGGAGTTGAATAATGTTTTTGTTCCAGGGAGATTCTCTCCAACGTGGTCATCTGTTTGTGGAGTTGCAGTCCTTATTTCCACAATCTGGATGTCTTTTCTGCAGGAATTTCTCTCCCTTGGCTTCTTAAAGCTAAATGTTTGCAATTCCTGAAGAGGGTTTCTCCCCAATCTCTATAGCTGACAGGTGTTTGGGTGAACTTCATTTGCTTCTGACATTAATGGGTGGGAGAGCACAGTTAAGGCTGTCACAGTTCCACAGCAAATAACATTGTTCTTCACTCTTATCATCATTTTTTAAGGCTCTTCTGGAAATTGTAAATGGAACTTTAAAAAAAATTTAGTTGGAGAGAATGTAAATTGTGTTGGAGGAGCGCCAAGTTACTCAGAAAATACCTTTCTGCTTCCAATATGTTTGCTGTTAACACACACTGCCAACTGTAAAATTCAAGGCTGTGCAACTATTATCTGGCACATGTTTTACTAAGTCATAAGGAGGACGGGCAAGCCCCCCCCCCAAAAAAAAATTATACACAGAAAACCAAGACATTCAGCTCTGACTTGTTCTTCAGGTTCATCACTCCCCCGCTCCTCTATGTTTATATGCAGCAATCTGCCATGAAAATGCACTCTAGATATGATTAAGAATGACAAGAGCGAGTCTGTCTTCACTCCAGTTCAGTCCAGTCATTTCCCACCTACCTCCAGGATAGCTAGATTTTAGGAGCCACAATGCCAGAATTATGGCAAGAAGCATATCTGTGTGCTGAGTGGGTTTGCATGACTCAAGGTGAAGGACATGGCCCAACCAGTAAAGTACCGAGGCAGTTTATCACTCACTGTTAAGTCAAAGTATTGGAATACTGCGTCTCCAAGTCTCAATGTCAGTGAGACATGCTATCTTTGTTATTGTTCTGCTTTTCCTTCAGTGAGACGGCGGAAACACAGATGAGTGGCTCTCCGTGTTCTGAAAACAGATTATCAAAAGAAGTCATCCTGACTTCCAGATCGCTGGGAGATAATTCCCCTGCTCTCTCATGCCGCGACATTTCCCCCCTTCCTCTTCCATAACCTCAATCGGAGATATGTCCTTCCTCTCAAGGAAGCACAGACCACCAGTTTGGGTCTAGATAAAGACTGGCCGCCAGTCACCCTTGATCAGGACTCACTCTAGATTTGAGGGATTCTCTGGGCAAAGTGCCCTCTGTCTGGTGGGGCCCTGGACATGGGCGTAGCCTGGGGGGGCAGAGGGGGCAACTGCCCTCCTTAATCAAGTAAATAAATAAAAATCCTTAACTAAAAGTAGACTGATGATTCTTGGTTGATGTTGTGGTGCATTCTAGCAATGCAACTGGCAACCCGGCTAAGCGATAGACTTCGATTCTAAAGCTGAACTGCAGTACACCATGGGAAGAAGAAGAAACCCAACAAAGAACATTTAAAAGAGTTGAACTTTGCAGACCTAGGAAAAGAGGCGGAAATCTCTTACCCTACCACAAAAAGGCTCTGCTCATCTCTCTTGCTCAGCTGTGCACCTCTTGTTCCCTGGAGTGGTCATTTAGTACCTTGTGGAGAGTAAAGACCTGGCTAAGGTCAACGATGACAGGGGAGCATCTCCATGGGCTCTACTTACTGAGTGTATGTGTGTGTATGGTGAATTTTGATTTTAAGGTGTGAAATTACATACCACAGATGGCTTTAGAGGCTTAAAAACAACACACTCTTCTTTTTCCAACCCATAAATTTGCCCTAAGAGAACTCCGAAGAAAGAGGAAAGCATTTTACGGACCTCTTTGAAGCAACACTATTACAGTGGTACCTCGGGTTAAGAACTTAATTTGTTCTGGAGGTCCGTTCTTAACCTGAAACTGTTCTTAACCTGAAGCACTACTTTAGCTAATGGGGCCTCCAGCTGCTGCCACGCCACTGGAGCACGATTTCTGTTCTCATCCTGAAGCAAAGTTCTTAGCCCGAGGTACTATTTCTGGGTTAGTGGAGTCTGTAACCTGAAGCGTCTGTAACCTGAGGTACCACTGTATCACGATGAATGGGGGGGAAACGTTGACCCTGAGAATATATTAGCCATCTCCTTCCCTAAACAAAGAACCAGAGAGTAGTGGCAAAACAGGGCAGCAAGGCATGGAGGGATAAGGTAGGAATCTTTTGCTCAATGTGGGGCTCCAACCCATGACCCCGAGACCAAGAGTCTCATGTTCTACCAACTGAGCTATGGGCCTAACATAAGAAGAGCCTGTTGGATCAGGCCAATGGCCCATCGAGTCCAGCATCCTGTTCTCATTGTTGCCAACCAGATGCCTGCGGGAAATTCTCAAGCAGGACCTGAGCACAAGCAACTGGGATACGGAAGCACTGCTGCCTCCATCTGTGGAAGCAGAGAATAGGTATCATGGATAGTGGAAATGTCCCCCATCTGTGGTATAGGGCTTGCTGTTCCTTTCTGCTCAGAGCTTCACTTGCCAGTTTCTGTACATACAATCATACTGATGTCAAACGCACAGAAGCAGGCTTAGTCAACTTTTTTTCTTGGGCATTGGGCAACCCTAACAGAGGGAGCTGCTGTAAGAAGCCTGAATATTAAAAGATACACTTGAAAGCTTCAGGGGAGCAATGTCCCCATCTCCTCATCAGTTTGCTTGCTTGCTCCTGCCACCCTTTGCCGTATTTCAGACTACTTTTAGGGGAAGAAGTGAAATCTCAAAGTGCGCACAACTGGATCTAAGAAAGACCAGAGCAGAAAGAATTAGCTGAACTATGAAAGCGGGGCATCGTGAGCTCTTTTAAGTCCCACTGCAAGCATAAAATGCCACAGCTTTCACTGATGAGAAACTTAAAGTCACCGTTCTATGGTCACGATTCAAGAAAACAGAAACTTTTGATGTGTAGAAGCATACCAATAATGTGCAATAATGAGAGTCTGATTTGAGTTTCGGTCTTGTCTGTCCCGTTCTCTGCTACATCAGTCTCCGTGTACAGGGAGGTCCATTCATTTCAGGCAAGTTTTAAATAACAGCTATTGAGCCCACGTAAATCCCCTTTTGCCATAGCAACAGCTCCTGGCATTTGGTAGCTCGTAAGACCCTGTTTAAGCAAAGACAGTAGAGATCTCCATTCAAAATAGCCTGGCATGTTGCATCTTTGAATTGCACTCAGGAACATGGGAGAAAGAAATCATCTTATTGCATTCGTGGGGGCTCTTTATTCTCTCTCCCCCCCCCAATTTTCACAGTTAAGCTCCCATTCAATGGAATTAAATACAGGATGGCTAAGGCTATATAAATGCCAAACTTCTCCCAAACAACTCTGGAAACTGTAGTTTGGCTATAGACTTGACAAGGCCCCCCTTCACCGAACTATGTTTCCCAAGGGAAGACGGATAAGGACAGATGATCTCAGCTAGTGTAAACTTGCAATGTTATTATTATGCCTCATTTACGACCACAACCACTCTCATCTGTTTAATGCATTTTATAACCTATTCCCTTGCTATGACCACAGAGATGTGTTTGACTTCCTATAATCTACCTGCATTTATTTCAGGTGGTGCATGAATGTAATTTTTTTTTAAAACCAGATCACCTGGCAATAAGTTTTGAAATTGCAAACCAATTCAGGTTTGTTTGGGTTGGGTTTTTTTAAAAGAATTTGAAGCATTTAGTATTTTGGGGAGTGCTCATTAAGGGGTCATTGTAGCCCCCTTTGGGCAATGTTCTTGTGCTTTTTACAGCTGTGTGGAACAATTTATGGAGAAAAGCATCATGTAAACCTCTGTCAGCAACTACTAGAGAATGTTCTCTCAGAACTGTGCATGGATAGTATTTAACACTGAGGTGCCTATCTTATATAAAGTGCAATAGCTCACTGTTATTTTGGAAAGGACGTCAAATCAGAGGTAAAGGTAAAGGTAAAGGGACCCCTGACCATTAGGTCCAGTCGTGATCGACTCTGGGCTTGTGGTGCTCATCTCACTTTATTGGCCGGGGGAGCCAGCGTACAGCTTCCGGGTCATGTGGCCTGGAGAATGGAGAACCAGAGCAGTGCACGGAAATGCCGTTTACCTTCCTGCCGGAGCAGTACCTATTTATCTACTTGACTTTGACGTGCTTTCAAACTGCTAGGTTGGCAGGAGCAGGGACGAAGCAATGGGAGCTCACCCCGTCATGGGGATTCAAACCGCCGACCTTCTGATCGGCAAGTCCTAGGCTCTGGGGTTAAACCCACAGCGCCACCTGCGTCCTCCAGATTATAGGTACATACCAACATATGTGGTGGGAATGTCCACAAATAGGACAATTTTGGGAGCATTTTTAAAAGACTTTCTCAGCTAGCTCAGTCAATCCCAATAACCCTGATTTTAGCCATTTTTTAATTTATATGCTTCAGATATGAACCAATTAAGAAGTAAGGAACTGGTTCACTGTAATTACCTCATTATGTACTGTAAAATAATATGTTTTGTATTTACCTCCCCCCCAGTGACTCATTTTTTGTTAGTCATGTCATGTTAGAGATTTATGTTTGTACATTGTTTGTAGCAGAAAATTAATTAAATAATAATAATAATAATAAACCCAGCTGCGTGGACAGGCATGAATTTAACAGGTACTGCAGTTGTTCATTTACTGATTCCCTGTCTGTTTAGTGCTCTTTTTCCTGGTTGCTCAAAGCAGCTAATATGTGATTTCCAGGAAGTCGTCCACCCAGGCAGATGATGTGCTGGACCCTGCTTAGTTTTTGCAGCAAAGGTGAGGTGAGGCTAAAACTCCAGGATCCCTGCCAGGGAAAAGTTTAGAACGGTAGCTTATTTCTCAGACCTAAATATAGAAATATGTTTTCTGGAACACAGCTTAGATGTATATTCTGAAGTGTGTTTAGATGTTGATTCAACAACTCACCAGAAACCATGAAGGAACAACATCAGGCTCGTTTGCTACAATATTAGGACGCCACTAGTTTACTTAACATGACTAAGTACACCTATTTTCGTCTGACAGATGTAAGCAGAAGTAACCAGTGTTTACTGAAATCCTGACCTAGCCATACCACCCCATTCTCCTTCATAGTTTATTTTTACTTCAGATACCCTCAACCCTAGCTTGGATTGTAATTTTTATTCCATTCACAGTGCAGAGTTCGTGTTCATGGGACAATAATTTTCTGCCTCCCCCTCTGCGCAACTTTCCAACTCCAGACCTTTTTACACTGAATGTGGAAGGTTTGAAACCAGATATTAATTTTATTTATTTCTGGTATCCATAGTTTGCTTGACAGCATCTTAAAAATCAGAAACATCACCTTGCCAACAAAGGCCTGTATAGTTAAAGCTATGGTTTTCCCAGTAGTGATGTATGGAAGTGAAAGCTGGACCATAAAGAAGGCTGATTGCCAAAGAATAGGTGCTTTTGAATTATGGTGCTGGAGGAGACTCTTGAGAGTCCCATGGACTGCAAGAAGATCAAACCTATCCATTCTTAAGGAAATCAGCCCTGAGTGCTCACTGGAAGGACAGATTGTGAAGCTGAGGCTCCAAAACTTTGTCCACCTCATGAGAAGAGAAGACTCCCTGGAAAAGACCCTGATGTTGGGAAAGATGGAGGGCACAAGGAGAAGGGGACGACAGAGGACGAGATGGTTGGACAGTGTTCTTGAAGCTACCAACATGAGTTTGACCAAACTGCGGGAGGCAGTGGAAGACAGGAGTGCCTGGCGTGCTCTGGTCCAGGGGGTCACGAAGAGTCGGACACGACTAAACGACTAAACAACAACAAAACAAATTCCTTCCAGTAGCACCTTAAAGACCAACTAAGTCAGTTCTTGGTATGAGCTTTCGTGTCCATGCACACTTCTTCAGATACACAGTGTGTATCTGAAGAAGTGTGCATGCACACGAAAGCTCATACCAAGAACTGACTTAGTTGGTCTTTAAGGTGCTACTGGAAGGAATTTGTTTTGTTTTGACTATGGCAGACCAACACGGCTACCTATCTGTAACTTAAACAACAACAGTTTGCTTGATTCAGAATTTCTGGATGGTGCACATAATTTATTTATTTTTTGAAGACAAAGAATTAGAACAATTAACATTGGTAAAAAAACAAACAGAGAGCTACCTTACAATGCCTGCTGAAAGAGGAAAGTCTCTGAAGTTCAGGAAGGAGTGGGGCTGTCTAATCTCATTCAGGAGGGAGTCCTGCAGGATTTTAATCACATTCAACTGAAAGTATGTAGAAATCTCCGTCATCAGAAACACTGCATTTCTAGAGTGGCACCCATCTTGTGGGTAGGGTTTGCATGTTCCCAAATTCAACTGCTCACAAAGTGCCTGAATGGGATTTACTTTGCTACCTAAATGCATCTGATGACTACAATATTTTCTATGTCATTTAGCAGGAAGAACGAGTTCGCTCACCACAGAGCAGTCTGGTTATCTACATAGGTTTATTGTTTTGTCTTGCCAATTAGTGCCCTATCAGAAATCAAAGTGGTTCACGCAAACCGAAGTAAATGTGCATGTAATTGCATCACATTAAGTAGGTAAAGATGTCTTTAAAGGTAAGGGGACCCCTGACCATTAGGTCCAGTCATGGCCGACTCTGGGGTTGCGGTGCTCATCTCGCTTTATTGGTCATGGGAGCCGGTGTACAGCTTCTGGGTCATGTGGCCAGCATGACTAAGCCGCTTCTGGCGAACCAGAGCAGCACACGGAAACGCCGTATACCTTCCTGCCAGAGCGATACCTATTTATCTACTTGCACTTGGACGTGCTTTCGAACTGCTAGGTTGGCAGGAGCAGGAGCTGAGCGACGGGAGCTCACCCCGTCACGGGGATTTGAACCGCCGACCTTCTGATTGGCAAGTCCTAGGCTCTGTGGTTTAACCCACAGCATCACCCACGTTCCCAAAGATGTCTTTACTCTGCAGCTTTTAGCATAAATGGCGAACTCCTTAGCTTGGTGGAGGGTTTTCCCTTCTGGTATGGAAATCCATGCAAAGTCCTGGCCCGACAAAGTCGAGGAAAAATTCTTTCCTACCCTCAAAAGTGGAGTAGAGCAAAATAGGAGGAGTGTCTTTTTCTTTTTTAAAAAATGTTACTTTGGATGTTCCTTCCTGTGCCTGAGTTTATTCCTAATAACAACAGAAAAGCAACTGGCAACTTGCAGCACACACATATGGGCATATTTACAAAAGGTGCAATACAGTAGCAAGAAAGTACTTGGAACTAATAAAAAGTACTAGGAGATGTATGGGTACAGGAATATGCATGGCAGGGGGCGGCAAGGTTTACCTCAGCTAGGCCGGTTCACTCCAGCGGAGATCCCTCTGTGAGCCAGATTGCGTGTGCGCCAGTGATTTCTGGCATCTGAATCTGCACAGATGTGATTTCCAGCACTGCGGAAGCAAGTCCCTGTGCCGTGCTGCGCCAGTTTAGCACAGCGTGCGGGGACACGCCTAGTGGGCGGCTCAGTTCGGGGCCAGCTCATGGGCCGGTTAAACGACCCTCGTGGGCCGCTTGTGGCCCATGGGCCTTAGGTTGCCTACCCTGCCTGAACGCCTTGAGCAGGCATCCCCAAACTCGGCCCTCCAGCTGTTTTGGGACTACAACTCCCATCATCCCTAGCTAACAGGACCAGTGGTCAGAGATGATGGGAATTGTAGTCTCAGAGGGCTGAGTTTGGGGATGCCTGGCCTTGAGCAAAGGGCCAGCAGCAAGAACACAGGCACTGACAAAATGGAAGCTGTGGCACACACCTCATGCAACTTTTAAAAGTAACAATGAGGCCTAGAAACCTAATGTTTTTATTGTCTGTAGGTGACTTGTCTCAATGAAACAGAGGAGAGCTTTAGCTTTCAGTCTCCATTTTGAAAGATGGGGAATTATGTGTTTTTAGTTCTGACAAACGAAAGCAACACAGACACTGGTCATCTGTATAGTAATTAGCATTGCTGGTGAGTTGAGACTGGCTGTTCCACGGTCCCTTACAGTAGTGGCTGAAAACAGCTTTGAGCTAATCGTCTTCTGAGTGGGTTTAAAATAAAGTGTGTTTGAGGCCCCTCCTGAAGTGCCACTGTGTGGTGGCCTTCCCTTCACAATAATGGAGAATGCTAATGAGGTGCTAATGAGGCTGTTTAGCAGAAAAGCTGCTGCTGTTCCTGAAGGCAAGTTAGTTAAATCGCCTAACCTTTGTGATTAGAGGCCACCCAGAGTGACATGTTTTGTCCTTGGGGATGCTGTGAGGAGAAATTTTGATGTACGGTAAGTTGGTGAGTCACTCCAAGAGGGAAGCTTGGAACTGCTTCACACGTTAGGTGTGCACCAAAAAACAAACAACCCTGATACGCTTTAAACTAGGGGTTGCCTGTGGGCACTTTTGGGTTTGTGAATGAGTGCCATGGCTGCCACTCCCTCAGGACATTTCCGCTCCCCTTCTGCAGATCAGCACTGCCTCCCCAGAGACCGAAGGAAGGAAAGAAAGTGTGCACACACGAATCCAAAAGTTGGATTCAGTCAAATTAATCTAAGCTTAATCATAGAGCTGAAAAGGAGGAAGCGAGGAAAGAGCTTCTTCTTCATCATCTTTGGCGATCACTCGTGAGTCTGTAAGTGACTGTGGAGGCCAATTCTGGATCCACACATCCTTCCACAGTGGGGACATTGGTTTCTGGGCAGGAGTTGATCATGGTGTGGATTTGCCAAGCATACCTTCCTCTTAGCACATTTCTCCCTTGCGTTCTGAGTTCGAGCGTCTTCACAGCCCATGACACCTTTGGTAAAGGCTGTTCTCCAGCTGGAGCGCTCGCAGACCAGTGTTTCCTAGTTGTCAGCGTTTATACTACATTTTTTTAGATTTGTCTTGAGACAGTCTTTAAACCTCTTTTGTAGACCGCCAGCATTACACTTTCATATGGCAGTCCATGATGATGATTGAATAGGAGATCTGTATTTTCATCTGAGAAATGCTGGAGGGTATGAGAATGCAGTGACCCATCTAGTCCAACATCCTTCTGGCACAGTGACCAACCAGATGGCTTCGCTCTGCCTCCCATGTCCAAGCAGCCATGCTTCTGAATACCAGCTGCTGGAAACCACAAGAAGGGAGAGCGCTTTGCTGCTTGTGTCCTGCTTTGCAAGTTTCCCGCAGGCATCTGGTTGGCCACTGTGAGATCAGGACACTGGGCAAGATGGGTGACTTGGCTGATCCAGCTAGCCCAGGGGTTGGCAAGGTTTACCTCACCTAGGCTGGTTCACTTCAGCAGAGTTCCCTCTGTGGGCCGGATTGTGCGCGAGTGCGCCCGCGATTTCCAGTGTCTGCATCTGTGCAGGCACAATTCCTAGTGGTGTGGAAGCATTTCCCTGCTCCACGCTGTGCCAGTTTAGCGCTGTGCGCAGGGACTTGCCCAGTGGGCGGCTGGTTAAACGACCTCCGTGGGTTGCTTCTGGCCCATGGGCCTTAGGTTGCTGACCCCTGAGCTAGCCTCATCTTGGTCTTAAGTTTTATTGATCCCCTCTAAGTTTAAAATGTGGCATTGCTTATTTCCTCTGCCTGCTGCTAGTTCTATAGTGTTAGCTTTTAAAATTTGGATGAAACAGATCATCTGTTTCTGAATTAGCTCTGCTTTGCAAAAGTCCATTTGATTATTCTAGAGCTTATTTTCCCTCCTCCCTCCCTCCCACTCCCCAACCCTGACCCTCTTAAAGAGTTAAGAGGATTTGAAAGAAAGGAAAATAGCATTTACAGTCTTTTGAACTGCCTTGAATTTAAGCTCGCTGCATCTGTCCTGAGATAAAGATTAACTGTTTTCTGGCTTGTGATTGGTGTCGTGGCAATAATATTCAAAGGTAAAAGCAGGCTGGCATGGGGAGAGCAGAGCGTAATGCAGGAGACTGCAGCTTAGAAGAGATAACAGAGTACAATCAAGAATGTGCTTGGAGAGAGATCATACTATGATAAAAAGATAAGGACGACTGTTCTCCAATTTGTTTGCTTTGTTTCTGCGAAAAGCCAACTGGCATTATCTTACATTCCATGGCCACAGTCCAGAACAGAGTTAAGCAGCACGTAAGTCCCACTGGAACTGAGGAGTCAAAGGAGACATTGCAAGGAGCTTGTGACTTCCTTGCATCTCCTTGGCAATATCTAGTTAAAAGGAAGTGCAAGATATTGCAACATCATTGCACTCAAATGGGGTGCAGAAATTCTTATAAAGCACAGTGAACTTCTTATAACATCTTGCTGGGTGAATTAATGGAAAATTAATTGTTCTTAAGTGTCATCTCTTACAAGACAGTACAGAGGTTCTTGCTGTTCTCCATCCCTTGTAAGGTCTAGTTTCGCTCAGTGCATTTCATTCTGTGCTAGACAAAGACGATGTACACACATTACTGTTTACTATGGCTTCAGTGAGCTCCCACGGCTGGTGTTTGAAACCAAGTATTACCTACAACAGATCCTGAAGCTGAGGCTCCAATACTTTGGCCACCTCATGAGAAGAGAAGACTCCCTGGAAAAGACCCTGATGTTGGGAAAGATGGAGGGCACAAGGAGAAGGGGACGACAGAGGATGAGATGGTTGGACAGTGTTCTCAAAGCTACAAACATGAGTCTGACCAAACTGCGGGAGGCAGTGGAAGACAGGAGTGCCTGGCGTGCTCTGGTCCAGGGGGTTACGAAGAGTCGGACACAACTAAACAACTAAACAACAACAACATTACCTACAACCCATCTGTATCCTGCAGTTCCATGAAAAATGCTGCTGACTGATGTACCTGTCCTTAAATCAGCTTCCACCTGATTCGAAAATGTAAGCTGCAGTTAAGCTGGTGCAGGGAAACAAATCAGGTAAATGGTAGAAACTATTTAATCCACAACTGTCTTGGGGGTTAGCATAGCAACCCAGGAAGGAGTTAGCCCAGATGACATGACTGAAGGGAGCCAGATATAGTTTCCAGGGCTGCCAGTTGCTAATCTCTAATGTAGTATAAAAAGTTCCAGTTACAGATTGGTAGCCGTGTTGGTCTGCCATAGTCAAAACAAAATAAAAAAATTCCTTCCAGTAGCACCTTAAAGACCAGCTAAGTTAGTTCTTGGTACCTGAAGTATCTGAAGAAGTGTGCATGCACACGAAAGCTCATACCAAGAACTAACTTAGTTGGTCTTTAAGGTGCTACTGGAAGGAATTTTTTTATTTTGTAGTATAAAAAGGTAAAGGACCTTTTACCTTTGGGGTTTGCGGCACTCATCTCACTTTATTGGCCGAGGGAGCCGGCATACAGCTTCTGGATCATGTGGCCAGCATGACTAAGCCGCTTCTGGCGAACCATAGCAGCGCACGGAAACGCCGTTTACCTTCCTACCGGAGTGGTACCTATTTATCTACTTGCACTTCGATGTGCTTTCGAACTGCTAGGTTGGCAGGAGCAGGGACCGAGCAAGGGGAGCTCACCCCGTCACAGGGATTCGAACCACTGACCTTCTGATCAGCAAGTCCTAGGCTCTGTGATTTAACCCACAGCGCCACCCGCGTCCCCCTAATGTAGTATATCCACCCCCTAAAGGATAGGGTAGAATTATCCTTACTCTCTGTGGCTTGAGAGGAATGCACGGGGGGGGGGGTGTAATGTGGTTGTACTGCGTTGCCCCAACATTGCATAGGTGAGCCCTTCCTGTACTAGCCAACAGAAAGGAGGCAACTTTCAGATAAATCTCACTTGCCCTGAAGCCTCAGCTAATTGCAGCTCACATACAACCTGCCAGCAGCAAAGTTATTATTGCTCAATAATCATGCGGTCTTCCTTAATCATATGACTGAAGAATGTTAAGTCCCACGTGCATTAATGGTTTTTGTGCTGATGTCTTGGAATTATACTTCCCTCCTGCATTTGCTCCTGCTAGCCTCCTTAAGTGCCCCTGAGTTCTTAGTACCTGCAGAATGGAACAAGGCGCCTTTTAGAATTCAAAGAGCCAGATGGGAACAAAAGGACCCATTGTTAATGTTTCTGAAGAGCTACTCCCATGCTGGAGCTGTAAAATTAAAGTGGAATGTCCTGCAACAAGAGATCAAATATTTGACCACGCTGAGGGTATTTATTTAGATTTGGCAGTCGGTTTGGAAGCTGCTAGTCAGAATCTAACCAAGCATTAGGGGAGAGGGGTGTGATTATCTGGTGACCTGCATCTAACACATTCCCTCCCCTCCCCTTTTACCTGTGGTATAGTGTGGACATTACTCTGAACACACAAAAGGGGGAAGTGGGATAGAGTGGTTGAAGGGGAAGATCATGAGAGTCGGATGTGGTCCTTTAACCCACACCAACTGCAAGAGATGCTTTCTTCTGCTGCCATTTCAACAACATTCTGCAGGAAGCAGAAGCAGAACTGAAATTTGCTCGGATGATTCAAGGTATTGACTTCCAAGGCAAGGCCCCAACTGAGGAATCTTTCTAAGAAGGTTTCCTGGGGATCAGTCAGGCATATATACAGCAAGCCTGCAACCTGCACCCATGTGCAGTTTTAGTCCTTTGGTGTTTGCGGCAAATCTGCGGTTAGGGCAATCTGGAAATGGAGTTTGGCACAGGTGTGCAGGAAGGGAGGAGGCACAGTAAATCTGTGACACATTCCTGCTTCCCCAAATCACCTGCGATAACTGTTTGTAGTGCAAAGCATAAAGTGCATAAATGAGAGCCATGGTGGTTGTTGTTGTTGTTTGCAAATGCACTTCATTTTCAGTACATGTGCCCAGACTGACTTTCTTCCTTCGGTTTGAATTATTGTCATTACCCTTCTGTGGTTAGTCTTCTACAGTTATTGTACATTTGAGCAACATTAGGTTTCTGGCCCCTTTCCCTCTGTTATGGCATTTCTCTCCCTCCTGGCCCACCCAGTAATGTCCTTGATAGCTTATTCTGCAACAAATCCACTTTATGAAACTGGTCCAATTGCAGCAGCTCCCTCCACCCACCGGAGAGAATATGCTTAGTGTGTGTTCATAACTTTTTCTTTTTTCAAAGGATCATGCCATGGTGATGTAGAGCTCTGGCGAGCGAGTGGCCCAGCCCACCCGATGCTGCGCAAGAACATTTCCAGTGTGTGATATTTGGGGGGAAGGGAGAGGCATTCCTCTAAAAAGCGCTGACAAAGTACTCCCTTCAAACAGCTGAAGGCTCCAATGCCCATTGATAGCAGGCCTTTAAAGATAAATTCCCATGCCCCCTTTTAAAGTATTTTGAAAAGGATACAACTTGTCTGAAAGTTACCCTCGGTTGGAAGAAGGTCAGGTTGGGCTGGGGGGGGTGGGGATAAGAAGGAAACAACAACACGGCAAAGATCTTTTCACTGCAAAAACCAAACAAAAAAGACGGGCGCAAGGAAGGAAAAACGAGTCCGTTCTGGGGACTTGTTGCAGATCAGAGCGGGAAAGCTGCTTTGCAATCGTGGCAATTAAAGACTTAACGAGACTGGTGTTTTTCTACGGGTGTATTCTGCAACGTGTCACCGATGCGAATAAATAGTATATATACTATTTAAACTCAAGGTGTTGAACATGACTCTCGCGCTCCTCATTTAATTCCCACAACAACCTTGTAAGGCAGGTTAGGCTGAGAGGCAGTGACTTGCCAAGGTCACCCATTGCCTTGCGCAGGAATTTGAATCCTGGTCTCCTTGGTCCTAGTCTGATGCTCTAACCACTGCACCACACAGGTATTAGTGCATTTGTGGTGGATTTGTACTGGACTGTTTTCACATCAGTCTGCTCTATTAGTAGTTCATCGATGTTTTCCTGACAATATTTCATTATTGCTGCATGGAGGGGCACTCTTGCATTAAAGCACAACAAAAGCGGTACTATTCCCTTTCAGCCCCCAGGATTCTCCACAGTATAAAAGGCTGCAAGATTTCAGCAGGAAGCCGTGGGACAAGCACAGTATGTCCGCCCTGAAACCTGCAAGTATTTTAACTTTCGTATGAGGAGCAACTTTGGTCTTCTGAGACCAGGGAGAAGAGTCGGTGGAAGAAGATTGGAAGAAATTTAAAGTTTACTTACAGAAACATTGTAAACTTAAGGAATGTTAGAAGGATGCTGGAATGAAGTTATGTGGTGTTAGCAGAAATGTTATAAAGGATTAAGTAAAAATGGATTGTTAATTGGTGAAAGAAGAGAATGTAAAATTACAGTATATTAAGATAAATTATTAGGATAAAAACAAAGATGGAAAGGATTTGCTGAAATATCTAACTGAACTAGAATACAAAAAAGGGAGGTGTGAGGAGGTCAAGGAAACAAGCAAATGAAAGATAAGTTATGGGAAGGTTTGATTTGTTTTTTAATTGTTTGTATTTTTCTTTTTTTCTTTTTTGTTTGTTTTTACTTATTGTGATGTATTGTCTTGGTTTTTTTGCTTAATTTGGTGTTTTTTTCTTTTTTCCTTTTGTAACCTTTAAAACTTGAATAAATATTATTTAAAAAACAACAACTTTGGTCTTCCCTGTTCATACCAGTAAGTTTTCCCTTCTGTATTTGTATTTGTCGATGCCTCCTAATTGGTTGGTTTCATTATGCTAATTAAGTATTGACAGGACAGGTGCACAGACAGCTTTCTGAGCTCCTTGTTCTTGTGTTTATGTTTTATTCACCACTGAGGAAGTGTGCAAAAGCACACTGTCAGGGAACTGTAAATTCCCAGCACACAATTTTCACTGTGATTTGCTTGTGCAAATCTCAGGGCCCAAAAGAAAAGAGAAGACTATAAAACTAAGCCTAGTCCCATCGGCTACACCACAATGGCCTTTCCAACAGCATAAAACAACTTTGCTTGGTCTGGTTAATATATCAAATCAACAAGGATGATATTTGAAGACATGTTTGAGTTGGGAACTGGGAAGCAGAGACGTTCCCCTCTTTTATCTTGATTTAATAAGCAGGCTTTGATTTTCCCTGCCCTACGAGCTCTTCCACCTGTGCAGCTGAGCAAACATCTTTGGGGAATATACTGTAGCTAGACGGCCCCCGTCCTGTTTGCATTCAAAGTCAACAACAGCAGATGCCTGGGGGGGGGTAATTATGGGACCCCCGCTCTGAAGCAGCTGCTTTCAACGCCAGGATATTTACCGGCAGGAACAGCTCTTGTTTTCCATCTTCCACCTCATTATACTTATGAATTAAATAAAAGGGAATGGTTACACAATGCATAACGCATTGGTAAGTGGCCTGAGGAGGGAACGGCAGGTGGTTCCAGGCAGAGGGTTTGCGTAACAGCCCACAGGCCTCTTGGTTAGGGAAGTCAGGCCATACAGGGGGATATAAAGGCTCTCAGGCCTGCTGACTTGCTCCGTTCGCCACAGTCTTCTATTCTCTAGCGCAGGGTGGGGAACCTGAAGCCATCTCAAGGTTGCCTCAATGAAGCTCTTAGCTATGCTGGGTGTTGCTGCTAGGAGTTTGGGGGGGGCAAGCAACATCTGGAAGCCACAAGTTCCCCACCCTCGACTAATGATGGATGAGTAACTTTGATACACCCTGTGCATCAAAATAAAGCAGCAGCTGGGGCAGCTATAGGCGTTTTTCAGTGAGATGTAAAACTTAAGAAAAAGGTAAAGGGACCCCTGACTATTGGGTCCAGTCGTGACCGACTCCGGGGTTGCGGCGCTCATCTCGCTTTATTGGCCGAGGGAGCCAGTGTACAGCTTCTGGGTCATGTGTCCAGCATGACTAAGCCGCTTCTGGTGAACCAGAGCAGCGCATGGAAACGCCGTTTACCTTCCCACCAGAGCGGTACCTATTTATCTACTTGCACTGGCTTGCTTTCGAACTGCTAGGTTGGCAGGAGCAGGGACCAAACAACGGGAGCTCACCCCGTCACGGGGATTTGAACTGCCGACCTTCTGATCGGCAAGTCCTAAGCTCTGTGGTTTAACCCACAGCGCCACCCATGTCCCTTCAAAACGTAAGAAAGGATCATAGAAATGTAGAGTTGGAAGGTATCCCCAAGGGTTATCTAGTGTCAGGCTTTGGGGATAGGCTTCTTCCCCCTATTTGGCCATAGATAAGCAGGACAAAGCGAAGAGACACACTTAAAGTATTTAATGACCACAGCAAAAGAACAAAACAGCCATTCTCAGAATGAAGGTGCTCCCAATTAAGGTTTCTACCCACTCGGGGATTTCTGGATGGCTGCCCGGAGCTAATGGTGTCTTTTCGTCTGGGATCTGGTTTTGTTATGGCTCCTGTTGCCAGAAACCGAAAATGGAATTGCTGGGATATGGATAATAGCAGGGGGAAATATTTCACACAGAATTATGAAGACAAAAGTTTGAACAGACCAGAGGTTGTGAACATAAATGAAAATTAAGTGAAGGATCAACATCGGAATGGTTTATTGAGTAATTAAGAAATGCAATTTGATATTAGATGATTAGCACTCTGCAAATTTCAGAGCATGGGAAGTCACCCAAAGATATATAATCTGGCAATATAGTTGGCATTTTTTTAATTGTATTGTAATTTGGAATGTTTTAATGCGGTTCTTATTGGACTATTAACTTGGAAAACTCAATAAAATATAAATATATATATAAATGTTTCCACCAACTTCCCCCCTAGTCGCTTCTGCTCCTTGCAACCTGATCTTGCAACCACTGTGCTTTTTGTGTAGCCACTTTATCTGCTCTCTCTCTCTTCCAGTTCTTCTTCACTTTGCTGTTCAATCCCCAGTTCGTCCCAACTTTTGTTTTCAGAACTATGCTCCTCTTCAAACCACTGTTCCAAATCTACACTGCTCCACTGCTCCTGGGGAGCTTCAGGAACACCATTCCTCATCAGAGCAGCACTCCTCAGCTTGGTCTCTGACATCTAGTCCAACCCCCTGCAACGCAGGACTCGCAACTAAAGAATTCATGACAGATGACCATCCAACCTCTGCTTAAAAGAGAGGAGGAGAGCTGGGGATGCATATTTCTATTCCTGCATTCATCCAATTCTACAATTTTGTGATTCTATAGGTAGCCAGATGAACATACTACAAATAATTTACTGGTAATTATGACTGGAAATGTTTAAAGAGGGGGGAAAGCAGCTATGGCATGGAAACATCCCTTTTGGAGATCCAACAGAGCACGGCAGAGAGACCGTGTGCTGCCACTGATAGGAGATGTGGACACACTACAGACCCTGTGCCAGATAATGTACATCTTGGGAACATTTAGACCAAATGGGAAACATATATGCACAGGAAAAGTACATATTACACTGGCAGTCTAAAAGGATTTCTAAAGCACCCTTCCTTCCATCTCGTGCCCTCCAGATATTTTGGACTATAACTCTCATCCATCTCAGCGATTGCAGCCGTACTGACTGGACTTAATAAGCGTTATAATGCAAAACATTCCCCCCCCCCAAAAAAACCCCCAACATGTGGCATTAAAAACACCTCTGAGCCTTTCTCACACTAACCATACTGAAATATACTTGGAGTCCTGTAGTGATTTCATGCTCTTTATTGCAGCTTGTAAAACAGTGATTGGATTGCCCCCCAAACCTCAGGCTTTTATATACATTATTTACAAAATGAGTCCCGTCTGATTGGCTGATTCTGCTTCCCTCCTGGAGCCTGATTGGTCTTTTCCTGCTAGCCAATCAGTTGTTGCATTCTAGGATCCTACTTGCCTATTGTTCTAGGATCCAAGCTTGGTACACTAGTGTGAATGATGTTAAAGGTGGTGAGGGAAAGCAGGTCACTTTTCAAGCAAATGTACCGTATTTTTTGCTCTATAAGACTCACTTTTTCCCTCCTAAAAAGTAAGGGGAAATGTGTGTGCGTCTTATGGAGCGAATGGAGGCTGCACAGCTATCACAGAAGCCAGAACAGCAAGAGGGATTGCTGCTTTCACTGCGCAGCGATCCCTCTTGCTGTTCTGGCTCCTGAGATTCAGAATTTTTTTTCCCCTTGTTTTGCTCCAAAAACTAGGTGCGTCTTGTGGTCTGGTGCATCTTATACAGCGAAAAATACGGGATTTTGTGTTCAGAGCCCCACTGTGGGAAATGCAAAACCAAAGTGAAACAGAAACTGATTTTAAGCATTGTGTGGCCCTGAGCCAGCTAAAGTAAGTCTCGGGAAACCTAGGGAACAGGGTAAGTCGCAACAAAAGTCCTATTGCATTCAGCAGGATTTTATAATGATTTAGCGTATGTGGATCAGAGTCTGTGGCTGCCATCTAATGCTCACTTACCTGGGAGTAAGCTTCGTTGAACAAAGTGGAGTTAATTCTAAGTGACATGGATGGGAATGGTCTGATAAGGTGAAAATGCTCGTAATTGCTCTTATTGAACCACAAACACCAACTCTTTTTAAAATTCTGATGACTGTGAAAATGAAGGACTAATATTTATAATGACAGTAACACCTGACAGATCACATTTCATACTGTTTTATTAAAGAGAAGGTGATAATGTAATTTCCTTTGCTCATCATCCATATGTGATATTCTCATTGTTTTTTTAAAAAAATGATAGCTTTTTAAAGTTTTCATGCTTTTTTTTTACAATCAGATATTTTAACCCTTAACCTCTTTTGAACCATCATTTATTTGTTTACTTTATTTCTGGAAATATGCATCGACTGCTATTTCATTAAAAAATCCAAAGCGGCTTGCAGTTAAAACACATAAAACCATACAGCAATAAATATATTTTTAAATTTAAAACAGACATCAATGAACCATTGGGGAAAGATGTGTTCTTAACAGCAGATGTTTAAAAGTTTAAACGTAAGGTGCCTGCTGAATCTCTGTTGTCAAAGTATTCTGCAATATTATTGTTGTTTTCAAGTGACCCTTGTCAACATCTGCAATGCTTCTGCAGGCGATCTCAGTGATTGAACCAGGATATAATGGTTCAGGTGATTCCTGCTGTTAAGTTGTGGGTGAACATATCAGACAACACAGTGATTCTCCAAACAGCTCTTTTTTATTCACAGGTCAGAACAAAACTGAACTGAAGGATTCAGCCAGCCTGCTTATATAGAGCACCAGTACAACGTAACTGTAACAACTTTCGATCCCTTATTTGCATATGTGGACCTGAACTATCTACAGTATCCCCCTGCTGGCCCAGGGTGAGAACTTCAGTACATAACACCTGCTATGCCCTGAACTTCACTTTCCATTTGTGTCCGACAGCCCTTTGTCAAATCGTGTAATGTTTGGATGTCTGTTACATAGCCAATCATGTAAGAATTAAACAAATAGCAACACTGTTGTGGATTCAGAAAACTAAAAAGTGAGTTAAGAAGATTCCAGCTTCTGCACTGTGTCTCCTCACTCACTCTTAGCATTGGAGGTTATTCAGTGAAGAGCACGAGGAATTTGCTCCAAATCTCTTGAAAGCTCGTGTTTTTGTGTAGTCTGCTAAACAGGATTTTCTTGTGAGTTGCTGGGTGTAGAAGGTCCTCCAGTGAGGTCAGGGCAGTGTACACATAAGGTTATATAGCTGGCGAGGCATGCTGAGTTTAGCAATAGAGACTTGAGCAAGACTATACAGTAGGGACCTGTTTGTGGCAGTCACACTTGCAACACCCACACTGGTGTTGTCTAGTGAACTGAATTCACGCTCTGCACAGATGCCATCAATTAACAGATTAATTCGCACAGAGATTTTAGCGCAAATGCATGAGCGTGTGGGCTCCCAGAGAGGAAATCACAGCTGCTTCATTTATCCTTTGGTTCTGTTGGTGCTGTAAACTAAACCATGCCTGGGCTTGGTATAATTAATAATAATAATAATAATAATAATTTATTTATATCCCGCCCTCCCCAGCTGAAGCCGGGCTCAGAGCAGCTAACAACAATAAAAGTAGCACAGTTTACATAAAATCACAATCAATTATCATAGAATCATAGAATCATAGGACTGTAGAGTTGGAAGGGACCCTGAGGATCATCTAGTCCAACCCCCTGCAATGCAGGAATATGCAGCTGGTCCATACAGGGATTGAACCTGCAACCTTGAGTGTTATCAGCACCATGGTCTAACCAACTGAGCTATCAATTGAATTACATTCTAAAATCAATTCATTCTAAAATCAATTCAGAATCAAATTAATGGCAACCACTGGGCTAGAGTTCTATGAGGATTACCTCATAGGAGGGGGTCAGACTGTGCCCTGGCCAAAGGCCTGGTGGAACAGCTCTGTCTTGCAGGCCCTACAGAAAGATGTCAAATCCCACAGGGACCTAGTCTCTTGTGACAGAGCGTTCCACCAGATCGGGGCCACAGCCGAAAAAGCCCTGGCTCGGGTTGAGGCCAGCCTAACCTCCCTGTGGCCCAGGACCTCCAAGACGTTTTTGTTTGAAGACCACAAGGTCCTCCGTGGGACATACCAGGAGAGGCGGTCCTGTTTTGCACCCCACCCTCCAGACAAACATGAGTTGTAAAACCAGAAACTAACCTTGCGATTTTTCTGGCTGGAGACAAACTATGAGCCTTCAGATGATGTGCTAAATCAAACCATGGTTTAGCTCAGTGCAGTGCGGTAGCAGGACCAGAGGAGGAACCATGTGACCAAACTCTCCTCTCTGAAATCCCACATCATGGTCACACTAAGCCGTGGCATAGCGAAACCTGTGACTTGGGTCTATTTGTCCTGCCCTGGGACTGCCATTAAGCAACACTCTGGCCCAATGAACTCTGGTTGCCATATAACCCTGTGCATCAAGAAAGCCCACAGAGACCAAGAGCAGGTCCTGACATCTGTTTAGACAGATGTTGAAGATGCAGTACTAGACTTATGGCGTCCCCCACTCTGCCACTCCGTTTTCTAATTTTGCAGACAACCTCAGAAATGAGCATCATCCCAGACTGCTCCATTGTCACAGAAAAAAATCTGATTGTGGTTTCCTTTCCCCAGTAACCTGTCACCGTGGTGAAGTTGTTGTTACGGTCGGAAATCAAATAGTCTTAAGCGACATGGATGAGCTCTTCTGTGGGAAAGCTGTTATGAGGTAAGGATCAGATTTCACCCTGCTTTTGTTTTAAAGTAAACGGAAGTTACTCCAAAATAATGGAGAGACTCTTATCACGCTAGTATCATTCAACTGGTTTTTAGTGACTCATGAAGGAGGCTCTTGATGGCTATAGGGGCACCTCAGATGTGACAAAGCCCTGGCGTGCAGTCATGTTTGTTGTTGACATGTTCAAACATAGCGTGGGGTCTGAGGTTACACCCACACAATCCATTTGAAGCACATGGCTTCCCCCAAAGAATTCTGGGAACTGTAGTTTGTTAAGGGTACTGGGAATTGTAACTCTGTGAGGGGTAAACTACAGTCCCCAGGATTCCTTGCCATGATTCTTAAAGTGGTATAAATGTCTTTAAATCTATGGTATGGATGTAACCAAGGCGTCTAATATTGAACATAACAAAAGGCACACCAGTGAGGACAGCTCTGGTAGTGGAAGTGAGCTTGACTGTGGAGGAAGATGCCTGAAGATACTGAGGCAAGACAGGAATGGAGGGAAAATTCAGCCCCTGTCATCCACACACCCCTGTAAATGTAAACAATGTAAAGTAAAGGTAAAGGGACCCCTGACCCTAAAGTAAAGGGTCAGTCGCCGACTCTGGGGTTGCAGCACTCATCTTGCTTTATTAGCTGAGGGAGCCGGCATACAGCTTCTGGGTCATGTGGCCAGCATGACTAAGCTGCTTCTGGTGAACCAGAGCAGTGCACGGAAACGCCATTTACCTTCCCACCGGAGCGGTACCTATTTATCTACTTGCACTTTTTGGGGTGCTTTCGAACTGCTAGGTTGGCGGGAGCAGGGACCGAGCAACGGGAGCTCACCCCATCGCGGGGATTCGAACCACTGACCTTCTGATCGGCAAGCCCTAGGTTCTGTGGTTTAACCCACAGCACCCCACCCCTATATTGTACCTGAATATGGCAGGCATACGAACAAACTGCTGCCTGAGGCAAGTATGTAGTTGGCCCCCTTCTCTGAAGCCACTGGGCATGCTGTTGAATCTTACTTCAACACCAGCTATCGTTTTCCAAAGCAACTAGTCTATTCCGAACTTAAAAATGGAAAGCTTTATGCTGGTGGTCAACAAAAGAGGTTTAAAGACTGCCTCAAGGCAAATCTAAGAAAATGTAGTATAAACACCGAAAACTGGGGAACACTGGCCTGTGAGTGCTCCAGTTGGAGAACAGCCTTTACCAAAGGTGTCATGGGCTGTGAAGACGCTTAAACTCAGAACACAAGGGAGAAACGTGCTAAGAGGAAGGCACACTTGGCAAATCCACACCGTGATCAACTCCTGCCCGGAAACCAATGTCCCCACTGTGGAAGGGCGTGTGGGTCCAGAATTGGCCTCCACAGTCACTTACGGACTCATTGTTAAAACCATGTTTATGGAAAACAATCTTACTCGGCTACGAGTGATCACCAAAGATGGGACACCCGAGGGCAGAAGATTCTTCGTCATGGGCTGGCCAAGTCAGGACAATGGAGAAGGAGGATTGGTAGGGGACCCGAGGGAGGGTTACAGTGGGATGTGGGGAAAGGGGGGAATCTGCTAGCAAGGATTCTGGGGAGGGGGCTCCCTCAACTTGCTCCTTCAGCCTTAAAAGGAGCCCGCCAAGGGGTGTGACAGTGTTGGATCAACTTCCAGAGCCTTGCCAACTGCGGCAGCTGCCTTTTCTGGGAGCCGCATTGAGTCGTTTAGTCGAGTCCAACTCTTCGTGACCCCATGGACCAGAGCACGCCAGGCACTCCTGTCTTCCACTGCCTCCCGCAGTTTGGTCAAACTCATGTTGGTAGCTTCAAGAACACTGTCCAACCATCTCGTCCTCTGTCGTCCCCTTCTCCTTGTGCCCTCCATCTTTCCCAACATTAGGGTCTTTTCCAGGGAGTCTTCTCTTCTCATGAGATGGCCAAAGTATTGGAGCCTCAGCTTCAGGATCTGTCCTTCCAGTGAGCACTCAGGGCTGATTTCCTTAAGAATGGAGAGGTTTGATCTTCTTGCAGTCCATGGGACTCTCAAGAGTCTCCTTCAGCACCATAATTCAAAAGCTTCAATTCTTTGGCGATCAGCCTTCTTTATGGTCCAGCTCTCACTTCCATACATCACTACTGAGAAAACCATAGCTTTAACTATATGGACCTTTGTTGGCAAGGTTGTTGGCATTGAGGATTAACCATGTGCATTGCTTGAAGTGTCTTAAGCCAACAACTTGCATGTGTACCTCACTAACCTGAGCATTAAAGCCTTTGGAGAGAATGTAACTCAGATAGCTTTGAAAGATGATTAGATGAATTTATGGAGGAGGAGAGCTCAATCAAAGGCTACTAGCCACAGTTGGAGGCAGCAATGCTTCTGAATGCCAGTTGCTGGAAATCACAGGCTAGGAGAGAGTGCACCTTATGCTCAAATCCTGCTTGGACTACTGCAATGCGCTCTACGTGGGGCTACCTTTGAAGGTGACCCAGAAACTACAACTAACCCAGAATGCAGCAGCAGTGGCATCTGCCCTGTGGAACGTCCTCCCATCAGATGTCAAGGAAATAAACAACTACCTGACATTCAGGGAAGTTTTTAATCTGTGACATTTTAATGTATTTTTATTCTTTGTTGGAAGTCGCCCAGAGTGGCTGGGGAAACCCAGCCAGATGGGTGGGGTACAAATAATAAAGTGTTGTTGTTGTTGTTGTTGTTGTTGTTGTTGTTGTTGTTGTTACTGGTTTCCTACAGTCAACTGGCTGGCAACTGTGAGAACAGGATGCTGGACTAGATGGCCCTGATCCAGCAGGCTCCTCTTATGCTAATATGTTCTTAATTTCACTAAGTTCTAGTATGGGTGAAGGTGAAGAACTGCTTTCTAAAAACAACGTATAACCAAATAACCATATATCACGTCTTCTCTTAGTTATCTTTCCTCTAAGGTAAGAAGTCCAAAATGCCTTTTATCTTTCTTGTAGGGAAGGTGCTTTGACTCTGTGGACATTGGTGCCCTAAGTAATTTTAAAACAACAGTCTCAACCCTCTTTCTGAATCCTCACAGGATTCTGAAGCAATGCAAATAAATATTATTGCATAGCTATAAATCTAAGTTTCACATTCCTTGGCCTGGTTCCTCTTGCCTTCTTTCTCCCCAGCGCAAACCACAATTTAAACCTTTGCTGCACACAATGAATCAGACACATCCTTTTGTCTGATATAAACCAAAAAACATGTTATGGGAATTTAGTGAGCAATCGCGGACTTCCTCAATGAGGTGATTGTATGTAAAATTTCCCCCAAATTATGCTTAAAATGGGAGATGTCAGACATTTTATAATATACTTGACCAAGGCTGGGGCTTAAAAAGGCCTGTTGTTGCATGCTGTGAAACCAACTATGAACAGCATTGGCATTCAAGAAAGAATGTGATTATCTTGGCATTTCTCAAGGCTTTGGTCAAAGACTAGAGATGTTCTAAGAAGTATCTATGTGACTAAGTAAAAATGACCCAGAATTCTACTCAACCAGGTAAATTTATTTACCATATTTTTTGCTCTATAAGACTGACTTTTTCCCTCCTAAAAAGTAAGGGGAAATATGTATGTGTCTTACGGAGTGAATGCAGGCTGCGCAGCTATCCCAGAAGCCAGAACAGCAAGAGGGATTGCTGCTTTCACTGCCCAGCGATCCCTCTTGCTGTTCTGGCTTCTGAGATTCAGAATATTTTTTTTCTTGTTTTCCTCCTCCAAAAACGAGGTGCGTCTTGTGGTCTGGTGCGTCTTATAGAGCGAAAAATACGGTAGTTAACATGGGGCAGGAAGAATTCCACTTTTAGTCAACTAGTTGGCAGCTGCACATTAGAAAGAAGGATAAATTGTGACCTATATGTTACTCACAGGTAGAGCATCTGCTTTGCATGCAGAAAGTTCCAGGTTCAATCTCCTGAATCACCAGGTAGGGCTGGGAATACCTACCTGAAAACCTGGAGAGCCACTGCCAGACAGTATCAGGTAATGCTGAGCTAGGTGGTTTAGTGACCTAACTCTTTCTTGGGCAACTACGTATTTTTGTTGACCTCAAAATGCAGCCAAATGTAATAAGACAGAGCTAAAGGCAGGGACAGTGCAGGCAATATGGCTGTTCAGCCAGTGGGCTAGTATGAAGACAACAGCCGAAGCTCTTCACCAGGACCAAAAAGGGACAAACTACTGACGGAAGCTTCCTTGGCTTGCTGTTCTTCCTCCTTGCTGTCTCAGCTTGTTTACCTGCTCTCTCTCATATAGATGCATCCCGCTCCAATCTCCACAGCAGTGCAAGTTTCTAGGCACTTACCCAGGGTTCGTGTTTTCTTTTGGAAATGAGGCACAGCAGAGACTGTGGTGTCTTAATGATATATGGTTTATTAGCACACATATACAACCTGAGCATGCATTGGAGAGGCTCACAGCATTAACACTCCAAGAAGGTCCTGTTTTTCCCATTGCCACAGCAGCCTTGGATTCAAATAGAAATCTGCCATGGCTCTCTGATCCTCTGCTCCAGCTTGCTGTGTTTCACAGACTGCCACTTTCTCTGAACTCACATCCCAGCCAACTGCAATCCTAAACAACTACTCTCCTTCCAAACCTGGCCTTTGTCCTGCTAATTAACACAGAGTCATCTGGTCCACATTTTGCCTTCTTAATGGCTTTCTTAATGGGCCATTACCTTCCCTTTGTTCTTTAGTTAATGGTTGATCTCCCTGGTGATTTCCCTCGGGTCCCTTCCAACTCTACAATTCTATATTTCTATGATTCCTGAACACGGGAAGCTGGTTTGACCTGTATTTTAACATTTTGCTAAAGCCGGTGTCTGGCAAGCAATTAAATGCTGCAAGCGTGGCTTAAATTCTAACATTTGCTGGATCCAGGAATTTAGAGACATCTGGCACTACAAACTCTGGCACCCAGCTCTGTGTGTACTCTCCCTCTCTGCAGCTGTGTGGGTTGGACTCGGGCAATGGTGATATTTGATGATGAAAGGAAGTCTGACAATGTGTTGAGGCATGCTCAAGTCAACTTGCCCAAGAGACACTCAAATATTAGAGATGGCACTGATCACTCAATATATGAACTAGAATTTCTGTTCAGTTTCACATCCTGATCCCATATATATGTGGGAAGGTGAGGGGCTTTCTGATTACACCTTTTCCAGCAAAAAATAAAAATAAAAATGGAACACACTGAAAGTTGGAGCACTCAGCCGTATAAGAAACAGCATGAGCGCTAGCTGGCAAGAAAACTTGGAAGATCTATTTTATCTTTCATTTTATCTTATGAATCAGGATGTCAACTGTTGCAGCTGCAAATGTTACATTTACCAGAAACCACAGGAAGAAGCATGTACAGGACCTAGAAAAAAGGGCTTCTCAGAAAACCTTGCTTTTATTTTGTACCAAGTAATGAAAAACATACTCTTCCCACAAGCGTTCAGTAAAACAAACCCAAAGGCAGAAAACACCCAGAAACCAAGGACAATGGCTTAATATGTCAGTGGGACTAAAAAATGGATAATAAATCATTTTTCTGGAAGTTCTGTAACTGCTGACTTCTTCCTTGTGCTCAGTTCCCCCAGCATTTACCGTATTTTTCGCCCCATAGGGAGCACTGGCCCATAGGGCGCACCTAACCTGAGCTTCCCCCGACCCCGGCCCCCAGAGCAGGCTGCTATCCGCAAGCCTAGGGAGCCCGGCGGGAAGTTGCGCCGGTCTCCCCAGGCTTTCGAATATCTGCCCCAGGCTTTGGGATGGAGTCAGCTCTCCGCAAGCCTTGGGAGACCGGCGCGACTTCCCACCAGGCTCCCTAGGCTTGCGGAGAGGTGCCCAAAGTGTGCAGTGCTGCATTCCCCGGTTTTCGGGTTGCAGGCTGCTGTGCGCAAGCCTTGGGAGCCCCACGGGAACTCCCACGGGCTCCCAAGGCTTGCGGATAGCTTCCTGAAGCCTGGTGAGCGAGAGGGGTCGGTGCACACTGACCCCTCTCGCTCTCCAGGCTTCAGCGAAAGCCTGCATTCGCCCCATAGGACGCACACACATTTCCCCTTCATTTTTGGAGGGGGAAAAGTGCATCCTATAGGGCGAAAAATACAGTAAATACTTTGACTGGAACACACAAGTTCTAGCGCTATGAGAGAGGGAGGTGGGTGAAATTCTGTATCTACATTCTCCATGGGAATTCCTTGTAGATGACTGCAGTGCCTAGAGACAGTCAGACCTTGCATCCACAGCAATGACCAGAGGAGGAATGACCGCTGGGAGGAGTGCAGAGAGAAGAAATTCTGTGCCACATCTGCAGCAATACCACCGGACACCTTCATCTGCCCCTGCTGCAACAAAACATATCAGTCTCTACAGCCACAGCAGGCGCTGCAACCTCCCAACAGTTTGACTTCATCCCCAAAGACACACTCCTCCATTGTCTCCCAAGACAGACGGATGCCAAGTATCCTGTCCCCTCTTACTCAACCTTTCTCTATACTGTACTAAGAAGTCCCAGATGCTGCAGCCTTTCTGCATGGAGGAGTCATTCCATGTCCTCGATCATTTTGCTTGCTGTTTTCTGAACCTTTTCCAACTCTACAATATATGCTTTTTTAAGGTGAGGTGACCAGAACGGCACACAGTATTCCAAATGCAGTCACAACCATAGATATGTATGAAAGCATTTTGCTCTCTGCACTTTTATTTTCAATTCATTTCTTAGTGATGCTGCACACTGTGAGGGCAAATCAGACTGAATGCTAAGGGTTCTGCCTGGGCAGAAATATCGATGTGAAGAGCGCTCCTTATTTTACATCTATACATGTAACTTAACATACAGAGCCGTAGCTGAGTGATCTTGCACCCCTGACAGAACTGTCCAGATTGCGTCCCCGAATCAGAGACAAATTACTGTATTTTTCCATGTATAAGACTAGGGTTTTTTTTTTTACCCAAAAATTAGATTTAAAATTGGGGCTCGTCTTAAACACAGGTCATGTTGAGGGGTGTTTTCTTAATTTGGAGTCTCCAAAAATAGGGGGCGTCTTCAGTGGCGTAGCGTGGGTTGTCAGCACCCGGGGCAAGGCAAGTAATTTGCGCCCCCTAACCCGTGGATTTGCGCCCCCTAACCCTATCCCTAACCCTAACCCCCAGATGTTGCGCCCGGTGCGGCTGGCCCCCCCTGCACCCCCCACGCTACGCCACTGGGCGTCTTATTCACAGAAAAATATGGTAGTTCTTCTTTTCGCCTCTCCTCCAACCCCCCCCCCCATTAATTCACCCTCTATCTAAAACCATTTCTTATGAGGCAATAATCAATATTTATATTTATGGACATATTTTTAGCCAATTTTGCACTCTGCCATCGCCTGTGCCCCTGGCGGGGGCCCATCTCGCCACCCCCCAGCCCTGTTAATATATGTAAAATAATATTCCCACCTATAATTAAATAATATTCCCACCTACCACTAGCCCCAAAAGTCCTGGAAACAGTAGTTTACCCCTCACAGGACTGCAATTCCCAGAACCCTTAGCAAACTATAGTTCCTGGGATTCGTGTGTGTGTGTGTGTGTGTGTGCACTATAAATGTGTGTACAGTCATACCTCAGGTTGCGAACGCTATGGGTTACGTCCTTTCAGGTTGCGTCCTGCGGAGACCTGGAAGTACCGGAAAGGGTTACTTCTGGGTTTTGCTGCTCATGCATGTGCAGATGCACAAAATGACGTCACGTGCATGCGCAGAAGTGGCAAATCGCAACCTGCACGTGCGCAGACATGGGTTGTGTTCCTTTCAGGTTGCGAATGGGGCTCCGGAACGGATCCTGTTCGCAACCAGAGGTACCACTGTACGCAACTTTCAGACCATCCTGGTTCCGAGTTAGAAATCTGGGCTGGGCTTGTTGTTGGAAATTGGGCCACCTGAACACAGTGTCACACTGCGCCCGACCTTGCGTAATTTCCAGTGTGAGCCAGAAAGTTACCTTATTCCCCCCCCCTTCTTTCTCTCCACTCCACCTCTCCTGACCTTGCAGTTTTGCATGCATATGAACAAAAGGAGGGGAACAAACTGTAGACACAGTATTAATATGGTCCTTTCATGTAGCTTAATCATACCTTGAAACCCAGTTTATCTTGCCAAGCCACATACTTAAAGACTGCATGGCGTGAGTCAGTCAAAGGGCTGCTCCGATTGGCTGCCCAGCTCTCCTGATGCTGCTCAGTTAACTTTGCCAGCTTTCTATTGGGAGTGAGAGTTTGAGGTGTCGCTTGCAGCTGAAGTTCGGTGACTTGGAGTAACCTCAAACGTTGGGGGAAATTGTAGAGCTTATCGTATGATTTTTTCTTGTGTGTGTGATGAGTCACTCATTCATTCATTCATAACTGGAATGGTCATTGTGTCAGTAGTAAATAAAACGGGGCTGTAAACTTCAAGCAAAAATACTTCCCATGTATTGTGGAAACATACGAATAAGAATTTTATTATTTATACCCCGCCCATCTGGCTGGGTTTCTTATTTTTTATTGCTTTTGTGCCACAGTGCAGTAACACTCATTAACAAACAGTGATGTGAAAATATTCAAAGGGTGTGATTCATCCACAGTCAAACTCTTCCAAGTCCTAGTGACTTTGGCACGCAAGAAAATAAGGCCACAATCCTGGACACACTCACCTGGGACTCCTGTTGAATTCAGTGGGCCTTATTTCTAATAAAAAACGTGTAGGATTGTCCCAAAAGGCTGCAATCCTAACTCACTTACCAGCAAATAAAATTCACTGAACATAGCGGACTTCTGAATTAACATGTGTTTAATCCTCCCACTGAAATAAATGGAACTTAAAATTCTTAACTGTGGCTAAATGGAACTTAAAACTGTGACTAAATAATAAGAGATACTGTCCAAAAGGAATGATATGAATGAAAGATCTAAACCAACTTTCTATTTCATTTCTACTTAAGAGATTGCTAGTAGTAAGAGAAAGGTTGGAGTCAAATTCTGTACAGGTGAGCTGTGGAATATGGATGGCGAGGCAGGATTTCACGTTCAGGAGCACTGACATTAGGATGATTAGAAGACAGTGTGTTTGACTAGTGAATGAAATTTACAAGTGGTGAATATTCAAGCTGCTGAACTTTTGGCCCCTTTGAGAAGACCCAGACAGAGGGCGGCCTCAGGTGGAAGAGTCTTTCCTATACTGCCCTTAACTACCGTAATTCTTCACCTGTGCTGGAGATTGGGTTCCCCTAGTTGCAAAGAATCCCAGTCAACAGACAGTGAGAGAAAGCAAGTCTTGAGTACATCGTTTTCTCTGCTGACACAGACTATTTCTGACTCACACCAACTCTTTTTTTAAAAAATATTTAGAGGGTAATTTTTTCCATATGTGGTGGACATGCGACGAAATGAAGAAATACTGGGAACATATTTATAATGAGTTAAAAAAAATATTCAAATACACATTTCCCAAAAGACCAGAGGCCTTCCTACTAGGAATAATTGGGGATGAAATTAAAAAAGAAGATAAGACATTATTCCAGTATGCTACAGCTGCCGCTAGATTATTAATTGCCCAAAATTGGAAAAATCAAAACACCCCAGCAATTAGAGGTTGGCAAATAAAGTTATTTGAATTTGTAGAATTTGCAAAAATGACACAAAGAATTAGAAACCAAAAAAATACAAAGTTTATTAGCGACTGGAATAAATTTATGACATACATTGAAGGGAATTATAAAAACCTAAAAACTATAGCAGGTTTGATATAGATCTTACGATGAGTAAATCATTAACAATTACCAGCTGCAGGAGAAATAAACATATTAAGAAGCCTGAAATCGGGAGGGATGGAGGTCAATAGGTGTGTAGAGGAATGATTTAAGCATTCAAAGATATAAAGATTCAGAACTGTAACGGAAACTGACGTCATTTTTATGTTATGTTCAGATATTTATTTATTTTTTTCTTGTTTTTTGTAACTGTTGATTTGTTTTCCCTTTTGGTTATTTAAGTGAAACTTAATAAAAAGAATTTTTTTTAAAAAAAGAAAAGCTATAGAAAATAAAATAAAAAAAATTAGTTTTTCAGTTTAAAAATTTACAATCAATTATTTAACAACCAACATAAAAAACAAGATTCCAAAGAATCTCCTGAACTTCCCTCCTCCCCTTTGTGGGTCCTTTTGTTAAACATCTCCTCCTGCATCTTTTATAATAATCCAAATCTTCTACATCTCCATTATATCCAAAATTCAACATTAAACTACAGGTGTTATTCCAGTTCTACGAATGATTTTAGCTGTTTACAATGGTTTTTAAGATAAATTATATATTTTGCCCATTCCTCATTAAAAATTTGGTCTTCCTGATTTCTGATTCTTCCAGTCATTTTTGCCATTTCGCCATAGTCCATCAACTTGACCTGCCATTCTTCTTTGGTAGGGACTTTGTCGTCTTTCCATCTCTGGGCCATTAACATCCAAGCAGCTGTGGTTGCATACATAAACAGTACTGGTATTTTCTGTTGCATTTCAATTTTGGCACCTAGAATTCCTAAAAGAAAAGCTTCGGGCTTTTTAGGAAAGGTTATTTTAAACTCTCTTTTTTCAATTCATTGTATGTCATCTCCCAAAATTCTTTTACTAACTTTACATGTCCACCAACTCACGCCAACTCTTGTGGTGGTGACAGGTGAGAAGGGAAACACCATGCCAGAAAGAAGAGACCCTATTTTTCAGGTTATGCTGTTTGTTAATCTAGCCCAGGGGTCAGCAAACTTTTTCAGCAGGGGGTCGGTCCACTGTCCTTCAGACCTTGGGGGGGGGCAGACTATATTTTGGGAGGGGGGAAATGAATTCCTATGCCCCACAAATAACCCAGAGAATGTGTCCAAAGGACACATTCTACTCATGTGAAAACAGGCTGATTCCCGGACCGTCTGCGGGCCAGACTGAGAAGGTGATTGGGCTGCATTCATCCCCTGGGCCTTAGTTTGCCTACCCATGATCTCGCCCATTTTTTGTGCCCCACTGCTAGCAGCTGTGTGTTGGGGGTGCACAGCCACCCCCTGATTATATTTATTAATCAGGGATGCCAGGGATTTGACTTGGGACGTTCTGCAAGCGAAGCACATGCTCTGAGACTGAGCTGTGAATTCTCATTATGCATATGCTGTCAGATTATGGGAACCAAACCAAATCCTGTTCATTAGCATGCTTTGCATTACAGTTATATCAAAGAGAGGGAGAGAGGCACGCAACATTTCAGATGTAATATTGGGCAATCAGGGAGGATTCCACATGCCGGGAATTTCTGAGTCTTCTAAGAAAGCAACCTTGCCCGCATAGCTAACTTTCTACTGAAGCGAAGCTGTTGAAATCCGGGCAATCACGTTGGTCAGTAATCTCTTTCCTGTGTAATATGTCTGTTGCTCTAGGAAGGCTGATAACAACTACCGGTATTTTCAATCTGCTCATGCCAGCTTCTCTAATTATAGCATGCTTTTTGATTACTGTTAGGAATGGCAGAAATGGATGAGCACACATTTCTGACTGTCACTAATCACATGTTTTTATGATTCCTTCTCCAAGAATTTCAGGGCAGTTTAGATAGCACTGTCTGACTTTTACCATCCTAACAAGTCCAGGAGGCTTGGCAAGGCTGACGGCTTCCAAGCTCTTTCCCAAGTTACCCTGGTATTCAGCAGATGTTTAGGCAGCATTTCTAGATGATAAGGGATGCGGGTGGTGCTGTGGGTTAAACCACAGAGCCTAGGACTTGCCAATCAGAAGGTTGGCAGTTCGAATCCCCGTGATGGGGTGAGCTCCCGTTGCTCAGTCCCTGCTCCTGCCAACCTAGCAGTTCAAAAGCACATCAAAGTGCAAGTAGATAAATAGGTACCACTCCAGCGGGAAGGTAAACGGTGTTTCCGTGCGCTGCTCTGGTTCACCAGAAGCAGCTTAGTCATGCTGGCCACATGACCTGGAAGCTGTACGCTGGCTCACTCAGCCAATAAAGCGAGATGAGCGCTGGAACCCCAGTGTCGGTCACGACTGGACCTAATGGTCAGGGGTGCCTTTACCTTTACCTTACCTTGATGATAACACCAGTAATAGTAGACAGAGTTCCCTGAAAGATGGGTCTCTCCTGTATCCCTGCCCCAGATAGTGCCCTGTGAAGTGCAGCTAAATGAGATATTTGGTTTGTTCTCGGGTACGCTTCTAGTTCTCTTGGTGTAATAATGAGGGAGTGACCTTGCACAGTCTGGTAGGTGCCTTAGAAAGCACCCCCCCCCCAAGTCGTCTTCATTACACAGTGATCCCAAGGCTGATGTGCAAGGGGTCTTGGCTGGTGAGTCAGTGTGGAAAGGTTTTTTTATGGTAGAAAGTTTGGACACCTCTGGACTAGGTGATTTGAACCCAGGACTTCCTAGTTCACATCTTAATGTTCTAACCATTACTGTACACCACAATGGCACCCTCTCATATGCACTGTATATTTTATGGAACAAAATTTGTATATGTCAAATTTGTATATTTTTTAAAAAATACTTTTTTACATATCAGGTTTTTTTTTGTTTTTTAGGTGTCAAGTCAAAATTCAGCCATAATGTCTATTTTATGAGAACAGCATTCACCTTCCCATTTCCTGGCAATAAACAGCCTTATAATTGTGTGTTTGGGCCATTGTGATTAATATATTTATATATAGGGAGGGAGGGAGGGAGGGAGGGAGGGAGGGAGAATAATTTCCCATACAGTGGTACCTCGGGTTACATACGCTTCAGGTTACATACGTTTCAGGTTACAGGCTCCGCTAACCCAGTAATAGTACCACGGGTTAAGAACTTTGCTTCAGGATGAGAACAGAAATTGTGCTCTGGCAGCACGGTGGCAGCAGGAGGGCCCATTAGCTAAAGTGGTGCTTCAGGTTAAGCACAGTTTCAGGTTAAGAATGGACCTCTGGAACGCATTAAGTACGTAACCAGAGGTACCACTGTAGAAAGGAATACTGTACTAGCAGAGCTGGGTTTTGCCCTTGCCAGCAATTAATTTTCTTCAAGAACAACTCTTAAGAAAGAATGAGGGGAATAGTGCTTGGGATGGTTACTAGCGACACCGGCTAGTATGCTTCTGCATACCAGTTGCTGGGAATCACAAATGGGAAAAGTTCAGTCAAGCTTGCAGGCTTCTCATAGGCATCCAATTTGCCATTATGGGAAGAGGATGCTGGAGTAGGTAGACCACTGGCCTCAACCAGGAGGCTTTTCTTAAGTCATTCTGTTAACTGCTTCCTCTTCCAAAGGGTTCTAGTTACAGGTAGGTAGCCGTGTTGGTCTGCCATAGTCAAAACAAAATTATAATAAAAAAATTCCTTCCAGTAGCACCTTAGAGACCAACTAAGTTTGTTATTGGTCTCTAAGGTGCTACTGGAAGAAATTTTTATTATCATTATTTTGTTTCTTCCAAAGGGTGTTACTCACACCAGACCTATACTGATCTGAATCAATAGCCAAGATTCAACAGAGAACATAGGCGCCGACTCCATGGGGCCTGAGGGGGCCCGAGCCCCCTCAAAAATGCGTTTGGGGGGGCTCTGCCCCCCCAATAATTTAAGAAAATTATTAGTTATATTATGCTTTGTAAAATCACAAAATTATGTTGGTATTTTTTATTTTCCTTGTTTGACGATAGTTACCTTTTAAAATACATTCAGTAATGAGTTAAAACAAAGCCACTCCCGATCTAGAGAGGGGGTGGGGTAGCTCATTAATATTCACCGCCCACGGCGGCAGCCAATCGGCTGTCGCAAAGGGCGGGCCCTCACAGGTTCACTTAAGGTCGGGGCAGCCCGGGGCTCGCCCCTTTCGTTCCCCCAGCAGCAGCGGTTTGGAGGTCTTGGGCCCCCCCAATATTTTTTATAAGTCGGTATGGGCCCCCGCCCCCCCCCCAATATTTTTTATAAGTCGGCGCCCCTGACAGAGAACCCGGATGAAGTACACTTTCCCTGCATTCCCTGGAAGTCATTCATAAGGCGAGTGCTCGCACAACAAGTTGGCAATTTCCATTGATTCCTGTGGGGAAATTTCCAATGCATTCCCAACCATGGAATTTTGACCGGCAATCAATCAATCAATCAATCAATCAATAGCTCGGGAAAATGCTCTGAAATCTTACTAAAGTACAGGTCATTACAGTTCCTCAACCAACTAGCAAATAGCAAACAAGGAAGTGAAAAATCCTCTCTGTTTGGATTTCTGAATCTGTGCTGTGTGTATAGCAAGGTTTGAGTGTTCAGATAAGTGAATTTCTATGTAGCGAGCATTTGGAAGGCAGATTCACGTGTATTTGTACTGAATGAAAACACTGATGTTGCCTTTTATTTTTTAAAAAGCAAAACCAAACTCCGACCACTAGTACAAAGTTATGGTTTTTACAAAAAATTTGGCAACTGGTCCAGTTGCATTCAAAACAAAACAGAGAGAGAGCCATGCTCCTTATTAGTTGGTACTTAGAAATGTAGGCCTGGAAATTTTAGCAGTTTCCCCTTAGTAAGTGCTGAATTTGCCACACACAACATGATACGCTTGATGCAATTTGCTGAACAAAGTATTTGCACACGGAAGAATCTTGCAACAAGATTTCAAAAGTGGATCGGCTGTGAGATAGTGAAGCGTTTAGCTATATTGTGCCACTGCGTACTAAGAATGAGCATATCTTGCATATGGCAATCTTCTATTAATCACTGTTAATTGTGTTTCCGAGCACAATTCAAAGTGCTGGTGTTGACCTTTAAAGCCCTAAACGGCCTCGGTCCAGTATACCTGAAGGAGCGTCTCCACCCCCATCGTTCTGCCCGGACGCTGAGGTCCAGCGCCGAGGGCCTTCTGGCGGTTCCTTCATTGCGAGAAGCAAAGCTACAGGGAACCAGGCAGAGGGCCTTCTCGGTAGTGGCGCCTGCCCTGTGGAACGCCCTCCTATCAGATGTCAAAGCGATAAATAACTACCTGACATTCAAAAGACATCTTAAGGCAGGGAAGTTTTTAATCTGTGATATTTTAGTGTATTTTTGGTTTTTATGGAAGCCGCCCAGAGTGGCTGGGGAAACCCAGCCAGATGGGCGGGGTACAAATAATAAATTATTATTATTATTATTATTATTATTATTATTATTATTATTATGGATGCAGTTAACAAGGCTTGTAGGTGTGTGGGCTTCAGTCACAAAGGACAGAAAAAGGTATAAAGTTGCCCCTTGAATTCTGCTGATGTGCATTTGATACTGGATTCTTGGTTAGCCAGTCCTTGCTCTCAGTGTGGCATCTTCAGAACATAAGAGCCCTGGGAGAGCAGACCAAAAACATCCTGTTCTCAGTGGCATAGGAAGGGGTGTGTGGTGGGTGCGGACCACCCTGGGTGTCATCACTGGGGGGGGGGCTGGGGTTGACAAAATGGCAAAAATATGTGTTTTTAATATGTGTTTCAGCCTGAGCCACACGTCTCTCCTAAAGGGGAGGCGGCGGGCAGACTGCCTGCAAGTTCTGCGCTGCTTTTTTGAGCACCGCCTCAGCCGCCCTATAGCTGAGGGGGAGGCAGCGGAGAGGCGCCACGCAGCGCATTCTGCCTCGGCTTATGCTTACACCCTGCTCCCATGGGCGGCTCACTCTGCTCCCAGCTGCAAGGTGCGCACACCGCTCCAGGCACCTGAGTGGCTAGGTACAGTGGTACCTCGGGTTAAGTACTTAATTCGTTCCAGAGGTCTGTACTTAACCTGAAACTGTTCTTAACCTGAAGCACCACTTTAGCTAATGGGGCCTCCAGCTGCCGCTGCGCCGCTGGAGCACGATTTCTGTTCTCATCCTGAAGCAAACTTCTTAACCTGAAGCACTATTTCTGGGTTAGCGGAGTCTGTAACCTGAAGCGTATGTAACCTGAAGTGTATGTAACCCAAGGTACCACTGTACACCACTGCCTGTTCTCACAGCGGCCAACCAGATGTCTACGAGAAGCTCACTGAACCTCAATCACTCCACCACTTTTTAACTGTTCGTTTTATTGCATCTTTTAATTAAGGATGTTTAAATGCCCCAATGGGTTTTTTACTGCATACAGTCATACCTTGGGTGCAGCCGCTTCTGGTTGCGTTTTTTTGGGTTGCGGACCGCCAAAACCCAGAAGTACCGGAATGGGTTACTTCCGGGTTTTGGCCGTTGGGCATGCGCAGAAGCGCCAAATCGCAACCTGCGCTCATGCAGATGTGGGTTGCGAATGCTGCGGGTTGCGAACGTGCATCCCACATGGATCACATTCGCAACCTGAGCATCCACTGTATTTTAATTATGCATTGATTTTTATAGTTGTAAATCGCTTAGAAGCCATTTTGGCATCTAAGCAGTATATAAATTAAATAATAATACATACAGTGGTTCACAAGAAAATGCAGGTACTGTCCTTGGCATCACCAGAAGGAGCAGGTGTGTGTGTGTGTGTGTGTGTGTGTGTGTGTGTGTGAAATTCCTGCCGAGAGCCCTGGGAGCCACAGCCAGACAACAGTGCTTAAGCTCTTTGAACTTATTAGACGCTTGCTGCACAAAAAAGGGCCTCCAAGTAACTTAGAAAAGCTAGATGGACCAGTGGTCTGACCCTGATTTAAGGCAGTGTTCTACATTTCAGGTGTGTGGTTGCAGCGTTCCCCCGTCACTGAAACAAAGACTAATCTGCAGAAGAACTTCTGGCAACTTAGACAAATTGTGCTTCAGATCTCAGTTCTCCTTTAGGAACTGAACACTCCTAGTGCTTAAGAAACAAGCACACTCCCACTGTTTGGTAAGCTGAATGATTTTTTTTCACTGGCTCATTTGGGAACCTTAAGTGACCTTCCAGTGCTTTAGCATGAGAAATATTTATAGTTATTGCATACGGAGGGGTGAAGATGAACCCGTGAACCTGTTCTTTTCCATCTTCTGAAGTTGCTCATATATGTTAAAGGAGAATGAACTAGTTCAGCAAAGCAGGTATTGAAGACGTGCTTTATTTAGGAAAACATTCTTTTTCTTAGTCAGATTTCAATAGCACCTGGAGAAAATGTTGTACTCACGTGAAAACATCCAGGTTTAACGTTTTTTTAAAAAGGCTGAGAAAGATAGATGCCTGAGACCCTGGAAAGCAGCCAGTAGTCAGAGTGGACAGGGCTAGATGTGATGACGTTCTGACTAAATATAAAAGCAGCCTCCGAGAAAACAGTTTTCTAGTAATGGCCTTTCCAGGCTGTGTGGTATTCAGTCACATATCAGCAAAGTCAGGTTGCACAATTATAGTTGATTGGGAGCTTTTGCACAATAAACCCGTTTCCACAACAGATCTGGCTTTTTGAGGTAAGGAAAGTGACGGTGAAATGCACTAGAAAGTGTGGGATAACACCTGCTTTGATGCAATCATAAAATCATAGAATTGTAGAGTTGGAAGGGATCATGAACGCCAACTAGTCCAACGCCCTGCAATACAGGAATCTCAGCTAAAGCGTCCATGACAGATGGCCACCCAACCTCTGCTTTAAAACCTCCATTGAAGAAGAGTTCACTACCTCCCAAAGGAGTCTGTTCCACTGTCGAACAACTTGTACTGACAGAATGTTCTTCTATATGTTTAAAGACTTGGGGAGCTTTGTAAACAGTTTATTATTTTCCAATAGTAAACTGTTTGTACAAGTCTATAGTTCCCTGATGGTTCATTTTGTAGCAGAAGACTGTTCCAAGGCAGAATGTGTTTTCTTTTAATTTAAAAAAAGGGGGGTGGAGGGACGTGTTCACTTTGTGGATGGGAAGGAGAGCAAACTTTCAAGTTGTGCAAAAATATTGTGAATGAACTATTTTTCATAAGAAAACCATGCTTTAATTTATTGTTTCTACCAAAGACTCACACTTTGTATCCAGCCTTAATCACACTCAGTGGGGATTTATTAATTGAATTGCAGACCTTCAACCTCTTTCACATAATGTTTTAGAAAATTTGGGCTTCGATGTTTGACATAAAGACTTAGAAAGCACTCTTGGGTGGTGGACTTCATGTGCTTTATAAGTTTTTTCCAATGTGGGAAGGGCATTGAGCTCAAAATCTAGTTGTTGTTGTTGTTGTTTAGTCGTGTCCGACTCTTCGTGACCCCATGGACCAGAGCACGCCAGGCACTCCTGTCTTCCACTGCCTCCCGCAGTTTGGTCAGGCTCATGCTTGTAGCTTCAAGAACACTGTCCAACCATCTCGTCCTCTGTCGTCCCCTTCTCCTTGTGCCCTCCATCTTTCCCAACATCAGGGTCTTTTCCAGGGAGTTGTCTCTTCTCACCTGGCCAAAGGAGGTGGCCAAAGTATTGGAGCCTCAGCTTCAGGATCTGTCCTTCCAGTGAGCACTCAGGGCTGATTTCCTTCAGAATGGATAGGTTTGATCTTCTTGCAGTCCATGGGACTCTCAAGAGTCTCCTCCAGCACCATAATTCAAAAGCATCAATTCTTCAGCGATCAGCCTTCTCAAAACCTAGTAGGATGGTCTGAATAGGTATTATGTGAACAGGCCTTTCCTCACCTCTTGGGAACAACCATTATGATAATAGGAGCTATAAGGTCCTTTCCATCATTCTCTAATCCAGCTTTCCTTTTATGCTTCAGGGCATTGCAAAACACTTGAACACCGTATGTGCAAATAACTGCAATATTGCCAACATAATTGTCCTTCCATTTATAGGCTCTTTCCTGGAGCAGCCATCTCTAAGCTCATCTTCTCTTGATTAAGAAATAATGGTAAACAAAAGCTGTTGCTACACCATGTTTTCCCAGCCACTCAGAAATTTTCTTCTTCTGCAATATAGAACTCAAAATGTTTTGCAACTCTGAACTTTCATGTTCTTGGCTGAATATTAGTCTGTCTTATCCTTCCAGACCTGTAGCTATTTCTGCTAGCAAGGGACTGTTCATCACCTTATAATTACTGAAGATTTATCTTTGTTGTATTCCCAGTTCCTTATCATGCAGGGCTGAACTGGGATCTGTTTTGCACACAGGCTTCTTAGGGCTTTGCCTAATGCAGGTGTGTGTGTGTGTGTGTGTGTGTGTGTGTGTGTGTGTGTCCTCAGAACTTGCCATAAGTCTCAGAACTTGCCATGAAAACGTAAGGGCCTTCTTTTACTGTGACCAGGCAGATGCCTGTAAGAAACCAGAAGGCAGGATTTGGGCACAAGAGTATTTTGCGTAGCCTGGGAGTCATTTCGGACTCACACCTGTCCATGGAGGCACAGGTCAATTCTGTGTCCAGGGCAGCTGTTTACCAGCTCCATCTCGTACGCAGGCTGAGACCTATCTGCCTGTGGACTGCCTCGCCAGAGTGGTGCATGCTCTGGTTATCTCCCGCTTGGACTACTGCAATGTGCTGTACGTGGGGCTACCTTTGAAGGTGACCCAGAAACTACAACTAATTCAGAATGCGGCAGCTAGACTGGTGACTGGGAACGGCCGCCAAGACCACATAACACCGGTCTTGAAAGACCTACATTGGCTCCCAGTACGTTTCCAAGCACAATTCAAAGTGTTGTTGCTGACCTTTAAAGCCCTAAATGGCCTTGGTCCACTATACCTGAAGGAGCTTCTCCACCCCCATCGTTCTGCCCGGACACTGAGGTCCAGCAAGAGGGCCTTCTGGCGGTTCTACCAGACTTTTAGAAGACATCTGAAGGTAGCCCTGATTAGGGAAGCTTTTAATGTTTGATGTATTACAGTATTTTAATATTTTCTTGGAAGCCGCCCAGAGTGGCTGGGGAAGCCCAGCCAGATGGGCGGGGTATAAATAAATAAATAAATAAATAAATAAATAAATAAATTATTATTATTATTATTATTATTATTATTATTATTATTATTATTATTATTTCCCCTCCTGTGGTTTTCAGCAACTAGTATTGAGAGGCATTGCTGCCTCCTACTGCTATCACAGTTGGAAGGTTTTAAGATTTTATTGGAGAAGTCAGTAGAGTCCCAAGGTGGGTCTATAGGTTGCAAATTTATGAGGCATGGCAGAGTTCTACGATACTTGGCTGGGCATCAGTGCAGACATTGAGGGCCGGCACAACCAAGAAGTAAGGTGAGTTGACTGCCTCAGGCAGCAGATCCCAATGTCAATCTTTCTTCCCCCCCTTGTAGATCTTCCCTCGCCCCTTCTTACCTGACAGTGACAGGGAACGCCATTTTGAGATCCGCCTCAGGTGCCAACATGTCTTGGGTCAGTCCGGCTTGAGGCATCCAGTGATGTAGAGATGGACTGTTCTTCTGACAACCTGCTCAGTCCTTACCATTCCCCAGCCTGCTAGGACCTTCCCCCAGGTAGGATTCCTCCCCAATTTCTCCACCACTTCCTCCTCATACCTGGCCACTCTCTCCACAATGTCTCCACAGGACTCTTGACAGTATATGTCTTGTGACTGTATACACAAAACCCTCATGGTTCCATTAATCTGAGGCTGTGTACATGTTACTGTTTACGCTGGCCCCACTGCTGTTTTTTTATTTTAAGTATTTTTATTAAACAATTTCAACATAACAAATTATCAATCCAAGTAATCAATTACATTATTTCCCCCCTTTCCCCCCATCCCTCCCTCTCCCCACCACCAAGGACTTCCTCAGCTCCCCTCTCTGATTTCTTTGCATATATTGTTCTCCACATGTTATAAAATTGTACATACCCTTGCCTTATCTATCATGTATTCAACTAATAAATTTGTGGGTGTTTATTCAAAACCTGCCAAGGAGTCCAGTTCATTTTGTTGTCTTTTTAGGTCATTTGTAAAAAGTTCCCATTCTTCCTTAAAGTCACAGTTGTCCTTATCACGCAGTTGGTATGTGAATTTAGCCAATTCCGCATAGCTCATCAGTTTTTCTTGCCCCGGTTCTTTCATTGGGATTTCCTCATTCTTCCATCCTCATGCTAGCAAGACTCTTGCCGCTGTTGTAGCATACATAAATAAGTTCTTAGTTTTTCTTGGCAGGTCTTGTCCTACAATCCCTAACAAAAATGCTTCTGGGATTTTTTTACAAATGTCATTTTAAACATTTTTTTCAATTCATTATATATCATTTCCCAATTTATTTTAACTTCTCTACATTCCCACCACATATGATAAAAAGTCCCTTCTTTTTCTTTACATTTCCAACATATGTTTGACCCAGTTTTGTACATTTTTGCTATCTGTACTGGTGTGATATACCATCTGTACATAATCTTCGTATAGTTTTCTTTCAAAAGAGAACAATCTGTAAATTTCAGATCTACTTTCCACAATTTTCCCCAGTCCTCAAATTGTATATTATGTCCTATAGCTTGTGCCCATTTGATCATAACGGATTTGACCTCCTCATCTTTTGTTTCCCATTCTTGCAGAATAATATATGCTTTCTTCAGCAGCTTCACTTCTTCTTCTATAACTTCCTTTTGAAATCTGGAAATTGTATAACTGAACCCTTTCTTGTTATCTTCCTTATACATCTCATGTAATTGTCTCCCACTGCTGGTTTTTTAATGCATGTTCACATGGTGCTACGGACGATCAAGGGGCAGCCCATAGTTTATTGTTAAATACTGTTGTTTCTTCTGCCAACCTAGCAGTTCGAAAGCACATCAAAGTGCAGGTAGATAAATAGGTACCACTCCAGCGGGAAGGTAAACGGCGTTTCTGTGCGCTGCTCTGGTTCACCAGAACCAGCTTAGTCATGCTGGCCACATGACCCGGAAGCTGTACGCCAGCTACCTTGGCCAATAAAGCAAGATGAGCGCTGCAACCCCAGAGTCGTCCACGACTGGACCTAATTGTCAGGGGTCCCTTTACCTTTACCTTACTGTTGTTTTGTGTGTTTTACCCAAGGCCAGCTTCGATCAGTACAGTAGTTACATTCAGTATGCAGATGTGGTCCTATGTGTCTGATGTCAGGGTGTTTAACATGGATGAGCACCCAAATTTTCACCCATCTGCCACCTTCTGCCAGTGTAAAAATTAGGGGTGTATGAGATGATAACAACGATAATGGCAATAATGCACTGGGCTTCCGGTTCATTGTTAATACTCAGGGTGAAGATATTGTTTCTTATTTTGATTAAGCAAGCTTAAAATCACCCCTGACATTAACTGTTAACAGCCTGGCAGCTGATCCAGTGATGGTTTGCCCAAGGTGCTCATACTGGGTGTTGCTTTGAGTGACTATTACAGCTCTTATGTTCAGGAGCTCCCTTGAGCATTCGATCTGTCATGGGATGTGTTGCCAGCCACCAGAGAGCAGTTTCCAAGTGCTCTATGTAAGGCTTAAGCCTTTTTGACATTGGATTTCAAGTGTCAACAAAGCATTATAGTACGCCAACAAAATTGAAATATACTCAGAGTCGAGAGTGGATTTCATGCTCTTTATTCAGCTCATAGTGGTGAGGAGGAATGAATGTCCCCTCAAAGTATCTGCTTTATATACATTATTTACACAATGGGCTGCACGTGATTGGCTAATTCCGGAATTCTCCTGTAGGCCAATCAGGTCGTGGATTCACTTGAATCTGGAGCCGGATTGGGTGGCTCCTGCAGACCAATCATACTGCTGCATTCCTCTAGGACCAATCATGCTGCTGCATTTTGGATCCTATTGTTCTAGGACCAATCGCGACTGCTGCCTTTTGGATCCTATTCAACTCAGTACATAACAAAAATTAAAAGTTGTAAGAGGTACTCATCATACCAGCTAAGGATTAAAATCAATAGTTATTTGGGGTTTACTTACAAAGCCCTGCAAACCACTTTGCTCACCCTTGCAGGTTGCAACTCATAGGTTGGAAAGGGCTGCTATAGAACACCTCCCAGAATCCTTTGCAACACTTCACTGGGCTTCTTCCCCAGCTAAGACAATGTGGAAATGTTTCCAAAAAGTCAGAAGTTTGGAATCCACGTATGTGGCCTCTAGGAAGTGGAGCAAGGGTGAAGCTACGCATATTGTAAGGCTATGCAGCAGTATCTTTTAAATATTACAAAGGGTGTATGAACATAAAAAGAACGTTGAACTTTAAAAATAAACAAATGCCAGCTTGCCTACTCAGGATGGCCAGTGGCAGTAAATTCCAAAAGTTAATTATGTGTTGGGTGACAAATTACTTCCTTATGGCTGTCCTGAGTTTGCTTCCAGCCAAATGACATTGGGTGACCTTGAGTTCTCTGCACTTTCTCTTCACTCGTCTTAATTATGCAAACCTCTTACTATGTCCTGTCTGATTCATTTCTTTCATTTGTAAAATAAAAAAGCTATAAATGCTTGAGCCCTGGGGGGGGGGGTCACCTACTTTTTTAGTTCCGTTCACAAATTTGCAGACCCTCCAAGTGCAAATCCTGGACAGTCCCAGTTTTACAGAACCCATTCTGGTTTCTGAGTTGATCCTGGAATGTCCCGCTTTCCCTTAAAAGGTAAAGGGACCCCTGACAATTAAGTCCAGTTGTGAACGACTCTGGGGTTACGGCGCTCATCTCTCCTTACAGGCCGAGGGAGCCGGCGTTTGTCCGCTTCCGCAGACAGTTTTTCCGGGTCATGTGGCCAGCATGACTAAGCCGCTTCTGGCATGGAAATGCCATTTACTTTCCCGCTGGAGTGGTACCTATTTATCTACTTGCACTGCGTGCTTTCGAACTGTTAGGTTGACAGGAGCTGGGACCGAACAACGGGAGCTCACTCTGTCTCAGGGATTCAAACCGCCGACCTTCTGATTGGCAAGTCCAAGCGGCACAGTGGTTTAACCCACAACACCACCCGCGTCCCTCGCTTTCCCTTAAAGGTAAAGGTACCCCTGCCCGTTCAGGCGAGTCTTGCCAGACTCTAGGGTTGTGCGCTCATCTCACGCTATAGGCCGGGAGCCAGCGCTGTCTGCAGACACTTCCGGGTCACGTGGCCAGCGTGACAAGCTGCATCTGGCGAGCCAGCGCAGCACACGGAACGCCGTTTACCTTCCCGCTGGTAAGCGGTCCCTGTTTATCTACTTGCACCCGGGGGTGCTTTCGAACTGCTAGGTTGGCAGGCGCTGGGACCGAACGACGGGAGCGCACCCCGCCGCGGGGATTCGAACCGCCGACCATGCGATCGGCAAGTCCTAGGCACTGAGGTTTTACCCACAGCGCCACCCGCGTCCCTCGCTTTCCCTTAGGATGTCCCTATTTTCATCTGAGAAGTATTGAAGGGGATGCATTTGGTCTCTGGCCACCACGCTGCTAGCCACATCTTTCTCTCCCCCTCCCATAGATCAGCCTCTCTCCCGAGAGACAAAAACCGTGTGCCCACACTTATCTCGCCTTCCCCCCATGGTTTCTGGGTAAAAGTGAGATCTACAGCTGAATTAAGCTAAGGCGTGAAAAGCTCATAGAGTTTTTAAGAGGAAGTTGGAAAGAGTGACATTTCCTGAACTTCCTTTTTTAGCATCTCACACTGAAATTTGGGAGCCCAAAGACGGCCACTGCCCCAGACTGGTTGTAAGAAAGCAGACAGGTGTGGCTGGTTGAGAACAGACTGGCATTGATGGAACAGTGCTCCATTTGCCTCCACCGGGAGTCTGTCATAGGGGGACTCAGGATAAAGGAAAGCCCTGGAGATGTTTGGTTCCAAACTCTTTCCACTTGGTATTTTCCATGTTTTGTACTTGGCTGCAGCGGTTTTAAAACCCTTTATGCTCCTCGAAGATATTGGAAAAAATAAGAGAAGGAGAGAAAAAATTAAGATCTAGGCCCACGTCGAAGGAAGTGCTGAGAGAGGTGAAATTTTTCCAGGCACAATACTCGAAATTGATAAATCAAGAGGTGGAATGGAAAATTAAACAAATGAAACAAAGATCCTTTGAATCAGCAAACAAGTGTGGGAAACTGCTAGCATGGCAGTTGAAAAAGAGACAAAAACTTAACACAGTTACAAATCTAGAGATTGAAGGGAGAATGGTTCAGAAACCCGAGGAAATTAGAAAGTGTTTCCAGAGATATTTTAAAGAACTTTATTCACAAGGGCCACAGAAAGACTTTGAGATGGATCAATTCCTTAAAACTAATGGATTACAAAAAATAACTCAGGAAATGAGAACTACCCTGAATAGTAATATCACCCAGCAAGAAATTGAAAGTGCCATTCAGAACCTTCAACTAGGCAAATCTCCAGGCCCTGATGGACTTACCTCCAAATATTATAAGGTTTTGAAGGACTATTTGATACAACCTCTGTTGGAGGTCTGCAATCAGATTATGGAGGGGAGGAAGGCACCGGAGACGTGGAAAGAAGCTTTCATCACATTGATACCTAAACAAGAAATTGAAAAGACCCAGCTTAAGAACTACCGCCCCATCTCACTCCTAAACGTGGATTACAAAATTTTTGCGGATATTTTAGCAAGTAGGTTTAAAAAAGTACTTAATGAAGTGATCCATAAGGACCAGGCTGGCTTTCTCCCCGGTAGGCATTTGTTTGATAATACAAGAAACATTATTGACATTTTGGAACTTGTATTGCCGAAAATGTTATTTCTGTTTCAGGCCCTACAGATCGTGGACAAAGTGGAATGTTTTGGAAAGTGGCAGAAGGATATTTCCAAGTTTGTTTGGCAGGGCAAAAAGCCCCGAATAAAGTTTAAAATACTAACTGATGCGAAAGAAAGAGGGGGATTTGCCCTGCCAGACTTGAGGTTATATTATGAATCTGCAGCCTTCTGCTGGTTGAAAGATTGGATTTTATTGGAAAACACTGATGTCCTAGATCTGGAAGGGTTTGACAATGCTTTTGGGTGGCATGCATATTTGTGGTATGACAAGGTTAAAGTTCACAAATTGTTTAAAAACCATATTGTCAGAAGAGCAATTTTGATGGTCTGGACAAAATATAAGGACTTATTGGAGAGTAAGACTCCGAGGTGGCTCTCACCGGTGGAGGCCAAGGCACGTAAGAGACTTAACATGGAAGCCTACTGGCCTAAATATTGGGAAATAATTGAAAAAATTGGAGACAATTGGAGGCTGCTGAGCTTGGAAAAATTGAAAAACAAGGTGCGAGATTGGTTGCATTATGCTCAAATCCAGGAGGTTTTTAAAGTGGATAAAAAGGTTGGATTCCAGGTGGAAAAATCGAAACTAGAGACAGAACTGTTAGAGCCAAAAAATAAATTACTTTCGAGAATGTATAATTTGCTGCTTAAATGGAATACACAGGACGAGACAGTCAAATCCGCCATGATAAAATGGGCACAGGACTTGGGGCACAACATTATGTTTGAAGACTGGGAAAGGTTATGGAACACCGGAATGAAATTTACAGCATGCAGTGCCTTGAAGGAAAATATTATGAAAATGATATACCGGTGGTACATGACCCCAGTCAAACTTGCTAAGATATATCACCTGTCTGATAACAAATGTTGGAAATGTAAAGAGGCGGAAGGGACATTCTTTCACCTCTGGTGGACTTGCCCGAAAGTGAAGGCCTTTTGGGAGATGATTCATAATGAACTAAAAAAGGTACTTAGATATACCTTACCTAAGAAACCGGAGGCCTTTCTTCTGGGCATTGTGGACCAGAGAGTGTTTAAGAAAGATAGAACTTTTTTTATGTATGCTACCACAGCAGCAAGGATCCTGATTGCAAAGCATTGGAAGACACAAGATTTACCCACGCTGGAGGAATGGCAGGCGCAGTTGATGGACTATATGGAACTGGCTGAAATGACTGGCAGAATCCGAGACTTGGGAGAAGAAACAATCGAGGAGGACTGGGAAAAATTTAAAGACTATTTGAAAAAACATTACAAGTTGTATGAATGTTAAAAAATGCTCTTTTTAGAAATTCTTGCTTCAGCATTGGTAAATTAATGAAATGGAAATTAAGGTACAAGAAGTTAATGGTGGAATAATGAAATAACTTTATTATGTTTAAGTTAAAACATATAAGATTTGGGTTACAATAGTTTTGAAATTAGGCAACATGATAAAATGAAAGATACAATAAGTTTGGAAATAAGTTAATAAATTGCTGATATTTTGTATTACAGAGAATGCAGGGTTTGGAGGATGTGGGGAAGTCCAATAGATGTGTTGGAAAAAAGGATTATGGAAATTTGTAATTTCTCTACTGTATTTTTCTATCTATGTCTTTATTCCTTTTTTCTGTACTTCATAAACTTAATAAAAATATTATAAAAAAAAAAAGATGGATGGCCCAGGAAAAAAAAATAAATAAAAATAAAACCCTTTATGCTCCTCTGCTCGTTTTTACATTTACCCTGCTTTTCTTCTGTTTCCTCCTGCTCTTACAACATTTTAAGATGCTTGAGCGTTTTATAGAATGTGGAGACATGGCTTGCAATTATGCCGTGGATGAATTTCATGTTTTTAATCTGTTGTGAGCTGTCTTGGGAGGGTTGAAAGGTGGCCTGTAAATTTGGAAATAAATTGTGCATGGAGCCGTTTCCAAATCCCAGGAAGAATGACGCTGGTGACTCTGCTCTTTATTTCATCTAACTAACAAGGCGTCTGACATTTGGTCTTCTTGGTGGCTCTCATATTTCCTGCTGGTGAAATATGGGCTGACTCCTTGGGAGCCAATGCCTGTTGGAGTTTATACATTACAGTAAATCTCAAATCAGAGAGAGAGAGAGAGAGAGAGAGAGAGAGAGATAAGCATCTTGATCCATTTCAATCAAGGCTTATTATTGTTTATTAAATTTGTAGACAGTGGTACCTCGGGTTAAGAACTTAATTCGTTCTGGAGGTCCGTTCTTAACCTGAGGTACCACTTTAGCTAATGGGGCCTCCTGCTGCCGCTGCTGCGCGATTTCTGTTCTCATCCTGAGGTAAAGCTCTTAACCCGAGGTACTATTTCTGGGTTAGCAGAGTCTGTAACCTGAAGCATCTGTGAAATATACTTGGAGTCGAGTGTGGATTTCATGCTCTTTATTCAGCTCATAGCGGTGAGGAGGAATGGAAGTTCCCCCAAACTGTCTGCTTTATATACATTATTTACACAATGGGCCCCTCATGATTGGCTAATTCCGGGATTCTCCTGTAGGCCAATCAGGTTGCGGATTCACTTCCACCAGGAGCTGGATTGGGTGGCTCCTGCGGACCAATCAGACTGCTGCATTTTGGATCCTATTGTTCTAGGACCAATCAGACTGCTGCATTTTGGATCCTATTGTTCTAGGACCAATCAGACTGCTGCATTTTGGATCTTATTCAACTCAGTACATAACAATCTGTAACCTGAAGCGTCTCGAATCCCTGTGATGGGGTGAGCTCCGGTTGCTCTGTTCCAGCTCCTGCCATCCTAGCAGTTTGTACACGCCGGTGCAAGTAGATAAATAGGTACCACTGCGGTGGGAAGGTATACAGCATTTCTGTGTGGCCTACTGGCCACATGACCCGGAAAGCTGTCTGTGGGCAAACACCAGCTCCCTCGGCCTGAAAGCGAGATGAGCGCTGCAGCCCCCCTTAGTCTGGACTTAATTGTCCAGGGGTCTTTTACCTTTTTACCTTACACTCCTCAGGTACACAGCTCAGGGGTTCTTCTGAAGCCATTGCTGTTGCTTGAGGTTTAGGAGGCCTCGGTGGCACAGAGTGTCTTCCATTAGCTTTGTCTGGCGGCCCAGCTGTGTCCCTACCAGGACAGGAATAGCCTAACATCTGTTGTCTATGCTCCGGTAACCTCTAGGTTAGATTAGTGCAATGTGTTATACATAGGGCTGACTCTGAAGATGGCATGGAAACTTCAGCTGGTGACCAGGTTGCTCACCGATGGTTTGAGCATATAATGCCAACCCTGGTCCAATTGCACTGGCTGCCAATTAGTTTCCAGGCCCAGTTCAAAGTGCTGGTTTTGACCTATGAAGCCTGAAATGGTTCAGCACTGCAGCACCCCAAAATCACCTCTTCCCTTTGTTCATCATTTGAGGTCCTTCTTTGTGTGCCTCTTTGGGATGCCCTGTGATGGATAACTAGGCGTTCCTTCATCCATGCACAGATCAACAAATGAATGTGAAAAAAAATCAATTTCTGCAAGCAATTTTTTTAAATCAGTAAAATCATCACCAGTCCCCGACTCATCCCTTCAAATCTGACTTGAATACTGGTCCACCCCACCCACCCCCGAAAAAAGGAGGGATAATAAACTAAAAATTCCAGTAGCAAGTTCTCTTGCCTGTTAACAGCTTGTAGTTTAGCAAACACCGTGATTAATTTTAGTGGCAGATCATCCCTGGTGTCTATTAAAGCACAGACTCTCATTAACACTAAGTCAATATTATGGGGGACCCCTGTTGCTTAACGAGGCATTTACTGCCAGACTTGACAGACTGTCCCAGTGACGGTGCCCAAGTAGCCGCTGAACGAATGGCTTTGCCCCTTCAGGCGCAGAGCCAGATCACCGGCTTCACTTTACTTCATACAAGGAGGCCACTATTGCAAGTTTGCGGAGAGTGCCGGATTGAAATACAGCCAGCATCATGGTGGCCCCGCTGTTGTCAAGGTGAACAAAGCAGCTAGGCCTAAACAGACCAGAGCCAAAATACTGTCTTCGCCCTCAGAGAGCCTTTCCTTTAAGTACACACTGAATGGCAGCCAACAGCAACTGCTCCAGCGAGCCTTGACAAATGCAAGCCACATCTGCTTACATCAGATGTCTGTAGTAGCCATGCTGAAGAGTTGCAGCCATTCCAGGGAGCCTGGCCATCTGCCCTGGAGCTGCCAGCTTTGAGTGGAATAGGATGCCCTCTTCTCTTGCTACCCCTCTCCATCCTTCAAGGAGCTGAGGGCAGCCTATTCAGTCTCAATCATACAGCAACCCCCCCAGACCATCAATGGCTACCAGAACATTTCCCAACCACAAGATGTGGGGATGGCCAACTTGGATGGCTTTGCGACCCGCAAGCCAAGGTGGCAAGTAACAATACAACCTTTAGAAGACACCTGAAGGCAGCCCTGCACAGGGAAGTTTTAAAATGTTTTATTACGTTTTTATATATGTTTATGATGTTGTTGTTTAGTTGTGTCCGACTCTTTGTGACGCCATGGACCAGAGCACGCCAGGCACTCCTGTCTTCCACTGCCTCCTGCAGTTTGGTCCAACTCATGCTGGTAGCTTCGAGAACACTGTCCAACCATCTCGTCCTCTGTCGTCCCCTTCACCTTGGGCCCTCCATCTTTCCCAACATCAGGGTCTTTTCCAGGGAGTCTTCTCTTCTCATGAGGTGGTGAAAATATTGGAGCCTCAGGATCTGACCTTCCAGTGAGCACTCAGGGCTGATTTCCTTCAGAATGATCTTCTTGCAATCCATGGGACTCTCAAGAGTCTCCTCCAGCACCATAATTCAAAAGCTTCAATTCTTTGGCGATCAGCCTTCTTTATGGTCCAGCTCTTACTTCCATACATCACTACTGGGAAAACCATAGCTTTAACTATATGGGCTAAACTATTATATGATAATAATAATAATAATAATAATAATAATAATAATAATAATTTTTTATTTATACCCCATCCTTTCCAGTTCAGAAACCGGGCTCAGGGAAGCAAACAACAAATTTAAAACACTTAATTGTAAAAGCAGCATAAAATACAGTATAAAAACACGAATAACAATAAAATTCAAAGTTCAGAAATCAATTTAAGGGGAAATCCATCTAATAAGCATTAGATAATCACCAGGGTTAGCTGGCTGAATTAGTCCTAGCCCAGAATAGATGGGCAACCTAGTCAGATGGGCAGGGTATAAACAATAAATTATTATTCTTATTCAAGATGTCCCTATTTTCATCAGAGAAATGTTGGAGGATATGCCAGTGCTGTACCATAGAATCATAGAATTGTAGAAGGGACACCAAGGGTCATCTAGTCCAACCCCCTGCAGTGCAGGAAACTCAGCTAAAGCATCCATGAGAGATGGCCATCCAACCTCTGCTTAAAATTCTCCAATGAAGGAGGGTCCACAACCATCCGAGACTGTTCCACTGTCGAACAGCTCATATTGTCAGGAAGTTTTTTCCCTGATGTTTAGTCAGAATCTCCCCTCTTGAAGCTTGAAGCCATTGAGCCCTGTCTTCCAGAGAAAACAAGCTTGCTCCATCTTCCATCTGACAGCCCTCGAGATCTCTGAAGATATACTACAGTAAGTTCATACAATACTTAAGTCACATAATGTGGGGAAACGCTTTAGGACTGGAATCTGAGCAACAGGTTTTGTTTTAGTTACTCTCTTTTTCAATCATCATTGTTTGGGATTGCTTGTTCTAGGTCATCTGCCTTTTTCAACCGTGTAAAAGTGACAAATCAATCTCCCGACCCAAGCCAGAATAATATTATACAAAGCAGGAAAAATATTGTAATTGGAAGAACTCTTTTAGATACAAGAGTTCCTTTTAGTGAAGTCGTCCAATGGCTTACCTTGTAGCAACGCAAATTTTAATTTTTTAATTTTTTTTTTAAGACAAGAGGTCCTGCAATACGGGTTGGCAAAATGGCAGAATTAAGTCTAGCTCTAGACAGAATCAGTGGGATGAGAAAACCATGCGAGATCGATACTGCAGGAAGGCTTGTTTGGATGAAGTGGTGTGAAAACAAAGAAGCGTGTTAAAATAAGTTTATCCACGGAATGTTACCAGTCCATTATTCTATTGTGGCCAGCATCAGAGGCACTGTTCTGTTATAGACATGACAGTGTATCCTCCCTCCATGTACACCACTGTGATTTTGTGCAAGGTGTTGAAGAAGAGTATGGATGCATGTATGAAAAATCATTGCAATAATAATATTTTAAAAATTCTTTCAGCATGGCTAACTGCTCTTTGCAGTCCCCAAATTTAAGGCTTTGCGGTTGTACGGTTTTTGAAGAAGGAATCCCTGTTACTTGAACCTTGAGCACACCAGTGCAAGTAGATAAATAGGTACTGCTGTGGCAGGAAGGTAAACGGCATTTCCATGCGCTCCGACGTCTGTCACAGTGTTCTGTTGCGCCAGAAGTGGTTTAGTCATGCTGGCTACATGACCTGGAAAGCTGTCTGCGGACAAAACACCGGCTCCATTGGCCTGAAAACTAGATGAGTGCCACAACTCCATAGTCGCCTTTGAGTGGACTTAACTGTTCAGGGGTCCTTTACCTTTTTTTTACCTACCCTTGATTAGGTTTGATCTAGCAGGGATCACCTGATGTTTTGCGACAGGGATCCCATCGAGACAGGGATGCACAAAGCAGGAAAATACCAGCTGATCTTGAGCAAGGCAGCCAAGCCAAATGCCACATTCAAAAGCAGATCCTTCTCAGTGGTTAGGGTCTCTGATCAGCTTGACTCAAGGAAGGAAGGCGGGGGCGGGGGCGGGGGCGGGGGCGGGGGGGGGGGGAGATCCTTCCTGCACCAAACTAAATATGGCAAACAGACAGTTCCAGAGTTGGGTCAAAGCTCACTCAGTGTTAAAGGTAAAGGTAAAGGGACCCCTGACCATTAGGTCCAGTCGTGGCCGACTCTGGGGTTGCAGCACTCATCTCGCTTTATTGGCCGAGGGAGCCGGCGTACAGCTTCTGGACCATGGGGCCAGCATGACTAAGCCGCTTTGGCGAACCAGAGCAGCGCACGGAAACGCCGTTTACCTTCCCGCCAGAGCGGTACCTATTTATCTACTTGCACTTTGACATGCTTTCGAACTGCTAGGTTGGCAGGAGTAGGGACTGAGCAACGGAAGCTCACCCTGTTGCGGGGATTCGAACCGCTGACCTTCTGATCGGCAAGTCCTAAGTTCTGTGGTTTAACCCACAGCGCCGCCTGTGTCCCCACTCGACGTTCCCCCACCCAAAATAAAGTAACATTAGGTGCCCCTTCAGCTCATGTCCTGTGGAAGACTGTCATTCGCCACAGGAATAGGGAAATAAAAAGTTCACATTCAGGGGGAAGCCCTTTGTTTCCAGAGTACAGGTCAGAAATGAAGGACGCTTCCCATATGGATGCACTGCTAAGCAGCTTAAAAGGACAAAAGCCTCTGCAATGTGGTGAAAATGCACCACCTTGTGGCTGGAGATGATTCTTGCGAAGCAACACTATTAAAAGGATGCCAGATACTTTGAAAGAAAACCACCAGGTTTGCTGCAAATGCCAAAAACGCCTTATGTTCCAAATTTAAACGACATCCAAGCTTTAAAAGATGACAAACCTAGAATCCTTTGATTATTTTTATTATTGTTTTATCACATAAAGGCACACTGATTTTGTTACACGTTGTTCCCAGCTCTTAATACTGCGCAGCCGGTACACACACTTTATGCAAAATCCATTCAAGAAAAACTTTTTTTGGCAGCAATGTAAAATCCCTTCCCCACCTGCATTTGCAGAAATATTCCAGTGTGGTGATCTAACAGCTTGGAAGACAGCATTGATTGATAAAATAGCAGGCTTTGGTGTAAGGCATAGTTAGGAGATACTTGGCATCTTAACATTTGTTCAATAAAATTCATACTTAGAAGTCACATTTTAACTCAGCAGGACGTACGAGATAAGTAGAGATTACAGCTAGATTCACACAATTGAATTAGAGATTATCTAGTTATAGTCTTTTTTTCCAAAGAAGACTGTGCAATATCCCCCCAGCCTGCCAGATGGTCCATACCAGTCTGTTTCGTGGATTTGCAAACAAGTGGGGCCATCTCCTCCTCCTCTCTAAATTCTTCTAGTGAGCATGTAACAGTTGGTGGAGAGTCCATCCAAGATTCTCGAATTTCCTTTAGGCTGTCTTCTCAATGATAACAGCTATACCTTGGCCTCCTCCAATGCAAGCCGAACCGACTGCATATTTACCTCCACGGCGCCTATAAAAAAACGAGAGAGAACAAACAAGAAAACAAGTTATCAAGGCATCGTGACTCAAGCCTTGCCATCTGTTCTGAAAGACTTTTAATTATTTGAGTTCTACCGTTCCTTTCTTTTGCTCCACAGAATGACATCTAGGGCAAGGACTGCCAAGTACTTTGCACTGCGATGCCTTGATGTTGTTGAGAAGAGTGTTTCCTACAGCATCCTGACATACTTGCTGGAGCGAAGGGAACACATAGCCATGCTGCGTGGACCAAGCTACACTCCTTGTGAATCTGAGCCAGACTGCAATTAGCAAGATGAATTCTGTTTATTTTCATCTCAGCTTCTTTATACCATTTCCAACTATTTATCCATCTAGCCCACTATTGACCCCAACTCTGAGCTCTCCAGGTTCTCACGTGAAGGTCTTCTTCTCCATGATGACTTCCTACGTCATCTTCTTAAAACGCAGATGCCAAACGCGCTCTTCCAAGCATGCATTCCACAACATTTTAAAAAGCAAAACCGAGAAGCGTTCCCAAGAGGTTCCTTGAGGCTATTCACTGACCTTAGTTCGTGAACCAGATGAGCAGTGATCCTTGAACCCGATGCCCCCAGTGGGTGACCCAAAGCAATGGCTCCTCCATTGACGTTTGTTTTCTCTGGGTCCAGATCCAAAACCTTCTCTACTGACAAGTACTGTGGAGCAAAAGCCTCATTGACCTTGAAACATGAGAGAGAGAGAGAGAGAGAGAGAGAGAGAGAAAGTTGAAAACACCTATAGGTTGGACTGCTGTAACAGACTCTACTTGGAGCTATCCTTGAAGACAGTTCAGATGCTTCAAAAGTGATGCAGAAAGCAGCTTTTGCAAGGGGTGGGTGAGCAGAAAACCACTGGCTCATGGGGTCACGAAGAGTTGGACACGACTAAACAACAATATATGGTTTTTAAAAAATAAATCAAAATGAGAACATGACAGGTCAGATGCAAACCCTGCTTTAAACCTTTAACTTCCCAACTTATTTAAGAATGTTTGTAACCTCTTTCTAACTCATAAAACTCAAGGTGGCAGACCTGAAAGAATTAATAACATAAATTGCAAAACATATACTAAAAACACAACCAAGTTCCAAATAAAATATCACCCAAGAACTGAAGGGAGCATAATAATAATAATAATAATAATAATAATAATAATAATAATAATAAATATCATCTAATATTCATGCCAAATGTTGGCTTGAACCAACAATAAAGAGGTGCTGAAATGCAACCAGGGAAATAGCTATACAGATCTCCTGAGTTAGGGAATTTCAGTTCCAGTGTTTGAAGGCTGCTTCCAATAAGAGATGAACAATCTTCAGCAGCCTGTACTTAGACCCTGCCTAACCCATAGGCAGACCAAAGACTGCACTTAATAGTTCACTTTTAAGTGAACGTGACTCGACTATAGCTTGTCTTGGAAAAAGCTGAGCTCAAGTTCCCATCAGTTCCGGCCAACGTGGCCAATGGATCAGAGATGATGGGAGTTGTGTCCAGCAAAATCTGTAAGGCCATAAATTCCCCACCATGTGAAGGCCATATTAAAGTATCATTTCATTCGTTTTGGGTTCTGCCCAGCTTTCCTTACCTCAACTAAGTCCATGTCTTTCAGGGAAAGGCCAGCTTTCTTCAGGGCTTCAGTAATAGCAGGCACTGGACCTTTGTTAAAAACATACACATGCATGAGGGCAAGTAGAGGAACTCATAGTTCAGTGCTTTATACACACATACACCAAGAGTGGGCAACCTGGTGCCCTGCAGATGTGGCTGGACTACAGTTCCCATCATCCCTGACCACTGGCCATGTTGGCTGTGACTGATAGGAGTTGCAGTTCAACAATGTCTGGGGGGAGCAGCAGGTTGCCCAACTCTGATATGTCCCCCCACTCCATTAAAAAAGAAAAAGAAAACAGGAAAAGGCAACTTTATTCTGTGAACTGCCGAGAGCCCTGCAGGTATAGGGCGGTATACAAATTTAACAACAACATCTAATATGCCCACTCACTTTGTTTCAGAAAGGGTACTCTCCATTAGGATTCTTATTCTTATTCTTATTATTTATACCCCGTCCATCTGGCTGGGCTTCCCCAGCCACTCTGGGCGGCTTCCAACAAAATATTAAAATACAGTAATGCATCAAACATTAAAAGCCTCCCTAAACAGGGCTGCCTTCAGATGTCTTCTAAAAGTCTGGTAGTTGTTGTTCTCTTTGACAACTGATGGGAGGGCGTTCCACAGGGAGGGCGCCACTACCAAGAAGGCCCTCTGCCTGGTTCCTTGTAACTTGGCTTCTTGCAGTGAGGGAACCGCCAGAAGGCCCTCAGCGCTGGACCTATTAGACTAGTTACTTAAAGATGTCCCAGATACTTACAACAAATTTAGAAACATGAACATAAATCATATAACGGGCCCTGGGGGTCATCCAGTCCAACCCCCTGCAATGCAGGAATCTCCAACTAAAGCATCCATGGCAGATGGCTGTCCAGCTCTGCTTAAAAACCTGGCTCCAAAGAGTTGTCAGCGAAGGAGCCAGGGGGACCTCACTGGGGAGAGCTTTCCACAGATGGGGAGCCACAACTGAAAAGGCCCTGCCCCTTGTTATCCTGCTCCGAGGCTCCCTTAAAGAAGGGCTTCAGGATTTCACACTGTTGCTGCAAATCAGGATTTGTGTGGACTACCTTGCACACGCTGGGAAAGTCCCCAAGACTGTAACTTACCAATGCCCATGATGTTGGGGTCGCATCCGGACGCATGGTAGGCTACTATTCTAGCCAATGGCGTGAGGCTGTGCTTTTTCAAGGCTTCTTCACTCGCTATGATCACTGCTCCGGCCCCGTCACATACCCCCTAGAAAGAGAAAAACAGACACTAAAACTGCAACTGAGCATTGGCAAGAGTTTGCCCTGGATTAGATTGTTATGCAGACTCAAAAGGGCAGCTTATTGAAATAATTAAAATACTTTATTGTCACGTGTACAACTTGTATACAGTGAGATTACACGAGCACTCCCCCCAGCTCTCTTAAGTCTTAATTCCCCTCGTTTACTGACGCACACCCACCAAACCCGAAAGTCAGTTGCCCTGTTGTTATCTTTTCATTCAGCAGCCTCACAGCCCATGGATAGAAGCTGTTCTTTACCTTGTTGGTGCGACTAATCATGCTTCTATATCTTCTGCCCGAGGGCAGGAGATCAAGAAAGTACCGGCCAGGGTGTGAATCATCCCTGACAATTTTCCTCACTCTGCTGTGGCAACGTTCTTCCACTATTTCATCCAGTGGATTCACGGGACAGCCCATAATATCTTGTGCTGTATTCACCACCCTCTGTAGGCACTTCCTATCAGATGATGTCAGAGCAGTCATCCTGGGCCATAAGAACTGGACTGCCCAATAAGAGGGCCATTCTCGAGTAAAACTGATCAGTGGCAGAGACATATATGACTTAGGTCAAGCTTAGCCTCCACTATTAACACTCAGGTTTTAAGAAGAAGAAGAAGAGTTTGGATTTGATATCCCGCTTTATCACTACCCGAAGGAGTCTCAAAGCGGCTAACATTCTCCTTTCCCTTCCTCCCCCACAACAAACATTCTGTGAGGTGAGTGGGGCTGAGAGACTTCAGAGAAGTGTGACTGGCCCAAGGTCACCCAGCAGCTGCATGTGGAGGAGCGGGGAATCGAACCCGGTCCACCAGATTACGAGTCTACCACTCTTAACCACTACACCACACTGGCTCTCAAGAAGAAGAGGTTGGATGGCTGTCATGGATGCTATGGTTGAGATTCCTGCACAGCAGTGGGTTGGACTCTCAGGGTCCCTTCAAATTCTACCATTCTATGGTTCTAAGTATCTGCGGGTACACATTGCGATAAGCTTGCCACTGTGCCTAAAGATGAATCTGAAATCAATTCCACCAGCTCTGTGTATATTAGACATGGCCACAGTTGAAATTTGAGCAGCGGAACTGAAATTCAGTGTCCACAAAAGCCTAAAGTGGGAGTGTGTGTGAAAGGGGCATTGGAAAGGAAGCATATATTCAGCTACATTCCGCACAGAAACATCCAGTATCTACTGTAGGATTGTGGGGCAGCCTGGTCACCTATCAGGGATGTCAGGAGGAATGGGACGTCCAGTATTGGCCCAGATGATCTTTCTGAGGTCCCTCCCAACTTGATTCTGCGAGCTCCATTGCTGCACAAAGTCCTAGCACCCGCTCAGCTCCCTGTCAAACCTGACCTTTCACATAATGTTTTACAAAATTAGGGCTGCCATATGTGCAGAATTTCCAGGGATTGTCTCTCAAAAATGGCATCCAGGCAGAATTTTCGAAAAGCACTTGAAATGTCTGGGAAAACCTGTGTTTGTAAGCAGGCAAGCAAGCAAACAACCTCAACAACTTTTGTGCCCAGATGTTCACTTTTTGAAATATGGCAACCCTAAAATTCTTGCAGCAGACCCAGCAAATCTCAATTTCTGTAATGTTACTGCTTTTGCAAAAATGGCATCGCTTGCAAGGCTTTATTAACTGCACCACAGGGCTGGCTTGTTCTGGGCAAGGATAGCTGACTAATAATTATTAATTATTAATTATTATTATCTATACCCCACCCTCTATTCCATATGGTATGATTTTTTTTTTTTTTAAAAAAAAGAACCCTGAGTAATCTGACTTCAGCTCCAGGGAAAGGAGCCACAACTGAGCAAATCGTTCTTAGATCAGGATTTTAAGCTCCCTGGCTTACCGAGGCATTTGCAGCTGTGACGGTCCCATCTTTCTTGAAAACTGTAGGGAGCTTTGCCAACTGTTCCAGAGTCGCCTCTGGTCGAGGGTGCTCATCTCGCTCCATGCTCTGCTTGCCTTTCTTGGTTTTCACTTCAACAGGTGCCATTTCAGCTTTGAAGTGTCCGGCTTCTTGGGCTATAAAAACAAGAAGGCCGATGTCACTACGTCACAGAGGGAGAACCCAAAGAGATCAGTCAGTGATTAACAGAAACCCTCCGCAGGGGCCGTGCTTGGGGTAGATGACAAAGACAACACCCAGTGCTTCTCTTCTAGAAAAAAGCGTGCTGGGACTCACCATGAGCTTGTTACAGTACGTGCCACAATTTTAACCAGTGCTTCTAAGAAAAAGGTGCTGGTACTGCATACCTTGGAGCACCACCAGAATAAAGCATTGATAGTAATAATTTTATTATTTCTATGTCGCCCATCTGACTGGGTTGCCCCAGCCACTCTGGGTGGCTCCTAACAAAATACTAAAAACACAATAAAATGTCAAACATTAAAAACTTCCCTAAACAGGGCTGCCTTCAGATGTCTTCTAAAAGTCAGATAGTTGTTTATTTCCTTGACATATGAACGGAGGACGTTCCACAGGGTGGGTGCCACTGCCAAGAAGGCCCTCTGCCTGATTCCCTGTAACCTCACTTCTTGCAGGGAGGTAACCTTCAGAAGGCCCTTGGAGCTGGACCTCAGTGTCTGGGCAGAACGATTGGGGTAGAGACACTAATTTTTGTGTGTGTCAAGCCTGAAAGAACTGGCCAGTGAAATTGGTTAACATTTGCTCATCTTAAAATACAGTGGTGCCTCAGGTTAAGTACTTAATTTGTTCGGGAGGTCCGTACTTAACCTGAAACTGTTCTTAACCTGAAGCACCACTTTAGCTAATGGGGCCTCCCGCTGCCACTGCGCCGCCGGAGCACGACTTCTGTTCTCAACCTGAAGCAAAGTTCTTAACCTGAAGCACTATTTCTGGGTTAGCGGAGTCTGTAACCTGAAGTGTATGTAACCTGAAGCGTATGTAACCCGAGGTACCACTGTAGTCAACGTTTTTAGTCAAAACAGCCTTTTAATGCTGTTTGGGGGAAGCTGAGAGGAAAGGCAAAGATTCCCTTTCTCTTTTTCCTTGCATTTTGTTTTCTTCATGAAAGAGCGTTCCACCACGCAAGTCCGCAGCTTGGAGTGGTGCAGCCCAGAGATAGGTCTACCACCTGCCACTTATGCGAACTAGGCTTCCCTTTGAAATGGATGATGCTATTGTACGTTTTGAACCCTTGTAAATCCACTGACCAGCTTTCCACCTCTGCTGTGTCTTTACTGCATAGCGGTCACAGTCTTCCCTTGTGATGTTGTATTTCGCAGCAAGGTTTTCAGCTGTGACCCCCATAGGGGTTTTAATATGCAGATCTGTCAGCCCTGCCCACAGCGTGTCTTCCAGCTGCAAGGGGAATAAAACAGACAACACAACAAGATTAGTAACACCATTACAAGATTTGGGGGTAATGAATTCAGTGCTTGTAGGAAAAAGCCAAACAACACAACACAAACAATGGCCAGCTTCAGGAATGACTACCTGGCAACAACTACCAGATATACACAAAGCTGCTGAGAGCAATGGCAAAGCGTCCAACGCCTGTACCTTGAGATCGGCTCCTAATTTTGTTCCAAAGCGGATATTTCGGACAGCATATGGACTTTGGCTCATACTTTCTGTTCCACCACACAGCACTACCTCCGATTCCTTAAGGCAAATTTCCTGTTTTGAGTGGGAAGAGAGAGAAAAAGATCATTAGGGATTTTTTTATTTCACCATTTCAGGTTAGTAGTGTATGTCGGATAAGTGCATCAGAAAACACCTCAGCTCATTATAGATGAATCTAGACCAAGGAAGGACTTGGCAATACAGTAGTACCTCGGATTAAGTACTTAATTCGTTCCGGAGGTCCGTTCTTAACCTCAAACTGTTCTTAACCTGAAGCACCACTTTAGCTAATGGGGACTCCTGCTGCTGCCGCGCCGCTGGAGCACGATTTCGGTTCTCATCCTGAAGCAAAGTTCTTAACCTGAGGTACTATTTCTGGGTTAGTGGAGTCTGTAACCTGAAGCGTATGTAATCCAAAGCGTATGTAACCCGAGGTACCACTGTACCAATTTACTTATGGAGGGACAGCAGGCCAGTGGATGAAGGGAAAAAATGCTACCCCTCCACACCACCTTTCTGCAACCCTGTGGGTGCTGCACGAGGCTCCAAAAATTGTGTACCTGCACTAGGAGCTGTGTGCAGAGGAAGAGTGGCTATCTATCATCCCCAAGATCAGAGGCAGAATACGACCGATTACCAGTTTCTGGGGGAACAACAGTGGGACAGAGCCACTGCTTTCTTGTCTTGCTTGCAAGTTTTCCATCAGCAGCAATGGGACTGTGCTGGACTACTTAGTCCTTTGGTATGATCTAGCAAGGCTCTTATGTTTCCTAATCATTTTGCTACTACTTTGGAAGAGTTTTTGCTTTAATGGCTTCTCCAAGAACTTTGCACTGGCTTTCTTTTCCTTTCAGGCACAATTAAGAGTTGATAGGGCCTTCAATAGCTTGGAGACCACCTCCTTCCATAGGGCAAGCCCTTTTAAAGTCATCACCTATGCCATAGGTGGTGGGAATCTCTAACCCATAGGCTCAGTGGAGGTCCCAGGGCCTCTCTATCAAGCCTGCCCAACCCTAGGTGGCCCCTTTGTGTTGAGTTTAGAAATTGAGAGCACAAAGAGGCAATTAATTGATGGCGCTTGCTTCCTACAAAACTCCATGTCATTGCAGACTCACCACAGTCCAGGTCTGAGCACATTTTCTAAGAGATATAGTTTGTGCCTGTTGGGCTGGCCAAGCTTAAATTGAGGAAATGGATCTGAAGAATTATTTTGCTCTGTTGTTTTGTTTTCTCTTTCATCACCAGTTGTGTGAACTGCTTTATAAAGAAGTACAGTGGTACTTCCAGTTGCGGATGGGATCTGTTCCGGAGCTCCAGTCAGATCCTAAGATTTCCACAACTGGAGGGATCGCTACTGCCGTAGAGCGCTTCTGAGCATGTGGCGAAACCCAGAAAAATACTTGTGGGTTTGCTGCGTTCGCATCCTGAAGGATATGCAACCAGAGGTGTGCGTATCCAGAGGTACCACTGTAGACTAAGCCATTCACAGTAATGCCCTTGTCTCCACTTTGCAACTCCCTGGTTATTATCATGCAATTAAAAAGAAAGATGGGAGTATCCAACACATTTATTATTTTCCCATTTCTCAGGTCTCTGCCTGACTTGCACTGGACAGCTGGGCTGATGAAGGACAGGAGGAATTTAGCAATAGGGTACCGCGAGAGCATATCTAGTACCTGGCATCCGTTGACGATGGACTGGAAGCCTGATCCACACAATCTGTTGACTGTTAGGGCAGGAACTGGGACCGGAACTCCAACACGCAAACCCACGTGCCGGGCAAGGTAAGCAGCATCCGCAGAGCTCTGCAAGGAAGGGCAGATGTACCACTTGGTTAATGCTGCTCAAAGCAAGAAACGCAGGTAACGCAATGCTTGGAAGTGAGAAAACATACAGAGGATCGGCTTGTGCAGATGCCATGTTACAGACTTGCTTGGAACCAAGCTCTGCTGAACACAGTGAAACTAACTCAGATTAAACGTGCGTAGGATCGAGCTGCATGTAACTTTAAGGGAAGTCTAGGGCAGGCATGGGCAAACTTGGCCCTCCAGATGTTTTGGGACTACAATTCCCATCATCCCTGACCACTGGTCCTGTTAGCTAGGGATCATGGGAGTTGTAGTTCCACAACATCGGGGGGGGGGGGCTGAGTTTGCCTATGCCTGGTCTAGGGTGACAGCACACTCAAATTCTGTTGCAAGGGGTAGAGATGGGTCAGATAATGTTCCACTGGCTAATTTGGAACTCCCCTCCCTCTTTGGAAACATTTCCCCCCCGAAGGTGTGCATGGTAATGTTGTTGGCCTTCCATTGCCTCGTCAAGCCCTGTGTTATCCCAGGCTTTTGGATGAGTTGCTCAGCCCACTCTGGAGTTTTATGTTGCCCTATTGCTCATGTGGTGTAGTGGTTAAGAGCAGTACAGTGGTGCCCCGCAAGACGAACGCCTCGCAAGACGGAAAACCCGCTAGACGAAAGGGTTTTCCGTTTTGGAGGCGCTTCGCAAAACGAATTTCCCTATGGGCTTGCTTCGCAAGACGAAAATGTCTTGCGAGTTCCTGCGGGTTTTTTCCCCCTTTCCCTAAGCCGCTAAGCCGCTAATCAGCTGATCCGCTGATAAGCCGCTTAACAGCTGATCGCTAAAAGCCGCTAAACCGCTAATAGCGCTAATCCGTCAATGGGCTTGCTTCGCAAGACGAAAAAACCGCTATACAAAGAGACTCACGGAACGGATTAATTTCGTCTTGCGAGGCACCACTGTAGATTCATAATCTGGGGAACCGGGTTCGAGTCTCTGCTCCTCCACATGCAGCTGCTGGGTGACCTTGGGCCAGTCACACTTCTCTGAAGTCTCTCAGCCTCACTCACCTCACAGAGTGTTTGTTGTGGGGGAGGAAGGGAAAGGAGAATGTTAGCCGCTTTGAGACTCCTGAAGGGGAGTGATAAAGCGGGATATCAAATCCAAACTCTTCTTCTTCTTTGGTGAAAAGCAGCCTAACCATCTTAATAAATAATCACAGTGGAATACCTCATGCCTGCTGGGATGCTGGGCATGATTTGGGAGAAATGGTCTTGCAGGGAAAATTTGAACACCTGGGAGGCTGAGTTCAGCCTGAAGGATGGCAATTTCCCACCCCTGGTTTAGGTGACCATCATGAAAGCCAGTTATATGCAGTGATGTGAGGTGGGAAATTTTGTGTCCCACAGGTTCAAAAGCAACACTGAATGGGTGACAACTGCAAATACAGTATTAAGCAAGCCTGCCACTTTCAAAGTTGTAATTAATGTTTTTCAGGTGTTTATCCCTGGCAAGTTATGTGAGTCAGCATATCTCATGCAGTTCTTTGGACTAACAAAATTTATTGGTGTGTCAACAGTTTCCAGTACCTTTGTTTAAATTTAAGGATCGGGGGGGGGGGTGGAAACAATGTAAGTGAAGAACATGTGTTTGTATTTTAAATTTCCAGTTATATTTCCATAAAATACAGCATTTAAGCTGCATTAAGCACACTTTAATTTCACCCCTGAAATAATTTTGGTCCAATACTCGAGTTGTACCAAGACAAAAAAATAAATAACATGGGACACGTTTTTGCAGCTTTCTTTCTTAAATACAAATAAAATAAACATCATTTTTTCCCATTGGATGCAAAGTAAAAATCTCCCCAATATAAAATACCCAATGCTAATTATCCTAGGATACTAAGGACCAAAGCCTTTCTCTGCATAGGAAATCCAGAAAACACCCACACCATAGGCAAGAGTTTAGAATATAGGGGAAGGCAGGTCAAGGATTTGGTTAGTATTAGTTATATAAAGAACTTCCATTTTCACTGTGTTTATAAGACACATGAACTTGGGTTAAGTTACTCTAAATGTCTTTGTTCATTAAGGACTGTACTTGTCATACGCACACAGAAAAAAAATGAAAAAGTTGTAAAGAAAGCAAAACGCATTCTGTAGGGTGCAAGAAAATATTTACACAATTGTATGCATCTCATTCCTACCCCCCAACAATGCCAGCAGGGGCAAATTCAATGACATAAAATACTCCAAGGGAAACTGTTTTACAAGTGACTTGTAGTAATAATAATAATAATAATAATAATGATAATAATAATTATTTATTTATACCCCGCCCATCTGGCTGGGTCCACCCAGCCACTCTGGGCGGCTTCCAACAAAACACTAAAATACTAGAGCTGCAGTTGTTCCAGTTTATTTCTAGCTCCTCTGGAATGGGGCAACAGAGCAAACATAGAAAGAGAAAGAACATTAGCATGAGTGCAACAAGCGGATTTGCCAGCTGGCATCTTCTGTGTCCTACCAACCTGCATGACATTGCCCACAACCACACTGTCAATGATTTCGGGAGACACTTTGCCAGCAGCCAGGGCTGAGCGTGCTGCAATCTCCGTTAAGTCTGTGGCAGTGAAGTCCTTGAGCAAGCCTCCATAAGCCCCAAATGGAGTCCTCTTGGCAGAAACAATGAACACACCTGGAAGGGGAAAAGTTGGAAAACACAATGATGAGGTACAGGAAGCTGTCTTATGAAAACTATTGGCTCAGTGAGCACAGTATTGTCTGCAATACTGAAGTGGGGCTCCAGTGTTTTAGTCAGGGAGTCTTTCCCAACCCAACATCATGGGGGCACCAAGCACTGAACCTGGGGCCTTTCACAAAGCCATGTGCTCTACTATCAAGCCTTTCAAGATGAACATCTGTTGACAGAAGCCCATGGAGATAAATGAAGGCTTAAGATCCTACTCACCCCCTTCAGTGAATACAGCTGTTCTTCTACCAACAACTAAGTATTAAGTAATACGGAAGTGATACGAAAACAAGCCTGCTTTCATAGTTAATATTTGCTTACATTAGGTCCAAAGTCTTTGCTTTTTGAGGAGCTGTGTGGAAAAGTGCGCAGTCATCACCAGAGACATCACTAAGGCATCAATTCCCTGTAATACTCATTATTGACAATAATAATAATAATAATAATAATAATAATAATTTATTATTTGTAAGGTCTTTACTCCCCAGAGTCTGAAGAAGTACCCTGCTGGATCAGACCAAAGGCCTATTTAATCCTGCATCGGTTTCTCAGAATGCCAAAAAGATGCCACAATCAAGCCATCAGCCCTCTCCCAGCATGTTGTCTCTGATCCTGGAAGTAGCATATAGCCCCTTATACTCCCTGAAAGGAGCAATTTCAGACTCAAAGGCTGCAAACTGTGCCTTTTCATGGTTACAGAAAAACACCTGGGGCATTGCACAAGTTTAGAAATGCAAGCCAGTGCAGCAATGTTGTTCATTATGTGGAAACTAGTATATACTCATGACAGCATTTGTCTCCCTATTTGCATACAAAGTCTCTGCAGCTTCCAAAGCATGTTTTACCAGACATTTTGCAATCTAGTTAACTCCTTATCCACTGAAGTGTCCACATATGCTTAGGGATAGCCAAAGCCTTACAGATAGTGATTCCTATGTCCTATTTCATGATCTCCAGAAGGGACTACCTAGTTCAACATGCCTGGCTACACCAAACCAGAGCAAGCCCCCTACAGTGCCTAACTTACAAGGGTCTTGCAAAGATTACTGAGATAATATGCAAGAACGGTTTTGCACATTTGAAATAAACTATATAAAACAATTATTATTATTATCAGACTCTCCTATTCATGGAAGCTTTGAAATGCTTAAATGATTGCAGTCTAATTTTTAGATGTGTGTTTTTTTTAAAGCCAACTTTTTCATACAAAGTCTCTGCAGCTTGGTGGCTTTTTGCTACAGTAAACATTTCAGTGTAGAATATTATAGATTTTTTTTAAAATTTGGAGAATGTGGATAGATATATTTCAAAATGATTGAGAACCTGTTATACAAATCAATCAATGCTAGGAGCGGTTTCTTTTTGTTTTCCAATGCATTTCTTATCAATAAAAAGTTCTCCTCTCAGCCTCCGTTTCCCCATCTGCAAAATGGGAACGATCCCAGTTCAACTCCCGGGGCAGCTGCATGGGCAAACACAATAAAACCTGATTGAAAAGCTCTGCCTTTGAAGAAGAAAGAAATAATAAAAAGCAAAGGTATGCACGCCGGCAATAAAATAATAAAAATAAAAAAGAACCATTCCAAGCCTCGTTTCTCCTATCCTGTGCTGCTTCATGTTCTTCGCTCCAAAGCCGTGTTTATTCAAGCTGCCGAGATGAGAGTGAGCACAACGCAACATAAAAACAAAGTCAACATAAAAATAAAAATCTTGCATTTGTAGTTTCTAGGGCGTGTGCTGCTCCCAGATCTGGCAGCGCGAGTGCAGCGCCAGGCTTGCAAAATGCAGCCCTGAAAGGAAGGGGAAGAGATTCGGAAAGAGAAGTTTTAAGCCCGGGGAACAACTACTTGCCTCTGAGCAAAGCCATGGCCGCCGCCTCCTCTTCCGTCTCCTGGGCTGAAGGTCTCCCTTTGCACGCCCTGATGCAATCCCGAGGCCCAGCCTGCAGAGGGGGCGGGCGGAGGGGGCCGGGACCAGACCTTGCGGTGCTTATTTTCTTCCCCTCCTCCTCCTCCTCCTCTTGCCCTTTCCCCTACTTCTTCCCCGTCGCCCAGCCTCCAGGTCTGCACAGTCACATTCTCTGCCCGGGAACAGGTGAGACGCGTGTGCAGGTAACGCGTGTGCATCCTCGAGGGGTGGGATAATTGGGGGGGGGTAGCAACCCCACATTTGGGTTGCTCCTTTGAATCCTGCTCCTTTGAATTGCACCAATTCAATTGCAATAATAGCAATTGAATTGAATTGAATAATACCAATTGCAAATAATAGCGGTTTCCTTTTTAATAATGCTTTTATTTAGTTTTCGGAATGGGGTGGGGGGGGGAGAAGGAACTCGTCTCTGGGGAGGGGCAGGGAACTGGGTGCAGGCTCGGTAACGCCAAGGTGCTCTCTCCGCATGGTCGTAACGATTACTACAAAAACGAGGAACCCTCGTGTGGAATCTGCGCCCGCGGATGTCAAACTAGGCGGGGCAAGGAGAGCAACGGGAGGAGCGGTTTGGGGCGCGGCAGATTCGCGCCGGCCGTTTCCGGGGCAACGCGGCCTGCTTCAAGCCAAAGCGCCTGCCTCGGGAGTGTGGGTGGGCTTGTTATGATTATTTATTAAATTTGTGTGCCGCCCACCATCCATATATTTAAGGGCGGTTCACAGCATAAAAAATACAAGATAATAACACATTGAATGAATTAATTTATTTATTATTTCGGTCACAGACCAGTTCCAGCCCACATACAAAATCATGGAATGCATAAAACACGATTTTGCAATTAGGTATAACAGGGGCAATACAGATATAGCAACAGTTTAAAAATATATAAATTAAAACTTAGTCATTAACATATGACCTAAAATTATCATTTAATACCTTAACCATTATGATAGCGCAGCTTGTTCCCTAAGTTTTATGGCAATTGCACAGAATTTGTACACCCTTAATGTGATCTCAGGATCCTTGTCCTCTACCTGGGATTTTAGGCATTGAAGTTTAGATTCATTTGGAGATTTTTGCATAGATAATAACACAAAATGCATAATTAAAACAAGAAAAGCAAAACAATAACTGCCACCCCCCCCCCGCCAAAGTTGGTGGTGGATTCTGGCTCCTCACAGACCTGTGATTGCTTGCACTTTTTAACAAACCAAAGTTCCCAGGATTCTTTGGGATGCGTGCTTTAGATTTATGGTGTGTAGCCAGCATACGTCTCAAGGATTCCTCCTCCCTGCGTCTCTAACTGCAAGGAGCCCCAAAGGAGTGAGCAAACATGCAAATCCATCAGTTTTGAACCATGTACCTTTTATCATTTTATCTCTCCAAGTCTCCCAAACAACTATGTCATTGGGCAGCCAGGATAAATACTGATAGTAAATAAGCAAATAAGATGTCTGCAAACAACGTGGAGGCTGGCAACATCAACACACCAGGAGACAGGCTGTGCATCCATAGCATTCACCAGTCAAGGAATGGCTGCTCGGAGGAGCGCAGAGAGAAGAAATGGTACATCTGTAACAGCGAAACTGGCCGCCTTCATCTTCCCCAGCTTCATCTTCCCCACAGCAGCGCTTGTAACTTTCCAGCGGTTTGACTTCACTCCCAAAGGCGCACTTCCTCCATTATCTCAAAAGGCAGACGGATGCCAGCAACAACAAAGCACAAAACTCAAAAGCTTTGTCATCTTTGTGATCGTTTGTAGGTCCTAATAATGTTATTACCTTACTAGGTAATAACCCCCTTGTAATATACCAGCACATCATCCTGCGGTTTTTGCTTGAATATTCTCCTTTAGCTAATTTCTGTTGCTTCTTAAATGTTTATAGACAGTTTTTGGAAAATTCATAGTGAGCCTCCCAAACAGAGTTTGTTCGGGCATGCAAAGCCACTCAGTGGAGAAAAAGCGAGAGGGCTGATACTACACCCCTTGCTTGTAGCCTCCTGGCATATCTGATAGGCCACTGTGGGAAGTGGGATAGATGGATCTTGGATATGATCCATCAGAGATCTCATTGAATCCATTTGGCCTTTCCCGACTGGGTGGCGTTCAGTCACATACCAGCAAATTTGTGTTGTGCAATTATAGTTTATTGGGAGGGTCTTGCTCAACAAGCACTCTTTCCTCAAAAGATAGTAAACTTTTTGCCTTATCTGCAGAAGGTCTCAAGGTCCAATCTCTGGCATATTCAGTTGAAAAGGGTCAGGTAGAAAGAAGGTGATGAGAAAGACCCTTGTGAGGGACTCTGAATCAGAGGAGACAATCCTAGGCTACATACAAACACCTGGTATAAGACATATTCCTACATTCCTAGGGATAGATTGCTAAATTAAGTTTTTAAAAATGCAAAGGGGTGAAAAAAAGCCAACAATCGCAGACTGCAATCAATAGAGGCCCAAATGCTGTTTCTAATCTCATGGGTTGAACCTAATTGTGATGTTTTGTAGCACTGGTTTCTTTTAACAGCCTGGGTTAACACCCAGCCTCCTCTTGTGAAGGGGAGGCAGCAGTATGGATGGCTGTTTACAGAATCAAGTGTTTCCAGTGCATTATGAGGCATTTATATTTTGTCAAAATAAATATGCACTGAAACAAGATAATATATATGACAAGCTGAAGCTGGGAGCTTTAGTGGAGGGTGAAAAGGCATACTAGACCATGTTTTTGCTATCATTTATTATGAAATCACTTTGAGATGCTTCATAGGAAGTGATTCACGAATGAAATAGATACAAGGCTGTCAGTTTCATGCCTTTTCTGTCATGAAGAACCTGGAGCATTTCACATTGTTGTTCTTGGGTTACTATGCATATCAGAAATAGATGTATGCAACCTTCCCAAAGCAGTAGCATATTATGTAAAATACTGAAAAAAACATTATCAGCCTCCTGTTGTCATAGTTCTTGGGAATCGTAGATTCAGTGATCCTGTTTGCAAGCCCTCTTCTTTGCCCTGCTGCAATGGGTTTTAAGGCTCTCTTTCCCCCTCTGCTTCTGCAGTCCTTAACTTATGCATCAACAATCCCAGGCTTTTCTCTGTTCACTGTCTTATCATTTTGTTTTAATTTGCTATTGATGTTACTTCTTTTTCTCCTCTCTGTTTCAGTATAGGGAGAAGATGCATACATACATACATACATACATACAATTTTTAAAAAAATATATGATTCTGCACTGGGAGTGGGGGCTCAGGAAGGTGAAAAAAGGGACTAGATCAGGAGTGAGAATAATTTTTCTAATCTAACTTGTACATATGCTCAAGTTTGAAAAACTCTCACCGTTGCCGTTCCTGGTCTGTGATGAATAGCCCACTGCGCAATCTGAGTTCTGTGGAACTGAATGATGGAATTTGTGCTAACAAAGGCATCTGAGACCAAGAAATAACTGTTATGTCCCTAGTATGCAGTTGGATGCTGATGTACAAAAAGAAACTTAAGGAACAACAAAAGGTGTTCCTTAAGTGTTGCTAAGTAGATTTAAACACAGCCTCTCTATATTATGGATATGTCGTAGTTAAGAGTGTTGAACCTGGGGAGATCTGAGTTCAGCTCTTTACCCAGCCATGAAACCTCCTGGCTGACTTTGAACCAGTCGTGCGCTCTCAGCCTAAACTACCTACCTGAGTAAGAGTTGCTTCTGAATGCCAGGAAACCGCAGGAGGGGAGAGGGTTATTGTGCTCTGTCTGTGGGTTTCCCCATGGCATCTGTTTGGCCACTCTTGAGAGCAGGGTGCTGGACTAGATGGGTCATTGGCCTGCTGCAACAGGCTCTTCTTAGGTCCCTCATAGGACTGTTCGGAGTAGAACCATATACAGTGGTACCTTGGGTTACATACGCTTCAGGTTACAGACTCTGCTAACCCAGAAATAGTGCTTCAGGTTAAGAACTTTGCTTCAGGATGAGAACAGAAATCGTGCTCCGGTGGCATGGAAGCAGCAGGAGGCCCCATTAGCTAAAGTGGTGCTTCAGGTTAAGAACAGTTTCAGGTTAAGAACGGACCTCCGGAACAAATTAAGTACTTAACCTGAGGTACCACTGTACCTGACTCATTGCAGGAGTGGCTAGATTTATCACATTTATATCTCAGTCAGTAGAGCATAAGACTCAATCTCAGAGTCATGGGTTGGAGCCCCACTTTGGGCAAAAATTCCTGTATTTCAGGGGGTTGGACTAGATGACTCTCGTGGTCCCTTGCAATGCTAAAATTCTGTGAAACTCACTCTTTCCCCATTCCAAAACTTTAAACCTTTTAAATCCCACTGTGTAAGAATTGGTACCTTCCTGACTTTCAAATGCTAAGATCTTTATTGACATATGTTAATATCCCAAACATTGAACTCTTTTACCTCCACGCCTCATGAATGTATTCAGTGGGGCAGCTAAAATTGTGCCCGTGCCTATTTTGGACTAGGACTAGCATTGTAGCAAGGCACACCCCATTTGCGCTGAACTGTTCCAGAAATTAAGCACACTTACTTATATATCAGTTACCTCTGAATACTTTTCACGGAATACAGGTTTTTCTCCAAAAACAGCAGAAGCTTCTCATCCTCTTAGAATCATAGAATCATAGAGTTGGAATAGACCACAAGGGCCATCGAGTCCAACCCCCTGCCAAGCAGGAAACACCATCAGAGCACTCCTGACATATGGTTGTCAAGCCTCTGCTTAAAGACCTCCAAAGAAGGAGACTCCACCACACTCCTTGGCAGCAAATTCCACTGTCGAACAGCTCTTACTGTCAGGAAGTTCTTCCTAATGTTTAGGTGGAATCTTCTTTCTTGGTGAGAAACATTTAAGTCTTATGTCATCTTGCAAGGAGCTGCCACGTTGTAACTCTACCCTTCTAACTGCTCATAGTAATAGAACTCTTACATCATTTGTGAAAGGCTTTCTCTCTGAGTTTGTGGTCTCCCAAATTCGATAAAGTCCCTGTTTTATTATTTGGCTTTTGTTGCTTGATTTTTTTTAAAAAATATATTTTTTAAAAAACATTAGCTATGCCAATGCAATTACAACAGGGATTAACGGCAAAATACAACAACAACAAGAAAATTACATTGGGAGCAAGGGATCATGGTTACTAACAAATATATTTGTTCTCCATTGCAGATTTCTTCACGTGGCCCTTGGATCCTGCAGCACAAGCTGCCGCGCAGAGAATGAAACAAATGCAAGTAATCCACAGTGTTTAATGGCAGGCTGGTTTTTTAAATAAATGTAATGAAAGGATACCCAATAGTATAGTGTGCTATTGGTTTGGTTTTGCCTTGTCTTGGCCGTAGGTTGTTAGTGAGTTCCTCCCATTTCCTAGGATAGAATTGTTTAAGAAAAACAGTATGCAAATACATTGTGGGCCATCATAGGTTTAACACTGAAATATATTTCCCTATCAGCTTGTACTTAGCTATTCTGCCAAATGAAACCAGGGATGTTGATATGTGTATCTGTGCATGCAAGATGCAAATTTCTTGCATAGAGCAGTGCAGAGATAAGAACCTTTTGTAAAATGCTTTTGGGGAAGAACTGACGTGGATAAAAGGAGGTATTTTTCCCATCCTCTCACTATCCTTCCAAATTGGGGCCATCAGGATCTGGCTGGCTCTGGGCTCAAACTCGCCCTTCAACTGATATATATTTGTTTACACACACACACACTCTCTCTCTCTCTCTATATATATATATCTGATTTTTTTTTAAAAAAAATAATGGTGTACTGATACTTTACCAGACATGCAACCTACTGGCAAAAACACAGGTGGATGTGTTTAGGGTCAGAGAGCTAGCCAGGTACGTTCTGAAAATATGAACTCATCCTCAATTCTGCCCATGAGAAGGATTACGTTTTTGAAACGGGAATTGTCAATCTCATGCAAATACGACGTTTTCAATGCAGTGCACTAGAAAATAAGTCCCAACAGCCTCCCACATATTCCAAAGTATTTATTTCACAATATTTTATGCACAGCTGAAGGACAGTGACTATTTGTTGTTTTCCTACAAACAGAAAGTGTAGTTTACAGATCTGTTCAAAATGGAAAAATATTTCTTTTACCAGCAGTATCATTTCATCTACATTTTTGGGACTTGCCTTCAAAAGTCATTCAAGTACCTTCAGAGCAGCCGGCCTATCAACCTGTGGTGACTAAGATTCTGCATGCACACAGCAAATCCTGGATTGGCTTCTGCTAGGCAAATCCTTATTTCCCTTTTGCACATCCATTTTTACTGTCAGGCCTTTGTGTTCTTTGAACAAGGGGAATGTTATTGGTTGCTTGTATTTAAAATATTCAGCCTTAATTCAGAAAGCAAACTGTTCTGTTACACCTTCAAATACATAAAAATCCAATGGGTTGAGGAGACAGGCGTAAACAGGCTTGTAAAATATATTTTGATTGGCACAGTTATAGGATTATTGTAGCTGGCTATCCATAATCCCAAGTCGTTCTGACCACTAAAATTACAGTCCTATTACAGTTTAGCAGTCTGACAATAAGAAACAAGTCCATGTTGTTGATGTAGTGCTGACGTGAGGAAGAAATATGGCTTCGTGTTAATACAGCTTTACAAACGCTTGCAGCAGCCTGGTAAGCCACTGCAAATTCTTGCATACTTTATTTCTATAACATCTTAAAAGGGACAATAGGAACGTAATGCTTCTGTTCTCTTAATCCTGTTTCAGTAGTTCAGGAGCAGGCTGTGTGAATGTGCTCCTCTCCTCAATGTGAATTTCCACTGGCCTTAACTTTTGTTTCAGTATGACCACTGGTGACAGTCAAGGTTCCTACTTAAGCATTAGCTGCAACTAGCAGTGGTACTGATGTAATAGAAAAATGTGATTAACAGGTGGTGGGAAAGAGGGAACACATGGACCCATGGCCTGCTACCAGTGTCTTAATCCTGGTACACACATAATATTGCAGCATGGTTTTAAATAGGCATGATCGTGTAGTCAAATAGCTGATTTCACTGGCAGTTGTTGATTTTCATAGGGTATGGGTCTGACCAGTCTCCCCTCAATAAATAAAGTTATGGTGTTGGGCCACCCTAATGCCCACTCTGACAATTAGTTTCAAGGGCACAGCCAGCCAATTTGCTTTGGGGGTTTAGATTCAATGCAAACTGTCCATGTTCATTGAACATGTATATGATAAAGTTGTGCAGACACCCTGTTGTGAACCCCTGTTTATTGCATTATAGTACAGTAATTTGAAGCCTTGAGCAGAGGAGGCAAACCTGTAGCTCTCCAGCTATTTTTGGACTACCACTCCTAGCGTCGCTGACCATTTGGCATGCTGGTTGGGGCTGACGGGAATTGGAGTGCCTCAGGTTAGTCACCCTTGTCCTAAAGAAGTGACAAAATAAAGCCAGCACAGATCAAAACCAAGTCCGCACCCACCCAAACAGTGTGGGAATCAGCCCCAAGAAGTTCAGTGACTTTATAGGATTTCTGCCAAGTCTAGGAAATTGAAATGCTTCCTTCTCTCTTTGGAAGTCTGCTGCTGATGGAAGAGGATAGACAAAGAGAGATGTCTACCTTCTAGCTGGTAGTGGCTGCAGATTTCTTCCAGCCTCAGTTGATAAGTTCCTGCTGCTGCATAGAAAATCTTTGTAACACCCCTTTCTCAACCCGCGATCTCATTGCTGGAAGGAAGGGAGTAACAAAAGTGTGTTGGGTTGTTGTTTTTTGCTAGCTATGGCACCATTCATGGAATAGTGATCAATGACTGCTTCTTCAGCACATGATCATCAGCTAATTGCTACAGTAAGAATTTCACACATGAATTCGTCTCTGGGAGCAGTTCCAATAGTTATAAAAAGATCCATGCCCAAATTTAACTGACACATAATTATGAATTAATGACTCAGGGAAAAAATTCCTTAAGTTGCTCACTGGTGACGTGTTCTTCCCATACTAGCTGGACTAAGTATAGAGAAGTTACATGCTGGGCTATTCGTTGCTAGGGGACCTTCAACATTGCTAATTTGATTGCTATCCCCATTCAATTGCCCTTTATTATGAGGAATGTAATATATGCTGCATTCTCTTCCCCCCCTTCTCAATTTATGGGTCTGAATGCATTTTTAAAATTTATTTTGCTGTTAATAAGTGTGCTGATTAATTATGAATGTGTGTTCCTAAAAAGCAGGGTTTTCCATGTTAGCAAAAGGGGGTGCGTGTGAGCAAGCATCAATGTCTGCACATCCACACTTTTGGACACATTTCCCTTTAAAAAGTCATGTATGGGGTGGAGGCTTAGAAAAGTGCTTGGGGAAAGGCCATTAAACCCAGTTTGGATTCTGTGCAATTGCTAGACTGCATCTATTGTTTACAGTGAATACTGAACTTGCTTCATGGACTTTTGAACATGTCTACTTCAAAATTTCCAGTGTCAACTGTCTACTTACAACTCCAAAGGCAATTTTTGGTGACATTTAAAGGTTTCCCCAGAATTATTAACACTCAGTCTTGAAAAAAATAGTGATTGAGAATAATGGTGAAAAGGCACACAGTGGGAAAGTACTATATCAGAAATATTTTAAAATGATGAAATAAATGACACCAACCACCTTTTTGAACTGTGCTAAAGAGTTTTAAATGACACTTAAATGGCTGATGAGGAAGAGAAAGAAGGCATGTTTGTGCAGGGCAATACCAGTGAATTGGCTTTTTAAAAAGTAAGTCCCAAGATATCTTAAAAACAGATAACATAAAAATTACATACATCAAATATATTTAACATGAGATCCTTCTGAAAATCTTTTGCAGTTAAATATTACAGTTATTTACTCAGTTCATATCTCTTTCTATACTAACAGTTAGATTTTTAAAATATACACAGATATAATACATAATATAAATAAATTCTCCTTGCAGTGCTGTAGTGAAATACCATTATCCTCAGGAAGAACATTAGCCACATTTTATAAATACGTTTTCTAGGGTCGCTGTGAAAGTGGGTTCTGCAGCTCCCTTTCAGTTAGCCTACCTGGTTAGAATTATGGTTAGCAATGGATGGTGATTCAGTTGCAGCTGGAACACTTTAAAAAATTGCACAACTGGATACACAGAAACAGGTGCAACTAGAGAAACTGTGTGAACACATACTTTCTGCTTAGTCTAGAGTGCAGGACAAGACTAAATTCTGCATTGCACTGGAGAAATCAGGAGCTGTCACCCAGTTCACCTCCCCCCGACGTTTAAGGGGGCAAATGCTCTCGTTCATCACAACTGGCAGAGTGCCCCAACCTCAGGCTGATTGTATGGGAAATGGAAGATTTGATCCTGGGAAGAGAACATAATGCAGAAAGAAAATTACCTGGCTGCTGCAGTACCGACTGTGGCTTGGATGATGCTATTCTTGCTTTTATGTCATTTAATTGACCATTACTGTGCACTGGCTAAAGAAAAAAAGAAGTGCCTGGAATTTATTATTTTAAAAAGAAACTTCAAAGGAAATCTCTTCAATCATGCTGGAAAGAGACAGTTGTGGTATAAAGAAAGTTGTTTGCCAAGGTCAAGGAGAAGAATGGCTTTGTTCAGTGAAGGCAACATACTTTACTGTGCTTCCTTATTCTATCAAGCTTCAAACCCACAAAGCTGGCATGCCTAAGCCCAAGGGGTCAGTCATGGCAACTGCTGGGGAAAGGCTCTGTCCAACATTGGTTTGCCGCATGCAGGAAGTCGCAAGAGAAAGAGGCAAAGTTTGCCATGAGAACTGGCACTTTCTATGCCCAAGTAGGGTGTGAATGAGGAACAATGCGGGAGGGGGGGTCAGGGGAGGATTCCCTTGACTGGAGCATTATTGGGTAATTTCACCACCATGAGACTGGCTGAAACCTAACTGGGCACCTTTAGCAGGGGCAAAAAAACTACCAAACAGAAGCTCAAGGCACTGTAGAACTGAAGCAAATTCAGCTGAAGGAGTAATGTCTCAAGTGCATGCTGAAGCAATCGTTACTTTGCCATAGTTACTGGTTTATGAATTAGGAATATGAAAAGCTATATTAAACCATGGTCCCCAGAATAGTTCCATTTTGTATTATAACCTCTGTTCAACTGCGATACACTGCAGTGTTGCAGCAGCGGATTTGTAAGTGCACATTAGAAATGTGGAGTGAGCGAGATGATTTTTGTGTATAAGTTGACTGCCGGACTTTACTTGTTCCTCCCTCTCTCTGCATGTTGTTCTTCCAAGGACTCGATACTGCAAGGTGTTGAGCACGTAGCCTGAATCAGCAGTACCTCAATATGCAGACTGCTGAACTTTTTTAAAAAAGGGAGCAGTGACCCTTGAGACTCATCACCTGCTAGAAATGGGCAATTACTCCAGTTCTTTTCTGAATCAGGTCAGAATGCTTAGGACCAGTCCGTTGGTAAAAACTGTATTCTGTTATACGGGAGATACTTCGCAAGCTGAGTATTCAATTTGCAGCAGTTAAAATCTCCCTCTTAGAATTGGCTAGCTGCCTAAGTTCAAGTTGCAGGAAGTTGTTCTGCATTTCTGATGCTATCTGATAGTAGGTTGAGTGTTGCCTTTGCAAAGCTTAATAGTTTTGAAAACAACTGAATAGGTAGGAATTGCAGGTGCACTTTAATGTCAAAACAATAGAGAGTTGAGAAAGCTATTTACTTTAAACCCAAAGATTAAAAACCATATTGGTGAAACAGTTTCTATTTGTTACACTGGTCACGTTCACATCCTGGCTTGGTAAGTGAGGATACGCATGCAGCCACTTCCCTCTTCCCTTTGCACAGGCAGGGAATTACATCAGGAAGCTGCAGTTAACCATGGCTTCCTATAATGTGCAAACCTAGAAAGTATGGTGAATGTCTTTCAAACAAGCCAGGATACCAAGCCATGGTTTAACATTGGCTTCCAGATCCTGGGTTGTTTGGAAACCATTAACCATAGTTTCCTGGTTTGCGTGTAATGGCGAGTCATGGTTACCAGTGCATTGCTTGCTTATTTAAAAGCACTGTGTGTCAGTGCACTGAGCTCGGGCAGATCCAGTTTCTTAAGCCATGTTTCATTATGCAATTGAGTCTCTGATGGGGAAGTGGTGCTGCTAACGCTATTGCATATTAGTGCCATGTTAGGAGGTTAAAATAATTTCCCTAACCATTCTGGTTTCCTTCAAATTGTTGGTAACGATGCAAGCTCATCAGTGCTAATATTTCATTCTATTTCTCCCAAAAGACCTCCTTGCCAACCAGCACTTTGCTACCCAATCACACAACTTTTTCCATGGTATGAAGCAACTGCCCTCCATAACTGACTTGAAACAAGTCACAAAGTTGGTTGAAGGCAAACCTTCCATTCAGGTTGCCCAGCCAGTCCTATGGAAGCTCTGCCAGACTGTATCTTGACTTCACAATGATTCCTAACATGGCCAAGGAATCTGTCCTGCAGATTGGCACTGCCACTACTAACTGTAAGGACTACTCAACTATGATAACAAGGAACTGACCTTTTTGTGAAGTATTTTGGACCTTGTACCCCTATCTATCTTTTCTCACAATCACAGTAAAAGCAATGTGTTCTCATACATATTCACAGGATAAAAGAGGCATAAAGATTATGGATTGGTCCGAGTAACCTGCAGCAGTCTGCAGTGGAGCTGTAATTATAGGGCCGAACTCCTGCAGAGGTTTCTGGGTCCGTGACTTTTCCTCTTTCTCAGTGTGGCACATGGACAAAATATTTATGGCCACTTAATATAATGAAGGCAGGCTGGAACTGCCTCACTGACCGCTTCTAGGTTATGGTCCGTACAAAGTTGCCTTTGATGGAGCTGGGACAACAACTGTAACCATCTTCTTGTGCCCCAGATGCAAGGAAAAAGCATGGTTCCCTCCACCAGTTAAATTTCCTTTTGGACTACTTAATTAATTCTTGGTTTGGCCTCCTGCAACTTTATTTCCCAAAACAATCATTTTAAAAATGAAGGGCAGCAGCAGAAATTGAAGTTCAGTACGTGCAAGCGAGCCCCATAACCATGGACGACGTTACGATGCACGGTCATGAAGGCTTCTTTCTATTATTTCAAGATAGAATTTCTCAAACCACAACCTAAGAAAATGAAAATAGTTTTTCCATTTACCAGTGCTGGTGCCTTAATGGCAGCAGGGAAAGAATATTTTTAGCATGGTATCAAGTGGTACAAACCCCCCACTTGTTTCAAGTATTCTTAGCAGCAAAATCTGCCTCCCCCCCCCCAAAAAAATCCCCTCCATACAAACCAAAAAGCATCCAACCAAAAATACAAGATTAATTTCTTATGCTATACAATTCAGCACTGATTCACTAAAGTGTATTGGTTCATCAACCATCATTTGGTCCACATCTGAAGAGATCCTTAAATTCCACTTTTGCTTTTTTGCTTAGGAAATTTGGCTGGGAGTCAATATAGTATCTTCAAACTCTGTTGAGGAATTCCAGGCCGAGAGAAGCGGGGATGTGGATAGAGTCCATGGTTAGAGAAGATGGGTTGAATGGAAACAGTACAGGGAACATGAACTTGAAGTCTAACAGTAGCTGTGGAGGCTCATTCCGCTCTTGCAAATTAGCCTACAAGAAATTGGGGGCAAGGAGATGGGGAAGAAAACACACACATCAGCAAACAGACAAAATGCAGCAGAGTTCAGGTTGGAACACCTGTGTGGTTGAGACCAGCCTCATCCTCAGTTGGCTTTCTGCAGCTGGAAGAGGGGAATGAGTACTAACACTTATCTGGTTGCCATGGTAGTCAACTGAGCAGTCAAATATTGCAAATGGATTGACTGATTCCAAGATAAAAGCCAAAGAAAAGAACTGTTTGGTGAATTGTTCGTATTTACCAAAAACCTCCTGAGACCAAATCTTTTCATCAAGTGCCTGATTGTAAAACTTTTGGTCTAAATGGCCAACCATATTGGATTTTGATCCATTATTCTATACCAGGACTCTGGGTCATGGGAACCAAACCTTTGTGCCAAGAAAAGCTATTATTCAGCTATTCTTTTCCCTCAAAAGATTAGAATCACAGAAGGGAGGGTATGTGTGGCTGTGGATGCTGAAAAGCTCCAACCCCTCCAGAAAGTCACCATTCCCAAATCTGCAGCCCTCCGTGACTTGAAGGGCATTTTTTTCCAAGGTAGGAAGCCAGGAGGAAATCTGGCAATGTTTCCAATATTGCTTCTACAGGTCAAAGATACATGGCGACCCTCTCACTGTTGGCCTTGTCTGTGATAGAAGCATTTTGCAACAATCAATATATATCTGCAGAACAGGAGCAACAGCACATGGCTTTGCATGCATGGAAGGTACCAGGTTCCTTACTTGTGTCTCCATCTCCCAAGTGTGCAAGGAGTTAAGGCCTGGAAAGATCTTGAGCTAAGACTGTGGAGAGTCATTGCTATTTGAAATAAATAGAACTGGGCTACATCAATTGCCTGACTTGGTGTAAAGGAGCCTTGTGTGCCTCTGCACAGAAAAGGTACTAGAAGGAAGGGGAGGGAAACTGAGCATCTTGGGTTTTTTTTAAAGAAAGGCAATATAAATGCTTTTGTATCCCTGTGATCTGTTCCTGAACCAAGGCTTTAAAAGCTCTGCCATTTAGAAAACGCACTTGGTTGGTTTTTCTGTGAGGCAGAGATAGAACTTCTCAATGCCTGTCTGTTGGAGCACTCACCTGAATGTTTCTTATGAAGGCTACTGTCACACGCTCTTCAAATTCATTCACGGGAGTGTAGAGATTGAGTATTTTTACAATCTGTGGACAGGAAAATAAGACGGGGGCTTAGAGGAGGAGGCATACACAGAGTAGCTGAATTGATGCAGTGCTCCCTGCATTGCCCTTTATTTTAAAAAACATAACCACCTCTCTCAAGGAAAGAGGGAGAAAACTTAGGAACCAAGGGTGTAACTACAAGTTGCAAGGATAACAGGGCACCCAACCTAGGTGGGGAGGGGATGGTTAGATGCTTCCAGGTGGGAGTAGGTGCTTAACATCTGCAACAGCTGCCCAGTGATTCAGGGTCAAATTCTTGCTTGGCCTTCAAGCTCACCAGTAAGGTAAAGGTAAAGGGACCCCTGACCCTTAGGTCCAGTCGTGACTGACTCCGGGGTTGCGGCGCTCATCTCGCTCTATTGGCCGAGGGAGCCGGCGTACAGCTTCCGGGTCATGTGGCCAGCATGACTAAGCCGCTTCTGGTGAACCAGAGCAGTGCACAGAAATGCACAAATAATGTATGAATCTTCAGAAAACAGGGCATCCATGATACGGCATCTCTAACAGCCACCTCAAGGTTGTGGCTTGCATCCATCTGTCTTGAGAGACAATAGAGTGCACCTCTGGGGATGAAGTCAAACCTCCGTGTTAGCAGCACCAAGGTGACCTCCCCGGGACGCAAGCCTGGGCAGTGTGGTTGAAGGTCCTGGGCTGCCCAGACAACAAGACCCACCTCTCAGTCTCACTGATGTGGTCCAAAGGAAAGCCAAGCAAGACATTGGGTACCAGCTTGGATGCAGGAGTTGCCAGAAGGAGGCGTACAAGGCGCCACCCAACCGTCTTAGGGACTCCACTCCAGATTTGTGCTGGGTTTACTCCTTAGCCTTTTCTTCTCCCAAAGACATCCCTCAAGCCAGCAGAGGTTTAGGATCAGAGTTTTCCTTCTTCTAGTGGGCTACCTTCCCAGGTTGATGAGCCCCATCTACCCCCCCCCACTTCCCTGTACAGCACATGCAGAAACCGCCTTCTTGACTGCTGGACCCACTTTGGACTTGTCTACTCAATCCGCTGGAGGCTGTCTTTGCGTGCAGGTAAAAGGTAAAGGGACCCCTGACCATTAGGTCCAGTTGTGGCCGACTCTGGGATTGCGGCGCTCATCTCGCTTTATTGGCCAAGGGAGCCGGTGTACAGCTTCCAGGTCATGTGGCTAGCATGACCCGCTTCTGGCGAACCAGAGCAGCGCACGGAAACGCCGTTTACCTTCCCGCTGGAGTGGTACCTATTTATCTACTTGCACTTTGATGTGCTTTTGAACCACTAGGTTGGCAGGAGCAGGGACCGAACAACGGGAGCTCACCCCGTCGCGGGGATTCGAACCGCTGACCTTCTGATCGGCAAGTCCTAGGCTCTGTGGTTTAACCCACAGTGCCACCCGCGTCCCTAAGCTATTTAACCTCTCTCAGCTTGACCTATCTCACAAGGATGTTGTGAGCTTAAAAGCGGTGTAGGTGGGTTTTTTTGGGACAGCAAAACAATCTTGTGTTTGGCTTTGTCAAGTCTTTTGTTAAGACTTTGACCTCATAAACAAGTAAATCAATGCATCCCTTCACCTCCTTACCTGCTGTGTGGTGAGGGCTGTGCATAAGGAACATATTGCCTCCGCATCTTCTGAGGTCTTCTTCTTCAGCTGCAGGAGCTGTGCTGCCTGGATCAGAGGCTCCATGGTCTTGGCAGCCCCGCTCTGTTGTAGATTCTTTCCTCGCAACCATTCCTCCAGCTGGCTGATGTTAAACCTGGACCGACACAAGAAGGCCATAATTTAAAAAAAAAGGGGGGGGGGAGAGGAAGAGGAAATATTTCAAACATGGCAGGTTGCCTCTGAAAGTGGCTGAGAAGATTTGAGTTTCCCAAGGCAAAAGAGACCCTTGGGTGTGTTCCTCTGTAGAAACTGATTCCCGAAGATGATCTACACAGCATGGGAGATGAGCTAAAGTCGAGGCAACAGGTATGATTGCGCTACTGCACCAGGGAAGAAACACACAATGCTCCCACATTTTCTTGGTGAGGCAGTGCATACTACTGCCCTTCTTCCTCCTGAAAAACTGGGACTGTATCTCCTGGTCTGCCCCGCAGAGGACCTTAAGATCCATGAATAACCATAGTTTAGAGGGCCCTAAGGAAGTCAGACTATCCTCCACCAGGGCCAGGGCCTTTTCAGTGATGGCTCTGACCTGATGGAATGCTCTGTCCCACGAGACTAGGGCCCTTCAGGATTTAACCTCCTTCCGTCGGGCCTGTAAGACCGAGCTATTCCGCCTGGCTTTTAATTTGAATTCAGCTTGATCTTTTATTTCCCTTCCCTCCCCTTCCCTTCCCTTCCCTCCCCCTCCCCTTTTATGAAGATCACCCGCTCTGAGACTCCACAGCTAATTCTCCCTGGCCTCCTCACTGGCCCAAGTAGGACCAATTCAGCCAGCTAGCCCTGGGGATTATCTAATGCTTATTTCCCCTAAACTGATTTTTGAATTTTAGCCTTTGGGATGGGTGGCTAAGCATGACCATGTGCTTTGGCCTGAAGCCCACCTGAGTTGCATGCCTGTGCTCCACGAGCAGACATCCTTCCTCAGTAGCAGATTATTCAGGGCCACCGCATTGATCATGTAGAAGAGCTGCTTCACAGCCTGCTGGATGATCTCGGGGTCGAGGCCCTGGTCGTACATGACGCTGTGGAATGTGTTCAGCTGGCGGATGATGGCCTCCAAGGTGTAGAAGTTGTCACTGTCCCCCATGCTGGAGGTCCGCTTGCGGTAGCCCATTGGCTTCACGCCTGACAGACCCTGGATGCTCTCGTTTTCTAACACCGCCGTCACTGGGAAGGAAAGAAATTACCGTATTTGTCACCCCATAAGACGCACCAGACCATAAGACGCACCTAGTTTTTGGAGGAGGAAAACAAGAAAAAAAGTATTCTGGATCCCAGAAGCCAGAACAGCAAGAGGGATCGCTGCACAGTGAAAGCAGCAATCCCTCTTGCTGTTCTGGCTTCTGGGATAGCTGCGCAGCCTGCATTCACTCCATAAGACGCACACACATTTCCCCATACTTTTTAGGAGGGAAAAAGTGAGTCTTATAGAGCAAAAAATACGGTATTTGCAAAAAGCAAACTAGGTGTCTTGAGAAACCTGAAATGCTTGTGTTTCAGTGCCGAGTTTTCCTAAATACCTCCACCCACCTATCCAGCTGCACAGGTCTGCCTGCCTCTAAATCACCGCAAACCGCATCTTTAAATTGCAGGCAATTTGCATTTCAGTCCCATGAGTGGATAGTAATGGGCTGTGGTAGTTCTAGTGGCAAATGAACACAGCGCTCTGGTAGCCCAGAGGGAGCAATCAGCAGAAGGAACTTTCACCTAGCACCAAGGAAGACTTCCTTTGTCAGATTAATCTTGCTCTTGGCATAGGGATGGATAATTTATGCAGCATTCCTCCTGTGTCGGTGTTGGGGAGGATTAATTACTTAATGGTTATAAAGCACGGGAAAATGGTGTGGGTAACAGGATGGGTTGGAACTCAATTAACATACTGTAAAAATTACGAACACCTCTGCACAGAGGTATCATAAATACACACTGCAGCCCCAGCACGAAGTTGGAGTAACTTCCGTATTTTAAGCCCCTGCGTAACACAGGCGGAAAAGGGAGGCAAGGAAAGGTAAAATTAACATTCCTAGATGAATCTGAAATCATGTGGAACTGAGTACTGAGCAAAGGCCTCAGGACTGTACAAATGTCAACATTTGCTCCCCCCCCCCAACAAGTTTCTAGGCCTCGTGACTATGAAAATGCATAGGCCTGGTGAAATTTCAGGAATCATGGTAGGGATTCCTGTGCAATTAACGTTTAAATTCCTGTGAAGGGATTGTAGTGGGAAAACTCATAGGCACAGATAATCCCCATTGGATGCCTGCCAGGTTCTGGTTTCAGATCAGTGCTTAAAAAACCACAAGGATTTTCAGTTCTCTTGCATACATTCCTCCCTAGCAACAACTCCAAAAATAGTTTCCGTGGATGAAAACATGATGCCCAAACTGGCTGATAATGTGCACAAACCACCAAGAACTTCTTCACTGCCAACCCTACTGAATGAGTAAGATGTGCTGTTTGGGGCGCTGTGCCCACTGGGTAACTTGGTAGATGGTATTGGTCACCCCGAAGATTATGGATATGGGTCTGCTTCTGTTGGATTCCATTACCCAGTTTAATTCAGGGTGCCCTCAAATGCGCCACTGGGCTGAGTTAAATATGAGCACTGGTGTTTCACCTATCATGGGCTGCAAGACGCCTTCTGCAATTTTAATGAGCTGCTGGTAGATCTGAATGGAAAGATCACTCAGGATCTGGCGGTACTCAGTGAGGTCGAAGTTCTTCAGGCAATGTTCATTCTGCTTCACAGTATTCTGGGTCATAAAACCCTAAAAAAAGGGGGAGAGCAACAAAAGGGAGACATTTAGCCACGACTGGTTTGCTGACATGTAAACCAAAGCAGACTCTTCCAAACACGACCCTGAGAAAGGCTTGGGCTTTTTGGCCAGATCTCGGGGTCATTGGTGCCCACTGCCCATTTGCAGGTTTGTGACAGGCAAACCGAGTTCCCGATGACGTCTAAGCAGAAACTGTGTAGATGGGAGTGTTCTGCCTTACTGCTTGATCTATGGAGCCCTTGATCTATGGCAGGAGAGGGTCTCTCTCACTGGAGAAGTTCAAGTGACTACCAGGTCTTGAGCATTTCATTAGCTGCTTGGTGCAGGTATGAATTGGATACCTGCAATGGGCAGCATGTTCTGGGATGAAGGTAAAGGTAAAGGACACCTGGACGGGTAAGTCCAGTTAAAGGCGACTATGGGGTTGTGGCGCTCATCTCGCTTTCAGGCTGAAGGAGCCGGCATTTGTCCATGGAACAGCTTTCCGGGTCATGCGGCCAGCATGACTAAACCACTTCTGGCACAATGGAACACCGTGATGGAAGCCAGAGCACATGGAAACACCATTTACCTTCAAAGTGCAGAGGTACCTATTTATCTACTTGCACTGGTGTGCTTTCAAACTGCTAGGTTGGCAGCAACTGGGACAGAGCAACGGGAGCTCACCCCGTCACACAGATTCGAACCACTGACTTTCCGATCGGCAAGCCCAGGAGGCTTGGTGGTTTAGACCACAGCGCCACCCGCTCCTGTACATTGTGTTCTGGAATGAGGAGAGATACCAGGATCCTCCTGCTGGGCAGGATGCATGATGCACAGCACACACACTGGCATATTTTCATGTTGATATACTTAAATAAAAATAGGCAAATAGGGTAAAGGCATTTTGGCTAAGTCCACCCACCCATCCTGCTTTTGGAAACGATCTAAGGGCATTTTTGTTGTTGTTATTCTAGATCTACTGAAGTCAAACTCAAGGGAATAAGCAGCTGTAGCTTCCAGGGCTGATCCATAGGAGGGTGAAAAACCTTATGCTAATAGGGGACAGATTCTACGAGTGTGGAGCCTTGTGTAGCAAAATGGCACTGTCCCTAAATAGAGGTATCAACAGACTTGGAGGAAATCCAAATTTGCACAATCTTTAGATAAACCCCTAAAGGAGAGGAAACCCCAAAAACAAAACAAAACCACACATAGTCAACAAAGACTGAGCATGCTCAGTGAGAACAGAATACGTCCACAGGTGGAGCAAGAGAACAGAAAATCAGGGTGGTGGGTGAGAAAAGATGTAATATGCTGTACTCGAACACTGCACATTTTTCTTGCAAATCCCATTTGTTCTGATAGAAGATACTGCAAAGATACTGAAAACAATTCAGCATTAGCCTTCAACGGCAAGTTCCCATTGAAGTGAATGGGAGCAGCAGTGCTTATTTCAGTAGAGAAGTTACAGATGACAGACTGTGTGCACATCCATCTTGGCGACATTTCCCACAACCACTTATCTCACCGTATCCCCACTGTATTGCTTCAGGCAATGTAGAAGGCGGCAGGTGTTAGCCAGCCAAAACGACGTCATCTCAAAGTCGTCGTGATGTTTCTGCGAAGAACCAAAAACAAATATGATGAAAACCCTATTTGAAACCTCTGCTTTTATGGGTTAGTTTTGCTTAAACCCCCCTGATTAATTCCTGGAGTCACAATATCCTTCTAGTCACTATTTCCAAACATGCTTGCATCGAACCCTTAGGGAGGTAGTGTTGCTGTAGCAGGAGAAGCAGTAAGAATGGGGCAGACAAATAGCCATTCCTTGAGCCCATGAGACTTCTTCATTACCTCCTTGAAAGAAATCTGGTTCGATCAGTTACATCTTGCTTGCAACAAAGCCTGGCACTTTCCCTTCATGGCTATCTCTCATGCAGACTTTGGGTTGCTCAGTCTGCAGCATAAATTCTCTGGTACCAGGACTGGCTCCAAGCTTAAGGTGGGTGCTGGGGAAAGTGCCCTTTGGCGGACGCTCTCCGACTTATCTGGCAGTGGTTCCTAGCTATGAGCCACCTAGCTGTACTTTCCCCAGGGAGACTGATGATAGCATCACAGCAGAGCAGGAAATTAACATGGCTGCTCACAGACTCAGCTGCCTGGCATGGGTGGGACAAGGCAGACTTCAATGCTGGTATGTCCTGCTAGGATGCTGGGGCCGTGGCAGATCATAGATGCTGATACCAGGCCTGGTGGGAAGAGTAAGGTCTAGAAATTGTGAGCTCTGAAGCAAAGGCCATGAGAAAGAGAACGAATGTGAAGTTCTTGACTGATGCTCTTGCAAATGCCTAAGAGCAGGCTTCCTCAACTTTGCCCCTCCAGATGTTTTTGGCCTACAACTCCCATGATCCCTAGCTGGCAGGACCAGTGGTCAGGGATGATGGGAATTGTAGTCTCAAAACATCTGGAGGGCCAGGTTGAGGAAGCTTGCCTAAGAGGCTCTCTGGGTGCACCTTATGGCTTTAAAGGCTCCAGTGTTTATGGAGAAAGTTTCTTGAGTTCTGGATGGAGGGGCAGGCATATTCTTTCCCTAGAAACCTCTACTGCCAACCACCCAGTTGTATGTTTAACCTTGTCACACTTCTTGCTAATAATATCAGAACAAAGCCAAACAAACAATAAAACCCCAGGCAATTTGTTCCCATTAGAAAAACCCTGAAGTTAGGTGTTAGGGTTTTGCTTTGTTTTTACCTTTAATACTTTTTTAATGCCATTGATGGTAGAGGTAAGCAAGGAGTGCACTTTATGGTCATCGTTACTATAATCTGCATGCCTGATACACATGTAAAGGATGTAGGCAGGAAGACAGGGCACCGTGGCAGAGACCATCTGGGGCTTCAGATCTGTGAGCAGGAGAGAAAACCTTTCAGACAACCTGACTTCTTAACAGCGTAGCTATATATTATGCACACCATCTGAATGATGACCAAATCACAGAATTACTTAATTATCAGATTCCTGCCCTATAATATAAAATTTATACAGAAAAACACTCCCTCCCTCTCTCTTTTTAAAAAAACCCAGTTATGCATGCATTAGCTAAATGAAGTATATCACATCGTGAAAAAATGGGCCCACATTAATACAGTTAAGTGGGCATTGCAGTAAAAAAACCTCAGTGTGTAAGAGGGATTTATATCTGACAATTTAAATACTTTACATCTGACGATTTAAATACTTTACAAGCTATTTTAAATCCTTTTAAAAACCAGAATGATATCTGATTTCTACATGGGGTTTCCAGTAGATCCCGATCATTTTTGCACCTGCTTAGGTTTGGCAATTCTGCAGCATCAGACACTCAGTCCGGCTTCCCAGGGAACGCCGTATAATTTTCTTGCTGTCAAATTTTTGTGCTTCTGCTGTGAAACCCTTGCATGTTGCAGAGTATTCTGGGAAGTGTTAAGTGTTCTCAGGTGCACACTATAGAATAGCCAAGTCTTCTGGATCAGGTTAAAGATTTATCCAGTCCATCATCCTTGCCAACAAGACGCTTCCAGGAAGCTCGGAAGGCAGTCCTCCTTTCCTGCAATGCTGAGATATTCCACCCAGGCTCTACAGCTAACAGCCATGGACAGACCTATCTGTGGTGGATTGATCACACCCTTTTTGATGGCCCTTGGATAGTGAACTCCACAAATTAATTGTGCGCTGTGTGAAGAAGTACTTTACATGGTCGGACTTCCTGGGACCACCACACAAAACAGAAAGTGCACCTTAGTGCTTGAATTACCGGGTGGAAAAGAGTCTCCCCCCCCCCTTTTTCCTTCAGCAACAGCCTACTTCAATAAACTTGGTCCCATGGCTTGGCTGGAAATGGGGTTCACCCCTACCCCATTTCTATTGTTTCAGAGCAAATATCCTTTCCCTGCAGCTGCCCATTACAGGGCAACTTCAGTAGATGTTGACAGCCATCTTTCAGGGAAGTGTGCTTGCTGTTACTCGCCTTCCTACCGGGGAATCTCTGAGGTTTAATAACAAGCAAAGCCAAGAGCATTACCTGTAATGAGATTTTTCACAAGTAGCGGCTCATCTTCTTTGCAATACTCCAGCATTCCCTGGAAATCTTTCTCCTTCCTTTGGACAGTGACCTGTCTGTTGAGTTCATGCCGCCGCTTTTCAGTCTGTTCGACAACTTGATCGGCTGCAAAGAGTAAACAGATGAGCTGACGCTGAATCAAAGTAAATTGCTAAATGATCAATGCTGCGCAGATACCTTACAGGCAGGCTTAAAGCAGCAGCCTTGAAAAGCAGCTAGCGTCGTTTGGTTTGGTTTGGTCCATTTCAAGCCAGCGGTCTCTGAGAGAGGACTGCTGCAGGGAGATTTCTTACCTGTGATTAGAAGATCAGGAGTGGGCCACAGAATTGCACACTTCCTTCTCACCTCCCTTGGCATGAATTCCACTGCCCACTTTAACTGGGGCTCAGTGTTGGAAAGGCACCAAAGCTAACTGAACTTGGACTGATGTCTGTGCTTAAAGGTAAAGGGACCCCTGACCATTAGGTCCAGTCGTGACCAACTCTGGGGTTGCGGCGCTCATCTCGCTTTATTGGCCAAGGGAGCGGGCGTTTGTCCGCAGACAGCTTCCGGGTCATGTGGCCAGCATGACTAAGCCACTTCTGGTGAACCAGATCAGTGCATGGAAACGCTGTTTACCTTCCTGCCGGAGTGGTACCTATTTATCTACTTGCACTTTGACGTGCTTTCGAACTGCTAGGTTGGCAGGAGCAGGGACCGAGCAACGGGAGCTCACCCATCGTGGGGATTCGAACAGCCGACCTTCTGATCGGCAAGTCCTAGGCTCTGTGGTTTAACCCACAGCGCTACCCGCGTCCCATGTCTGTGCTTAATTTCTCACAAAAAGCCGATAAAGTGAGGCTGTGTCTGTGTCATCTCTCATCAGACTATGGGTGGGGCGCATGGCGCCAATGAATCATAGAATCATAGAATCATAGAGTTGGAAGAGACCACAAGGGCCATCGAGTCCAACCCCCTGCCAAGCAGGAAACACCATCAGAGCACTCCTGACATATGGTTGTCAAGCCTCTGCTTAAAGACCTCCAAAGAAGGAGACTCCACCACACTCCTTGGCAGCAAATTCCACTGTCGAACAGCTCTTACTGTCAGGAAGTTCTTCCTAATGTTTAGGTGGAATCTTCTTTCTTGTAGTTTGGAGCCATTGCTCCGTGTCCGCTTCTCTGGAGCAGCAGAAAACAACCTTTCTCCCTCCTCTATGTGACATCCTTTTATATATTTGAACATGGCTATCATATCACCCCTTAACCTCCTCTTCTCCAGGCTAAACATGCCCAGCTCCCTTAGCCGTTCCTCATAAGGCATCGTTTCCAGGCCTTTGACCATTTTGGTTGCCCTCCTCTGGACACCTTCCAATGATTTAATGCTCCTCCATATGGAAGCCTTACTTGCACACAGAAGGCTAGCGCATGCCTCATCTCCCTTGTTTTCTATGCCCAGGTAAGTATTTTAATACACAGAAGCATTCAATGAGATGAGCCTTCTTCTAAGGTCTGGTATAGCTTCAGCCCAGGCTTACTTCCCCCAATCTACTGTGTGTGAGAAAGAATCACAAGCTTTACAGGTGCCAAGAGTTGCATGCCCTGTTGTTGTTATATCCTCCCCTTTCTTGTCCATTCCTTCCCTACATGAACAAAAGAAACCTCTCCAGGGACTTTCGTAATCACACTTATGCAGGAGCAAGCAGCTCTGAACCAAGTGGGAATTACTTCTAAGTATACGCACCTGCTGATAAAAATGGATCTTGTGATCACTCATAATCACAAAAAGTTGCATCACCATCAAGTCCATCAATGGACCGAGAAGCTCACTGCTAATTTGCAGGTAACTGCCAATGGCTACAGATCCCAGACACTTATTTATTTGGATGCTATCATGTATTTATTTTTTAAAATTTGATTTACTGTTACAAATATATCCCATTTTTTCTCCAAGGAGCTCAAGGCAGTATGCATGGTTCCCCACCCCCCTCGCCATTTTATCCTCACAGCAACCCTGTGAGGTGGGTTAGGCTGAGAGACTATGACTTGCCCAAGGTCACCTAGCGAGTTTCACGTCTGAGCAGGGATTTGAGGCCTGGTGTCCCACGTTCCATCCCAACACTCTTTTATCACAGCGCCACACTGGTTCTCAGTGTAGTAAGATATGGCAAGCTGCCCTCTTTATTGCTTTGTTGTTGTTTTGTTCCTGTTTTTTATCATGTGCATTGTGTTGCTGTACTGTGTTTTGATGTTGTGAACCATGCCAAGATCTATGGATGAAGGGCTGCTTACAAATTTAATAAATAAATAACCGTCCTGTGAAATGTGAGAGAGACGATCTGGCCACAACAACTGAATCGTATGTGCAGCCCACCTTCCACTCTCAAACCTGGTCCAAAGTGCTCATCATTAAGTCCTGACTTCCTGGATTGGTCCCTAGTGGACAACTCGGCTGCAGCCATTAGACAAAACTGCTGTGTTCACAGGAAAAAGAGTAGTTCTGTTCTTTAACCGTACAGGGAGATGGTGACCGTACTGATGCTTTTTGCATGTTATTACTGTTTAAAGTGGCTTACCATAGAGGATAACCACTGTGGCACCCTGGTGAGGGGCGCAGCCGTGGTATTTATTAGGAAAATGGATATTAAGGCACAATTCAAATAATGTGGCAAGTGCCACTTTGATGCATGTAAATTACAGTGACAAGAACCATCTGCTCCAGCTGCCACGATACAGAATCCCCTATTCATTAGCCTTAATTTTATTTAATGACCAGCTTTCCAAAACCAGTCCTTCGGATCAAAGCCTGGCGTAGCTAATCGATCTGTCAAGCCACCAAGATAAAAAGAATTACAGGGCTGCACAGATGTCTTCTTTCCATGATCCTTTCTTGCTGAGGCATTTCAACTGCTGCTGTAAATATACAGGGTTCCCTTAATAGGTGCAATTTATCCAGGAGGCACCAGGAGGTGGAGTGCTTCCTCGGTACTAAAAATACCAAAAGCCAAAGGAAGGCAGGACCGAAAAGGGCCACAGGGAGGCACCATGAGAACTGTTTTTTTAAAGCAGTCCAGCTCCTGTCCCTTTTTATAGGCAAGAATTGAGCACCCCAGTCTATGAAGACTGCAGGATGCTATAATGGGGATGAGATTACTTATGGCACCTATATACCCTTGTATCCTGACAACATCTACCCTGAACTACCTACCAAATGAATAGCAACAACTTTGGCTCTTAAGGTCCCTGACCGTTCCTTCCCCCTATGCATAACTCTCCTTGGTCTTCCAATCAATATCCTGATTTACACCTTAAAATCATATCAGCTGCTGCAGCCTCATAGTTTCTGGCTTTCTGTTGGTTTAAAGATGCACAAGCCGCTCAGTTGCACCAAACTCTCTGTTATGGGGAACGAAACACAACGGAGTTCTGTTGACTTCTCATCTACAGCAGGAACATCTCAAACCAGACCTACCTTCATAATCTTGGACTTTCTTCATGTAAATCTTGAGCTGCTTTTTCAGCTTGCTTTCATTCTTCTTTAGTTTTTCCAGCAGCTCTTTGAGATCCTGAAAGACAGGAATGACAGATGTAATCAAGTTAAACTGCTTCACTTGGCTAACAGAGCACAAGTCTGTGTGCGCTGCTGCCAAACGCTCTGCTTCAGCCGTGCAAACACAAAACCAGCAAATGGTTTGTGGCACTCCCTTTACTGATTTGCATTAAAACAGTCCCCAGCAAGGGCGTTCCCACTTTGAACAGGTAATCAGAAAACATGCTAAAATGTGATAAAAGGGCCTGTCATAGCTAGAACCCCCCCCAGTGTTGCATTTACCTCCAAGGGTTTGGCGTTTCTCTCTAGCTACAGGGCGTTCCAGTTGTATGCCCTTTCCCAGGGCTTTCCAGTTGTATGCCCTTTCCCAGGGCTTACAGCTTAAATTTATGGGAGGCATGAAAATGACTGGAAATTAGAAGCACTAACAATTCCACTAATGAGTATGCAAGGAATCCTGGTTTGGCACACCCAGTCCATAATGCTGTTCTGTGTCCTTTCCACATTCATTCACAGGGGTGGGGAACCTTTGACCAAATTTGTGGGCCTAATTTGGCCTGATGCAGGTCCACACATCAGGTGCGGAGCAAATAGAGACGTACAGCAGATAGGAACCTTGCAGAAAGCAGCATTGAAGGCTTGGTGACCAATCAGGAGATGGTTCCCATTGTGCTTTTTGAGGTTTTCCTATGGGTAATTCATGGTTGTGGTTTCCTGCTTGTCAGTTTCCCTGTTCACATGGCAGGAAATTATGTGATAGGAAGGGGTGGAGCTAAAAAGCTCACTGGTTCAAGGATTTCCATATGGGGCGCTCCCTCAGTTAAAGTTTATACCACAGTCAAACTGAGCTGTGGTTTAACTGAACATGCAGCCTGCTGTAAAAAATGAGGTATATTGTTAAATTAAAATGAATGATTGGAGGGGGGACTTATGGCAATAGAGAACAGAAGAAATGCGTAAGCAAGAGTTAAATATGGATGATTGTCAGAGAAGTTGAAGGAAGTCCAAAAGTATGGAATTTGTGAAAATTTGGATCAAAATTGTATATTTATGTTAAAAATTAATTAAAAGTATTTTTTTTTTAAAAAAAAGCCACTTCTGGCAAACCACAGCAGTGCATGGAAACGCCGTTTACCTCCCCGCCGAAGCGGTACCTATTTATCTACTTGCACTTTTGACGTGCTTTTGAACTGCTAGGTTGGCAGGAGCAGGGACCGAGCAACGGGAGCTCACCCTGTTGCAGGGATTCGAACCGTCGACCCTCTGATGGGATGCAGGTGGTGCTGTGGTCTAACCCACAGAGCCTAGAACTTGCAGCCTGCTGGTGCATGCTGCTAAAAAACCACTGGTGGTTTGCTCTTCCCCGCTGCTTCTAGGAAACAAGCCATGAGCTGTGGCATGAGTGTCACACCTGAACCTGGGTTTGTTTTGTCCAGAGAAAGCATGAGCAGTAAGCCCAAAACAAACCTTCCTGACCACTCACAGTTTGGTTTGGAAATAATGAGCCTGGGATTGGATATAACGCCAAGCCCTACGATGGTTTAGCTCCCAGAAATAGGACCAGGGGAAAAGCAAAACACCTCCAGTTTCAGCAATGTGCATCAGTGCACACTGCACATTCACCTTGAAGCCACAGCTCAACTATGGTCTAAAAGCAGTGTGTGAACAAGGTCACAGTCTTCATGGGGTAAATTGCTGATGCATGCCCATGAATAAAAACTGCTAGAGTGTGGTATTTTGGGCAACTGGACCAGAGGGAACAGGCTTCAAATCCCTGCTCAGACACCAAGTTCACTGGATGGTCTTAGACCATGGGTAGGCAAACTAAGGCCCAGGGGCCGGATCCGGCCCAATCGCCTTCTAAATCCGGCTTGCGGACGGTCCGGGGATCAGCGTGTTTTTACATGAGTAGAATGTGTCCTTTTATTTAAAATGCATCTCTGGGTTATTTGTGGGGCATAGGAATTCGTTCATTTTTTTTCTTTCAAAATATAGTCTGCCTCCCCATAAGGTCTGAGGGACAGTAGACCAGCCCCCTGCTGAGAAAGTTTGCTGACCCCTGTCTTAGACGAATCACAGGCTCTCAGCCCAAACTACCTCACGAGGCTTATAGTGAGGATTAAATGGAAGAAGCCCAATTTCTAAGCTGAACTGAGTATCTAGAATGAAGGACGAGGCACACAGATACAACAAATAAAATCAGCAGAAAGGTCTAAGGAATTTGTTGCCTCCTTCAGCCAGAAAGAGGTTGTCTGACTTTTTTTTTTAAAAGAGACCCTAAACACACCAGCAGCTTTTTAAAGCTGTACATTGATTTCACTTTCAGGGTCCATTTCAGTCTGCACCAGAGCAATCAATCATGCGATGTGAGCTTTTCATATAATAGTAAAGTGAGTAATTTGTCAAGTTGTTCAGGGTGAGGCTGAATTATTTTAAGGAGCCAGTTATCGTGTTCTCTCTTTCCTTGCTGCTCGACTGCCTGCCTGATCTCACTGTAATGTTATCAAAAGCTTGATTCCGTGTAGAAGATTGAGACAGTGTGGTTCAGCAGTAAAACACACACACACAACCCCCCCCCCCAGATTATACCATCAGCAGTCTGAAGCAGTAAAGCCTTCCTTGCATGTTTGGGTTGCAAGTACAGTGGTGCCTCGCAAGACGAAATTAATCCGTTCCGTGAGGCTCTTCGTATAGCAGTCTTTTCGTCTTGCGAAGCAAGCCCATTGACAGCTTAGCGGATTAGCGCTATTAGCGGTTTAGTGGCTTTTAGCGGATCAGCTGATAAGTGGCTTAGCGGCTTAGGAAAAGGGGGGAAAAGGGGGAAAACCCCCGCAGGAACTCGCAAGACATTTCGTCTTGCGAAGCAAGCCCATAGGGAAATTCGTTTTGTGAAGCACCTCCAAAACGGAAAACCCTTTCGTCTAGCGGGTTTTCCGTCTTGCGAGGCGTTCGTCTTGCGGGGCACCACTGTAGAGGGAAGGGGAAAAGAAGGCTGCATTGTCTTCTCATTACATTAGATACATAGTGGTTTCTTCAAGTGCAGGGTTTAGGATTTTTAAACACACATACGCACACACAAATTGTCCACGTGATTCTCAAATCTGGAACAGGACCCTAGTGTCAGCGTTAGGAGTGCTTTAACCGTTTGTCCCCTGCTGTATTCCCAATCCAGATAAGGCCTTCTATACCGGCAGTGGGGAGGGGTGTGTGTGTCTCCCATTCACTTCAATGGATAATTTTTTATCCTAATACCAATTTAAGGCATGTTCCCACCAATACTGACTCAGACTGTGGTGGCAAAGCCCCTCCACCCCCATGCTAGATTCGTGATCTAGATCAGTTCCCTGCTCACAGACTGTCAATTTGTATGAAACATTTCCATGCCCCTGCTTCTGCCAACCTAGCAGTTCGAAAGTAGATAAATAGGTACCGCTCCGGCGGGAAGGTAAACAGCGTTTCCGTGCGCTGCTCTGGTTCGCCGGAAGCGGCTTAGTTATGCTGGCCACATGATCCGGAAGCTGTACGCCGGCTCCCTCAGCCAATAAAGCGAGATGAGCGCAGCAACCCCAGAGTTGGTAACAACTGGACCTAATGGTCAGGGGTCCCTTTACTTTAATGTGACATATAGTTTGATCCTCAGCTGTGTAGGAAATCTATGCAAGGCTAGCCGCCTGTTTGTAGTTTTCGCACAGTGCCTGGAGTTTAGAGACGCTTTATAAGTACTAATTAAAGCTGTGTGTGCAAAGAACAACAATCCCGGCAAGAAAATGGCAAGTGTTTGTTTGACAGCCCTCGATTGCTGGAGCTTCTGCCAACGGGTTAAGCAATAAGCAGGTCTCTCCATGGCATGCCACAAAACCTTGCTCCCAACATAAATAATTACATTAAGAACAATCAGGGAATTAGTGGTTTATCTGACAAGGCTTCCTCCTACCAATTATTGCTTGTCAATCAGTCAGTCTTTGTTGCCCTCTGCTAGCCAAAGAAACAAGCTAAGGTCACTGATTCCCGACTTCCAGTGGAAGCAAAACACCGTACCTAATAATTTACAATTTGCCACCTCAGTGCTTTTTGCCACAGTTCTTGATGTTCATATTTAAATGATTCTGACACATCTGCTTGGAAGTGATAAAAGTTTTCCTAATAAGATGCCACTGCGGAGCACAAGCAGAAGGCAAACTGATCCCCATAAGCTCTCTACATTCTTTCGCACTAGAGGGCCCCCTACTCTACAGACCGCAATATCTCCAGGTATAAAGCCATAGCTCAGTGATATGCTCTGCATTCAGAAGTCCCAGGCCCAATCTATGGCGTCTCCGGTTAAAAGGATCAGGTGATGGGAAACACATTATGCCTGAAGTTCTGGAAAGCTGCTGCCAGTAAGGAGCAGGTAATGCTAGGCCAGGAGTAGCCAATGTGATGCTCTCCAAATGTTCATAGAATCATAGAGTTGGAAGGGACCCTGAGTCCAACCCCCTGCAATGCAGGAATCTCGAGTAAAGCATCCATGACAGATGGCCATCCAACCTCTGCCTAGAAATCTCCGAGGAAGGAGAGTGCACAGCCTCCCTAGGGTTCCATTGTCAGACAACTTTTACTGTTGTCGAACCACAACTTCCATCCTTCCTGACCACTGGCTATGCTGGCAGGGGCTGATGGGAGTCTCACAATATCAAGGGGGCACCACATTGCCTATCTATGTCAGTGTTTCCCAACCTTGTGCCTCCAGCTGTTTTTGGACTACAGTTCCCATCATCCCTTGCCACTGGTCTTGCTAGTCAGGGATGATGGGAGTTGTAGTTCAAAAACAGCTGGAGGCACAAGGTTGGGAAACACTGATCTATGTGATAGGCTGCATGGACCAGTGCTTTAACGCAGCACCTATGTTTCTCTCTCCTGCTATGGAAATCTCCCCCTCTCAGGACGCCACATCAGGGACATACAGTGGTACCTCAGGTTACATACGCTTCAGGTTACATACGCTTCAGGTTACAGACTCCGCTAACCCAGAAATATTACCTTGGCTTAAGAACTTTGCTTCAGGATAAGAACAGAAATCATGCAGCGGTGGCGCAGTGGCAGCAGGAGGCCCCATTAGCTAAAGTGGTCTTCAGGTTAAGAACAGTTTCAGGTTAAGTACAGACCTCCGGAATGAATTAAGTACTTAACCCAAGGTACCACTGTACTCTACACCCAATATTGACCATGGTGCCGCACAACTTAGTTATCCCCAACATCTTCCTGAAACATCTGCAATGTATCTATAAATTATAAGGAGCTGCCTTAGGGTTGATGGTCCGTATTGCCCAACGCTGGGTAGAATATCAATCCTTTGCAGCCCTGCTACGGATTCAGACATTTGGCAGTTGCTTAGTTACTGTTTTGAATACAACATGATTTGTAAGCTGCCCTATGTGGGAAGTCGTCTCCTCTGCACACAAAATGGTTTGCATCTGTATAGTGGAAATGAAAGGTCTCACCTACTGGGCTACTACACACAACCATCTCCCCAGACAGTACGAGACGGAGGGCGGGCTGTTGCACCCATGCATTTCCGGCAGGTTTCCCACTGACATCAGACTGGCCACTGTGAGAACAGGATACCAGATTCAATGGGCCTGTGGTCTGATCCAGCATGGCTCATCTTATTGAGCCCTGCCCTGGAACGTAACTGAAAGGAGACTCAGACATTACAAGAGAGGGCAGTTCCAAAGGCAGAGGTGTACAAGCAGCTCTTTCCTCTCCCATCTCTGAGACAGGGTCTTTTCTCCCATAGCACGATTGCAGCAATCCACAGCAAGAAGAGCCAGGGATTCTGCCAGCCCAAACATACCAGGTTTTCGCTGGTCAGCCGCATGATTTCTTGCTGGATTCCGAACTCCACTTGGGCTTCTGGCGACAGCTGCAGCGTCTGGAAGAAGACCTCCTGCTGTTTCTCCATCTCTTCCCTCAAGGTGCCCATTTGCTCCTTCAGAGTTTCTACTTCCTCTTCATGCTCTCTCCTCTGATCCTGGAGCTGGGCCTCAAGGAGCCTGAGGGTGGGGGGCGGGGAGGCGAAGTGGGGGAAGACAGAGAAATCACAAAATCACTTGACCTCTCAAAGCCAAGGTCCGGAAGAAACAAAGAAACCGCACAACAACTGGACACGAGGGATACGATTAGGATAGCCCAGCCAGCAGAGCATGAGACGCTTAATCTTGTGAGTGTGAGCTCCACGTTGGGCAAAAGATTCCTGCTTGCAGGGGGTTGGACTAGATGGCCCTTGGGGTCCCTCCCAACTCTACAATTCTTGGACTCTATGAACTACTATGGGTGGGGCATGGATTCTCAGAGAGGGAAATGGGCCCCCTTTAAGAGTTGAGGGCAGCTGCTAGGTGACAACACTGCATCAGCTCTGAAGCCACTCTCCTGTAAAATATTTCTGTAAAGCCAGCTGTGGTGAAGAACTACACACTAAGGAGTTTATATTGGGCATAGGTTACGAGCTGCAAGGATTGTCATCGTTAGGTATTGAAAGTTCTTTCCAGTGCTACGCTGTCAAATTGGCCTCAAGTGCTGGTACAGCTGAGGATTGTATGAGGTCAAACTAAGAAAGATAACTTTACTGTGGTGTGGTCTGATTTTATAATATTTACTAATATTGAAGAGCATGGACAATCCCCATTACAGGCATACAGTAAAGTTTGGTTGACATAGATTATCCTTTCCTTTTCACACAATGTATCTAAAATAGCAAAAAAAAAAAAAAAAAAAAAAGAATTTTCATGTAGAAACTTTGTATTTTATTTTCAAATCATCCATTCTGAGACAAATGAATAGCAAACTAACCTTTCCGATGGGTATGTTTTGGATATGGTATACACTGAAGAGTTTTTGATTTATTCTTGATTTTTTTTATTTATTTATTCACTGAAGAGTTTTTGATTTATTCTTTAAAATAATTACCCAATTTTGTTTTATTTATCGTTTTTTTCGCCTCTCTTTCTTTCAGTTACTTTATCCTGTGTCAGTTTGTTTCATTGAAGTGTATAATGTTTTGACAGCGGCAATATTTTTTCACTTTTCTTTTTATGCGTTTTAAAGTATACTAAAGATGAATTAAAACAAATGCAAAAACTCTGAAGTCACTCCAGCAAGAAGGAAGCAGCCAGCCACACTTCCGGGGGGGGGGGGGGCGCTTCTGAGGGATTCATGCAACTGTTAATGGTGGAAGCCTTTTAAAAGTTATTATCATTACATTACATTATATATTTATTTATACCCTGCCTTTTTCCCTGACAGGACTCGAGGCAGCTCAAAATTAAGAACTGCTAAAAACATAGAAAAACCAATAATTAAAAAACAATTAAACGTTGATAGAATTTAAAAAAAATTATACATATAAACAATCTATTAAAACCACACCAATAATTACAATAAAGACACCACAGCACCAACCCTTTCATTAAAAACAGCCAGGAACTGTTGGAACAAGAAGGTCTTTGCCTGCCAGCGCAAGGACAACAAGGACAAAGCCAACCTAGTTTCTCTTGGGAGGGAGTTCCAAAGTTGCCGGGCGCAGCACAGGAGAAGGCCCCTTCCTGCTTCTCCACCAAGCCAGGACTGAGAGAGGTTCCCTGCCACTTCCCCTCTCTGAAGGAGAAAAGCAGTGTGGCCATAATTGGGGAGGGGGCCAAAGGTAATTGGCCCAGGACCCCCTCTATCTCTATTAGATAGATAAGGCTTCCTTCATTTTGTAGAGAGGGGTAGCCCTCATTCGTCTTTCTCAGAGGTAGTGACTGATTGCTGGGGGTAAGCTCATAGGAGCCAAGGAGTCTCCAGTTCAGGATAAATCTTCCCTACGGATTGAGTGCAAAAAAAGTTTAAGATTGTCTGAATAGGGGTAGTGGTAGGCCACGTAAGTGCCAGGTTCAAAGAGACCAAAGCACACATGCCAGGGGCCTTTGCAGGAAGGAATGCCTGTGCTTTAGAGCATAGTTAAACTATGGAATTTGCTCCCACGAAAGTTGGCGCTGGCCACCGACATGAAAAGGATTCAAAAGAGAATGAGACATACGAATGGAGGATACAGCCATCTGTAGTTACTAGTCGAGTTGGCTATGTTCTACCTCAAGTCCAGCTTGCAAGCTTCTCCCATAGACACCTGGATGGTCACTGTGAAAGCAGGATGATGGACTATAAGGGTCCCTGGCCTGATCCAGGGGGGTTCTTCTTATGGCTGTTGACCTATTGTTCTTATTAGAAACTTAAGTTCTTATTTAAAAACTGCTTTTCCTGGAAAACTGCTGCAAGGAGGGTGGGTGAGTCCCACAATCTCCTCCCTATAAACAACTGGGCCTGCAAGTTATGTTGCCACGGATCCTGCTATCTCCACATCTCTGGGGGTCTGCTAGAGTATCAGGGGAGCAGGCCTGAAGGGGCTGGCTGGGCCCAAGATCCTTCCTGCTACCGACTTCTGTTGTATTAATTCCAGAGAATGGTGAACACATTCTGAATTTGGATACATTTTAACCCAAGGGAACCTGGTCCCTCCACCCTCCAAAAGATATCACCTTATTTGTCTTGTACCTCAAATTGTCAAGCTATTTTTCTGAATTGGTCTCTTATTCAGAAGATGAGATATGAATTATTTCTGAGGTCTCTTTAAAAGGTCTCCAGGTGAGGCTTAAAGCGCCATTAAGTAATTTTGAAAACCTAAACACTACATTTATGAACTCTGTTGTATCCTGCTGTACAAGAAAGTTTGAAATGCCTATATTATTAATATATATATATATATATATATATATATATATATATATATATATATATAAATATGTGATTTTATTTTAAAATGAGGCAACTTGAATAATGGAAGTTATTCAAAGGGTGAAAGAAAACCTACACAGACTGTGCCAAAGGGAAATTAAAACCATGGTTTTCAATAGCAAAGTGGAAGAGAGGCTTTAAATCACAAAAAATAACCCTCTTCTAAATGAATGCACACTGTGTAATTCTGCACACAAACAATAAATTAAGGAACATGCAGCACTTTCCGTACCAGGGGTTGCGCGAAACAATTCTTTGCATTTCTGACTCCTTTCCCACCCGCTCCAGCGAAAAGCGTGATTCATCCCTGAAAAAGGTTACAGCTTTCCCGTATATTCCTGCACTGTTGGGTGTGCTGGTAAGGTTAACATTTGGTAAGCTAAATTGATTCTTAAAGGTGCCAATTAGAGTCTGCTAAATTGAAACCTCGGCTACTTAACCCCCCCCCCCAAAAAAAAGCTTTTCCAAGAGATTTTAAAAGCAAGGCTGCAAACATTCATCAATCTGTTCTGACAGCCTGATCTAGGCAGGTGGTAGAACCCTAAGGTTTTGAGTAGGTTGAACCACTTCGCATTGCAAGTGTGTGTGTGGGGGGGGGGGGTGCCTTCAGAATTATTCCCCCCATGTTTTTTAAGGGCTCCCTGTGCTTGTTTTATCAGCACATATACCTTAAAAAGGCCTCCCCACAAACAGAAAATCAGAGCAGCCTTCTCTCTGATTTACCTGTTTTCTACTTGCAGATAGCTGGAGTCTGAAGTGGTACAGTCCACTCCTCGGGACTCTACCTGCAAATGTAGACTCAGCAGTTTCTAGACACTGAGTTTACTAATATAAGATTATGATCAGCAGCAAGGCAACCTGGGAAGCTATTCAAGGCTCAAGCAGCTTTGGCCCAGGTTCCAAAGGCATCCTTGTAGGTGGACCTCTTGACATGACTGGCTCACTCCCTGGGAAAAAGTTTGCCTGGGTACCAAGACGCCAGCTTGCCGCGAGGTGGTTTTGTGTATGTAGGCTACTATAAACCGAATTCAACAACAACAACAACAACAACAAATGCAGCATGCCAAAAGCTGGATTTGGGCTAAAACAACAGGACACAGTAGTGCAAAGATGTGAAATGCTGGGATGCTTGGGATAGAAACCAGCACATGGTAACTGAATTACCGTATTTTTCACCCCATAGGGCGCACCGGCACATAGGACGTACCTAGTTTTTTTTTGGGGGGGGGAATAAAGAATTTTTTTTTATTTCCACCCCAGGCACAGGGCTGGGGCGGGGGAAGCCCGAGCTTCCCCTGACCCCAGCCCCCAGAACAGGCTGCTCTCCGCAAGCCGTGGGAGCCCGGCGGGAACTCCCGCGGGATCCCCAGGCTTGCGGATAGCTTCCTGAAGCCTGGGGAGCGAGAGGGGTTGGTGCGCACCGACCCCTCTCGCTCTCCAGGCTTCAGCAAAAGCCTGCATTCGCCCCATAGGACGCACACACATTTCCCCTTCATTTTTGGAGGGGAAAAAGTGCGTCCTATAGGGTGAAAAATACGGTGCTGCATGCATAAAGCTCTTTGTGGCTGCCTTAGTCAAGATTCATGCAAAAGACATCTCCGCAGAAGGCATGCTATCAGTGCCAGATTATGGGCTGTACTTTAAGAAAGGGGATGGCACGTACAGAATATATGCTTAAGGTCCACAAAATCCTGAATTGGCCTTCCTGTTCATATATAGGCTTTGTGTGCCTTTCCACATGCACACACAAAGGCAGCACCTCCCTTCTAAGAATCTCAGCACTAGATTTAAATACAAGAGCAGGTTTTTTAGACCTTGTAGATGTGTGAGAGAAAAAGGCTTGGAAGCATTTTCATGCCCTTGATTTGTCCTCTTTTCTCCTCAGCTGTTCTGTTCCTTACAAAAAAACCAACAACAAATACCCCCCACTCCCTAGTAATAATGGAAATGGAATACACTGAAAATGTAAGATACTTAGAAAATTGATCGGAGGCTTCTGCATCTACAACTCGCTAGTGTGTGAAATAACATCTGTACAACTGGAACAAGTGACAAGGTGCCTCGGGAAAATATGAAGATATATGGCTGAAATCATTCTTTTATTTCACTACCATATCAAATTGATGATAGAGTACTGTATAGAAATTGAAATAGTGTCTATCTGTATTAGTCTCACACAATGATATACTGCAATATGCATGCATGCTGAAGGGTGTGCAACATTTGATGCCCAGAAGAAACATTTTAAAAGTTTTGCATAAATATCCAAGAAATAAGCTACTGTATGCAAATATCCTTAATTACCATTATTTATTCTAGAGGAAGAACTACCTTAGCCAGTTTAAGAAAAAAAGAAACACACACACTCCTCAGATTCAGGGCTGGCTAGCCCTGGCAGGCGACCGTTTCCACTCTAGAAAACTCAAAACTAACTTAGCTGGTCGGCCAGCACCCAGAAATTGCCAACAGGACAGTGGTGTAGTGTGGGGGGTGCAGGGGGACCGGCCACACTGGGCGCAGCATCTGTGGGTTAGGGTTAGGGTGCGCAAATCCACAGGTTAGGGTGCGCAAATCCAAGGGTTAGGGGGCGCAAATTACTTGCCTTGCCCCGGGTGCTGACAACCCACGCTACGCCACTGCAACAGGATGCCCATGGATGACAGTGTGCCCACCATTATTTGTTGATGAGTGATAGTTGATGCTATCAATCAATCAATCAATCATTCAGCCCAGCCTGTCTCTGGTCTCTGTATCCCTCACACACGGATCTGGTTCCAGTCACTACCCAAGTGGCAAAGCTGGATTTGACATCAAAACAGCTCCAAAGGAATCCAGTTTGGGGTCTTTGTGAATTATGTCCATTTCCAGTTCCACATGAAACTGAGGGGAAGGAGAAACACTGGAAAGAGACAGTAGGAAAAGGTCCGAAAGGAGAAGGAAAAGATGTAAAAGTATTTGACCTGGCAACTTGCTTTAGACCCTGATAGGCCAAGCCGAGCTCTCCATCTTCATTCAGATACCCCCAGTCCTCAGTCTTGCTAGAAAGAAAGGACAGAGGAAAGGGAAAGAGAAGTGGACAGGAAAGAAAGATAAAAGAAGCGTCAGCTGCAAGAGATGGGAAGAATAAGGAGGCCTCAGCTGCATTCAGGCAGACAAGCCCCGTGTCAACATTACAATCCACACATTGTAGTGGGCAAGGTGGGGGGAGAAAAATCATGACCACACCTGCTGTTCCTGCACCCTCAGCATACGTTATGCACCTCTATGAAAATATCATTAATGTGTTGCTATCAGGTGCAATCACGGCCACCCCCGCCCCCACTGCTTGATTATGTCTGCACAGAATTGCAGTTTTTAAAGAAAAAGCACCATTACAGTAAGGTGATAATGCTGTGAACCACCCATCCCACATGTTAAGAACAGTTTTATGGCATCTTACCCTCAAAACCCACCCAATAAATTCTCTCTCTTTCACCCACCCACCCACCTACCCCTCCTCCAATGGCCGACATTAATAGGAGAGTGTTGACAACTGGGAGATCACATCTGCCCCAATGTCAAACCTGAGCTGTATTTCACATAAAGAGGTGTACAGAAGAGCATTTTTCAGTTGCTAAACAAATGTAGAGACATATGCTACTTTGGCAAACCTTGATTATACTGAGAATATAGCAACTGACTGTGTCTGAGTCCTTAAAGGGCCCAAATTTTAGTGCCAGGGCCCTTAAAAACTGCCCAGCTGGTTTGAGTGTAGCACCTGCAGTCACATTTTCTTATTCCAGCTGTGGCTTAAGAGAGATGGGTCAAGCAAGGACCAGCCATGGTCCTTTGGCACAGCATCATCAGCAACATCATCTGCTTAGCAACAGAACACTTGCCCATTAATGTGCAATGAGTTGCAGTGCTCAACTACCACAATATTCAGATATTACAAAAGGAAGAAGAGCAATTAACTGAAGAGCTGGGTCTGGCTGCCACATTAGGGACACGATGGGAGACGCACCCCTTCGCTCTGCGAGAAAAATGGTTTGCCTCACTGCCCTGAAATAAAGCAACCGAGATGCTCAAAAACAATTCCAGCTTTGCGATGCTGGCACCCTCCCACCATTTTATACTGTTCTGCTCGTCTCCTCTGAGTGTTAATGCTACAGCTCAAATCAGGAGCAAACTCAAACGGACGCCTCCCCGCAAGCAATGGCTCCACCGAAGAGAAAATTATGGGGAAAAAATGTTATGGAACACGTACGAACTATTGGAGAGGTATGTCCTATTGTCACCAATTTTGTTACCCAGTCCCTGGGACAGTCGCAGTAGGTGCATTTGGGCTGCCAGCATAAAAACTGGAACAATCCCTGTGCTGGCTATGCAGGTTATTGAATCATTGAATTGTAGAGTTGGAAGGGACCACAATGGTCATCTAGTCCAGTGTTTCCCAACCTTGTGCCTCCAGCTGTTTTTGAACTACAACTCCCATCATCCCTGACTAGCAAGACCAGTGGCAAGGGATGATGGGAATTGTAGTCCAAAAACAGCTGGAGGCACAAGGTTGGGAAACACTGATCTAGTCCAACCCCAGCAATGCAGGAATCTTTTGCCCAAAATGGGGCTCGAACCCACAGCCATGAGATTAAGAGTCTCATGCTCTATTGACTGAGCTATCCCCCTACCCCTAGTTTGGCACACAGCTGACATTTGTAGAAGGAAGCCATCCCCCCCCCCGCCCCAATTCCTGGATTATTGTGGAATGAAACTAATTCAAGGACATTTCATTAGCCTTGAATATAAAGTCTGGTAAATGACAAGCCCTGGGCATTTATAACTCCTGAACCTCCATTTGCAAATGGAAAGCAGTTAGGGCTTGTATCCATCAAGGAAGCAAACCCCTGTGGAGGCATCTCTCTTGAGCCTATGCTTTTAAATTGATATTGTCCTGCTGTTTATGAGCTGATCTGACAGAAAGGAAACATTCACAGAGTAGATCTACAGAGTGGAAACATGCAGATTGTGGAAGAAAAGGCTGCTGAAGGACTGTAGGCAACATGCAAAATTATTTGGGGGCAGGAGTAGCCAATGTAGTGCTGGTAAACTCCCAACTCCCATGAACCCCAGCCAAAAGTGAGGGAAGATGGAGTTGCAGTCCGACAACACCTGGAAGGGCTCCAGGTTGGCTTCCGGTGTTTTAAAGGTGCCAAAGTCTGTTGCAAAGCAGACCACAAGCTTTTTAGGTGCATCAGTGACAAGAGTTCAGGACAGAGAGCCAAATGGCAGTGGTTGTCAAATGGACTGGAACTCAAGCAACTTGGCCAGTTGCCAAGGGACCCCAGTATGGATCCCACTCTGAATTCCACTTTCTCAGAGAGTGGTTTGGTAGCCTTCTCTAGTGAGCGGTTGGTGACTTTTAACTAAACAGCAGGAAGAACTTTCTGACAGTAAGAGCTGTTTGACAGTGGAATGGACTCCCTCGGGAGATGGTGGATTCTCCGTCACTGGAGGTTTTTAGGGAGAGGTTGGATGGCCATCTACCATGGATGCTTTAGTTGAGATTCCTGCATTTCAGGGGGTTGGACTAGATGACCCTCGGGGTCCCTTCCAACTCTACAATTCTATGATTCCCAGCAACAGCTTCTCTCTACACATCTCTGCAAAATTGGATTTGGGAAGCCATCATTTTCTTTTAATTATTATTTTTTAAGAACGGTTTAATTGAACAACATAAAATAAAAAGTGAAAATAAAGAAAAGCTATACTATATCACTGAACAGTTCCTTTGCTTCCACAACATTTACAAACACAGATGATAGCTCAAGTTTGTAGAAGGTAGGAAAGGTGATGGGATCTGGGGAATACTATGAACACGAAGCTATCTAATTACAGTCAAATAAGTATTTAGATTGCTTGCAGCAATTTTATGAATGTTCCAGCTTTATCTATCCAGTCTCTCCCCCCCCCCTCCCCATCTATTCTCTCCCTCTTTCGTTTTAGCGTGCTTTCATGGATAAAGGGATGGGAGGATACTCATGGGAGTGATGTAAATCTCTCTCCCTCTTTTCTGTTATTGTAAAAGGAAGACACAAATTCAGGGTATTAAGCTCAGTCTGCAGGAAACCTGTAATCAAAGAGGAATCATGGCTGAGAGTTAAGATACAAATTTAGCAGCTAATGTGGGTGATGGGCAGCCAAGGACATAAGATGTGTATATATTAGCTCATTTTACCATTATAAAGCTGGTGGTTTGCTTTTTCCAGCCTCAGGGGAAACAGCTTGGCAGCCCTCCTATTAAACATCTTCCCTCAGCATGGTCTATGAATTATTACTTTGATGTAAGTAGTGTTTATAACTCTCGTGTACTGCTACAAAAGCTATATTCCACTGTAGCTTTGACACAGAAGGCGTTCCAACCACTCTGCAACATGGTGGATTGAACTAGTTAAGTCTTGAGCCAGGAACACCATATCCTAATGTTGGATTTGAATGATACCTTTTCTGTATAAGCAAACTCAGCATTGATGTGGCTGGCAGAGCATCAATACTGGGAATCACCGAGCAGGGCTGGGAGAGACCCCAGTCTAAAATCCTGCAGCACTGCTGAAAGTCAGTGTGAACAATACTGAGCTAGATGGACCAGTATAAAGCATCTTCCTAATAACAATAACAATAATAATTTTATTATTTGTACCCAGCCCATCTGACTGGATAGCTTCCAGCATATGCAAAAACATCAAACATTAAAAACTGTCCCAATACAGGGCTGCCTTCAGATGTCTTCTAAAGGTTTTATAGTTACTTGTCTTCTTGACATCTGATGGGAGGGTGTTCCACATAGCAGGGCAACTACCAAGAAGGCCCTGTCGGGATTCACAGAATGCTGTGTGAGATAGTAAGTCTGCAGGCTTGAGTTTGCTAGCTGATGCAACTGGCTGATTGCATCAGCCTGCAATACTTTCTATGGAATTGCTGGGTCAGAATGACTCAACAGTAATGTGCTGTCAGTTGATTGGCTGTCATCGGTTTAAAAGGGAAACCTGTCCAGCGGTAAAGGGGTGGTGTAGAGGAGTGTGGTCAGAGAGAAAGAGTTAGAGGTCTTCCTGTTTGCCTTAAGGTGCAGTCAGATACTCTATTTGACTGTATGAACTGCTCGTGTGATGGGATGCTATGATCCTACACATGACTGTGGCCTGATGGGAAGTCTTGCTTCGAAGCTTCGCTTCTGTACATGATGCTGCACAAACTGTTCTAATACTAAGACATTCACTCACCACCTTAGAATGTTCAGTTCACATTGAGTTCAGGAAAAACATTGTACTTTGACCTGTTCTTAAATGCATAGTTGATCACATCTACGGAACGTGCTTGTTATGCTCTTTTAAGTCTCCTATATCAATCACTAGTAATTGTTTTAAGTCCTACTATATTAATCACAAGTTATAATTTAATTAGGAGGTTTTCATGCCTGTCTAGTTTTGTGCTCCCTTTCCCAGCCTTTAATCTATTGGTGATTAATGCCTGTATGCAACCTTTGCTTTGTACTTGTGTTAACCAATCAGCAATAAGCACATACGTGGCAATGCTGTAATATTCAATAAAAGGGACTCCCCGAGACTTGCTCGAGAGGTGCCTCCCATATGACGCTCACCACCTGTCTGTCGTTATTTCAACCCAACACTCGTGTATTATAGCCTGTAGATATTTGTATATATAAAGGTAAAGGGACCCCTGACCATTAGGTCCAGTTGTGACCAACTCTGGGGTTGCGGCGCTCATTTCGCTTTACTGGCCGAGGGAGCCGGCATACAGCTTCCGGGTCATGTGGCCAGCATGACTAAGCCACTTCTGGCGAACCAGAGCAGCACACAGAAACGCCGTTTACCTTCCCGCAGGAGTGGTACCTATTTATCTACTTGCCATTTGACATGCTTTCAAACTGCTAGGTTGGCAGGAGCAGGGACCAAGCAACGGGAGCTCACCCCGTCGCGGGGATTCAAACTGCCGACCTTTTGATCGGCAAGCCCTAGGTTCTGTGGTTTAGACCACAGCGCCACCCGTGTCCCATATTTGTATATATAGCTCACAATAAATATACTGCACTGAAGAACCTGGAACGCTGAGCATTTCTGCTAAAGTGCTGCAAAGAATTCGCGACAGGCCCTCTGCCTGGTTCCCTGTAACTTTGCTTCTCACAGCGAGGGAACCAGCAGAAGGCCCTCCAAGGAGGAAGGCCCTTGGAGCTAGATCTCAGTGGCCGGGCTGAGCTTGCGACATTTTAACTGTTGTACGTTATCCTGAGTAATGTGTATGCATTAGAAGGGAGGGACATACATGTCTGGGGCGGGGGGGAAGGACACCCAACTGGCATTTTAAAATATCTATCTGTCTATCTGCCCATCCACATAAAAAGGAAGTAACTTTGGAGGTAAGAAAACAATAGACAGTGCAAGGGGATCAAGATGTAAGAAACAGTGTCCTGTTTGCAACATATTTCTTTCTTATCTGCCCAAAAAAAAAAGCTCAGGTTTGTTATTTCAAACTAATTCACATGACCCACTTGATGAAGGAGCAGTCTGAGTAGTCCATTGTCAAAACCTGGCGTGCAAAGTGGTCAACTCATTATGTATCTAATTTGCAATGCAAGCACCATCACTGCAAAGCTAGCGAAGGAGGGCTTAAGGAGCCTTCCTCGCTATTGGGTCCTTAGAGGTTGTTGGGGCTACAGTCCACATCATCCCCTGCTAGGGGTGTTGGGAGCTGTGATGTAAAAAATACCCGAGGACACAGTTTTGACTTGCAATCTCTATGTGTGTAAGAAGGGTCACACAACTGCTTTACCGCGGGCCTAATTCTATACTTCCATCCCCCCCCCACAAGTTCATTTCTCAGTACAACTCACCTGGCCGTACAAATTGACCCAAGATCTTCAACAGTTAAAGCCAAGTTTTGAAAGAAATTCTTCAGAGCCTTTCTAGGGGCAATGCAATTCTTTTTTTTAAAAGAAAAACAACCCCCTCTTGCTTTTTGAGCCTCTCTCATTGAAATGTTTCTGAGTTGTTCTCCACAATGTATGAGGTCTAGAAATTTATTTTAGGGAAAGGGAAGCCAAGATGCTCAGGATACCAATATCCCATGAAACAGCAGATTCTGTGCTTGTGTGAAAAGGCCACAAATAAGAACGATACACACTGAACAGTTTGTAGTTTGATGCTTCTGTAAGAAGAAGCAATCCATATTTTTGTTTACGATTGCACCTGTTGCTGGCACCCTGCATCTGATGACGGCCCCCTCAGTTACTTAGAAATGAACATAGGGTTCAGATTCCAACTTGTGTTGACCAGTAGTAATGCATAAACAAAGACAGGCTTACCGGTTTGTCTGACACACTCCATGATAGGCCTCTATGGCATCTTCTGGATCCACATGCTTGTCACTATTGGGCCAGCTGGTTTGCATGTTGCTGTTTGACTCCTTGAAAAAGAAAATTCTATCATGAAATATTTCCTCCCAGTCAATAATTTCCATTCCCTTCCCCACATGCTCTGCTAATTCTACATTGGTCACACATGCAACATTTTTGACATACAAAAGGTTTCATAATCATTATTATTACATTTGCGACAAGGTACATTCAATGTCTGAAGGAAGTCGGAAAGTGAACTGGAAGGGCCCAGTGGAATTCGGCCTGAAGAGAAGTTAAGAGGAAAGACGGAGGGCAGAATAACACCTATTTCAGTTTTATTCCTCCAAAGAAACCTGGGAGTTGTAGTTTAGTGAGAACACCAAGAATTATCTTTTAAGATTCCTCTAACTCGCCTCACGAAAATATGATTCCCTGGGAAAAATGAATGATTACTACACCAATTTAATATGAAGAATGGAAATTGGTGGCTGAGCCATCCTAGAACCGAGAAACCAGAACTGAAAAGGGGAAATTCATATTTCGTAAAATGGACCGGGATGACGACAACAGGGGACTGGTCACTTACATTTGCCCAGACCCTTCTTCTGATCAATTTGTCTTTGATATCAGTTCAGTCAATGCAGACAGACAGCAATGCAACTTGGAACAATTTGTTTCAAAAGAATCCTCCTGACCGTTTTTGGTTTTGGACTTGCCGTAAACCACTGTGCCCGACCATTGAGATACAGTGATAGTTGGCAACATGGTGAAAAGAAAGCACACACAAACACACACAAATGGAAGGACCTGTTTTTTCTTGTCCATTACCATATTTCTGCCTGCATCTTTTTGCTGGGCTGCCTTTATAATCTGTGTCCTTAGAATAAGCACCTCTTCCTTCCGCACTTCCAGCTCTTCGTTAGCAGACTTGAGCTGATTCAGGAGGAGGCTGTAACTATCGTGGACATCGTTAGAAGAGTTGTTCTGGGCCACCCGATCCACTATAGCTTTCCTCAGCTCGTTAAGGTCATTTTTCAGTTTCTTGTTCTCAGATTCTAACTCTTGCCTCTATTGAAAATGACATTTGAAAAGTCATCCCCACTTAATCATTTCTATAACTGCTGCTCTTGTTTTTCTCATTCCTTTGGAGAAGCACGTTAACAAAAAGCACAACGGGATGATCAGCCAGACTCAGCAAGTTTAACTGCGTATGAACACAACTGCATGCACTTCTTAGCGATTAACAGGGCCAGTCCTACCATTAGGTAGACTGAGGCGGCCGCTTCAGGCAGCAGATTTTGGGTGTCATGAAAGAGCAGACAACTGTTAAGTTACTTAATTTGTTGCATTTGTAATTTTACTGCCATTGTGGGAGAGAGGTACTGGTGGGGTTTTGTGCTTCAGGTGTCAAAAAAACTTGGTTGGCCTTTGCCGCCATTTGCTGCTCTGCTTCAGGCGGCAAAATGTCTTGGACTGGCTCTGGCTACTTAATCTTCCTCACATTGTACCAGCATGTAAAAAGGCGCTGAGAACCTGTAAACCATTTCAAAATCAAGGTACAAAGAAACCATCTCCCGCAGAATGCATAAGCAAAACCTTCTCAGAGAGGTCAGAGGAGCAATTAAAAGCTACACGTTATAAATTTTAATGAGTACACTATAAATTAAATCGCAACTACAGAGAAAAAAGAGGCCTTTGAGGTTTGTCCTGAATCTTGTTTTTCCCACAATTTAGGTGTTCCTAGGGCCTTAGCTGGGAGTGGGGGAATATCCTTCCTGCTCTGCCCTCAATGGAGTCAGTGGCCAAATATTTATTTAGAGTAGGGATGGTGAATCTGCAAATTTTGTTTTCTCTCAGTTTCTCATTTTTCCAAACTTAAATTCAGTTCTCCACATTTTCATATCAGCATGTGATAAAAAAAAGTTTTCACAAAATTTCTTTAGGAGTGTATTTTACCACCTATGGCTGATACATCGGCTATGGTCGTTCTTGGACAGGGAAAGGCTGGCCACAGTTATCCATGCTTTGGTAACCTCAAGACTCGGTTATTGGAACATGCTGTAGGCTGGGCTACCCTTGGGCCTGGTCCAGAGGCATCAGTTGATGGAGACCTGGAATACTGTGTACCACAATTTAAGAAGGATGTTGACAGGCTAGAACATTTCCAGAGGAGGGCAACTAAGATGATCAAGGGTCTGGAAATCAAGCCTTATGAGCAGTGGCGTAGCGTGGGTTATCAGCACCCGGGGCAAGGCAAGTAATTTGCGCCCCCTAACCCATGGATTTGCGCCCCCTAACCCGTGGATTTGCGCCCCCTAACCCATGGATTTCCCTAACCCCCAGATGTTGCGCCCGGTGCGGCCGGCCCCCCCTGCACCCCCCACGCTACGCCACTGCTTATGAGGAACAGTTGAGGAAGTTGGGTATGTTTAGCCTGGAAAACAGGAGACTGACAGGAGATATGATAGTCATCTTCGAATATCTCATGGGCTGTCACATGGAAGAGGGAGCAAGCTTGTTTTCTCCTGCTCTGGAGGCTAGGACCCGAACCTATGGCTTCAAGTTACAAGAAAGGCAATTCTGACTAAACAAAAGGAAGAACAGTTATGACACTAAAAGCTTTCAGACAGTGAAACAGACTCCCTTGGGGGGTTGTGGATTCTCCTTCCTTGGAGGTTTTTAACCAGAGGTTGGGTGGTCTTTGGCCATTATGATCTACTTGAGATTCCTGCTTTGCACGGGATTGGAATGGATGACCCTCAGAGTTTTTTCCAACTCTACAATTCTATGGTTTTATGATTCTATACTCATATTCACCAGGAGCCATTCCACTTGAGGTCAGAACAGCTGAACTGGACTTTCGGTGCCTACTGAATACTTTTATTATTGTTATTATTATACCAGCATTTTAACTGAAATTCGATTTTACAGTTTTAACTGATTTTTTTACTTTACATCTTTGTAAACCACTTAGGGACTACTGTAGTTAGGTGACATATAAATTGTTTTAATAAATAAATAAAAGAATCAAGCATTCAGAAGCAGAACATTGGCTTTTATTAAGAATGCCTGAATCTGCTTCCAGTACCGATCTATATTTAGCCCCAAATCTCCTCTTGCCCTAAACTCCATTCTTTGTTCCAATTGTTTTATGGGGAGCTGCGGTCCTATCTGCGAGACAGAAGCTTCCCATTTTATATTTTGCATGCACATAAAGGAGGATGGTGAACGAAACACGAACTCTCTTGAAGGAGGCCTGCATATTATGGTATTATCTACCATTAACTATTTTTTGTGAGCTGCCAAGAAAACATGAATTATTATGCTGCCTATAAACACAGTTATTAAATAAATAACTTTTTTAAAAAACCCCAGTATATTTACTGTTTCTAAGGGAAACTGTTCCAGAATGACCAAAAATTGCTAAGAATCTTCTTTTTTTCCCACCTCCTTTGGGTGCCCGAAAAATAAATGGTTGCAGTTGATGCACATTAAAGATTTATCTTCAAGTTGCGAACAGCTCACACATTAATCATGAGCCTAACATACAAAAAGAAGTCCAAAATGCAACAATTTCTTTTAAAACCTCTTACTGGAGCAAGAAAAAGGGGTGGAGGTGCGGAGAAAGAGAAGAAAGAACAAATTCTATTTATGTCAACACCATCTGTAAATAATTTTGCACACAGATAGGAAAATTGGTAGAAGATGACTTAAGAAATGCACTACATTGCCAAAGGGAGGTGACAGGAGGGAAAGGAATTGGTAGTATATGTATACAGTGGTACCTCGGGTTACAGACGCTTCAGGTTACAGACTCCGCTAACCCAGAAATAGTACCTCGGATTAAGAACTTTGCTTCAGGATGAGAACAGAAATTGCACAGCAGCGGCACGGCAGGCCCCACTGGCTGAAGTGGTGCTTCAGGTTAAAAACAGTTTCAGGTTAAGAACAGACCTCCGGAGTGAATTAAGTACGTAACCAGAGGTATCACTGTATTTCCTTGATGCTCAGAAAATTGTTAGCCTGAAGAAAATGCAGTGCTCACTTACACCTTGTGCCTTAGGTAAAGGTAAAGGGACCCCGACCATTGGGTCCAGTCATGACCAACTCTGGGGTTGCAGCGCTCATCTTGCTTTATTGGCGTACAGCTTCTGGGTCATGTGGGCAGCATGACTAAGCCACTTCTGGCAAACCAGAGCAGCGCATGGAAACGCCGTTTACCTTCCTGCCTGGAGCGGTACCTATTTATCTACTTGCACTTTGACGTGCTTTCGAATGGCTAGGTTGGCAGGAGCAGGGACAGAGCAATGGGAGCTCACCCCGTCGCGGGGATTCGAACTGCCAACCTTCTGATCGGCAAGCCCTAGGCTCCGTGGTTTAACCCACAGCGCCACCCGCGTCCCGACCTTGTGCCTTACACAGCAGAGTAAGACAGGAAAGCAAATTCAGGCATGGTCAGTGTTTGGATAGGCTACTGCAGGGGAATCTCTTATATATGCTGACTTAAGTCCCATGATATAAGAAAGGTGGGATATAAATGTACTAAATAAAATAATGTGTGAATCTTCAAAAAACAGGGGCATCCATCATAGGGCATCTCTAACAACCGCCTCAAGGTTGTGGCTGGCATCCATCTGTCTTGAGAGACAATAGAGTGCACTTCTGGGGATGAAGTCAAACCTCCGTGTTAGCAGCACCAAGGTGACCTCCCCGGGACGCAAGCCTGGGCAGTGTGGTTGAAGGTCCTGGGCTGCCCAGACGACAAGACCCACCTCTTGGTCTCACTGATGTGGTCCAAAGAAAAGCCGAGCAAGACATTGGGTACCAGCTTGGCTGCAGGAGTTGTCAGAAGGAGGTAAACAAGGCGCCATCCAACGCTCTTAGGGACTCCACTCCTGATTTGTGCTGTGTTTACTCCTTAGCCTTTTCTTCTCCCAAAGACATCCCTCAAGCCAGCAGAGGTTTAGGATCAGAGTTTTCCTTCTTCTAGTGGGCTACCTTCCCAGGTTGATGAGCCCCATCTATCCCCCCCCCCCACTTCCCTCTACAGCACATGCAGAAACTGCCTTCTTGACTGCTGGACCCACTTTGGTCTTGTCCACTCAATCCACTGGAGGCTGTTTGCGTGCAGGTAAAAGGTAAAGGTAAAGGGACCCCTGACCATTAGGTCGAGTCATGGCTGACTCTGGGGTTGCGGCACTCATCTTGCTTTACTGGCTGAGGGAGCCGGTGTACAGCTTCCGGTTCATGTGGCCAGCATGACTAAGCCGCTTCTGGTGAACCAGAGCAGTGCGCGGAAACGCCATTTACCTTCCCACCGGAGTGGTACCTATTTATCTACTTGCACTTTGACGTGCTTTCGAACTCCTAGGTTGGCAGGAGCAGGGACTGAGAAACGGGAGCTCACCCCGTCACGGGGATTCGAACCGCCAACCTTCTGATCGGCAAATCCTAGGCTCTGTGGTTTAACCCACAGCGCCACCCGCATGCAGGAGAAGTCCCTAAATCACCAAGGATTTGAGACCCATTGGCTCCCCTCACCTGGTTTGGCTGGTCAGTCAAAGTCATTCCCAGGGTGTGGCTGCTGCCGCATGCTGACAGCTTCTAGGAACCGCAGGTGATAGCTGAGGGCAGGGAAGGGACAAACTACCAAAGGTGGACAAACTACCCCAGAAGAAGCACAACTCTACCAGAGGTGGACAGGAGGACACAGTCCTTCAACCAACAATTTGAACTGAGCCCAGAAACTCATTGATAGCAAAAGCAGAGTTTTGCCAGCTCACCACCTGCCACATCTGAACCAGACCTAACAGGCAGAGGGGGGCTCTGAAGTCCCTGCAGTGCTCATCCAAGGACTTGGGGAGTCCCAAGAACACCCCAATTAGAGAATTTATAGGGCTCAGAGCACATTGTGGCATAAGATCGCTGAGTCAGTCAGTGGGGCCAAGCTGTGAACCAACAAGACGCCTCTCTTTGTCATAACCAAATGAAAAGGGGACAGAAAGCTGAGCATGGAAAGGAAGACCATGTGACTGTAAATAGTTAAGGCATATTTTGGTGTACCCGTCATGCAGATTTATAGAGACTGGTATCAGCAAAGCTCTTGCAGCTTTTTAGCGCCTGAGGTGGGTGAAGAGGAAAAAAAATATATCCCTGGCCTGCAAATTTCTTTTACCTTCAGACTGTTGTACGCTAGATCCGTATCGCGGTCCAAATCCATTTCGTTCTTCATTTCAATTACCTGGATGGATTAAGGAGAGAGAAAGAGAGAGATTTGATTTGACAACAGGCTACAGCGGTTAGGCTTTTTGATTGCAGCTCTGGGTCACCTTACAAAATCTGTTGTTTACTGGCAGAGCAATTTGGCCAAGAAAGAAAAGCTGAAAGAGCGAAGGGTGTTTAGTAAACATAGAATCAGATGAGAGGAAAGAGAAAAACAATGGGATGGTAAAACAGGGGCACACGCAGAGGGAATCCCTTTTCTCTCTTCTCCTAGCGTCTGTATTATTTATCTGTATCCTATTTGCTGATTCTGTTCTTCCATGCGTAGATGGCAAAAGAGGTAAAATGATGCTACTGGACAGGGGAGGGAGGAATCTCTGTCGCTAGCACAGGCCTCTGAGCCTGCAAAAAATAAAACAGTAGATAGAGGGTTGAAGCGACTCGTCATATCTTCCCAAAGTGTAGAGATTGCCCGAGGGCAGCATGCAGACATCTCTTCCACAGGATACTAAGGAATGGCATCAGCAGCAAAGGTCAGCTATCAGGCACTTGCCATGTTTCTTTAAGGCAGTCATCTGTAGCTAGCAGGAGTGGAAGTTGTTCAGGGCAGTGAACAAGTCTGACCTGGGAGTCTTAACAGTGTTTGTTCAAGACTCTTGGAATAAAAATGTCGACTGGTGGGGACCAGTGGAAAGGACCCCCTTGGAAGGTGGTGGACTCTCCTTCAATGGAGGTTTTGGAGCAGAGGTTGGATGGCCATCTGTCATGGATACTCTAGCTGAGATTCCTGCATTGTAGGGAGTTGGGCTAGATTATTTTCAGGGTCCTTTCCAACTCTGCAATTCTACAATTCTATGAAAGACTGAATTCCTGCTCATCACCTCTCAATCCCAACAGAATGGCTTCTCAGCCCTGGCTTTAGATAGAAAACTATGGGGAGTTCAAACAAGAATAATAATGATAATAATAATAATTTATTATTTATACCCCGCCCATCTGGCTGGGTTTCCCCAGCCACTCTGGGCGGCTTCCAACAAACACTAAAATACAATAACCTATTAAACATTAAAAGCTTCCCTAAACAGGGCTGCCTTGAGATGTCTTCTAAAAGTTTGGTAGTTATTTTTCTCTTTGACATCTGGTGGGAGGGCGTTCCACAGGGCGGGTGCCACTACCGAGAAGGCCCTCTGCCTGGTTCCCTGTAACTTGGCTTCTCACAGCGAGGGAACCGCCAGAAGGCCCTCGGCACTGGACCTCAGTGTCCGGGCAGAACAATGGGGGTGGAGATGCTCCTTCAGGTATACTGGACCATTTAGGCCTTTAAAGGTCAGCACCAACACTTTGAATTGTGCTCGGAAGCGTACTGGTAGCCAGTACGTATGAATGAATGAATGAATGAATGAAACAATGAATACTTGGAGAAGCAAAGTATTTTTTGTACTTGGGCTGCACTGAATGTGCCCACTTCTTGGCAAATGTTGAGATTTGGTAATATGAGAGCAGTTGTGGGATAGTGAGCAGAATGACAAACAAAGACCATGGAGACCTGAATCCAACCCCAGATAAGCTCATTAAGCAACCTTGAGTCAGTTCTCCCTCTCAGCCCACCCCACCTCAGAGGGTTGTTGCCTATCATGATGTAGTGGTTTGAGTAGCATCTGGGAGAGCAAGGTTCAGATCCACACCTAGCCATGAAACTCACTGGGTGACCTTGGGCCAATCACTGTCTCTCGGATGAACCTACCTCACAGGATTGTGAGAATAAAATGGGAAGGGAGAGGACCATGAATGCTACCTTGCGCTCCTTTGAGGAAAGCATGAGGGTGTGGAAATACAATAATAATTTTTAAATTGTTGTGAGGGTAAAAAAATGTGGGGGTGCTGGAACCAGCTGCAACCCTACTTAAAAAGGAAACATGAGAGGAATTAAACAAGAGTGCACTATGGTCCAATCGCCAGTGATTCCACAGTGCTTGGAAGACCATTAATTTTGGAAATGGGGATGTTTAAAAGCTGCGCATGGGAGAGAGAGCATTCCATGTCACTGTGTGGTCTCCAGTCGCTGCTTTGCATCAAAGTACATGGAATATGCAGGCTATTTTTCTTTCGGCTTTGGGTTGCTGCTTTTGTTTTTATAAAAAGTAATAAAAAATGAATTGCAGAAAGAAGTGGCAGTGTTATCCTACAAGGACTCTGGGTCGTGATGAGCCTTCTTTTAAATAAATGATTGTCCTTTCTGCCTCAGAAACACAAGAGAACTTGTTCATTTGCGGGGCAAGCAGAACTTTTCAGAAAGAGAACTCTCTGAAGGGTATTATCAGCGACTGAAAAAGAGACAAGAAACTGGTGGCTGGAGGGAGACTTGACGGGGGCCATCCATAATACATACTTAAAAGGCAGCTGCCTTTCTGTGACCGGATAAACAAGCGAGAAGCAAGTGCTGTCCCTTTTTCAACCCGCTTCTACTGGTTAAGAGGCACAAAGCTTACAGGCTTTCCAAAACGCATCTGGTTGGCCACAGGATGCTGGACCAGGCACCTGATCCAGATGTCTTTAACTGGATCCAGCAGGACTCTTCTTCAGCTCTTAGGTAAAGACCCTGCCCTTTCAAGCCCCAGGTGAGAGTTTTCCTCCCACTTCAAATATCATATGCAAGTGGAGGGGGCAGGCAATTCTGACCAAGACAGCAGCGCCGAGAGCAAAGGACCAGTGTTTGAAACTCCCATTGTTCTAGGTGCATTTTGTGAGCAGTTTCTGAGCTCCGGGCACAGTACTGCGCCTAAGATTTCAGATTAAAACTGCAGAGTGGAAGGAAACGAGGACTTTTTTCTGCCTCCCCACTTCCAGCTACTCTCTGAAGACTAGATAAGAGACCCTCTTCAGAATATTAGGGGGGTGGGCAGGGGAAGGACTAGACCATGTGAAAAATAAACATAATATTTTAGCTGCAGTTCATTCATTTTCAGCTTTGTAATCTTGTTATTAAAAAAAACACCTAAACATTCCATTGTTGTGCCCATAACCTAGGTTTAAGGTGCCATTTAGCTCCCAGCTTTCATATCTCAGTTTCTAACACTGCAAAGGACTAATGCTCTCCTCACCCATATCGTGGATCCCAATTTGGTTCCCCATTTCCTGCACTAACTATTTTTTGTTTAAATATCAAGTGCATCAGGGCAAGCCGTGAGACGAAATGTCATATCTAGTTTGGTCTTAACAGAGCAAACAAAGCTAGCTCCATACAACCAGTAATTTTGTGGATGGACCAGTTTGTTGGGGCTTCTGGAAACTGACAGGGGACGTTGAATGACACAGAAGTGCATCTATGATAAAGTATTGAAGAGACTTTTACTCAAATCTTCTTCCCCATTCTGCCCCAAAGTTAACTATTACTTCATTGAGCTTCTGTGGACTAGAGGCTGTCTTATGAAATGCCAGTCCATGAATGCTTACATAATTAAATTGCTGGTCTAGCATTGAAAGGCTCTTTTGTTTTTGCCTCAACAAATTAACATAGCTACCCCTCTGGAGATTATTACAACTGGTTCATAAATGGGGGCCTGTGAGAGGGGGTGTTATTGGTTTGGTTTGTTCTTGTTCTTATTATGTACTTTATAGTTTTCTTCTGCATTTTTATGCTGTGGCCGACTCTGAGATCTTTGGATAAAGGGCGGTATACAAATTTAATTATTACTAAAATTAATAGTAGTAGTAGTAGTAGTAGTAGTAGTAGTAGTAGTGGGACGTGGGTGGCGCTGTGGGTTAAACCACAGAGCCTAGGACTTGCCAATCAGAAGGTAGGCGGTTTGAATCCCCGCGATGGGGTGAGCTCCCGTTGCTCGGTCCCTGCTCCTGCCAACCTAGCAGTTAGAAAGCACGTCAAAGTGCAAGTAGATAAATAGGTACCGCTCCAGCGGGAAGGTAAACAGTGTTTCCGTGCGCTGCTCTGGTTCGCCAGAAGCGGCTTAGTCATGCTGGCCACATGACCCGGAAGCTGTACGCTGGCTCCCTCGACCAATAAAGTGAGATGAGCGCCGCAACCCCAGAGTCGGCCACAACTGGACCTAATGGTCAGGGGTCCCTTTACCTTTACCTAGTAGTAGTAGTAAATAACTGACTTAGGAATCTTCCTTATACCGAGTAAGAACAAAGGTCCATCCAGCTAAATGTTGTCTACACTGACAGGCACCAGGTCTCTGAGGTTTCAGAGATAGGTCTATCCCAGCCCTATTTAGAGACACTGGGGATTAAACCTGAGACCTTCTGCATGCAAGGCATACCCTTTACCACTATCGTCTACTAGCCAATCCTCATATAACCAGAAATGGCAGGGGCTGAACCTCAGATCTTCTGCACGAGAAGCACATGCTCTACCAAAAATGTCCCCCCAGAAATCTTGCTCAGAGTCAACCTGTGAAATCCTGTGTCTGACATTCAGAACCTCAACTGCTGTGAAACCAAGTCAAGAGTGTGGCAGGGGTGACGGCTGAGCTCGTGCCACAGATGGATCTGGTGGAAAGGAGAAAGAGGACTCTGTGCAAGCAGAGCTGCATGGAGATGGTCCCTTTCCCAGCTGCTGCCCTGATCGCAGCCAACCTCAACCCAAAATCCCCTGGAAATTTGCAGCCGGACACTTTCTGCTGAACAAAACTGGATCTCGCAATTTAGCTGGGGTTGCCAAAGCATAACTCTCTGTGCCTAAACATGTCCCCATCCTAGGAGGATAACTTGCATACTTCCTTTTGTTAACAGGTTGCATTTTAGTAAAATGCCGGAACACCCACAGCACAATAGGCAAGGATGTTCACGTCAATGATGCCTTTTCACTACTTCTTCAGAATCGAAATTTCCCACAGGTCTGGGGGAAATGGAATCGATGATACTTTGGATTCATGACAGCTCATGAACAGAGTCATTGCCAGGCCAATTAACTATACAGTGAGATAAATCATTTCAGCATTGATTGTGCAGCCCGATGATTGCAAAGCCTGTCCTCAGGCAGAGGCCGGCAGCGATAGACTAAAGCATCATAATTATGCATGGATTTCTAACTTAAGTGTGATGCCTTCCATAGTTCCAGTTATAGATAGGTAGCCGTGTTGGTCTGCCATAGTCAAAACAAAACAAATTCCTTCCAGTAGCACCTTAAAGACCAACTAAGTCAGTTCTTGGTATGAGCTTTCGTGTGCATGCACACTTCTTCAGATATATCTGAAGAAGTGTGCATGCACACGAAAGCTCATACCAAGAACTGACTTAGTTGGTCTTTAAGGTGCTACTGGAAGGAATTTGTTTTGTTTTAAGTGTGATGGTTAGACCTTAGGATCGCTGATGTTTTGGGTGTCAACAGGACACAAAGATGAAGTGAATACCTTTGAGTCGAAGGGTAGATTTACAAAGTATTTCTGAACAAAGGTAAAATCCCAGTCACCCATCTAAGCAAAACGTTCATGGGAACCTGCTTTAAAGTTCTCTTAAACGGCCCCGGCCCAGTATATCTAAAGGAGCGTCTCCACCCCCATCGTTCTGCCTAGACACTGAGGTCCAGCTCCGAGGGCCTTCTGGCGCTTCCCTCACTGCAAGAAGCCAAGCTACAGGGAACCAGGCAGAGGGCCTTCTTGGTGGTGGCGCCCGCCCTGTGGAATGCCCTCCCATCAGATGTCAAAGAGATAAACAACTACCTGACATTTAGAAGACACCTGAAGGCATCCCTATTTAGGGAAGTTTTTAATGTCTGACATTTTAATGTATTTTTAATCTTTGTTGGAAGCTGCCCAGAGTGGCTAGGGAAACCCAGCCAGATGGGCAGTGTACAAATAAATTTATTAACAATAACAGTAACAATAAGAAGAAGTGTGCATGCACACGAAAGCTCATACCTAGAACTAACTCAGTTGGTCTTTAAGGTGCTACTGGAAGGAATTTTTTTATTTTGTTTTGACCATGGCAGACCAACACGGCTACCTATCTGTAACAATAACAGTTGTTGTTATTATTATTATTACAGAACAGAATTCCTAGGACTGAACCACTTCTGACCACAGGGGGAGGGGTTACATTTTCTTGTATATCTTCACATAAAAAAACCATCCCTGCATGTATTTAATGCAGTGTCTAGTTTGAGCCTTGGATCCGCAACACATGCTTTAAAGTTTTCCCAGGAATGCCTGTTATAGATTTGAAAACCAATGTGGGTAGTAGCAGCAAAGTGACATTTTCTACCTGGGGTTTTTTGCTTTCATTTTCTCTCTTCTCCAGCTGGCTTTGCAGCTTCTTCCTCTCCTGTTCGAGTTCCCGCACTCTCTTCTGAAGCTTTAGGAAGAGGGTCATGTCCATGGCTGCCTTCTCCATGCCAACCTCCTGTGACGGAAGAGGAGAATGAGAGGTAAGCGCGGGGAGTAACCTTAATGGCCTGGAGGCGCCGCAGGAACATGCATTATACAGCAGGTCACCAGGAGCCTTTCAGCAACACCTGAGAGCTTTGAGTAAATACAGTGCATTGGAAAAGGAACGTGAGGTGGCTGCTTCAACAATCTTCTCAACAGGAAGCCAAGGAAGCACTTCTCTCCCGTCCAAAGAAGGGTTATTCCAGATGCGGTCCATGTGGCAGGCGCTCAGTCACTGGTGTTCTGCTTTGAACTGGAATAGCAGCTTTGGAATCTAAATAAGATTCTGCAGCCAAGTGGACAGCCCCTTTCTTCACTCCCAAACATATAAGGTAAAGGTAAAGGGACCCCTGACTATTAGGTCCAGTTGTGGCTGACTCTGGGGTTGTGGTGCTCATCTCGCTTTATTGGCTGAGGGAGCCGTCGTACAGCTTCCGGGTCATGTGGCCAGCATGACTAAGACGCTTCTGGCAAGCCAGAGCAGTGCACGGAAACGCCGTTTACCTTCCCGCTGGTGTGGTACCTATTTATCTACTTGCACTTTGATGTGCTTTCGAACTGCTAGGTTGGTAGGAGTAGGGACCGAGCAACGGGAGCTCACCCCGTCGCAGGGATTCGAACCGCTGACCTTCTGATCGGCAAGTCCTAGGCTCTGTGGTTTAACCCACAGCGCTATCCACGTCCCTTGAGGGGGGATAGAAGGTGCTAAATACTCTCTCCCTCTCCTTGCTGCACATCCGATCATGGTTGCTCCCTCTCACCCAAATTAAGGCGAGGGAGGGAAAATAAATGAATATAAAGGCAATGCTATTTGGAAAGAGCTGATCCCTAAAGAGGAGAGCTGGGGGAAATGGCTAGAGGAAATCTATACGGGCCATAACCCGTTCACCAAATATGCTGTTCTTGGACCAGAGACAGGCTGGCCACAGGACGTATCCAAACTTCCCTTTTGCCTCTTTCTTTCCAAGCAGAGATCCATGCTTAAAAGCTCTGTCCAAGTGACTGTTTGTTTTTGCACTGAGCTTTCCCTGCTCTTTCCCACTGAATTGAAGCAAATGCCAGTTCAGGTTTCCCGTAGATTGATGTTTGCTCTGATTGAGCTTTAAAGAGCAGGTTTTTACAGGGAAAGATCCAGCGCAAAAGAAGGAGGAGGAGGAGGAGGAGGAGGAGGAGGATGCTTGAACACAGAACTTTAGATTGTGACCATATCTGGAAAGAGCAGAGGAAAGGTAAGAGTGGATAACCCTGCAATTAACCATGTCCTGGTGACATCACATTTGGAAGACTGCAGAGCACTCTACACAAAGCTATCCATGAAGGCAATCCAGAAGCTGCAGCTGTTGGGAGAAAGTGCCAGCAAGATTGTTGTATGTGACCACACAATGGAATAATGGAGCACCACTCCTTTTGGACCTGCACTGACTGTCGATACGCTAACAGGCCAGATTCTGGCACTAGTCTATATAAAGCCCAAAATTTATTGGGAGCCACATACTAGAAAGAGTGCCTCTCTCAATATGTATTGGCACGTGTGGTCAGTGAGGGAAGGGCCCTGCTGGTGATCCCACTCATGGGGGAGATACTTTCTACAGTGGCACAGGGCAGGGCCTTCTCTGCAATGGCATCCTAACTGGAACTCGCTCCCTTTGCCAGTTCAATCACCTTCTTCATTAGTAAACTTCTGGTGTATGATCTAGCTGAGATTCCTACATTGCATGGGGTTGACCTGGATGACCAATGGAGTCCCTTCCAACTCTACATTTCTGATTCTATAATGTGTTTTTATTAAATTAGGCTTTGAGGAGTAATACAGTGGTACCTTGGTTGTCGAATTTAATCCGTTCTGGGAGTCCGTTCGACTCCCGGAACTGTTCGAAAACCAAGGCACGGCTTCTGACTGGCTGTAGGAGCTTCCTGCACTCAATCGGAAGCCGCAGAAGCTGTGTCGGACATTTGGCTTCCAAAAAAATGTTTGCAAACACACACTTCTGGGTTTGCGGCGTTTGGGTACCAATTTGTTCGGGAGCCAAGCCGTTCAACAACCAAGGTACCACTGTGATGGAAGTCATGTAGGACATAAAAACGAGGTGGAGTTTTTATAATGTTTTATTTCCACTTTTGTATTTTACTGTTGTATTTTCTGAGATGTGTTTATTTGATGGATTGGTTACTGGTAAACCACCCCATGGTCTGGCTGGCTGAAGTATACGGTAGAAATAAAAATAAATTATAAATAGAACAATAAATAACTGGACAAACAGCCTACTGAACAGCTGCATGAGGACTCCTCTACAGCTGGATTACACAGATGCTCCAGATTTTATGAGGTCTGGGGGGGGGGGGAATCTAGCTGAGCAGAGAAAACACAGGAGGGGGATATTTTGATCACAACATCATGCAGATGCCCTGTAAAAAATGAGTTAATGACGTGTGGCTATTCGACAGTAAATGTGCACTGTGGAAGCAGCCAAATTGCACAAGCTTTTGTGCAGGATGTTTCCAGCACAGATTGCACCACTAGTTCTCGTCTACCACATATATAAGGAATGAAGGTGGCTCTGTGGATGCAATGCATCCAAGCCAGGACAGAAAGAGAGAAGAAGAGTTTGGATTTGATTTCCTGCTCCATCACTACCCTAAGGAGTCTCAAAGCGGCTAACATTCTCCTTTCCCTTCCTCCCCCACAACAAACACTCTGTGAGGTGAGTGGGGCTGAGAGACTTCACAGAAGTGTGACTGGCCCAAGGTCACCCAGCAGCTGCATGTGGAGGAGCAGAGACGCGAACCCAGTTCACCAGATTACGAGTCCACCGCTCTTAACCACTACACCACACTGGCTCAGAGAAAAACCTGAGATGTGCAAGCTCTTAATCAGCAGCTTCTACTGGTGTCAGAGGCCTTGACACTTTGCACTTAATCCAAAGAGATAAAGCAATTTCACAAATCCATCTTCGGCTTCTTAGCTCTCATGGTCAGGTAACTAACGATCCTAAACACACCCATTTAACAGGGAGAGAAATGGCAGCACCGAGAGGTGAAGTGACTAAAGGCCACAAGAAAATCCGTAACAGACAAATCCATAACAGCGGTAGTCTGGCCTCCATTCCATTTTGCTTTTCACTCTAGACCCCTAACACGCCGGCCACAGAGCCCTTCAATCATAACCTCTGCCACCGGACATGCCAGCTGTACGCATTTTATCTACTCTAAGTGGTTGAAAATATTGGCCTTAGCCCTTGCACTCATTACTTCAGTTCAACACATTCTTAACATCCTAGGCAGATTAATCTTACAAGGATGGAGCGGGCAGAAATGGAGACAGAAATCTGGCCAATCCAAAACCCTGCTGGAGTCCTGCTGGCATGGTGGAAGGTGGGGGCCTTCTTTCTTGACCATTCATTCATTTTCATATTTCCTCTCTCTTTGGTCCCAAAAGGGAGGGGAAATCAGTGTGATGGCTCCAGGACTAAGGACACAATTTGGGGAGATGTTGGGGGAATGCGAGGGCTTTGCACCCAGCCCCCCACTCGCTGGAGTTACCACCTGGTAACTCCTTGCTGTTACTGATGGTGGAGTGCGAAGGGTGGCAGCAGGCTCTGTGCCCACAACGGGGAGGCTTCTTCACCCACGGACCTCCCTCTCTGGGGGCTGAGAGAGAAATATAGCCTGTCCTATGGCCCCTCAAGGGACGCGGGTGGCGCTGTGGGTTAAACCACAGAGCCTAGGACTTGCTGATCAGAAGGTCGGCGGTTCGAATGCCCACGATGGGGTGAGCTCCCGTTGCTCGGTCCCTGCTCCTGCCAACCTAGGAGTTTGAAAATACATCAAAGTGCAAGTAGATAAATAGGTATCGCTCCGACGGGAAGGTAAACGGCGTTTCCATGCGCTGCTCTGGTTCACCAGAAGTGGCTTAGTCATGCTGGTCACATGACCCGGAAGCTGTACGCCGGCTCCCTCGGCCAATAAAGCGAGATAAGTGTCGCAACCCCAGAGTCGGTCATGAGTGGACCTCATGGTCAGGGGTCCCTTTACCTTTACCTTACTGGTGAGCTTGAAGGCCAAGCAAGAATTTGACCCTGGATCTCCCCAAGTCCTCTCTGAGGTTATTACCCCCTCAGCCAAAGGAAAGCATTTATAGGAGAAAAATCACTGGGCAGCTGTTGCAGATGTTAAGCACCTACTCCCACCTGGAAGCATCTAACCATCCCCTCCCCACCTAGGTTGGGTGCTTTACTGGCCGAGGGAGCCAGCTCCCTCGGCCAATAAAGCGAGATGAGCGCCACAACCCCAGAGTCGGTCACGACTGGACCCAATGGTCAGGGGTCCACTTTACCCTTTATGGCTCCTCAAATGCTCTTCCAGGAACCTTGGGATTTTGTTCTATTAGCCCTTTTGGAGAGCACAAGGAAGCCTTCGGAGTGTCGCTCTGAATTCTCCACCAAGTCTGCATGCTGCACGGATAGATACATTAATGCCTTGTGCCCTAATGTACTTTAAAATGTTGGTTATGCTGAAAGTGTACCAGGGAGGCTGGAAATCTCTCCGAAAACACAATAGGAGTGCCTAAAGCCAGTCCTCAGGAGGGTTGGAAAGGCGCTCAGAAGCCTTTTGAAAGGAAAATATGTTATATAAATGCATTATTAACCACTCGCTTTCTTTTTAATTATCGTTACTTAATGCTCTCCGTGTACAGCCCTAACTGTTAACTAAAAGCGTGCGTTTAAAAATTAATCCTCTTTAATTGCCTAATTAAAGATATAAACAGTGCGACTTTCTCAATGTGAGGCTGAGGTTTTGACATCTGCTGCTCCCTACATAATTAGTGTTGGCTTTCCAGCAGCACAAGAAAACTTAATAGTCACATTTCAAAACCACATCTCTACTCAATCCGCCTCATTCAGAGAAAGTCATGGCACTCCGGTGACCATGCAGGGACCCGCTTAAAAACCCCCTGCCCCCAAACCCTGTTTGAATTGAACTTTCATACCTCCACTTGCTGGATGGCATCCTCAGTATCCCCAACCTCAGATGTAGAAATTGACGGGTAATTGGAGTCTGATTCCAGGCTGCTCTGGTTCGATGGATTTCTTCTGTGTCCTGGGGTCTGCTATGGAAAGAGATGACAGTATTAAAGTTACCCAACTACCACCTGCGGGCAGCTGTTCTAACAGATTGCAGAACAGAGGGAGAGAAGGGAAGGAGACTATTGCACAGGTTTTGTAGCGACCAGCTTTCTCCAGCTCTTCGTCAACAATCACCTGGCAGCTACCACACCATCAAGGGTACATTAACTTTCTCCATAAAGGTAAAGGGACCCCTGACCATTAGGTCCAGTCGTGACTGACTCTGGGGTTGCGGCGCTCATCTCGCTTTATTGGCCAAGGGAGCCGCCGTACAGCTTCCGGGTCATGTGGCCAGCATGACTAAGCCGCTTCTGGCGAACCAGAGCAGCACACGGAAACGCCATTTACCTTCCCACCGGAGTGGTTCCTATTTATCTCCTTGCACTTTGACGTGCTTTCGAACTGCTAGGTTGGCAGCAGCAGAGACCGAGCAACGGGAGCTCACCCCGTCGCAGGGATTTGAACTGCTGACCTTCTGATCAGCAAATCCTAGGCTCTGTGGTTTAACCCACAGTGCCACCCGTGCCCCAACTTTCTCCACACCAGCTAGCTGTTTTCAGAACCATAATTTTAAAATCAGGTGCCGGAGTTTGCTTTTTACCTCCTCTCCCCCCCCCCATCCTTTTTTCCTTTAGGGTCACGACTCGCCCCCAAAGAATTCTGGGAACTGTAGCTTGTTAAGGAAGCTGAGCGTCATTAGGAGACTCTTACTCGTTCCACAGAGCTGTAATTCCAAGAGTGGTTTAACAGTCCAGCCTTCTTCCGAGGGGACTCTGGGAATTGTAGCTCTGTGTGGGGAATAGGAGTCTCCTAACAAGTCTCGGCAGACTTAACAAACTACTATTCCTAGGATTCTTTTCGAAAGCCATGTTGGTTTAAAGTGGTATGGTACTGCTTTAAATGTGCAATGCAGATGGCGCCTAACTCAGTAGAGCTACGGGAGTTACACTAGTTCTCATATCTCACATAAATCTATTATGTTCACGGGATATTGCTTAGCACTAATTATTTCTGTCAGCTCAAAGAGAACACACAGGTATTTGCTGTGGTTGGAAGCGCTTCCCAAAATATAGCCAGCGAACTTATCGCAGTTGACGGAATACTATCTGCTCCTATCATAGCATCCCATTACCTTTATGATAGCCATTTCATCCCTTAAGTTGTCATATCTCTGCTCCAGCCTCGAATACTCCTGCACAAGATTCTGATAGCGAACTCTCTCCTCTTCCAGCTCCTTCTTCGTCAGCAGATTTTCCTTGACGGCATTTTGTGCAAACTCATCTTACCGAACAAAAAGAAGACAAATTTGACATGTTTAACTATTGAATTTTTACTGAAGTGGTGAGCTCCGGCACCTTTTTTCCAGAAAAATAGCACCGATTCAGGCTCTCCCAAACATCTGGAGGTAACTAGGTTGGTGAGGACTGGCCTTACAGTCTTACACATACAGTGGTACCTCGGGTTAAGTACTTAATTTGTTCCGGAGGTCCGTTCTTAACCTGAAACTGTTCTTAACCTGAAGCACCACTTCAGCTAATGGATCCTCCCGCTGCTGCGCCGCCGCACAATTTCTGTTCTCATCCTGAAGCAAAGTTCTTAACCTGAAGCACTATTTCTGGTTTAGTGGAGTCTGTAACCTGAAGCATATGTAACCTGAAGCGTCTGTAACCCGAGGTACCACTGTACTGGTATATGTTGCTGGCTTCTGAAATAAATAAGAGGCCTGAAGAAGATTCCCTCATGCTTGATCCAGAAGCTGAATAGTTAGAGCAGAATGCTGCAGCATGACTGCTGACAGGAGTGAGACCTTGTCAGCATATTACCACTGTGCTCAGAGATCTGGTTCCCCATTTGCTACTGGGTCATGTTCAAGATGTTACTGTTAATATTTAAAGCCCTTAGCAACTTGGGACCAGTTTACCTATGAGATAGTCCTACCTCACACGTGCCCACTCAACCACTTCGATTGGCACGAGCAGCACTGCTACAGGTGCCACGCAATACCTGTTCTGCATTTGTAGGAACCCGGTCATTCAGTGTGGCAGCCCCTGCCCTTTGGAACTCCCTGATTCTTGAGATCAAACAGGCGCCTTTACTGTACTCTTTTCGGTGCCTGTTTTGGATGCTTAGAAAGCTGAGGCAATCTTAATCTACTTTGGTGTTTTCCCCTTTTGTATGTTTTAAAGTAGGGTTGTTACTTTTTTCTTGACTTTACTGTTTTATCTTTTGTAAACTGCTCAGAGGGTTGTTTTTTTTTTATTAAAAAAAATCAAGTAGTGTATAATTTATGACTGATGTTTGTTCCAATTCAGGAGTAAACAGTGAGTTTTCCTAAGGAAAGTGGCAGGACAAACAGAAAACTGCTCGAATCTGAGCCTAGGAAGTGTGGAAAAGCCTCAAGGTGCACCGAGGCAGTTTCCTATGTTTGTTCCTAGTCATGGATCAGACAGTACTCATCTGATCCATCAAGCAACGTTTCTTTAGGGTGACAGCTCTAAAAATGAAAGAAAGCCCTCTGTCAAAACGATAAAGCTTGTACAACCCATTAGATAACAAAGGTATTTACTGAGCGCTTGCATTCCTCACGCACATTATGGTTTTCCCAGCCTGTTTTCTCTCTCAGCTTGCCAGTGTCTAAGTCAGTTTTTAAAAAGATCCATTCATGGTGCCTTGTTATGTTAAAGAGGCCCTTTGTTGCAGTGCAAATACTGCTGTCTGAACACCACTTCTTTGCTGACACTGTCGAGTTATTTCCCTTTACAGTTCCTCTGATTAGATCCCCAAAAATGTAACTGAAGATTGGGGAATTTGTGCGCATGTGTGGAAACCTTTTTTTTATTCCACGCTTAATTAAATCAGCTTCCCCTCCTGCTGTCTCACTTCCCTGAAAACTATTCCAACAATGTCTTTGGGAGGGAGGCGAAGTGGAACTGTTAGAAGATTAGTAAGGTAAAGGTAAAGGGACCCCTGACCATTAGGTCCAGTCGTGGCTGACTCTGGGGTTGCAGCGCTCATCTCGCTTTATTGGCCGAGGGAGCCGGCATACAGCTTCCGGGTCATGTGGCCAGCATGACTAAGCCGCTTCTGGTGAACCAGAGCAGCGCACGGAAACGCCGTTTACCTTCCCGCCGGAGCGGTACCTATTTATCTACTTGCACTTTGGTGTGCTTTCGAACTGCTAGGTTGGCAGCAGCAGAGACCGAGCAACGGGAGCTCACCCTGTCGCAGGGATTTGAACTGCCGACCTTCGGGATCGGCAAATCCTAGGCTCTGTGGTTTAACCCACAGTGCCACCCGCGTCCCAACTTTCTCCACACCAGCTAGCTGTTTTCAGAACCATAATTTAAAAAACAGGTGCTGGAGTTTGCTTTTTACCTCCTCTGGCCCCCCCCATCCTTTTTTCCTTTAGGGTCATGACTGGCCCCCAAAGAATTCTGGGAACTGTAGCTTGTTAAGGAAGCTGAGAGTCATTAGGAGACTCTTACTCGTTCCACAGAGCTGTAATTCCAAGAGTGGTTTAACAGCCTTCTTCCGAGGGGACTCTGGGAATTGTAGCTCTGTGTGGGGAATAAGAGTCTCCTAACAAGTCTCGGCAGACTTAAACTATTATTCCTAGGATTCTTTTCAAAAGCCATGTTGGTTTAAAGTGGTATGGTACTGCTTTAAATGCGCAATGCAGATGGGGCCTAACTCAGTAGAGCTATGGGAGTTACACTAGTTCTCATATCTCACTGCTAGGTTGGCAGGAGCAGGGACCGAGCAACGGGAGCTCACCCCGTTGCGGGGATTCGAACCGCCAACCTTCTGATCGGCAAGCACTAGGCTCTGTGGTTTAACCCACAGCGCCACCCGCGTCCCAGAAGATTAGTACATTTCTGCTTATCAATCACAACTAGCACTAAGGGAGAAAGGGCTCATAACACAAGGAACAAACAAAAGCAAAGCTGCCTGCCCGGTTTATCTCCAGCGTTAAATAAAACCAAAGGTTCTGCTCCTCCTTACCTTCCGACTGACACAGAATTTTGTTGTTCAGCTCCTCTTTTTCCTGCTTCAGCAGCGCATTCTCCTCTTCCAAGTCCGATATCCGCTGAGGAGAAAGCAGGAGAGCAATATTACTGTCCCACAATGTAACTCAAGGTCAGTTAACTCCGTGGAGCGACAGAGTTTCACCTGGCTGGCTTTTATAGCCAAACCGGTTTTTTGTCCTCCTTCGATCGCTAGAATAATGATACACAACAGTGAAAGGCTTGCTTTTTAAAAAGCCTACTCTAAGGAGCATTTTTTAAAAAGAATGCACAAACTTTGGTATAAATCAATGGCTAGTAGACATAAGAACAGCCTGCTGGGCCAGGTCAGTTGGGGTTGCCATATTTCAAAAAGTGAAAATCCAGACACAAATGTCGTTGAGATATTTTAAAGTCCACCCACCCCCCAAGTCATTGGCAAAATCACAAAAAGGACATGAAGGAAGATAGTCCAGTATCGTGTTCTCACAGTGGCCAGCCACATGCCAGTAGAAAAACAGGAAGCAAAACATGAGCACAAGAGCAATTCTCCCCACAAGACACGATGACTGTGTTCTGCTTCTGCTGTGAGTGGGAAGAGCAGTTGATGGAACTCACAAGCAGGGAGAATAATGTTGAGCTCAGTTTCTTTTAGCAAGTTTTCCATCGGCATCTGGTTGGCCACTGTGAGAACAGGATGCTGGTCTAGATTGGCCACTGGCCTGATCCAGCGGACTATTCTTACATTCTTAAGGTAAAGGGTAAAGGGACCCCTGACCATTAGGTCTAGTCATGACCGACTCTGGGGTTGCGGCGCTCATCTCACTTTATTGGCCAAGGGAGCCAGCCTACAGCTTCTGGGTCATGAGGCCAGCATGACTAAGCCGCTTCTGGCGAATCAGAGCAGCGCATGAAAACGCTGTTTACCTTCCCACTGGAGTGGTACCTATTTATGTACTTGCACTTTGACGTGCTTTGAAACTGCTAGGTGGGCAGTATCAAGGACCGAGCAACGGGAGCTCACCCCATCATAGGGATTTGAACCGCCGACTTTCTGATTGGCAAGCCCTAGGCTTTCTGGTTTAACCCACAGTGCCACCCACGTCTTAATGTTTAGTATAAACAGTGTTTGCTGTCTAAGGCAAACTTGGACCTTATGCCTCAGACATGAAAAAACCTTGAGACGGCTCTGTAGGTCATGGTGAAGACTCTGAGGAGAGTTTTTTAACCTCGTGTTAAAGAAAGAGAAAGAATGTCTAAGCGAAGAACCCACCCCAAACTAAACTTGACGTGAATCTGAGATACCTCCTCAGTGATTCTGATGCAATGAATTCATGCCACTGCTAGACTCCAGTGGATATTCCTGATGTCTTGTCCCCCCTCCCCCCTTTGCCACAGTGCAATTAGTCTTTCACATAACATTAATAAAAACACCTCGGATCATATTGTCTGAGGGTAAAAAAAAGAGAAGAAAAAAGAGAAGTAAAACAGAGAGGAAAAGGCTCAGTGTAACTTGAATGCTTCTCATATCCCAGAGCCAATACTGGCAAAATAGGGGACACTGACATGTCGCACACAAGGTCGTTCTATTTAGCCACAGCAGTCTTACTTTGCTGAATTGCTTTTAGGGCATGAAATATTGGCTTGGTTGGGCTGCACATGGACAAGGCTGCAGGCTGGCACCCCAAATTTCACTGTGGTGTTCCTCTCAGTCTACACAATTGCAACTCGGAACAGAACAGCTATAATTTGGAAAATTGCTACACAGAGCGTGTACGTGGATTCTGAGCTGCTGGAGAAAGAAGGCTTTATACATCAGAATAATAAAGATTTTTTTTTTTTTTGCCATCCTAGCAAGGCCAACAATACATGCCTGCTAAGCCTCATTCATCCATACAGCAGCCTAATTCTTATCTACGTTCATATAACCATTCCCCAGTTTTCTTGGCAGGCAGGAAACTGCAGAGGTATTTTATCAATAAGTGCACATGACATTTAAAAAGCCAAACCCTAAATGGATAACAGGGGCCAGTGGGAAGCAAGCAGTTTATTACAAGAAAAGTTCAAATGGCTTTTGTAAGGCGTTATTCAATGTGCATGAAAACTGGAGGGCGAGGGGGAGCCAAAAAGCCCTAATGCAACAAAATTAGAACAGCTCATTTATGAAATGATCTCTCCAAAGTATCTTTGGAGCATTAGTTCTGAACACAGCTGTTAGGTCTGTTTGTTTCGTGTGCATTGCTGCAAACGAAACAGTCACCTAGAAAAACAGCCAAAGTTTTCTGCAGTGGATCATCTTCTACAGTGAACAGGGGGACTGGCAACAAAGCAGCTACCTGGGGCACATGCCTGTGGCATCACAAAAAACTATTATATGTATTTTCCCCTTCAAATATTGTGTGTGTTGCTGCCTAACCTAGAAGGACAGAGAAGAACTCTGTCACCCTGGCCCACAAGGAACCACCTCTTTTGGAGCAAACCTATCCACCAGAAAACGTGAGAGGTAGACCTGATCTACTTATAATAAGCAATAGAATATGTTGATAAGAGCACTAAACTTGTAGAGTGGGGCTTCCTGCTTTCGAAAGCTTCCCCAAGCAAAGCGAAGTCAGCTCCCCTTTTGAGAGAGAGTTTATACAGTCTAGTTGTCTTTCTGGCATGCTACTTTTCTACTTGCAAAGAGTTTTACAAGCAGAAGCAGGGTTGTTGTTTTTTATGTATTTCCCCAAACTGCAATCTGAAGTAGTTCTCCCCTTTTGATCACTTCGTTCTGCTGTGTGCACAGAAAAAGCCAGGCCACATCTAGAATGGCAACTGGGAAAGCAGGGGTGTTCCTAGAGCCTGAGAAATTAGGAAGTTTGCCAGATCCCATTACAGCCTCTGGTCTCTCACACAATAATGGAAGACCAGCATGGTATGGCGATGCCCAGTGCCCACCTAGGACAACTGCACTGCACAAGCTTCTGGGTTTAACAAATCTATTCAGCCCAAAGAAGCAAGTAGCTACATAAGCCCAGGGCTGTTTGCAGAGTGTAATACCACAGCAAGACAAAAACAAACAAACAAGCCCACAGGATGCGGTCCTGAGCACAAAATGTACCGTATTTTTTGCTCTATAAGACTCACTTTTTCGCTCCTAAAAAGTAAAGGGAAATGTGTGTGCGTCTTATGGAGCGAATGCAGGCTGCACAGCTATCAACAGAAGCCAGAACAGCAAGAGGGATTGCTGCTTTCACTGTGCAGCGATCCCTCTTGCTGTTCTGGCTTCTGAGATTCAGAATATTTTTTTTCTTGTTTTCCTCCTCCAAAAACTAGGTGCATCTTGTGGTCTAGTGCGTCTTTTAGAGCAAAAAATACGGTAGTTTCTTATGAACAGCAGGAGTTGTATCAAGAGAAAGAACCACGTATGTAGCCTTTTTGGTTGCATAGGTTTGTGTTCAATATTAAACAGGTCCATTAATTTCCATAGAGCTACTCTGAGCACTACCTAGCAGGAAACAACCCACAGATAAACAGCAACCCATTTGCAACACCAGTTTGCAATAAATGAAGTCCTGGTGTGCAAACACTCAGTATTATCACATCAAAAGGTTCAGGGAAGAACTGCCAGCTGACTGGGCCCCTGACTCTTCATGTACAAACACCAAAATGCACGGAAAGGCATTTTCAAAGACATACGAGCTGTAAATACAGAACCAGCAGCCATCTCATACCCCACCCCAAAGGTGAGCTAAGATTATGGAGGTGTCTGCCTTCTCCCTGAGTGGACAGTCTGGTTTCACAGTAACCTTTTCCTAGGTAGTCATGTATGCAACTGCAAGGAAGAATTTGGCAGTGCAAATCTGCCTCGAGAAATGCCAGTGGACCTTGCAGATGGATGCAGAAACTGTAATCGCGAGAAATGCAAAACCAGCCAGCAAGCTTTCAGAAAGTGTGTCCAAGGTTTTGACACTGCGATACGGAAAGTCTGGCAAATCCTGGGGAGCATTACCTTTCGGAGCACATCTTTCTCCTTTGTATAGGTGTCTTCTACTATCTTTCTTTCCCCGTGAGCCTTCTCCAGGGCCAACCGGAGAGAGTCAATCTCTTCCTGCAAGCTTGCAAGCTGGTTGGCGTCTCCCTTCTTCCGCTGATATCGTTGCAGCTCCTTCTTCAGCTTTTCTATCTCGGTGGAATGAGAAGTGGCGGCTGCGGAGAACTGTTCAGTCAGGAGCTTGTATTCTTTGTTCTGCAATTTGGGGGTAGGTGAGAAGGAATATATGAACACAGCTGAGCACTTGACAGAGGTACTGTCCCCCCCACAAAGGTCCGAATACTACAATTTAAAAATATTGGGTTTATATTACTTGTTGATATCTTTTCAGTGTGATACAACTCTCTTTTAAGGATCACAGGGTGGAGAAATGCTACTATAAGCAATAATATTCAGAGGGGTAGCGTTTGTTGGTCTGTTGCAGTGACAGTCTTGTACAGTCAAACCTCGGTTGTTGAATGTAATCCATTCGGCTTCCGAAATGTTCGAAAACCGAGGCCCGGCTTCTGATTGGCTGCACTCAAGTGGAAGCCGCATTGGACATTCGGCTTCCGAAAAATGTTCGAAAACTGGAACACTTACTTCTGGGTTTTTGGCACTCGGGAGCAGAAACGTTCCAAAACAGAGGCGTTTGGGAACCGAGGTTTGACTGTAAAGCCTTTGAGGACTTAAAGTCCACTTCATCAGATGAATGGACTCTAGTCCACAAATGTGTCATAATAAATTGGTCGGTCTTGAATATGCCACAGTCATCAGTGGGAATAAACAGAAGACCTCTACTCCTGAGTAAGTGTGTTTACGATGGCAGCCATAGTTGCTGGGGCAGCCCAGTCAGATCGTTAGGGTACCAAAAAATAATAATACAGACCCACTTCTTTAAACTAGGGGTGAGCAACCTGGGCCCCTCAAACCTAATTCCACGTAGGTGGCACCCCATGGCACTTCAACCCAGCTCAAGACCTGTTCTTAGAGCCCAACTAGGAGAAAAGAAAGCGAATTTGGGAGATGGGCTGCGAGAGACAAAGTATGGAAGAGAGATGGCGCATAACCCATCACCTGTGCACATAACAGCTCCAAGAAGCACAACGCAGCCCACATTCAGAAGGTTTTTGCTGCAATGTGAAAAACCACAGATTATGTACCAGGCATACAAGTGAAACATTATGTTTGTGATAGTCAGGGAGCTGACACAGAAAAGAGGGAGGAGAAAAGGTGGAATGTATAAAATGGGCCAATGTATTGAAGCACAGTACAGCTGCTTTGTGCAGCTCTTGAATGTGTGCCCATTAAACACACCTCCACTGGTCTGCAAGTTGCCTCCAACTCTATGAACCTCTAAGAGATGCAAGACTCTCCCTTTACACTGGACGAGTTCACATGTGCAGCTAAGCCAAACTATGGATTGACACAAATGTGCAAATGCAGACACGGATTGAAGTGAAGATGTGAAGTGAAGATCACAGCTGCAGCAGTCTTCCCCTAGTCTTTCTGCGGCTAAGGCATGGTTTTGCTTAGTGCTATAGCTGAAGCTGGACTCACAGTTTTTCTCTCTCAGACAAACCATAAGTGGAAAGTGTGAATTAGATAGATTGGCCTTTATAAAAGTGAACGGAGTCAAAATTCTCCTGTCTCTAGGTAGGGCTAAAGCTTAACAGTGACCACCCACAAAGCGCTGTTGATGGTAAAGCCATTTCCTCTTCCCAGGGAGATGATGTTGCAGACTGCACACACGCCTGACCCAGGTGCATGGTGCAGGATAGCCCCAGTGCCATTGGAGTCCTTGGCTGCATCATCCCTTGGACCCACCAATGCGGTCGGTCCGGGGGTGTGGCTTGAGCTATTTAAATTGCCCAAGGTCGAGGAGTCATCCCCTTTTGCTTCCTGGTTGCGCAGTTCTCCCTCCCTCCCTAAGGTTAGGCTCTTTAGTCAGTTGGGGGGGGAGGGGTGGTAGTGGCCACCACCTACTCCTCCAAATTCAAGGGTATTCCGTTAAAGGAATCCAAGGGATGTGGTCTCTGTCCGAAGCACCAGACGGGGGGGGGGGGGAGGGGGCCCTAGGGCCATGGCATGACCCTGGGGGAGTTCCTAGTTGATGTGCATCAGCAGAGCTACCCCCACTGGTGGTTAACCCTTCCGAGACTTCCTGCAGACAGGCAGGAGTCAGATATACTCGGTTAGTTTCCAATGCCTAAGCCAATACCATTCACATTCTGTAACCAACAAAGTTGTGGTCTTTTTTAGCCCATTAACCTAAAATACTGGTCTTGTGTGTCATTATTCCTGAACATCTCGGGAGGGTTTGGGAGCTTGCCACGCAACACAGGCATCTTGAAATTGATAAGACAATTAACACACGGTATGTAATGAAAGATTCATTATTCCAATTAAAGCAACAGATGATGCAATTTGTCAAGAAGTTCAGCAATGTATACTTGATTGTCTCCACCCTCATCGCTCAGCCCAGACACTGAGGTCCAGCTCCAAGGGCCTTCTGGTGGTTCCCTCACTGCAAGAAGTGAAGCTACAGAGAACCAGGCAGAGAGAGCAGCTTTTCGGCTGTGGCGCCCTCTCTGTGGAATGCCCTCCCATCAGATGTCAAGGACATAAAGAACTATACAACTTTTAGAAGACATCTGAAGGCAGCCCTGTATAGGGAAGTTTTTTAAGAAATGTTTGACGTTCTGTTATTTTTTCATATGTGCTGGAAGGTGCCCAGAGTGGCTGGGGCAATCCAGCCAGATGGGTGGGGTATAAATAATAAAATGATGATGATTATGTCATGCTGCAGTCTCCCTTTGAATTTCCTTTGTTCAAGACTAGCAGAGTGGCAAAGGAAGCCTGTGGGAACAGGTAGGAAAGTGGTTACACCAGTACTGGCAGATCCCCCCCCCCCCCATTTCTGATTTTAAATGCTGAGAAGGGAGTACTTAGGAAGATACCTTATAACAGGGCTGCCATCAAAATGAACAAGAGCTGTAACTATCAGGCAGGCCCTGAAATGAAATTAGAGTAAAAGGTGGTTTGGGAGAGTCGTTAAGTATCTTTTAAGACTATATTTGAGAAGCCTAAGTGAATTGCTTGGAGGCTCGGGGTGGCGGTAGCGGGAGATAAAGAGCTGGCTGAAGAGGCAGAAGCAGTAATTCTTTTGCTGACGAGCCGACGGCTACATCAACATTTACGTTCTTAAAATGTTCTGAAGAAGACTGTGTGAGCCCAGGGCACTTAGAGCATCAAGTCCAAACAGGCAGCAAGGCTGGCCTGATATTCCTAGGAAATCCACGCTGAAGACTAATTAACAGCCAGCAGCACTGATTTGTGTGGAAAAAATAATCTCGGATCAACATTGTTTCTTCCTTTTATAAGCAGGAACACATTAAGGGGCAGCAGGAGAGCACTAATGATTATGCCCACAAAACTTTGATCTAATCTGTTGACATGTTCACCCCTTTTGTCACAGGGATCTGAGCGAGCTTGAGGACGAAAAGCTGGTGAAACACAATCACAAGCATCCATGAAGGCAGAGATAATTAAACTGTGAAAGATGTGTGGTAAGGGGGAAGGCTAACATCTCTTTCACACCCTTCACCATTTCAGTAGACGAGTGTAAGAGAAAACCGTATGCAGAATGTGCTGAGTCAACAACATTTCTGCCAGTTCAGCAAAAATGATGGGCAGCAAACAATTTAGAGACGATTACATCAACGCTGATGAAATTCAATCATCACGAGTCTCCATTAAGGGTGCAGGCGGGCGGAGTGGACACCCTCAAGAATAACAAGCACCAAAACTAAATCCAGTGCCATCTGACTCCCAACTTTATTCCTCCCCTGCCTTTAGGTAAAGGCAAAGGGACCCCTGACCATTAGGTCCAGTCGTGGCCGACTCTGGGGTTGCGGCGCTCATCTTGCTTTATTGGCCGAGGGAGCCGGCGTACAGTTTCCGGGTCATGTGGCCAGCATGACTAAGCCGCTTCTGGCGAACCAGAGCAGTGCACGAAAACGCCATTTACCTTCCTGCCGGAGTGGTACCTATTTATCTACTTGCACTTTGACATGCTTTCAAACTGCTAGGTTGGCAGGAGCAGGGACCAAGCAACGGGAGCTCACCCCGTCGTGGGGATTCAAACTGCCAACCTTCTGATTGGCAAGTCCTAGGCTCTGTGGTTTAACCCACAGCGCCACCCGCATCCTTTACTCCAACCTAAAAACTGAGGATCATATTCAAGGCATCTGATGGAAGTCTGCTCTTGTTCACAGAAGCTTATGCCAGCCTTCACCAACCTGGTACGCCCCCCCACCAGTTGTTTTTGACAATTCCCAACATTTGTTGTTCACTTTTAGGAACAAGCTTGTTCTATAAGGAGAGGTGAGCTATGAGCTTGTGGGCTTCCCATGGCTATCTGCTTGGCCAATGTGAGAATGATGGACTAGATGGGCCATTGCCATGATCCAGCTGCCGCCTCTTATGTTCTTCTGTCAGAATAAATGTATGCTTTTAAAAATTTGACAGATGTCAATCAGTAACTTATTTGGCTACAAATGTCGTGAGCAAGGCCAACTGATCAGACCGCTGAGGCCCCTTCTAAATCTGTATGTTTGTCTGGAGAGAAAACATCCTCCAATATTGGCACCTCTCATCCAAATGAGAACTCAGTGCTTCTCTTGCCTTCCCCAATCAGAAAATGCATCACAGGCTAAAGATCCCTATCTCCTTCATTGTTGTCTTAGCATGGCTTTTCTGGCAGTCAATAGCGATAAGCGATGGGGGAGCAGCACAATGGAGGCTTTAGAAGGAAAGCTTGGCTCTGTAGCAGGCTCCCTTTTAACATCACAGCCAATCTGTACACAAGAGGGAGTTCTCTTCAGGACTCAACAATTGTCTTCCTTAATTCAGTCTGAGCCAAGGTTAAGCAAGGCTCTTTTAAAAAACACAACAAAAAACTGCACACATTGAAGATCAGCAATTTCTTTTTGCCATCTTTTGACCTTCAGGAAGTTGCTCAATCCAAGAGCTCTGCTCAGAAATGGTTGTCCCTGTGGTGATGTGAGATGCAGAGCCAGACAGGACAATAACTAGGGCCCTTCAGGGTGAGGTTTTGACTTCCTGGCTAACCTGCAAGTCCTATGAATACCCTAACCCCACCCCAAACCCCACCTGACTTCTTCTTTTTAATTATTAAATATTTTCTTTGATTTACAGAAGTATGTGTAATGTCTCTCATGTTTTTTCCATGTAACATTTTTACAAATCAGTTTCATTTGTTGAGACATTAGGAAGAAAAGGGGTGGAGGGGAGGGAAGATGGGGGGGGGGGGTCGGGTGGCGGTGTTTCTATTTTGCTTAATGTATGTAGGGTTTGGTGTCAGTGTTACTTGTGCTGGTTCTTTGCTGTTCACTTGTGTTCCTTTGGTGGTGAGAGAGGTTGGGGTTGGCCTAGAGTGTGGTTGTTTGTTTGTGATTGGCTGCGGTGATCTTTGTTTTCATGTGTGAGTGGGGTGGGTGGGTAATTTGGAACAGGTTAGCCACATTGATTTGTATGCTGTCGGTGGATTTTTGTCATTGCCTTGTTGGGCTGTGTATGTGATTAAAGGGGAGCCATACCGGGGTGAAGGTGTCTTCTTCTGTTTGTCCCCGTGTCAGTTTCAGTTTATTGGTTAATTTTTCTAGTAGGGCTGATTCCCATACTATTTGGTACCATTGGTCCATGCTTACTTCTGACAGGTCTCTCCAGTGTCTGGCCCACCTGACTTCTTGATTGGGTGGGTATACCATTTAACCCATTCCAAGTCATGTTACCTACTGGACTGACAAAAAGCTGAGAAGATCTTGATTCAACTGACCAAGCATCCCTTCCCCGGTCCTGATTTTCAGCCCCCCTCTTGTTTCAGAACTGCTTCCTTGGAGGCTGACTTCTTCTACTTGTCTGACACTACAAGGCATGTCTTAGTATGATGGATTCTACTAATAAGAATCAACCACAGGGATGGAACAAATGTCTGTAGCTTTCCATTTCCAAAGTGAATTTGCCACAGTGGACAAGTGTCCTGAATAAAGCAAGAGATACACACAAACGCGCAAGAAAGCAATGGTGCTGCGAATTATGCATGCCATTACAGAGGGGGGCACAGGATGCCTGATATTTCTGAGCAGCAGCCCAGCAGAAGAGGCAGTGCGGCGTAGTGGTTAGCGTTAGGATCTGGAAGACCAGGGCTCAACTCCCCACTCAGCAATGGGTGACCTTGGGTCTATCACTGGGCCTCACCCCTTCCTACCCCACAGGGTTGCTGTGGGATTAACTGAGGAGGGGGAGAACCGTATATGCCACCTTGAGTACCTTGGAGAAAAGGTTTGATACAAATGCAACAAACAAACAAACAAACAAACAAACAAACAAACAAACAAGTTCCTGAGAATACTGAGCCTGAACAAAGGCAAGCACGTGATTATTGGGGTCAGGCTGTCAGTAGGGGCAAGAGTAAAAGGAGTACCCCAAACTTCATTGTATCCAACTAGCTACACACATATACATATATTGGTAAATGAACGCTTAAGGTGGATTAAAGCTCTTTGCTATCTCTGGTGATGCAGCTGCAGAATATTCCGTGGGCGTGGAAAGACAGAATCAACAACAACGGTGGACAACTTGTAGCTTGCCAGATGTTGCTGGACTAGAGCTCTCATCAGCTCCAGACAGCATGGCTAATGGTCAGGAAGGGTGGGAATTGCAGCCCAACAATAACTGGAGGGCTACAGGTTCCCCACCCATGCACCTATATCCAGAGCAGCTGAGAGGTCCAAACATACACTACATAGCAGGACTCATGGAGGGTTTACCTGTTCATCTATCTTCCTCTGCAGCTGAACCACCTTGTTCTCCATGCCAATATTGAGCCTCTTCAAGTGCTCTGCTGACCTCGCTTCTATCTTCAGGGCCTTCAGCTCTTGCTTGGCCTTCATGCGCCTGAAGTAGCATTGGAGAACTACAGCTGCACTTCTGAACCTGACAAAATGCTTCCGAGTTAGCCAGGCTCGGGCATGCTTCTGGATGATGGTAGCTTTGTGCTCCATGAGCATCTGCAAAACACAGGGATGAAGTGACCCTCAGGAGAAGTGGGGAGGGCAGGGGAGAAGAGCCCATGATGGCAATATAGCATGGCCCCATCGGTGTAACCGTAGCTGTTGTTATAGCTGTTGCGGTTTCTCTCTACCGGTATGAAGAATGCTGCCAAGGTTAGTCGTTGCATCATACAGTTGATGTATAACTTTCATACCACAGGAACCTCAGGTTAACCAGGAACTCATTTCTGCAGCACTTCATCAATCGTATCATAGCTAACACAGCAAACATGAAAAATACCTTCCTGGATCAGACCAAATGGCCATCTAGTTCAGGACTGCCATCCAACACTGGCCATCTTCATGCTCCACCCTGCCCAGACAGTTCACATGCAGGTCATGGGGCGACAGATGTTTTCCACCTATAGTGTTCTAACACTGGTGCTGTTCAGAACACATTTATGGCCAAATTCCACATTTGTTAGTAACAGCAGTTAGACACACTTTCTTGTTTGTCACACTGTGTGACATGTTCCACAGTGGCAATGGGAACAGTACCACATCCAAACATTCTTCCTCCTTCTCAATGCTTCATACTATTTTCTAGACAGATCAAAACTGCTTCTTAATGTTGCCATCCATGCACCCAAGTGCATAATATAAGACCATATAATATTATGGCACTCTCACAAGACGGAGTGATGACAACTAACTTGGATGCCTTGAGAGGAGAAAAAAGGCGAGAGAAAAAATAACGGAGAAAGGGGTCTCTCAAACAGCTACTTGCCATGATAGCTAAATGGAACGACCAGATATAGAGGCAAACAGAAGCAGACTAGATGAATCCAGGTCTGATCCAGCAAAGCAATTCTGTAAAAATCAAATGCACGTGATACTGCTTCCCACTTGACATTTGTGCTGGGTTTATGAATGCAAAAAGCACAAAGTTCATGCAACTTGAGGCAGATTTTGAATGGTGCATGCACATTTAAAAATGAAGGCATTCTGTGAGTCCAAAACAGGTTTAAAAAGTAGATTTGGAAATTACTCTACCCAGGTGAGTGACTGGGTGATCGCAGAGCAGCTGCTTTTTTTCTTTTGTGGGACCCAGAAAAAGGGGCTTCTGAATTGTCTGCCAAATTGAAGGGGAAGGCAGACTTAAGGTCACAGCTCCTGTTCTCCATGAATGAACCTACGCATCCCCTTTGCCACAAGTAGGCAGCTGCCCCTGTGGAAGAAGCACTGGCCACCACAAGGAGAGAGATCATTAGGACCAGCCGTAAAAGTGACTTCACCAAGCAGATGCGTTTTGAAGTGTAATTCCAATACCTGTTCTGTCAGGTAAATTCTCCACTGAGTGGCTGATACGGATGACATTTCCAGATTTCCACTTTGCCATGGGGCACCTCTCTGTGAGAACAGCTTCATTAAACTAGCAGTCTCGGAGAGGCTGCAGAAGAATTGCTTCTGCCTGGGCAGCTTGAGCCGTGAAATAAGAGCAGCTAGTGCTTTTGGACTCTGAAAATGGACAAGCTTCCATGTCAGAAAAGAAAGAACAAACTCCTTTTGTTCTTCTGGGAAGAGTGACCCAAAGATAGGAGTTCAAGTCTGCAGGTGATGGGAAAGATCAGGAGAGGTGCTGCCTGCCAGAGTAGACAATACTGGAGTAGATGGGCAAAAAGTTTGACCTGGCAATAAGGCAGCTCCCTGTGTAATTTCCCTTGCGCAGTCTGCTCCAAACTATTTGCTGTGTTTCCACACTGTTTTGTGAATTGAATGTCACTGCCAATATTTTACGGATGGGAAGCTGAGATAAGTGACACAGTGTAGCTTTGGTCAAATTGTTAAGACCACAACTAATTTGGGACTCAAAAGGTGTATTCACCTAAGAAGTCCTGTTATTGGAAGCTCAGAGCAAGGATTTCCGTTTGTGCAAAGGGGCTTCCTTCATGCTCCTCCACACCCCCAAAATTGGCTCTGGGTGGCTGGAAGAACCCTAGAACAGCGTTTGGGGGAGGAGTGGGGAGGGGTCATTCCATCTTGCAAGCAGAAATCCTTGCCCTGATGGAAAAAATCAGCTTAGCAAGGTGCTGAATGCCTCATAAATACAGGCAACTCGGATCAAATCACAAGTAGATAACACTGGTCTTCAATAAAGTCAACACTGCAATCCTGCCCACAGACAAAGTTCACTTCCAAATGACCTCTTTATACAGCATTCGTCCTGGTTTCTTTGCAGGGAGATTAGATGATGTTGGCTGGTTAATGAGCATTCATTCCAATTTGTTTGTGGGGAGGTTAGATGACCCTGCGTCAAAGCAAGTGTTATCCCAAATCTTCCTGTGCATTTCCCCCATCAATTTCCTTATCGCAAATAAGTCCCATCTTCTTGGGAAGACCTCCCAACCAACCATAATTGTGCAACCTGAATTTGTCAGCAACCATCTGGAAGTGTTAAATGACAATCAAGTCAGTGAGTGATCAGCGGCAAAGCTGCATGCAGGGCTGGAGACAAAAGAGTTTAGGACAGTTCTCATTTTTTAAAAAGTCGTGTTGGTGGTTCGGTAGCACTGTTCATGCCTTCCAAACCAACAGTCTTCTGCTGCAGGAGATCTCTGCAGGCTTCTAGTGTGGTTCAGTCTAAATTAGGGGGAAGGCCAAGTGTCATGGGTACCTATGGCTAGTAACAACACCAACATGCATCTCCCCAAACCCTGAGCACAAGGCGGCGGCTACAAGCTGAGCTTTCATAAATTCCTTGACCTGAGAATGAACTGGACCATCAAGCTTCTAATCTGCTGCTATGTACAACTGTAACACAAAATTAGAAGCTGGGTTCGTGGGTGGGAGAAAGGTGCTGTGGCTGTTTTCAGAAGGCCATGACTGTCTCCAACCAAATACAAAGTGCAAAGACAAGTGCCAGGCAGAACGTTCATAGGTCAAGTTGGAAGTTTCCTGTATACTGACGGGAAACGTATTTTCAAAAAGAAGAAGCCTACCTTTCGATAGGTCTTTCTGACAAACATTCCTCGGGTGAAGGCTTGGATTGTGACGGCAGCCCTGTGGATTGCTTGGTACGCCCGGCGGATCCTCAACATCCGATATTGTTTCTGTAAAACAATGGCTGCTCTCGTCTTCCTAAGACGGTCAGCCAGTCTGTAAAAGTGCAAGAATTAAAAGGTTTAACAACAACAACAACAACAACAACAACAACAACAACAACAACAAGTGAGACCTGTAACCAAATTTTGCAATGTGTCCTCCCTCACTAGTAGTAATACCGTATTTTTTGCACCATAGCACTCACTTTTTTCCTCCTAGAAAGAGAGGGGAAATGTCTGTGCGTGTTATGGAGGGAATGCCTACGGGTGGCATGCCTACGGATTTTCCTCTTCTAAAAACTACGTGCGTGTTATGGTCGGGTGCGTGTTATAGAGCGAAAAATACGGTAGTTCCTGTCCAGGGTCACAGCCAGTCATGCCCTGATCCAGGCTGCTCCATTGTATTCCCTCTCATTTTCTTTTCCAACTGACACTCAATGTTATTTGGCTGCTAAGTATGCTCAGTTCTCAATTAGGGTTTCCTGGGAGTATCTGAAGTCGGAACTTCCACCAAGTGTGGTGGAAGTGGCTAACGTTCTCTGCCATGAAAACAAACGCCCCCCAAATGCAGCAAATAAGTGCCGAAACCACCCTTTGGAATGTCTCTTAGTCTTCACCCCAAGACTTATCGTGTTCCGGTTGTGCAAAACACATTGTTTCTCATTTGCATCCGTCTTAATTTATTAGAAACACATGATTAAGCTGGGGGTGCCGGTGGAGTGAGATGGGGTGATGCTGCAGTCCCTTCCTTTGTTAACTTAGGCTGTTGCTCCTGGATAGCCATGAGAGTCAAATCACATTATCAGCAAATTCAAGTTGCACAATTCAAGTGGGTTTCGCAGCACTTGGGTGATATGGAAAGTGCATTGGGAAGTGTGGGGAAACAAATTCTCCCCATCAGGGGTGGAGGAAGGGGTGTGTGGTAGGTGTGGGCCGCCGTGGGTGTCACACCCCACTGAGGCAGCACTCACTGCGAGGCCTTTAGTGCGCCCGGGCCACGCGTCTCTCCTAGGAAAGACGCAGTGGCTTGGGCGTGCGCAGTCTCCGCTCTGCCCAAATAGTCCACCTGCTGCCTGTGCCCCAGCAGTGGTGTGGCTGAGTGGGAGGAGGCAGGCAGACTCCAGAGGCCCCGCAGTGTGCGCCGTCCCTATGGGCAATGCGCCCTGCCCCGGGCACGCCACCCCAGGCACCCAAGCAGCTTCCTCTGCCACTGCTGCCCATACCCTTTCACTTGTGCTTTCTAAATTCTTCACTGGTTGTAAGCTCCACTGAAGACATTGGTGGTGTGTAGAAGGTGGCTGCTGGGTAGCCCTTTTATGGCTACCACATGGGACAAATGTATTGTCTGCCCAACAGACAATCCGGCCCTCCCTGGCAACTTTTATTAAACTTTGCTACGGTGTCCGAAAAGTTGTCAATGCTCTTCCAGGATTGAAATAAAATGTAGCACATAAACAGACTCCGTTTCTCTTAGCTTTTCACATCCCGACCTTAAATTTTAAAGCCCTAAAAGACATCCTCATCGCGGCTAGCTGCTCCAGTCCCCCAGCACCAAAAGCAAGTGTAGTGCAGCGTAACTACTGGTTACGAGAAATCCAGCACAACGGCAGCAAATTGATTTGACATTTAAAGCAATGTGCACTGGTTTGGCAACAACTAGGAGCAGGACTGCAAGCGGTTCCTACATGGTTCTTAATTTGGGATGCAGTTAGTATCCTCATGTAGTACTGCAGATCAGAGTATTGGCTTGTGGACAGCTCGTTATTACACCTCTTTCAATAAATATTTATAAAACCTCAAGTTTTTCGAGATGGTTAAGTGTGCTTCATTGGATTTTATTATTTGTTCTTTGCTCGGAGCGATTAAAAAAAAAAAAAGAACTTGTGAAAGTGGCGGTGGCTGATCCAATTTCCTATTGCGTTTGATTCCTGCAGGGCTCCCTGTTCTTATCATATGGCAGAAACCAAGTCCATCACACAAGGACAATGCAGGTGCCAGCATGAGTGAAAAAGACTTTCGCCCACTGCAAGAGAGGAATCATTTGTTGTATATTCCCAAATAATATATAGTCTTCAAGGTTTGCTCCAAAGGGAAAGGGACACAAAACATTAGAGCAAATTATTTAAAACAATACTTGCTTGGCAAGGACATGGTTCCCCCATCGTTCAGCCCGGACACTGAGGTCCAGCTCCTGGTTCCCCCATCGTTCAGCCCGGACACTGAGGTCCAGCTCCGAGGGCCTTCTGGTGGCTCCCTCACTGCGAGAAGTGAGGTTACAGGGAACCAGGCAGAGGGCCTTCTCGGTAGTGGCGCCCGCCCTGTGGAACGCCCTCCCAGCAGATGTCAAGGAAATAAACAACTATTGGACTTTTAGAAGACATCTGAAGGCAGCCCTATTTAGGGAAGTTTTTAATGTTTAATGCTGTGTTGTGTTTTTAATATTTGGTAGGGAACCGCCCAGAGTGGCTGGGGAAACCCAGCCAGATGGGCGGGGTATAAATAATGGGTGGGGCATAAATAATAAATTATTATTATTATTATTAGGGGGTGGGGAGAGCCATGCCGTATATTTAAAGGGCATTCAATGTACATTTGAAGCACATGACTTCCTCTAATAATATTAATCTGTGGCTTTCTGCACCAAAGTGTCTCAAAGCAACTTACAAGAAAGTAGTAGAAATAACAAGGAACATTAGCTGGGGAGGCTACTGATACCACGTTCATTGCTGTGTGAAGCATGGTTGCACCATTATCACCCTGGCCAGAAGTTTGATACCTGGAAGCTTCAAGGAAACCAGACTTTTCAATGGTAGCACTTCCATCGATGAAACACCTTCATGTAAGAGACACACTCTCTCTAGACAGACGAGTGCCAACAACGTTATGTGTTTTTGTATTGTAAACTGCCCTGTGGTCTTTGGATGAAGGGCAGTACAGACATATAATGAATAAATAAACAATTCCCACCATCCCTGACCATTCGTTGTGCTGGCTTGGGCTGATGGAAACTGCTGTTGGGCTCTATCAGGAGGTCACTATATTTGTCACACACCCCCAAGATTCAGTACATGGCAGCTTTGCAAGTTCATATGCACTGGGTTGCAACATATAAAGCTGAAGTTCCTAGACTTCAAAGTTATCAGCATCAGCGACCAATTCGTATCTCTTACACTGCCCTCACAAGAACGTGTGCTTTATTGCTTACCTGCGTGCCAGGTGTCCTCTGGTATACCTCTGGATTTTAAGTGCTGCCTTTTTCATCTTCTGATATTTCGCTCTCTGCAGCCAGCCTCGCACCGTCTTCTGTATCATGATGGTAGCGGCACGGAACTTATCCGCCCGTAGCTTCTCCAGGTACGCCACCTGGCCCGCCCGGAAAAAGATCTTGGTCCTCCCAAACTGGAACTTGTCAGGATCCTTTTCAAAAGCATAAAGGGAAACTGGGTTAAGGGAAACAGCCGTTTAGTTTTCCCCATCAGCGTGCAAGACAGCCTGTATCACATTTTGCAGCTAGGTGAAATTAGGCGTAAGCTTCACATCTGTGCAGATGGCAGGTATCCCAAAATGAGACAACTGACCCGTTTCCTCTCAGGCGGGTCAGAGTGTGAGGAACAGTGAGCATAAGAAAAGCTAGGGGCACATTTGCACACCAAACATATACCCAGTTCTCTGTTTTTCAGGTTACACATGAAGTTTCAAAAATGTTATGATGTGCGACTTGCAGCTTATTTACTGCTGTCTTGGGTGCTGGTGGTACAACTAATTTCGGAATCAGAAACATCTGGACGGGTTGCAGGCCAGCTGCGGATCCTTAATTGACACTGCCAGTTAAAAAGAACCTCAAATAGCAAGGGACCCAAAGGACCCTTTTGTCTGAGACCTTGGACAGCAGCTGCCAGTCAATGCAGAAGAGGAGAAGAACACCGGAAGCTGCCTTATAATGAGTCACACCATTGATCCATCTACCGTATTTTTCACTCTATAGGACACACCGGACCATAGGACGGGGAGAACAGGGAAAAACATTTTTTTTTCTTGTTCTCCCCCTCTAAAACAAGGTGTGTTCAAGGTGCATTCACCCAAAGCCTCTGGAGTGCAGCGGGAACTCCCGCTGCGCTCTGGAGGCTTCAGGCGGCTACCATCCCCAAGCTAGAACAGCGAGACCGGCTTCTGGCTTGGGAACAGCCTTTCTAGCCTCTGCAGGGCAGCGTCGTGAAGGCACCCTGTTGCCCTGCAGAGGCTTTGCACACAGCCATCCCCAAGCTAGAACAGTGAGACGGAGCCCTCCGTCTCGCTGTTCTGGCTTGGGAACAGCCTTTCTAGCCTCTGCAGGGCAGCGTCGTGAAGGCACCCTGTTGCCCTGCAGAGGCTTTGTGCACAGCCATCCCCAAGCTAGAACAGTGAGACGGAGCCCTCCGTCTCGCTGTTCTGGCTTGGGAACAGCCTTTCTAGCCTCTGCAGGGCAGCGTCGTGAAGGCACCTCGTTGCCCTGCAGAGGCTTTGCGCGCAGCCATCCCCAAGCTAGAACAGCGAGACGGAGCGCTCCGCAGTGTTCCATCTCCCTGTTCTGGCTTTGGGCTTAGCTGTGGAGCCTGCATTTGCTCTATAGGACGCACACACATTTCCCCTTAATTTTTGGAGGGGGAAAAGTGCGTCCTATAGAGCGAAAAATACAGTAGCTCTACACTGACTGGCAGCAGCTCTCCAGACTTTTAGATAAGAGTTTCTCTCTGTCCTACTGGGAAGACACCAGGGATTGAACCTGAGACCTTCTGCATGTAAAGCGGATGCTCTGCACCTGAGCCACAGCCGTTCCTGGGCTTTGACACCCTTTTATCAACGTTCATACACTCAGATTCAGGATTACATAAGCAACAGAGAGGAATGGAGCCTTGTGACATTGCAAGTCAGAATCCAACAAAAGAAAGGAGCGGTCGCTGGAGTTACTTCATACATTACTATTTAGCTTTGCCAGGAACCTTTATGGAGGGTCAATTTAGCCAGACCCCGTTGGAAGAAATGGCAGCCTTTTGATGAATCCCCAGGAAACTCTATTGTGCACATTATAATGGTATGAGGAAGGATTTGATCCTTCCCCTTGTAAAGTCTTTACCTGGCAGACTCAAAGGTGTTGTGCAAGAAATATGTATGGCTGGAGAGGGCAAATATATAACTAGAAGGGCGGCCCTGTTTAAAAGTTTGGTAATCAAGAAAAGAGCTCAGGCGATCTCAGAATAAGTTTGGGGCGGATGTCAAATTTTCCATATTTTGTTATGCTTATTCATCTCTGAGCAGTAACACAAGAATGGGAAAGGATTTGAAAACTTTCTGCTGCAGGCAAAGTCACTGTGGTCTCCTGAACTCCTTAATTGTAGATTAGGATCTACAATGCAAACTTTGTGGGGTTATACCAGTTCTACTATCATGGCTTCCCCAAAGAATCTGGGTTGGAGTTCCCAGGTGTGTTGCTGAGAATTCTCTGTTAAGACAGCCCTAAGCTCTCTCCCTGCAGCTGAACTCCAATTCCCAGCATTCACCCACAAGAACAGCAGTCAAACCAGCTGAAGACATGATGCTCAATTTGGCTCTAATAAAGTGAGATTAAAAGGAGGCCCCGGAATGGGCAAAAGACTGGTAAAGTAATCTTAAGAATCTGAATGTACAAAAAGGGTCCTTTTTAGACTGAGGGCAAAACAACGCCCATGGCCATATATCATTTACTTCATTCAATCCTTCTGACAGAGTTTTATTCTGCTAGAATCTCCAAGGTCTCCCAGGTCACGGCAACACCTGGCCAGCTGCGCAGCAGAGGAGGAAGCGAACCTGGGAGCTCAAGTACCAAGGCAACATGTGGAGATGTGGAAAGACTCTTAACCCTGCTCACCTTAATTAGGCTTTCCAGCAGCATCTTGCAAATCACTTTCCTGTCTTCCTTTTTTGAGGTGTCCTTCTTTTTCATAAGAATTCGATACCTATTGAAGAAGTCATGGTAGGTCCACCTGAGAAGGAAGCAGAAGAGGCTTCAGAATAGCTTGTTTAAGCTGAAAGCTATGAGGAAAAGCTAGATGGAAGTCCTTATAGGAAGTCATAATCGCTCCTTCAAATATTCGCAAGAAGCAGAAATGGTGCAGCTGTCCAAATCAGAAGTCTTTGTGAATGCAGAAGGAACCTAAGAATACATTTCCGCCAATAACAGAGGCACACAAAAGATCTAGGCAAAACTCCCAAGTTCGAAGCAGAACAGAGTCTAGGGTTAAAACAAAATAAAAAAATTCCTTCCAGTAGCACCTTAAAGACCAACTGAGTTAGTTCTAGGTATGAGCTTTCGTGTGCATGCACACTTCTTCAGATACACAGATAGGTAGCCGTGTTGGTCTGCCATGGTCAAAACAAAATAAAAAAATTCCTTCCAGTAGCACCTTAAAGACCAACTGAGTTAGTTCTAGGTATGAGCTTTCGTGTGCATGCACACTTCTTCAGATACACAGCATATATGTGTATCTGAAGAAGTGTGCATGCACACGAAAGCTCATACCTAGAACTAACTCAGTTGGTCTTTAAGGTGCTACTGGAAGGAATTTTTTTATTTTGTTTTGACCATGGCAGACCAACACGGCTACCTATCTGTAACAGAGTCTAGGGTTGTTCACATAAGAAAAACAATAGTACTGGGGGCTGAAAAGCCAGTAATCCATTGTTCATCGCATTGCACACTCATTCTCCATCACTCTTCCATTAGTGCCAGATTCTTCCAGGCTCTGCCTACAGCCTGTTAAGATTACACCCTGGCTTCAAACCCATCAGATTGAGTTAAGTTCTATCCTGGCTCAATACACTCACCTGTCAAATTTCATGCTTGGTTCCAGCCTCTGGGCTTGCTCGGTACTTTTTTGAGATCAAAAGTCAGCTCCTCTAACCCAAGCCTCAGCCCTGCTAATTACAGAAATTAAGGCTCTTTGTTTTCATGATGAAAGGCAGCCGATGTGTTCTTTCTTGCTACTGCATGCACAGTCAGGGGCACAGTGAATTGCCAATTTATTCAGCCATTAAATGCAAAATGCAAACAATTGGTGTGGGATGCACTGGACTTAATTCTTCGACTACTGTGACTTTCCAAGCTCCCATACACTTAAATCAGGACAACCCAGCTTCCTGATCGTCTCCCTGCTGAGAGAGGAGAACACAGGCCTTTTCCAACCAACACTTCTGCAAAAGGCTCTGCGGCCTTTGCAAAACCTTTGGCTACCAATTAAACCTTTGGGTAGAGATTTGGAGGCAGCAATGAGCTACAAGCACACCATGGCAAAGCTCTAATTCAAAGAGGCAGAGCACTATATCTTGCCTCTCGGAAGAGGCATTTCCTGCCATCATATTTAGATTTAGAGCCCACAGAACGGATTCTGAAATTGGCTCACTGTCTGCCAAGTTTCAGCCCATTGCAAATTAAAAGTACTGAGTTATGGACCCCTCAAAACAGGCCTTTTAAATAGAATTGCTAGGAGAGTCCAGGGCTGCCAACTGCTGCCATAATTAAATGCATGCGAGTGTCAAAAAGGAAAAGGGAAGGGAAGAGTGAACCGCAAAATTCCGAAGGACTGTCGAAATGCCAGTAACTCTGCAAAAAGCAAGAGCCTGCCTCCAATAACCTTCAAAAATCGAAGGTGGGCTTCAGGCACAATGACTCTCCCCTTCTTTCCTGCAGTGTTTGGCTGCTTCCGCAGAGGTCCTGGCAGAACAATGGCTCACAAAAACCCCTTTTCAGGTTGAAGCAGGCTCGCTTGTGACAGGATGGAACCAGGTTGGTCCTCTCCATCTCAATGTTTAGGGTCCTGATTGGGTAAACGGGTGTCTACCTGCCCCAGTATGTCCAACTGCAGCAGCTTTACAGGGTAGTCCACAAGTAGGCAATCTGGTGCTCTCCTGATGTTGATGGACTCCAACTCCCACCATCCCTGACTGTTCTCCATGCTATCTGGGGCTGATAGGAATTGGAGTCCAACTGCATCTGGAAGGCATGACACTGACTACTCTGGGCTAGTTCATTTTCCAAGCTAAGTCACAGAGCTCTGTGAGCAGACTTGCACCAACCCCCACAATGTCTGCAGTTGTTGTTTTTTAAAAATCTATGCACTGTAAGCCAGTTCACATATTTTTCGTCACGCTAAGGTGTGACGGAATGTTGGGAACCGGCTCTTACATATTACTGTGGCAGAGTCGGCACAGAACACATCAAACTTTTTACAATGTCTAAGACTCTTGCAATGTCCAAGCCTAAAAAAATTTGCCCCTCTATATAAAGATAAATAAAGCTTGGTAATCTATGGACCCTGTTTTCCTAGAAGGGACCACAAGGCAGCGTAAGGCACATTATGAAAAAATCAGTCTGCAGAGAGGGGTGCCAGTGGAAAACATTTCAATTATGTATGTGCAATGTCTGTAAAAGTTTAGCAGCTGTGATTTTTATACCAAACTGGTACAAGGCTGCAGCATCCGACAGACAGCTCAGATGAACAGAAGAGGCATGAGTGAGAAGTCTGGAACATTCATGTGACAATCCCAAACGCTCCTGGCTAGATGAGGTTATATATATTGGATGAGGTGAGCTTGGAACCAGTAAAGGCAGGTGAGCCATCATGGATATTTGTGATAATATGTTTAGAGAAAGGCTAGGGGGAAAAACACTATTTTATAGGCTATAAAAAGCTGAGATTTATCAACAACACCAGCTATTTGCACAGCCAACTAGTGCACTTAAAAAAAATATGTGTTGGAAATACGGGGGGGGGGGGAGGAGTTTTTTATGCATTTCTGTGGCACAGAGGCCAAAAGGTTTCCAAACTCTCGATGGCATGGCATTCCAAACTTTGCACCGAAAAAGTTGAATTCTGCAACCTGCGTAATTTTGCAAATGTGCAGAATTTCTCGCAATTTATTCTGCCAATTTTTTACTACTTTACATCGCCAGCTGAGGACAATGGGCAAGACGGTATGACAAGGAGCTAAAGCCTTCCACACAATGCCAAATATCTAATTCAGCTACTTCTAGCGTTCCCGAGTTTTCAAGCACTCAATATACACAGCCCTGGAAAGATGCAAGAGGCAAGCATCGATAAACAGTAAATTTGCGAAGCAATTCCCAACTTGTTTCAGCCGTCTTCATCAGGGGAATTTATTTGGCCATTAGCTAGACACAAAGCTGCAGATCTTCTAGCTAGAATAGACCCAGAGGCACGAGAGCTACGTGCCTAGCTAACAAAGGTTTAAAACTCCCCCACCCCTCGCTGAAGCCAAACTATGTAGGCAATTGGTTACTGAATTATAGCTTCGCATAATGGGCCTGGTTTATTGCATCTTTCTCATGATTGGTTCTGTCTCTGCGTCACATGTTGTTGTGCAAATTACTACTCGAAGTGTCTGTCTATATCCTAGTTCCCTTCCCCATTCAGTCACACATATGTGCACTGATAAGCACAGGCCATGGCTACTCCTGTACTGGGGAAAATGATGGCGTTAACTGGCCCAGTCAAAGGAACGGGGACACAGCTCAGTCACAGGGCATAAGAATTGCATGCAGAAGGTCCCAGGTGCCTTCACACGGCCTCTTGCCTTTCAGACACTTGCAGCTTCCTTGGGAAGGACTGATGCTCAGTGGCAGGACACCTGCTTTGCATGTAGAAGTACCCAGGTTCAATCCTTGGCCATCTGCTGCTAGAAGGATTGAATAGCAGGAGATGGGAAAGACCACTATTTGAGACCTTGGAGAGTCGCAGCAAATCAGACAAAAAGTTTGACCAGGTATGAATCATGTTCCTATTGCAGCTGGTGCAGAACGATGGGAGGAGATGTTCAGCGGCATGTAGGACGTCGTTGCTAAAACATTTGCATGAGCTGCCCATATATGCTACTGAGTCTTGTTCAAGGTGCTTGTGTTGGGCAATTAGGGTTCTGGATTCCTTAAGGACTGCTGGAGCCTTTATCTCCCAGATCATCTGCAGGAGGGATATTAGTTGACCCCCATATTACAGAGGCCCAACTAGCCTCAGCTAGAATTTAGTGGGCATTTAGTGTCACTGGTCCCATTCTTTGGAACACTGTTCCAGCAGAGATTTGGCAGGTATTCTTGCTTTTGACTGTCAGGCATCTCTTGAATGCATTTTAATGCCGGCAGAGCTTTGCCGCTGTTTAAACGGGTTAGCCAGTCACTTTAATGGTTGTTTTCATTGTTTTAAATGGTGTTTTATGTTGTATAGTTGTACATTGCCCCGATCTTTGGCGGTATGGAAATCTTGGCAAGGGGTGGGTGGGTGAGGGGGCAGGAGGGCAATGCAAATAGGAGCAAGAGTTCACCCCAGTTACTGGTCGCAGCATTCAGTCTTCCCTCTTAATTGCTACGTGCTGGATTTTGTGCCCCCTACCCTAGGTAAAGGTAAAGGTAAAGGGACCCCTAACCATTAGGTCCAGTCGTGGCCGACTCTGGGGTTGCGGCGCTCATCTCGCTTTACTGGCAGAGGGAGCCGGCGTACAGCTTCCAGGTCATGTGGCCAGCATGACTAAGCTGCTTCTGGTGAACCAGAGCAGTGCACGGAAATGCCGTTTACCTTCCCGCTGGAGTGGTACCTATTTATCTACTTGCACTTTGATGTGCTTTCGAACTGCTAGGTTGGCAGGAGCAGGGACCGAGCAATGGGAGCTCACCCTGTCTCGGGGATTCGAACCGCCGACCTTCTGATCGGCAAGTCCTAGGCTCTGTGGTTTAACCCACAGTGCCACCCGCGTCCCTTGCCCCCAACCCTAGTTCCTTCAATTTATTCCATTTCAAGGAGGAAGGCATTGTTACCTCCTTCCATGTTACACTCTGGTGTCTTATGCATGTAGAGGAAGGCAGCTGAAAGACAAGGGGAAAGGTAGCCGGCCACCTGCAGCAGAGATCATGATTGTGGCAGTGCCAGCAGTAATACAGTGAGAGGGGAAAGTATTTGATCCCCTGCTAAATTTGCCCGTTTGCCCTCTGACAAAGAAATGACCAGTCCATAATTTTAATGGTAGGCTTATTGTAGCTGTGAGAGACAAAATAACAACAGGAAAATCTCCAGAAGACAAAAGAGAATCAGAGACTGATGCGCATTATAATGAGTGAAATAAATATTTGACTCCTTTGCAAAAGATGACTTAGTACTTGGTGGCAAAACCCTTGTTGGCAGTTACAGAGGCCAGACGTTTCTTGTAGGTGGCCACCAGGTTTGCACACACCTGTAAAGAGCTGGAATTACAGGTAAGACCTCTCCTTTACAGCAGGTGCTTCTAATCTCAGCTCGTTACATACAGTGAAGATACCAGATAGTCTGACATCTGGCTGGTTGATAGGGGATCAAATACTTATTTCACTCATTATAACGCACATCAGTCTCTGACTTTTGTCTTCTGTGTTTCTGGGGTTTTTCCTGTTGTTATTCTGTCTCTCTCAGCTACAATAAACCTACCATTAAAATTATGGACTGGTCATTTAGCAGGGGATCAAATACTTTCCCCCCTCACTGTAGAAGCAGGAGGGAACTGCAAGGAAAAGGCGAGTCCCTGCAGCCTGTCAAATTCAATATGAGGAAAGCTCCTTTTTAAAACTTTCAGCGCAGCTCTAAAAACAGCTCTCAAATTTTTGGAACAGAGGATCCATACGAAATGGTACTCACAGCTCATCTGGGTTTTATACTTGTCCAAAATTAATCCATTCCCTCTTTAGCTGCACTTCCCCAAGACTGTATGGTGCAATTCATTCCCCCACCCCTTCCACAAACACACACACACTGAATAGGCAAGAATTAACCCAGTTTAACCCACTTGCCATCTCAAATGTCTCTGAACTTCTTAGTCAAAAGAAGAAAGCTCGAGAAAAGTCCACAATGCTTAGAGAGAGGGGAGGGGGGGAGTGTAACTGTCGCAAGCTTCCTTCCAGGGGGAAATAAACTTAATTGTGTCCAACAATGCGGAAACGAAAAGTTGGAAAATAAATTTGGGCAAACAAATGGTTCAAAACCCATCCAAGGAGATGGAATGAGCAGCTCCTGCTGCTGTTGTGTAGCAGCAGAGAGTTACAAACAGCAATCCCAAGTCAGAGGGGGGAAAATGAGGATGGAAGGGGAAGAACAAGACACACACACACACACACACACACAGAGAGAGAGAGAGAGAGAGAGAGAGAGAGAGAGAGAGAGAGAGAACTAGGCTGAGAAAATTGCCTTGTATTCTGTTAAGGCCAAACCATAAGCAAATGTTTTATTGAGCATTTCTGTGATGACTCCAGCCTCCTCCCCCTTTACCTCAAATACCTAAAGTATATCTAGATACTAAATCTTTATACTGTGCATTGCTTTCCTGGGAAGAACAGTGGCTCTGAGTGCAACTTCTGCCAGCTGACATCGATTCACTCAATGAAACAGATTATCAGAAGATTCAGGCCTGACAGGAGGAAGTAACTTCATTTAGCATGTACTTGACAAAATTCACTGCCGCAAAGCATGAGGGTGATGGCTGCTGAGCTTATGTGACTTTTAAAAAAAGGATTAGAAAAATTATTGATTGATGGACTTAACAATGGCTATCCCGTACGCTAACAGCAAACCCATTTTCAGAACAGGACCTTTATTTACGGCTGCTCCAGACGACCTGGCTATTCGGCATTTGTGCCAGTTTGCTTGCACAAAGCTTAGGCAGTGCTTAGACCATATCAGACCTTTCCTGAGTATTTGCTCCAATTAGTTCAGAGGGGGATCATACGATCCTGTGCTCACCTTGATTTGTTTAAGGTAGGCTTTTTTAAAACAAAACAAAACAAAACAAACAAAACAAAACAAAACAAAACAAAACAAAACAAAACAAAACAAAACAAAACAACAACGTCTTCTTGTTATATGTCATTATTCCTTCATCCCATTCTTTTCGGTACATTCTTCATCACTTTCCGAACCACAAAAGGCATTAAAAATGATTCAATAGGTGAAGGGGTGGAACCTTCAGTCATCCAGATGCTGGTGAACTACAACTCCCATCATCCCTGCCCATTGGCCATGCTTGCTGGAGGTGATGGGAGTTGTAGTTTAGCAGCATCTGGAGGCTTCCCAGACCTACCGTATGTTAGGGCTACAGAGCACTTTAATTCACTTTAACTGTGCATATTTAAAGTTCTGGTGTTGTGCTTTACTCTCCGTGCTTGACTCTCTCCCACAAAATGTTGACTGAAGGCACTCCTAGACAAAACAGACCTTTCTATCTATGCACAAAGGGAAGGTTTCTGCAGGACTGGAGGAACCATCAGTTGGCAGAAGAATAAAACAACTTTGTAGGCTTGGGAGGGGAAGGAGAGCAGTTCCAATAAGGACCACAGAATGTTGACAGACTGGTTTTGTTTGGGGGGGGGGTTGGGGGGCAAGGGGAGAAAAGGAATGGAGCACAGATTTCCAAACTGTGGTTCATGGAGCACCAAGCGGCCTTCAAGCTTCATTCAGGCATGTCTGCATTGAACATTCATATTGATCTTAATTGTAACTTTATTGTTTTGTTTATTTCTTATCTTGTATTCAATGCCCTTTTAAAATGGGTTGGGGGGGTTACTGGGTTATTGTTTTTATTTCGATTACCGTATTTTTCGCCCTATAGGACACACTTTCCCCCCTCCAAAAATGAAGGGGAAATGCGTGTGCGTCCTATGGGGCGAATGCAGGCTTTCGCTGAAGCTTGGAGAGCAAGAGGGGTCAGTGCGCACCGACCCCTCTCGTTCTCCAGGCTTCAGGAAGCTATCAGCAAGCCTGGGGAGTCTGCGGGAGTTCCCGCAGGGCTCCCTAGGCTGCGGGTAGCAGCCTGCTGCCCGGAGCGCGGGGCGTGCTGAAGCAGAGCGCCCCGCGCTTCGGGCAGATATCCTTTTCTCCTCTAAAAACTACGGTAGGTGCGTTTTTAAAAGCTCGGATTTCCCCCGCGGCTGGGGGGGGGGATTTTTTTCCCTTTATTCCCAAATTGGGTGCGTCCTATGGGCCGGTGCGTCCTATAGGAAGAAAAATACGGTATGTATTCTGTATTTTTAAATCATTGTTTTATCCCGTGGACAGCCCTGAGATTGTATAGGGCAGTATACAAATTTAAATAAAAACAACAACAAAGTTTGAATTCTATGGAATGCAAGATAAGAAATAAAAGAATCAAAGGGCACCACAACTGCTAAAACAGGCATAAAAATCATTCCAGGGTCCACAAAGACAACCAGCCATTTTCAAGCGGTCTGTGCAAAAAAATAAGTTTGGGAACCACTGCAATGGAGTATCCAAGTAAAGGGCAAGGCTGGTCAGAACCCTAAACAGGAGTATTCTATACTGCAACATTTTGTTGCAGGTTTCACTTGCCAGTATACCTCTGGAGACAGACGGGCAGGAAGATCATCATTTTGACACTGGGCTGATAAGCTTCCCAGATTGTGTCTGGTTCCTCAGAACTAGGAACACTGGTCTGGTCTAGGAAGGATAACTCTTCTGTTCTTATGACTGACCCTTCTGCAACAGCTGTGCGTTGACTCATTGATCTTAAAGCGAAAGTGTTCGTACACAAGGAAGCTTGTGAGTGATAGCTGAGGAGCTCAACTATTCAAGTTCATGGTTTCTAAAGATTACCTTTCAAGTGTAGCCAGGACTTCTAGAACGAAGATAAATTGATTCAAAATGGTTTTCAAGAAGTAAGAGACAGTGTTCCTTGCTTTAAACAAAAAGAGCTGTGATCGATACACTGTCCATTTCTTTGTGATGGTGCATTCATCATGGTACATTCTAATAACAAACACACCCCTCTGCTCCTGAGCAGCGCTTCAAACTGAATTATGCATTTTTAGTCTCTATCACATTTATGCAGAAATCTAGTATTTCATGGCACAAAAAACCCACAACTAAGCGTATCCAGTTTTGCAGTGTTTATAGTTTTGAAGGTTTCTGTTCTGCCAATGCTCTCTGGAATCAGGAATGATTAAAAAGCTGCTCTCTCAATTACACAAAAGGAACAAGAAACATTGCAGCAGCTTTGTCAAGGGGATTGCAAGCTGGATCCTGAACTCTCAATATTTCAGTGAGGAACAACTGAAACGGTAATTACTCCTTCACCAATGCAATGCAGACACATTGAAACCAGCCATGTTGAAGTACATGGTATCCTATACATAGAAACATGTACAGGCAGCTGCAGGTGGTTCGGCCATCTGCCCAGGAGGAACTTAAAAGTATTCTGGTTGTCTGTTAGACCCTTCTCTTACGCCGTGACCTTAAGGTGCCCAGAAATGCATTTTCAGCATTGGTTTCAAATAATAATCAATAGGAGTATAGCATCTAGATCAAGGGAAGTAATAGTGCCACTGTATTCTGCTCTGGTCAGACCTCACCTGGAGTACTGTGTCCAGTTCTGGGCACCACAGTTCAAGAAGGACACTGACAAACTGGAACGTGTCCAGAGGAGGGCAACCAAAATGGTCAAAGGCCTGGAAACGATGCCTTATGAGGAACGGCTAAGGGAGCTGGGCATGTTTAGCCTGGAGAAGAGGAGGTTAAGGGGTGATATGATAGCCATGTTCAAATATATAAAAGGATTTCACATAGAGGAGGGAGAAAGGTTGTTTTCTGCTGCTCCAGAGAAGTGGACACGGAGCAATGGTTCCAAACTACAAGAAAGAAGATTCCACCTAAACATTAGGAAGAACTTCCTGACAGTAAGAGCTGTTCGACAGTGGAATTTGCTGCCAAGGAGTGTGGTGGAGTCTCCTTCTTTGGAGGTCTTTAAGCAGAGGCTTGACAACCATATGTCAGGAGTGCTCTGATGGTGTTTCCTGCTTGGCAGGGGGTTGGACTCGATGGCCCTTGTGGTCTCTTCCAACTCTATGATTCTATGATTCTAATAATAATAATTTATTATTTATACCCTGCCCACCTGGCTGGGCTTCCCCAGCCACTCTGGGCGGCTTCCAACAAAATATTAAAATACAGTAATGCATCAAACATTAAAAGCTTCCCTAAACAGGACTGCCTTCAGATGTCCAGAAGGGACCTGAAGCTGCAGACATCTTACAGCGTTTATTTATTGGCCATCTGTCACTATGCGCTAATTCTTAATCAATAGGTGAACTGAGAAATACATAATAAACACACACACAAATTTGCAATTAGGGACAGGTGATTCTGTCAATGTTGATTTCTTTCAGTTTCTCTTTTTCCACAGCAGTTTGAGGGTTGTTGTTTTTTGTTGTTTTTTTAAATTCCCCGTGAAGATTCACCAGCATTTTGCTGCGAATTTCTCCTACCATACATAGATCTGTATGCAAATTTCAGTAATTTGCATTTTTTGTGTGTGTCACTCTATTTCCACCTGCTGTAATGCTTTTTAATATTATTTACAGTAACGTATGCATTTAAATGCACAATTTGCCTTGTTGCATGCATTCTTGCACATATCACTTGGCTGGAGAACTGCAAAATTCAGAGAAGAGGAAACCTTGGAGAAGGGAAGGGCTGTGTTTCAGAAAGTGCTGCTAAGCCCAAACCACAGGAGCTTGTGATCCACTTGTATGTGGGGCGGTTTCTGTGACAGCAGAGCCTTAAAACAGGCAACCCTTCACCTGCACCCTGAAATTGTGCATTCCAGGAAAAAGCTGTCACCACTAGGATCTGCAGATGGTGTAAACTGGCCCAGGGTCACCAAGCCTTGCTTCAAAGTAAATTGGTGCATATAGGAAGACTGCCCTGGCAATTGAATGGAATCTTACATTCCTAGGCCCATCAAGTCTCTTTAGACAGGCTGCCATAAATATTATATGCATGTCTTTCATGGCTTTTGGGAGGGCTTAGTAATGGAAAGGCTGTAAAAAAAATGAATAAAACCCCAAATAACAGGGGGAAAGTATAATTCTCTATTAAAGCTCCACTGAACTTTTATCGTGATGGTTTATTTGTGTGGACTATGTACGATTAACAGCCTTCCAGTTTGCTAGCTCAGCAGTAATGTCTGGAATTCCTTATGAAATGCAGATTAAACGAAGCTGGTCTAGGCAGACGAAGAAGAAACCTCACAACACACCTTCCTGCTTTTTATCTCAGGCTGCTAACTGCATGGTGGGCACTTAGCTAATGACAGAGCTGAAGGCTAAGTGGTGAATGGCAAGGAGATGTGGACATTATAGCCAGTATGAATTAGAGCTTAATGTTAAGTAGAAACACCTTTAGCCTTTCACTGTAGAAGAATGGGAATAATTGCTGAGATTAGTGTATTAACACCTGTAATGGGGCGGGGTACCGCTTGCAAAGAAAGAAGATTAATATATAAAATTCCTGCAGACAGAGGACCAGATAATTTTTCTAATAATGACTGTTGTTGTTGTTATCATCACCACCTTCGTAATCCTCATCATATTTAGTACCCACCCTTCACCAGAAGGGCAGGTTACGGCAATGAAAAATATGGTATTTAAAACAGTTTAAAACAAATCTCAATCACAAGTAGAACAGGTCCTAAAATATATATACTGTATATCTAAACTGTCAAAGGGCCAGAATAAAAACGGAGAAGGTGGCCGAAAATAAATGGGTTTCAAAAAGCAGTTTAAAGGTTTGCACAATTGAATCCCCTGAAAGTCCAGATATTGTTATAAACTCAGGACAGTGGCTGTGGCAGAGGTGCTCTTTTCCAGAGTTAAGGAGGAAAAGCAGCCCTCACTAACCCAGAATGTCAACACACGGAATGTCACTAGGAAGAGCGTATAATGAGATACAATGAGATGAGGGAAGTTTGGCCGAACTGTATGCCTGTCTGGGGACCCATAGAGAACACTCTGCATTCGCCCCTTCTTGTTGCTAATGCACATTTACATTCTGAGGCAGAAGTAAGGGGGGGGAGTGGCATGAGGACTTGCCATTACAGTAGCCTTACGTTTATAATCCCATTGCTGCAGATGATAAAGCTGATCATTATGCCGATAGTAAAACACGAAAACTGCTCAGCGGTGAAGCCAGATGCACTCCCACCCTCAAAAGATGACTTGCCCTTGTCACCGTTATCTCTTGATTTATACCTGGGATGTGCAAAATTTCACCAAGCCCTAAAATGTTTCTTTTGTAACTCCAAGCTCCCCAAAATGTGGGAGTTCTTTCCAAACACAAACCTGTCTCTATCCTTGCTTTATCTGTAAGCCAATCGTTGCAAACTACATTAGCACAAGACAGTTTGGGGGACTGGCTTAAAGACGATGATGCCGTGTGGCAGAACACCAGGTGACTGGCCAATCTTTAATTCACTTACAGACTTGTCACTTGAAATTTTATGGAGCGTGGGTTGTTAAAAGAGGCCACCGCTATGTTGTAGCCGGAAAAGAAAAGTTACTGCTGGGATTTCTCCTTGAAATTATTTTCCCCCCTCCGAGGGTATTGTGGAAGTTGGGTGCTGTTTATTTTTTAAAAAATAGAATCAATGCTGAAATGAGCTTATAGTCCTGTACAAAACCCCACTCTTGGTTACTCCTATCCCCAAGAACAATTCAGGGGCCAGGAGATGGCGTAGGGGGAGTCATCTTGCTGCTGCCATGGTTACAATATTTTTCGCTCCATAGGGCGCACTGGACCATGGGGCGCACCTAGTTTTTAGAGGGGGAAATCAAGAAAAAAAAATCTTATTCCCCCCCCCAGCCCCAAAGAGCAGTGTACAGGCTGCATGCAACCTCTCCCTGCAGGAGGGGTTGCACGCGGCTATGGCACAAGCCAAGGCAGCGAGCATGGTGGATCCCGCTTGCTGTTTTGGCTTCCTCTTTCACCCCGCGCAACCTCTCCTTGCCAGGAGAGGCTGCACGGGGCTAAAGAAGCCATAGCTGCGTGCAGCCTCTCCCTGCCGGAGGGGCTGCACGTGGCTATCCCTGAAGCCTTCTGAGCACAGCGCAAGTTCCCGCTGCGCTCCTCAGGCTTTGGGTTCCTTTTGTTGAAGCCGGGAGAGCAAGACTCTCCTGGCTTCAGCGAAAGGAACCTGAAGCCTCCAGAACGCAGCGGGAACTTGTGCTGCACTCCGAAGGCCTTCAGGCAGCTATCCCTGATGCCTGGAGAGCGAGAGGGGTCGGTGCGCACCGACACCTCTCACTCTCCAGGTTTCAGCGAAAGCAACGGGAAGCCTCCGGAGCACGGAGGGAGCGCTCCCTCTGCGCTTCGGAGGCTTAGCATTGCTATCGCTGAAGCCAAGGAGCCTGCATTCGCTCCATAGGACGCACACACATTTCCCCTTAATTTTTGGAGGGGAAAAAGTGCGTCCTATAGAGTGAAAAATATGGTAAATAACTAGAAGACAGGTATCCTTGCTGATCTGCTACAAACCAACCTGGCTACCTTCTACCTATCCCCGGATTCTATTCTGCTTTTGTGTTTGCTAATTTCAATACACACACACTAAAAACAACACAGCGGAAGAGAGGTTTAGAGATATGGTACCTGGACGGGTAGCCAGCTGCACTGATGCGGATGGTCTCCAAGACGCCACAGGCTCTCAGCTGCTGGACCGCTCTCTTTGGATCAAAGCTGCAAAGAAACAAATTTATAGCACCTATGAATGTGGCAGTGCAATACATCTAAAAGCCCTAACAGCAGTTTTTTTCAGGCAGCGCAACTGTTAACAATGCCAAGCAGCGTAGTATCTCTGAGTCAACTGTATAAGTGCTTTCTTGATGGAATGAGTACAGAAATTTGCCCAACCAGAGGAAGTTTCATACAGATAAGGCTTCTCCTTTTAAGCAGGGTTTGGGTTGCCATCTGCCATGGATGCTTCAGTAGAGATAGAGGAGGGAGAAAGGTTGTTTTCTGCTGCTCCAGAGAAGCGGACACGGAGCAATGGTTCCAAACTACAAGAAAGAAGATTCCACCTAAACATTAGGAAGAACTTCCTGACAGTAAGAGCTGTTCGACAGTGGAATTTGCTGCCAAGGAGTGTGGTGGAGTCTCCTTCTTTGGAGGTCTTTAAGTAGAGGCTTGACAACCATATGTCAGGAGTGCTCTGATGGTGTTTCCTGCTTGGCAGGGGGTTGGACTCGATGGCCCTTGTAGTCTCTTCCAACTCTATGATTCTATGATTCTATGATTCTATGATTCTATGAGATTCCTGCATTGCAGGGAGTTGGACTAGAGGATCCTCCCAAATCTATGATTCTACGACTTCCCTAGGAGTACTTCAACATTCACTAAAATTTAAACCGTAACCGAAAGTGGGGTGGAAATAGAGAAATTTAGCGCACTGCAAGAAAAGAATCTCTATGAGGATCTAGCAAACCATTTCTGGATTTGTAAACACTAAAGCATTCTTAATCACATTCTGCAAGGGCAAGGGGAGCTTCTGATGTGAGCTGAGAGCCCTCTCAATCTGGCTTTTGGGACTCTCCCCAAACTTCACTCCCTCTCCCCAGGCAACTTCCCTAATTGGCCCATGCATTTTGGGGGTGGAGGGTGGGTCAGGGGCACAGAAGTGAAGGGAAAATGCTTTTGACTAGCTGGGATGTGTCCCTGAACTGTAACAATGCTTACTGCATGCCAGGTTGAAGGATGGAGAGATGCGGTATTAGGTGGTGATATAGCATCCTCTGGCTTTTGTGTACCTGGAATGTCCCCTGGTGTACATCTGCTGCCCCACCAATTTTTGCTTTTATTTTGCCCTCACCCTCCTCTAGCATAAGGAGAACATGGTCTATGAGGGAACCTTGCCCTCTGGTTGGAAAAAAACAAAACAGTTTCCTGCCCCTGACACTAAGCAGATTTCACCTTCATTTTCCCAGGACCAAGGAGGTGCATGGGGCCACTGCTTTCAACCTGAAATGAATTCCTAATTCTGGATCCTACTTGTGGAAGGCCTTTTCACCCCTCTTCAGTGAATAACTGGTCTGAAGGCAGCCCTGCATCAGGAAGTTTTTAATGTTTTATTATGTTTTTATGTGTGTTGGAAGCTGCCCAAAGTAGCTGGGTGAAATAATATAAATATAAATATAAATATAAATATAAATATAAATATAAATATAAATATAAATATAAATATAAATATAAATATAAATATAAATATAAATATAAATATAAATATAAATATAAATATAAATATAAATATAAATATATTGGCAAGTTCACAATTTGCCAGAACTGAATTAGAAACTCCAGGATTGCTCGCCAGTTCCTTTTCTGTGGCTCAAAATCTTCAGCAATTGCTGTCAACATTTAATATTTGCAAATCCAGAACCAATAAGCAGTTTTGAGTAGCCCTTGATGCACCATAATAGCAGAAATACGCCGCCTCCTGGTATTCGCCACATTATAAAATCCATCAAAGCTGTCAATCCCCCAGCAAGTGACCCATTATTTTATCATGAAGTCAAATGCACAAGAGCATTTAGCACATTATTCCAGCGAGCAGCTCAGCAGTACGTGTGCTCGTGTGTGTGTGTGCGCCATTTTAATAATAATAATAAATAACACTAGCAATTTTGCTTTGACTGAGCACCTTTCATCATACAAACTCCCAAAGCAATTCTTTATGTTGGCTATAACAAAGAGACCTCTCTGAAATGCTGCTGCCACAATCAAACTCTTGCCACTTTGGGACAGAGTACAGCAGTTATTCAACAACACATTTAGGAAGAAGCGGAGACTATCGCAAATTTCACAGGAGTAACTATAGCAAAAGTTAAGCAAGGGAAGGAATTTCAGTAGGGACAAATGTAAGATTCTGCAGTTAAGAGGAAGAACCAGGTGCATAAATATAAGACGAGGGGCGCCTGGATTGCCAGCAGTGCATGTGAAAAGGATCTAGGGATCTTAGTAGACCACAAACTTAACATGAGTCAATAGTGTGCTGCAACAGCAAGAAAAGCTAAAGCTACTGTATTTTTTGCTCTATAGGATGCACACTTTCCCCTCCAAAAATTAAGGGGAAATGTGTGTGCGTTCTATGGAGGGAATGCAGGCTCCTTGGCTTCAGCAATAGAAATGCATAGCCTCCGAAGCGCAAAGGGAGCGCTCCCTCCGCGCTCTGGAGGCTCCGCGTTGCTTTCGCTGAAGCCTGGAGAGCGAGACCAACCCCTCTCGCTCTCCAGGTTTCAGGGATAGCCGCCTGAAGACTTTGGAGCGCAGCGCGAGTTCCTGCTGCGCTCCGCAGGCTTCAGGTTCCTTTTGCTGAAGCCGGAAGAGCAAGACTCTCCCGGCTTCAGCAAAAGGAACCCGAAGCCTGCGGAGCACAGCGGGAACTCGCGCTGCGCTCTGAAGGCTTCAGGGATCTTTGAGGCTGGCGGTGGGGGAAAGCAGCGCTTCCCCCACTGCCAGCCCCACAAGCTCGGGGGACAGCACGGTTGAACGCACAGAATGCACTTGAATGAACAGAAAACACCTTGTTTTAGAGGGGGAGAACATGAAAAAAAATTTCTCCCCCTCTTTGCGCAGCGCCCCTTCAGCGAAGCAGCAGCAGAAATGGAAAGGGCTCTGTTTCTCCTGCCGCTTTGCTGAAGGGGCGCTGAGCAGAGAGAGTGAGATTTTTTTTTCTTGTTCTCCCCCTCCAAAACAAGGTGTGCCCTATGGTCGGGTGCATCCTATAGAGCGAAAAATACGGTATTCTAGGCTCCATCAACAGAAGCATAGTGTCCTGGTCAAGGGAAGTAATAGTACCGCTCTATTCTGCCTTCGTCAGACAACACCTGGAGTACTATGTCCAGTTCTGGGTGACACAATAGATAGGATATTCTTTAGGGGAAGGGCAGTGGCTCAGTGGTAGAGCCTCTGCTCTGAATACAGAAAGTTCTGGGTTCAAACCACAGCATCTCCAGATGGAGCTGGGAACACCGCTTCTGAAACACTGGAGAGCTGCTGCCAGTCAGTGCAGACAATACTGGGATAGGTGAACTCAGCATAAGGCAGCTGTCATCCCCTATGGAAAGACACATTTCTAAAGGCTCATTGAAGTGCTCAGCATCGGGCAGGATTACCCCATATACAATTAGGAAAGAGGGCCTTCTCAGTGGTGGCACCCACCTTGTGGAACGCCCTCCCATCAGATGTCCACCTTTAGATATAACCTTTAGAAGACATCTGAGGGGGGCCACTAGGGGCGCATTGGAAGATGGCTGACAATAACATCTCTCTGGTCCACACGAGGTAGTTAAGAGGCTGTTATGGGAGTATGCAGCCTCCCTTGTTGCCCCAAGGATATGGGGAACACTGCCCTTGCCTGCTGTGCCCATAAATCACCCCCTGATTCGAAAGAAGGGGGTGAAGGCACTAGGCAGAATGCCCTTGTGTGGACTCTGGCTCTCCTTGACGCTGTCTCTGATCGCGCCACTAGCTGCAGCAATTTGTAATAATTAATTTGGAAGAAGCAAATGCACATATTTCAAGTGAAGAAGGGGAGTGAAGACTGCTAACTGAAGGGACCTCTGTGAAAGAAGAACGACGGGTCGGAGCAACAGGAATATCTCATGGAGAAGACACATTAAAGGCTGGGTATGTCAGCAGCGGGACTGGATGGGGGGAAAAACTTTTTTTTCTTTTCTTCTATGTGATTAACTAAGAACCCCTTCCTATACTGGATCCGTCGGCTAACTGACCTAAGCAGGATGTTTAAGGTCTGTGTGGAAATGAACTTTAACCAAAAGTATGTTTTATGGAGATTGAGTAAAGAATAAGAGCTTTTGGAGTGACGCAGCAATAAAAACAGCCGCCATCTTGCCAGGCTTGGTCGAAGGATTTACAACCAGGAGGAGGAATGGATTTGTTTTCGGACTGCATTCCTGGCGAACCTCCTCAGAGGTTGGGAGAAAGGCGGCAGATTTGTGAAGATTAACGACGGTAAGACTGTTTTTATTTATGGAAGCGATGATATACGGAAACCGTCTGAATATGGTTCTTGAATAAAAATATCCACACAGGATTACAACTTGTTTTAACCCGCTTTGGAGAGCATCAGAGGTCACAAAGAGAAAAGATGTGGAAAACAATAAGAAAGGACTGGACAGTATTGTGAACATCATATGGACAGATTTGTGGACATTAAAGCAGCAGCAAGAAGATGATTGGATCCCCTTTGGAACTTGAAATATGGGTACCCCCAACAAAAATTTAAAATTCGGCTTTGTATTTTGGAATTTATGTAATTTGGTTTGATATGATGTGATTGGTCGGTTAATAAATAAATATTAAAAATAAATAAATAGAAGACATCTGTATAGGGAAGCTTTTTAAGATTTAATGCTTTTTTATATGTTGGAAGCTGCCCAGAGTGGCTGAGGCAACCCAGTCAGATGGGTGGGGCACAAACAACAACAACAACAACAACTGACAATCAGACATCAACTGTCTCATGGTCTGCTTAACTTCAGCCCATTGATGTTCTTGTCTTGTTGTACTTACCTGAAAGGAAGCTTCTCATCATTTGGCTTGATGCAACGTACATAATGGGGAGTGGTGGCATTCAGGGTCTCCATAAGCAAATGTAAGGAGTTACGGAACTGGAAGAAACAATTAAAAAGACAACCCATTCCTGAAATGAGATGGCATAATGTGGAGTGTAGCATCACTTTCTTTTTCTACACCTGATTGCACTTAATGAGCGACTGCTAAATCTGTGAGATGACTCAGCCCTAGAGCATAGCATCTCCGCCTGCGAAGCCTTGCCTACTCTTCTGGACACTGCAGTCAAGTGAGGAACATGCACATGGAAACACCTGTAAAAGGGGGTGGTGAATAGTTTGCCCCATCCTGGTCACTGCCTCGTGGCTACAGCATGTGTGAATGACACAGTGTCATGATGACAAACTGCTTGCTTCACAACTCCTCAAATGCAATCCTTTTTCAGCAGAGACTGTTCAGGGATTTCAGTGTGTGTGTGTGTGTGTGTGTGTGAGAGAGAGAGAGAGAGAGAGAGAGAGAGAGAGAGAGAGAGAGAGAGAGAATTGGCCTTTTAACATCACAAAACAGCAAGGGAGGAATGGGCCCAAAGTACATCAGATTCTATGCTCCTGCCTCTAAGCAGGATCCTGCCCAAATTGCTCTGGATATTTTAATAGGAAAACAGTGCATATGGCATTTTAAATAAATACAATAGGGTGCAATTCAACATCGTGCTAAAGCGTTCACTCTGTCAAGAGTAAGCATTTCTGTTTGCCAGACAGAGCCATCTCTCCCTGGAGAGGGAGCAGGGGGAAAGAGAGGGCAGAAAGTCACCGGGTGCTAGCAAGACAAATTGCCATGGTTTCTGCTAGCACAACAACATGTTCGGATCTGGCCCAAATATTGCAAAATCCACCTGGCAAGCATGCCACACATAAGAGTGGAAAACAGAATCTGGGGCTCACTGAACCACAGACGGCTGTTAAGTTAAATAACTGCAAGGACTGATACCTATTCTGGCCTGAGAGAAGCCTTCTTTTGGAACTTAAATTGAATTAGTTAATATTTATTACACATATGAATCTCTTCCAATGAATCATCTGGAAGAAATCTGACCCTTAGAATGGTCACTGGGGTGGTTTTGTGCCCTAATAAAATCTCCTGCCCCCAGATCTAAGCAGAAGGCAAAAGGAATGCCAAACCACCCCAAATACTAAGGTGGTGGCAGGTGGAGGGGAATACCTACATTTCCCCCCAAATATACTAAAATAAATAAATTGATTTTAGTATATTTGGGGGAAATTGTGTATATTTGAAAACGTGGGCAGCATTAAGATAAATTCAACAGTGTAAATAAGTTTTGATGGATGGACTAATGGAATAATGGAATACTCAATGGTTTAGTTTACATAAAATATGCAGGGATTTATGTTATGGAAAATGAACCATGGAAAGAGTAGAAGCGAAGTCATTGATATTTTATGGTTGTTTAAATGAATATTCTAAAATGTAAAACAGAAAATTTAATAAAAATTAGGGGGGGGAGGAATACCTAAAATTGGCAGCAGAACTTAAGTAAATAAATGCATCCAAGCAGTAGTGTTCAGTGTTGGTTATTCACTTAGTCTTACGTTTTTGGTGTGACAAAGAGTACGAATAAAAGGTAAAAAGATAAAGGACCCTTGGACGGTTACATCCAGTCAAAGGCGACTATGGGATTGAGGCACTCATCTCGTTTTCAGGCCGTGGGAGCCGGCGTTTGTCCACAGACAGCTTTCCGGGTCATGTGACCAGCAGGACTATACCGCTTCTGGTGCGGTGCAACAGAACACTGTGACGGAAACTAGAGCACATGGAAACACTGTTTACCTTCCCACCACAGTGGTGCCTATTTATCTACTTGCACCGGTGTGCTTTTGAACTGCTAGGTTGGCAGGAGCTGGGACCGAGCAATGGGAGCTCACCCCGTCGCAGGGATTTGAACCGCTGACCTTCCAATCAGCAAGCCCAAGAGGCTCAGTGGTTTAGACCACAGTGCCACCCGCGTCCCTATAAAAAGGACAAATGTTCCACTGAGAGTGTGTGAGAACGATTTCCTACCTGATGCCCAACTGTTTTCTTGTGCTCCTTATTGGCTGCTTTCACAGCTGGACGGGCAGAGCGGATATTGATTTTCGAGGAAGCTCCTTTTCCAGTCGCAGCAGCCGGCGCGGCGTCTTTCCCATCATGAAACAAGTCGGCTACCATGGGGTACTGCAAAGAAGGAAGAAAGGCTTGGACTGTTTAGTGCTCTTGCTACGGCGGTCAGGAAAACAGGCTTGGCTCCTCCTGGTCAGCAAAGGCACGCTCAGAGCCCTCGCTGAAAGGCAAGGTTTTTAAACAGTGCTATGCTAAATGCAGCCATATCAAATGCAATTAAATATTTTTCTGTATCTCTTAGAGCCAAAGGAGACCTGATGTTAAGCAGGTTCCTTTAAAAAATAATAATAATAAATTGTTGCTAGCTGGTGTGGTGGTGCAATTCCTTTGAGACCACAGTATATAAGAAAGGGGGGGGGGCGAACATTTTAGGAATGCAAGAAGCTGCCTCATACCAAGCCAGACTGTGACAAGACCACCACAGGTATTCCATATACCCTTGCAACAAGACCACCTGTCTGCCTAGCTCAGTATCGTCCGCACCTGTGGTTCTCAAATATTTCCCCCCTCCACAGACCTCTGGGAAATTGCTGAGGGTTTTTTTGGCAGACGACTTAATGATTTTTCTGCCAGTTGTAATTGCTCTGTGCTAGGTGCTGTGTGACTTTTAACTGTATTTTTACACACATTGCTGCAGACCACCTGATGGGAAGCCCCCCCCCCCAATCTACACAGTTTCAGGCAGAAGTCTTTTCCTCAGCCCTCCATAGAGATCCCAAGGATTCAACCCAAGACCTTCTGCTCCACAAGGCTGAGGTTTAGAAAACCACAGTAACAATTGACTGAGGGAAGTAGATCATAGAATCGAAAAGTCGGAAGGGACTATGGGGATCATCTAGGCCACCCCCTCCAACACAAGGAATCTTTCGCCCCATGTGGGGCTCAAACCCATGGCCCTGAGTTTAAGAGCCTCGTGCTCCAGCAATTGAGTTTAAGCATGTTTAGCCTGGAAAAGAGGACAGTGGGAAGAGATATGAGAGCTATTTTCAAGTATCTAAAGGGCTGCCACATGGAAGATGTTACTCCAAGATTGTTTTCTCCTGCTCTGGAGGGTAGGACTCGAACCCGTGGCTTCAAGTGGCAAGAAAGGAGATTCCGACTAACAACAATTGCTATGGAGCAGTGGTCATAAAGTTACCGGTATGTGGTCACTGCTACATTGCTTCTTTCAGAGACTTGCATAGTCTTCAAAGACCTTCAGAGACTTATAAGACTTATGTTTATTTGGTTTTATGTTTTCAAGAGAATCCATCAAGAGTGCATAATTTGTGACTTTCAGAGATTCATAAGTTTTCTGTTTACGTGATTTCATATATTTCATATTATACAAAGAGTGTATGTTGATATCGTATCTTTGTATTTGAATCATAGAATCATAGAATCATAGAGTTGGAAGAGACCACAAGGGCCATCGAGTCCAACCCCCTGCCAAGCAGGAAACATAGTGGTCATAGTGCTGCCTTGGATATTACAGTGGTACCTCAGGTTAAGTATTTAATTCGTTCTGGAGGTCCATTCTTAACCTGAACCTGTTCTTAACCTGAAGCACCACTTTAGCTAATGGGGCCTCCTGCTGTTGCCGCGCTGCTGGAGTACGATTTCTGTTCTCATCCTGAAGCAAAGTTCTTAACCCGAGGTAGTATTTCTGGGTTAGCGGAGCCTGTAACCTGAAGCGCATGCAACCTGAAGCATATGTAACCTGAGGTACCACTGTGCTAGTAAGAGATCTCTGACAGTGGAACAGATTTCTCGGGAAGCGGTGGGCTCTCCTTCCTCGGAGATTTTTATAAGAAGATTTTAAGCAGAGGTCCCTTTTAAGCAGAGGTTGAATCACACCTGTCTGGGATTCTTTAGTTGAGATTCCTGAATTGCAGGGGATTGGATTAGATCAGTGTTTTCCAACCTTGGGCCTCCAGCTGTTTTTGAACTACAACTCCCATCATCCCTGACTAGCAAGACCAGTGGCAAGGGATGATGGGAATTGTAGTCCAAAAACAGCTGGAGGCCCAAGGTTGGGAAACACTGGATTAGATGACTGCGAAGATCCCTTCCAACTCTACAATCCTAAGATTCTATTATGTCTTTCTCTCTCTCTCTCTCTTTCAGGTATGCACAATTATAAGATAGTTTTGAGATAAAGTTACTGAAGAGTTCTGGCCGTCATGGAAACACTTGAAAAACTTTCACAGGCTAAACACATTGAAGATAATTTAGAAGAACTTACTTTCAGCAAGCACAGCCCAGACACGCCCCCCCCCCAAAAAAAACTCTCTACCTCACAGCACTTCTGTCACAAAAGAAAATGCCATTAGCCCCATTTCAAAACACTGACCCAAGATGCATATCAGAACTACAAGGAACTTCAAAAGTAGAATCTCCTTTGCACTGCCTTTATTAAGACTGGGACTGTAATTTTCCGTCAATTCCTCTCGGAGATTAATTAGCCGAACCTTGTTTGCATATCTGCCAAAATCCCACTGAGGAAAGGATCTGTTTGCATGGTATTATCATCATCTGGCCTGACGCAGGACTCTGTGTTTGTTTTATGCTTGCTGGGCTTTATTTTAATCACAGCCGCCCACAGAATCCTTTTGTCTGCCTATCTCCTGCCTCCAGCAAGCTTCTCTTGGGCTAACAGCTTCAGATAAGCTAGGGAGGTCTAGCGACAGGCCATGGTCACTATCTCTCAGCCTCACCTACCTGACAGGGCCGTTGTGAGGGAGCCCTGAGTTCTAGCTTCTCACCTCGTGCAAGAGTAACAGAGCAAATAGTTAAAACAGCACATAGTTCAGAATAGAAAGCCCATAGTTCAAACCATGGAATTTGCTACTGCCACAAGATGTATGAATTGATGGAGGACGTCTGTCAGTGGTGACTGGTAACAATGGATATATTACTGACAACATCAGAGGCAGTATACCTGGGAATAACATTGGGAGGAGGACAGATCGTGAAGCTGAGACTCCAATACTTTGGCCACCTCATGAGAAGAGAAGACTCCCTGGAAAGACCCTGATGTTGGGAAAGATGGAGGGCACAAGGAGAAGGGGACTACAGAGGATGAGATGGTTGGATAGTGTTCTCGAAGCTACCAACATGAGTTTGACTAAACTGCGGGAGGCAGCTCTACCTCTCTTTTAAATCAGAACCAGTGAAGGCGGTGAAGGTCCTGTGTGAGTGTCTGGAGGCAGTTGGAGGATGGATGGCGGCTAACAGATTGAGGTTGAATCCTGACAAGACAGAAGTACTGTTTTTGGGGGACAGGAGGCGGGCAGGTGTGAAGGATTCCCTGGTCCTGAATGGGGTAACTGTGCCCCTGAAGGACCAGGTGCGCAGCCTGGGAGTCATTTTGGACTCACAGCTGTCCATGGAGGCACAGGTCAAATCTGTGTCCAGGGCAGCTGTTTACCAGCTCCATCTGGTACGTAGGCTGAGACCCTATCTGCCTGCGGACTGTCTCGCCAGAGTGGTGCATGCTCTGGTTATCTCCCGCTTGGACTACTGCAATGCACTCTACGTGGGGCTACCTTTGAAGGTGACTCAGAAACTACAACTAATCCAGAATGCAGCAGCTAGACTGGTGACTGGGGGCGGCCGCCGAGACCATATAACACCGGTCTTGAAAGACCTACATTGGCTCCCAGTACGTTTCCGAGCACAATTCAAAGTGTTGGTGCTGACCTTTAAAGCCCTAAACGGCCTCGGTCCATTATACCTGAAGGAGCGTCTCCACCCCCATCATTCTGCCCGGACGCTGAGGTCCAGCGCCGAGGGCCTTCTGCCGGTTCCCTCATTGCGAGAAGCAAAGCTACAGGGAACCAGGCAGAGGGCCTTCTCGGTGGTGGCGCCCGCACTGTGGAACGCCCTTCCAGCAGATGTCAAAGCGATAAACAACTACCTGACATTCAGAAGACATCTTAAGGCAGCCCTGTTCAGGGAAGTTTTTAACGTGTGATATTTTACTGTATTTTTGCTTTCTATGGAAGCCGCCCAGAGTGGCTGGGGAGGCCCAGCCAGATGGGCGGGGTATAAATAATAAATTATTATTATTATTATTATTATTATTATTATTATTATTAGACAGGAGGGCCTGGCGTGCTCTGGTCCATGGGGTCATGAAGAGTCGGACACGACTAAACGACTAAACATCAACAAATTGCTCTCCTTGTGGGTTTCATAGGAGCATGTGATTGGCCACTGTGGAATCAGAAAGCTGGACTAGGTGGAGCTTCCTGTTATCTTAGGGATAGCTGAGTCAGTAGAGCATGAGACTCTTAATCTCAGGGTCGTCGGTTTGAACCCCATGTTCGGCGAAAAGATTCCTGCATTGAAGGACTAAATGACCCCAGTGGTCCCTTCCAACTCTACAATTCTGTGATTCTACAATTCTATGTTAGTAAAGAATCTATGCTGCTATTCAGGGACTCTTCTGACATTTCAGTTCCTTCTCCCCTTTGGAGCAACACATGCAGGGCAGCAGCCAGATAACTGTGGAAGCAACACACAGCTTTCCCATAACGAACAACCAGGCGCGAATTTGAGACCAGCGGAAAAAAACAACGCCAAGGATTTTCTCTCCCAGGAGCATTGCAAGGTGCATGTCTTCTACATGAACATGAACACTTTTGACATGAAAGAGATGTTCGCGCTCAAGCACGCCAAGGCCCCTTGCATCACAAGTATTATTTCAAAACAAGAGCAATAGATTGTGGGGCCAGAAAGCAGTGCTCAGCCGCAACACAGAACAGCTTCTCTTTACCCTTAACTTACTCCCTGTTGTGGCATGCCTGGCTATTTCCGAGGGTGTGGTGGGGGAAGTGTTTCAGAGATGTTTTACTGCAATTTTTGTGCTGTGTGCTCAGATGGGGAAAAGCAGGACAATTGAAAGTGTTGCTGTTGTTTAGTCGTTTAGTCGTGTCTGACTCTTCGTGACCCCATGGACCAGAGCACGCCAGGCACTCCTGTCTTCCACTGCCTCCCGCAGTTTAGTCAAACTCATGTTGGTAGCTTGGGAACACTATCCAACCATCTCGTCCTCTGTCGTCCCCTTCTCCTTGTGCCCTCCATCTTTCCCAACATCAGGGGCTTTTCCAGGGAGTCTTCTCTTCTCATGAGGTGGCCAAAGTATTGGAGCCTCAGCTTCACGATCTGTCCTTCCAGTGAGCACTCAGGGCTGATTTCCTTAAGAATGGATAGGTTTGATCTTCTCGCAGTCCATGGGACTCTCAAGAATCTCCTCCAGCATCATAATTCAAAAGCATCAATTCTTCGGCGATCAGCCTTCTTTATGGTCCAGCTCTCACTTCCATACATCACTACTGGGAAAACCATAGCTTTAACTATACGGACCTTTGTTGGCAAGGTGATGTCTCTGCTTTTTAAGATGCTGTCAAGGTTTGTCATTGCTTTTCTCCCAAGAAGCAGGCGTCTTTTAATTTCGTGGCTGCTGTCACCATCTGCAGTGATCAGTGAGGATTGTTCTATTTGGCACATTGCAATGCTTGCAGAGATGGAACCTTTGAAATAGTGTGACTCTGAATTCAACCCAGTGTGTTTAGGATAGCAGCTTTTTTTTTTTAAAGTCCTTTTCTCTCCTGCAATAGAGCAAACATCTCTCCTGTACTGATTTGCTTCTTGAAAGGAGCAAACAGGGCCGATCCTTTATCTGCAAGAAAGGCTCCTTTATCTGCAAAAAGGCTTCTTCTCCTCCCTTCATTCCATCTGTACTAATACACCTACAGAAGCAGGATTTGGGCAAGCGCCACTGTTTTGTGCTCAGGAGAAAGATGTTCACCACAGCTCATAGTAACAGTAATAAATCTGTCCAGTCAGAAGCTGCAAGACTGCAAGAAAGGTTTTTGTTTAACTCGCACACCGCTAACCGGAATAGAATCCTGTTCACAATATCGCACCAACGCTTTGGTGTTCCTTCTTGGGCTCTTTTTATCTGCTTGTTGCTTCTCCCTGCTCCTCTAGCTCAGAGCACCTGAATCCTAACAATGAAGTGAAATTAACCTGCCATTTTAACTGTGTTATCTGCTCCATGCAGTCTGCCTTGTGTCCCAATCTATTTGGGGGAAGCTCTTCGCTGCCCCTGCTGCTGCCTCCCGCCCTCCCTCCCAGTCTGGCTGATTTTCCAGGAGTTCTGGTTGGACTTTCGCCCTTGAATTTCTCTGGGGAGAACAGCCACTGAAAGCAGATGAAAGGGGAGCACATACCTCTAGGGCAGCCTTTCTCAGCCTTGGGTCCCTAGATGTTTTTGGCCTACAACTCCCATCATCCCTGACCACTGGTCCTGTGAGCTAGGGCTCATGAGAGTTGTAGGCCGAAAACATCTGGGGACTCAAGGTTGAGAACAACTGCTCTAGGGGATAAGCATTCGACTCATGTACTCCTTTGGGGGGGGGATCTATTTGCAAAAGAGGGAAAATATGCAAAGCCTTACTACACATGGCTTGTGGCTCACTAGGGTGTTTGGTGGCAATCTTGCTTTGAACTGCTGAGTTTTGCAGTTTTTGCACATGTGTGTACACACACACACACACATGCACACAAATGTTTAATTCTAACTGTAGCCATAGGGGTTTAAGCAGTATCTTTTTTAAAAAAAAATATACAGTATATATAGAATATGGACAGATATCTTTTCAAAATGAGAGCAAGAACATCAAGTAATACCGCAAACTCACACCCTTCATTGAATTTATATACATACTTAAGAGGCTCATTTATAATTATATTTTGGGATGGATTCATGTCCTTATGTAGCTGTTTTGTTTTATACTTTCTGGAAGTCCCATGATCATATTATAAAGCAGTTGCGTTCTGCATTATAAATCAAGCCCTGCTAGGCGTTGTATCTTTCTGTTTTCCAATGCATTTCTTACCAGTAAAAAAATTCAGTGTGGCACAAGCAAATTTTCATTCTGAAAGTGTGGCCCAGGGAAAAAAGATTGAGGACCACTGGTGTAATGTGGGGTTGGGGTTGCTTGTGCGTAACCCGCAAACTGCTGCAAGCCGAGTTGTTTGGTTAAAACTCCCCCCCCCCCCCCGGCTGGACAGCCTCTACTCTGTGGCTGTCTCAATCGCTGGCAGAATCCGTCAGTGGGCGTTTCCTGAACTTTTTCCAACATAAAAGTTCTTTGACACCAAGTCTCCGCCTAGCCTCCCTGCGCGGAAGCTTTCTGCGCAGAGTGGGCGTCCCAAGCGGAGGCTCTGTGCTCTCCCCACTGGTCTCGCTGGAACAGTCTCGGAGCCCTCCTCTGAAGCTCCCTCAGCCTCCCCTTTCTTCCTAGCGTCACGCCTATCTCCTTCCCCAGCGGAAGCTTCCCCTCTCTCCTTGCTGGTTCCCTCTCCAGCGTCATTGGGGAGCCTTAACACCACCCTTGGCTCTGATGGCAGTTCCCTGACAACTGGCCAGCAGCAAAGGGCTTGATGGAGTCGCAAAGTCATTTTTGCTGCTAGAGCCCAGTGGCAGTGATCCTGTGCCAGTTTGGCTCCATTCCATCCTTCTGAAATGCCCCCTTACTGGGGTTTCCACTGGTTACCACCACTGGGAAAGCTACTGGTGGTTTATTCCACCTGCCATCTGAGGAGGTGCATTGCAGTGCTCCTTGAGCATGTTGCCCCGTGATGGCCAAGGCCAATCGAATCAGGCAGGGCTGGTTGGAGGGACACCCAGCACGATGGACTGAGAATTTGAATGGTTTTGCCCACATATACAAGGATGACCCTGCGTAAAGTATCAGCAACTGAAGGCTAAACACAGAAGGATCTAGCTGCAGCAAGGAACCCACACCCCAGGAGGCAAGAGTACCAACTAGAATGTTAATGTACATCCCTTGGCTGCCTTGGGGCCAGGGATCAGCTAATATTTGGTAACATCTGGTCATTGTGAGCTCTTCAAGAGCCTTCTACCCCCATGAGGACTCCTGCAGATTGTAGTATGCCAATGATCCCTTGCACTATTTTAATGAAACCAAGATGGACACTTCTTCTCCACAATTCAATCTTAAGCGAATCATTAAGGATGGGAAGCAAGAAGAGGAGGCTAAGAGGGAACCATGAGTGATGCTGGAATGTCAGTTTTAAGTTTATTCTGCCCCCTGGTATCTCAGAGTTTACCTTGCTGGCCTTCAGTATATTGATCTGTTCTTCATGTACAGTGTCTCTGTTTTTCTCCAGAAATCCATCACACTGGTACTCCACCTAGGACACAGGGAAACACAGAAGGTGCGGGAGAAGAGTTAAGATTCTGAATGTAGAATATCCTAACGAAAAGCCACCCAGACATTTTTAGACACAGAGATGAGCCACAAGGTTTCAAAAACATTGTTTTTGATGGCATTCTGAATCTTATCTATGCCCATGATGGAATCCTCAAGTGACTGGTTTGTGACTCCCCAAATTCAGTCTGAGTTGACCCACACATATATACACACACAAAACACTGCCGGCCATCTTCTTCCTTGCCTTTCTGCTTCTAGTATCTCAGCGATTCTGAAGACCAGAAACTTATAAAAGTCAGGATTTTAATATGAATCTACGGAATAATACACGAACAAGAGCTATATAGAGCAGATGTTTCCCGAATATAAGCCAACTGTGCTCTTGAGACTTTTAAGCCTCTGAAGTTCTTATGGCATAAACTTCCAGAGAAAATCATTCCCCAGATAACAGCTTAGTTTAAGGCAGAAGGCTGGACAAAAGTTACCTAGTGAAATTTACAGTGGGATGGTTGTTGTTGTTGTGGCAAATAATTCTAGCTCTTTCCCATCTATCCTCGAAGCTTAAGGCAGAAAGCACATTTCAGTCTGAACCAACAAATAAGGAAAATATAAAAATCTCTCTCAGGTCAGCATCAAGGAAACCAGAACCAGGCCTCTGAGGAAATCAGTCGTTAACAGAGAGCTAATTATAAGGATAATCAACAACATTTAGAGACCTCTCTGGAAATTGCTTTTCATTTCCTTTTCAAAACACATGCAAACCGTACATGTTAATTGAGGCCCATAAAATATGCTTATTTGCTTTGAGCTTAGTCTCCAAGCTTTTAAGAAGCAGATCTTAAAGATTGAGAAATAGATCTTTAAAACTCGCAGGCTAGAAGCATCTCCTAGAATCTCTCCTCAATATTTTCGATATCACAGATTGAGCAATAATAGTCCATAAAGTATCTCAGACTTCTTTTCAAGGATCGTTACTATGAATAATTGCATAGTTGTTAAATTTTCACTCCATGGAACCATTTTCACACTTACCTCTCCCTATCAAAAATCCTAGAGCCCTTCTCATATAGATCCAAACATACAACAGCAGTAGATCCATTTACTTAAATCTGTGTGTGCCCCAATGGTCCAATGAAAATTGGCAGTGGAGGTCTACATTTTGTGACTAAAACGGACAGACAATTATAGGAAGTTGGAGCCTTTCTGCACCTGACACTGACTTTCCCACTGTGTTTTTTGCTCACAAGCACATCTACTCTAACTGGTATCACTTCCAGAACCAAAGCTGGACTGAGGAATGAAGAACAAGGGGGAAGGGGAGTACGCAGGAGATCAGCCCCAACTAATGTGCCTCTTTTGCTCAGATTCCCCCAGCTGGAACTAAACAGGTATCCCGTATTTTTCGTTCTCTAGGATGCACCAGATTATAAGGCGCACCCAGTTTGGGGGAAAGGAAAACAAGAAAAAAATATATTTTGAATTCCAGAAGCCAGAACAGCAAGAGGGATCTGGCTTCTGGGATACCGTGTGGCTGTTCTGGCTTCTGGGATAACCGCGCCAAGCCTCTTCAGGGCAGAGGGGTGAAGGCTCCCCCTGCCCGAAGAGGCTGCGCACAGCTAAGGCAGAATCCAGGGCAAGAGTGTCACTGAAGGGGCGCTGTGCAGTTCTCCCTCTCTGTGCAGCGCCTCTCCTGCGAAGGAGAGGCGGCGAAGAGAGGAAGAACTGTGCAGCGCCCCTTCAAGCAAAGCTGGAGAAGGAACAGAAGGAGACCCTTCTGTTCCTCCTCTGGCTTCCAGGCAGGCGCGTGGCTGAAGGGGCGCTGTGCAGCTCTCCCTCTCTGCGCAGCGCCATTCACTCCATAAGACGCACTCACATTTCCCCTTACTTTATAGGAGGAAAAAAGTGCATCATATGGAGCGAAAAATACGGTACCTTCCACGTGCAGTCTGAGAGCCATGGAAAGGAAGGCTCAGAGGGACATTAAGAAGGCCAAGTGTCCTTCAAAGAAGGACAGTCAACTTTAACAAAGAGCTTTTAACCGCATCTGATAGCAGAAGCTCCAGACTTATTTTTCTCTGATTTGTATCCATCGCTCTAACCAATCAATACATAATTATGGCACTGCATCTAGGCCGCCAGGTATCCGTCGCTGCAGACCAGAGTGATGGGCCCTACTGAGTGAACACCTAGGCCATTGCTTCTCTCATCCATCAAGTTGCTGTCCCATTTAACTGAACATGACTTGGCACTAGTGTGGGAGAGAGACTGTGTATGCAGGTTCTCTCCACCCATCCTCGCAGCTGGTTCTTTGAGAGTCTGCTATTATTATTATAACTTGAAATGCACACAAGGGGGAGACGGCAAGGTACATTAGGCTGAGATGGTGAACCCTGTCCAAGCATACTGAGGCAGCTTCAAGGTTGACTGGAGAGTTAGAAAAGGGTTGCCAACTGTTTGGGGGCCCTGATCCTATAATTTAACCATCTGGCATGAATTAAGAGTCATTTCTAAGAAGTGAGGTACTTGAATCTGCTGTTAAAAACTGCCCTACCTATTTCCTGGTCTGTTCGTTTGTTTATGAAACTTATATCCCACCTTCCTCCTTGAAGGGTGCCCAGGGCAGCTACCAGCATAAAATCTGATAAGACTACAGTGGACGCTCGGGTTGCGAACGTGATCCGTGCGGGAAGCACGTTCGCAACTCGCAGCACCGCAGCTGCGCACGCGGGGGTTGCGATTCAGCGCCTCTGCACATACGCAAAGTGTGATTTAGCGCTTCTTCTGTGCATGTGCAAGCACCGAAAACCGGAAGTAACCCGTTCCGGTACTTCCAGGTTCGGCATGGTACACAACCCAAAATGGGCTTGCTTCGCAAGACGAAAACGTCTTGCAAGTTTGTTTCCTTTGTCTTGCGAGTTTGTTTCCTTTTTCTTAAAACCGTGCATTCACTTCGAGGAGCAACTCATAGCACGCGGTGTGGTAGCCTTTTTTGAGGTTTTTGAAGACTTTGGTGATTTTTGAAGCTTTCCCAAAGTCCGTGCTTCGCAAGACGAAAAAAATCGCAGGACGAAAAAACTCGCGGAACGAATTAATTTCGTCTTGCGAGGCACCACTGTACAGCAAATGTGTCTGCCTGGTGTCAACAGGCAGGCAGTTTGAAAGAGAGGGAGTTTTGCTATACCATAGTGGCTCTCACCATGATGCAACTGAATGAAGCAGCTGGAGCTCCCATCCTACCCCCCCAAATGCAGGCTTTCAACTCATTCCTGCATTGCAGGTGGTGGGCCCTTGGGGTTCTTTCCAACTCTACAATTCTATGATTCTAGACTAGCCTGAGCATTTGAAGATAAAGAGGAAAGTAAACACATTCTCAGCAACTGCCACAAAACACACTCAGCCCTTCGCCACGCAGAACGCAGCCGAACACAGCACACTCTCCAGCCGCTCCTATTACCTTATCTGCAAAGTGCACAACGATAAAGGAGATGTTTGACATGCGAGGCTTCTGGAAGTGCTGGCTGCTGCCATGGCGATCGTACAGCTTCTGAGCCCAGTTCTGATCTGTTCCCTTAGGGACCTTAAAGAAAGAAAGCGAGGGAAGCGAGAGGTGTTAACACAGAAACACATCAATATTCAGCATAAAAGCACAGGGCTTATGCTGATTTTACAAAATGTTGTTAGGGTCGAGGCAGTTCTGAATGGAGATTTGCACTGCCAGTTCGTTCTGCAGCGATGATACGATTACAGCAGTTTGTGATACACGACGATGACACGATCAGTACCACTTGCACTAATCCAGCCTTCACTTACCTGTGACTCCTCAGATGTCTTCAACTACAACTCCCATTAGCTGGTGGAAGCTGTAGTTCAAAACATCTGGGAGGCCCCAAGTTGACACAAGCTGAATTAGTGTATTTTTCTGGTAAAATTTACCCAAGGACAAAACCCCTGCGCACAACTGTTTTGGACATGTATATCTCACTTCTCCTCCAAGGACCTCAAGTCTACTTGCATGGCTCTTCCTTTTATCATGTTATCCTTACAACAACCTTGCGAGGTAGGCTATAAAAGACTGTGACCGCATAATGAGCCTCACCCAATGAGCCTGATGGATTGGCGATTTGAACCCTGATCTTTCAGATCCTAGTCCAGCCCTCTAACCACTGCAGAGGTTGGGAGGCCATCTGTCATGTATGATCTACTTGATTCCTGCATTGCAATCTTCAGGGCCCCTTCCAACTCTGCAAGTCTATGGTTCTAACACGTGCAAAACTGGTACGGACCAGATATTGACTGATCTGTCCATTCCTAGATGCAGGTAGTTAAGAGACTGAACTGAGACCTCATCAAAACATGCTAGCAACCCAGCAACATACCAAATAGGTAAGCATCTTTGATGGCAAACTGGGACACTTGTATTGGTCAGGCTTTTTGTGGCTTGAGAATAAAATGTTTTGAGCACTTTACTTTTATATTTACCCCAACATTTTCCTTACAACCTTTATTGCACCATTGTCACCTCTTACAGCAATGCTACCAGTGCTTGAGAAAACAGTAAACAAATATTTACGCAGAAATGAAGCACAAAGTTGATTCATTCAGGTTGCATCCTGTGTTTCGGCAAAACAAGAAAGCTCAGCACTAAAAGACAATAGCTTTTTAAAGTTTAAAGTGCTTAGTGTCTTAATTACTCAAAGCAGATATACACCTAGGCGGAAAACACGTATTTCAGCAGTAACTTGACAGCCTATGCTTCTCTGTATCACAATCCCACACACCTCAAATGACCTATTTTATCTTCTGTTTAATTATTGTACTGAGTAACAAAGTTTATTTTTGAAGAGGCTTTCCCACAAAATTTTGCCATGCAATCAAGATAATGCCACCTTTGTTTACTCACAGCATCCTTAAAATGTGAGGATTTGACAAGAATGGACTTTTGCACAATTTATTCTTTATGCAGGTTCTGCTCACTCCCCTGCTTCCCCACACCCCGTGTCTGTTTCTGGAATCCTAAAGTGCTATCCTGCTTCCAGGCACGGCCAACAGCCAAAAAAACCCGTAACTAATTTCAAAGGAGTAAGGTAAAAGGTAAAGGGACCCCTGACCATTGGCCGACTCTGGGGTTGCAGCGCTCATCTTGCTTTATTGGCCGAGGGAGCCGGCATACAGCTTCCGGGTCATGTGGCCAGCATGACTAAGCTGCTTCTGGCGAACCAGAGCAGCGCATGGAAACGCCGTTTACCTTCCCGCCAGAGCGGTACCTATTTATCTACTTGCACTTTGACGTGCTTTCAAACTGCTAGGTTGGCAGGAGCAGGGACTGAGCAACGGGAGCTCACCCCGTCGCGGGGATTCGAACCACTGACCTTCTGATCAGCAAGCCCTAGGCTCTGTGGTTTAACCCACAGCGCCACCTGCGTCCAGGGCTAATTACTGTCATACATTTTCAGTTGGATCTATACTTAGTCATGTTCATAGACTTCTTCTTCCTCTTCTTCCTCTTCTTCCAATTGTACCTTGGTTGACGAACGCTTTGCAACTTGAATGTTTTGGCTCCCGAGTTAGCGTTCCGGTTTGCAAACCTTCTTTGGAACCCGAACATCGGTTTCAGCTGTTGGCACTGTTTCCGGGCCCAATCAGCCAATCGGAAGCTGCGCCTTGGTTCATGAATGTTTTGGAAGTTGAACGGACTTCTGGAACGGATTCCATTCGTCAACCAAGGTACAACTGTATTGTTACTGCCACCCATCCGACTGGGTTGCCCCAGCCACTCTGGGCGGTTCCCAACAAAATATTAAAAACACAATAGAACAGCAAACATTTAAAACTTCCCCATACAGGGCTGCCTTCATAAAACAAGCAAGCAAGCAAACTGTGTGGCAGGTAAGTCAGGTAGCAAAAGGATGGGGCTGCTAAAGCTCTGCTCTGCTAAGCGGAGGATTATAGGAGCAGCAAAGGCAGAATTTTCAAAAGCCTTTAAAGCTTATTGCTTATCGTGACACTTGTATAGATGGAGGGTGACCAAGAACGATTCTGGCTCTTCTTACCTTGCATTCTTCATCCAGCAAGTCGAAGATACCCAGCTTGGCTTCAATAAGGTCTATGCATGGCTGGTTGTCGTAAAAATCTATAAGTGTCCAAGGGATCTGCTCCTTCATATATTCCTCCTGCTCCAGCTTAAACACATGCTGCAATGAAAAGGCAGTAAAGGTCTGTCTGGATTTAGGAAAAACTAATCTGATGATAAATGAAGGAACGTTCTCAAGGGCCTACTGAGATTTTATTTTATTTTTTTCAAAGCCCAGACAGTAAGTAGATGCCTAGTCACTCTCTAGATTTAATGCCTGCTTTAAATTCAGCCAGCTAGCCCTGGGGATTATCTAATTGATTTTTGAATTTTATTGTTATTCATGTTTTTATACTGTATTTTATGCTATACTCTTAGAATTAAGTGTTTTAATGTGTTTTAAATGTGTTGTTAGCCGCCCCAAGCCTGGTTTTTGAACCGGGATGGGTGGGGTATAAATAAAAATTTACTATTATTATTATTATTATTATTATTATTATTATTATTCCAAATGTCTGATTTTCAAATGGTCACACACTGGGACAGACACCCAAGGCGTGGGGTCTGTGCAAAAATGGGCATTGAGAGTGAAACCAGAAGCACAGTCGTGTTGCTTTCTTCCGCGCAGGTAAGTGCTGTGTGTAAAGTGCTGTGATAACATCAAGGTTGCAGGTTCAATCCCCACATGGGACAGCTCCATATTCCTGAATTGCAGGGGGTTGGACTAGATGACCCTTAGGGGCCCTTCCAACTCGTTCTTTCCCTGCCTCTTTTAAATCTAGGCTGACTGCGAAAGCGGCACCTGAGGATCACTATTATTAGTAATAGCAGCAGGCATTTTTATTCTCCTCTGCAGCTGAAAAAGGCTCGCCGAGTGGCTTTCGAATAGCAGTGGAATGACAGCACCTGCCTAAGAGACACAACAGAAAAGGAAAGGGAACTAGGAGGGAGGAGGAACAAAAAGCAAGCTCTGGCACTAATTCTTAGATACAGAGATCTTGCAGGCATCGGCAGGAACGGGGGGGAAATTGGAGGACCCCGAATTTGCTGGTCTTTCAGCAATAGCCAACGGAGAGGTCCAGCATATGCCCTGCTCTCCCTCTCTCGCTGCCTGATGCAGGAGAGAGAAGAAGTTTGCATCTTTTCATACAAATGTAAAGATGCAAGTTAGCACTGGGGGAACCAGTTTCACTGAAACTTTACAAAGTTGCACCAATAACGTTTCAGTGAAATGATTAATTTCAAGGTCGTTTCGAGTTCCATAGGACAATGACTGGTTAGTTTTGGTTTTTGCTTTTTCAAAATTGTTTGGCTAGGGCAAGGGGGGGGGTTACCTGTTGTGGGGAGGGTGTGCCTTGCTTTCTTCACTTGTATTTCATTTGTTATGGGGGAAGGAAAGGGGAAAGTGAAAAAGTGTTGCCTGCTTTTTGTGGGGGAGAAGGGTTGACACAGCATAAACACCATTTCTTCTCTTAAATGTATATTTTGTAGTGTCCACATTCAGCAAGGCTGGAAAAACTTGGTTTTTATATATTAAAAAAATAGGATGGGAAAACTTTTATTAGTCAAGACATTAGATGGTTGGGAACTCAGAGAGCCCTCCTGTTACAAACCACTGTGATATATATTTATGATACAGCGGTATATGATTTTTTAAAAAACAAATAAATAAAACAAATACATGCAGTCTCTGAATCAGGGAGATTATTAAATACATTTTCAGCTACAATTTAGACACAGGTTAGTCTTCCTCACAGGAGTAAGCCCCATTGAAACCAATGGACCATTATGTTAAGCAAGCATGCAAAAGATTATAGTCCCACCATGAATACTGCGAAAACAAAATAACCTCAACTGAAAGAAAGGAAAAAAAGCCTGTTGTGTGTTAAAAATGTAATGTGGTTAGAGACCCCCTTGCCATCTTTTACACATATTAAAAATATTTGCTTTTCTATCTATCCCTCTTGACCACATTTCCAGACAATGTCACTGTGGAAAAATAAAAACTATAAACCCAAATTACCGAGTTGAACTGCTGCTGGAGCTTTTCATTGGCATAGTTGATGCAGAATTGTTCAAAGCTGTTCACTTCGAAAGTTTCAAACCTGCAGACCGAAACAACATTCTCAGGTCAAGGCTACACAGAACCATTTCTAAAATCTGAGTTTGCAGTTACATTTTAATCGTTTTATTTTTATTCTTTTGGAAGCCACCCTAGGAAGATAGATAGATAGATAGATAGATAGATAGATAGATGATAGATAGAACTTTATTCGCATTAGCCAATGGCCATAGCAACAGTAAAACATTACAGTATACACAGAAAAGGAAATTTGATATAAAAGCACAGTTTAAAGTCCTGAATTAGCTGTCAGTTAGAGGCCCTTATTCTGATTATCCCTGCTATGAACCTAGCCACCTTTGCTGTTATCTGCTCATTTTGATCTGATAGAAGAAAGGACATTGTGGCAGTGGTTGAGCGCCCTGGGATGGTTAGTACGAATGGGGTGATGCTCTCGTTCCTCAGGTCTTTGTAGAGAGTACAGGACAGGAGGATGTGTGGCACTGTTTCGGTGCTACCATCTCCACAGGGGCAAAGACGTTTCTCAGGCGGGATCTTTTGGAAACGACCCTCAAGTACCACAGATGGCAAAACATCCAGTCTTGCAAGTGTAAAAGCACGTCTGCATTTTGGGATAAGAAGTCTGTGCAGATATGGGGCCAGAGAATCAAAATGGAGAGGTGGAAACTGAATATAGCAAGGGCAGAATTTCCTTATAGTGGCCAGGGTTGTTCTGATGCTCGATATCTTTTAGACATTGACCAATTAGACTGTTTGCTTTAGTAGGGGCCACCCTGGGAATATGAGGCCCCCACTGTGCTTCTCTCTCTCTCTCTCTCTCTCTCTCTCTCTCTCTCTCTCACACACACACACACACACACACCTCTACACCTCCTTCCTGAAGGTACTTCCTCTACCGCCTCAGGATACTGGGCTACAAGGGTCATTGGCCTGATCCAATACGGCTCTTATGTTCTGAATGACCTAAACATCTAAACAAGCACCACCTTTCTCTCTGTTGCTGTCTCCCTCCCTCCCTCTCTCCCTCTGTATTTATTGCTTGGAAAGAAGAAGGCAAAAACATGAGCGTCTTTCTATTCAATTAATAAAGCTTTTGAGAAGATAAAAAGGCAGCTAAGGCAGAACACTTCCACTGGACCATAAAGATAAAGGGCTTAAAATGTATTTTTGTTGTCATTTTTTAAGGGCTGCATTTGTAACTCTCCAGGCTCTGCAATCTTGTTATTTAATACAGGCGGCATTCAGTTAAAAATGTCCCCCAATTTTCCCGATTTTATCAGATTAAGAGCTCCTCTATTGTCATATATAACAGCTTAACTCTAACAGAGCAAGAGAACTGAAGGCTTAAGATAAAACCATTGGCTTAAGATAAAACCATTAACTTTTACAGTTTGTAAGTGTGCTGCTCCAATGGAAATCCAGTCCCCCCCCCATTTTGAGGTCGATTAAGGAAATTTCTGCTCAAAGACTCAGATTTAGGCTGTTAAAAATGTATTTGTGATATTGCGATTTCAGCATGCAGCCTAAAAATTGGGAAATGAACTGTCCCTTTGTCTCCATGAACGAAGGCACAAATAAGGAATACAAGATGTTTTCCTATGATGTAGGAACCAGAGATTTCAGAAGAGCAGCTCTTCTGGATATTGGACCAAAGGCATGTCACATCTGGCATATTATTTTGACCTATAAAGCCTTAAATGGCTCAGGACCACAGTACCTCAAGGACCACCTCTCCTTATATGAACTGACCCAGATCCTGAGATCATAATCTGAGTCCCTTCTTCGCGTGCCTCCTTCATTAGAAGTCCGAAGGGTGGCCACATGAGAATGGGCCTTTTCTGTGGTGGCTCCCCATTTGTGGAATGCTCTCCCCAAGTAGGCAAAATGTTTCTCTGTAACCAGGCCTTTGGCTGACAGAATATTATACGGCCTTTAAAATGTGTTGTGGGAGAGGGGTTATTGGTTTGCGTTTGCTTTTGCTTTAGTATGTATTTTGTGTTCACATTTTGTAATTTTAATATTATGAACTGCCTTGTGATCTTCAGTTGAAGGGCAGTCCACAAAATAAACGAATAAATGAAATGGAGGCAGCGGCTCTCTCCCACTGCTTCTCCACAGCAATTAGTATTTACGGTCATTCTGCCTCTGATCCTGGAAGTATAACCATCAAAACTAGTAGACACTGATAGCCTTATCCTTGGTGAATTTGTCTAATCCCACTTTAAAGCCAACTAAATTGGTGGCCATCACCACATTCCCCTGACAGGGAGGACAAAACAACATTTCCTGCAATGACACATCAGCCCAAATCCGATGAGGATAGCCTGGGCGGCCAAATATGCAAGGTAACAAACTAAGTGAAGCAGGGCATTGTACAAAAATGTGTGAATAAAACGAACTCGCTTGTGCAAACTTCCCGCCCCATCTCTCTCCACCACCAGGGTCCCCTTCCAGATTGGGCCCACTATTCACAACAATAACAACAACACCATTCACACAATAGTTAACTGGGACATCTGACTGGCCACTTTGAAAACAGAATGCTGAACTACACGGGACTTTGGCTCTTATGCCCTTATGAATTCATACATGATACACAAAACACCAGAGACAAGCTCAAGAGTACTTGTTAACACAATGTATGAAAACACCCTAAGGCTGGAAACATTGTGGAGTTTTTAAAAGTAAGCTAGAGAGATTGTATGATAAAGCCTAAGTTACTAATTCCCCTTTTCTTCTTCTTTGTTATCTGGCTCTTCTTTCTCAATGGAAACCCAAAGCACAGACACGCCTAATTTTTTAAAAATAATAATAATGTATCCAGTCATAGTTATAGCTCATCTTCTTCCAGATATAAACAAAACCATGTACACAGGGGTTTATCCAATTTCATTCTCACAGCTTCTAGGGCTAGGCTGAGAAAAGATTGATTGGGCCCAAAGTCAGCCAAGGAGTTCCAAGACTGAGCGGGGATTTGAACCCACATCTCTACAACACTAACAGCTACAGCACACCAACCTTCTGCAAAACAGAATTCTTTTCTTTTTATTTCTGAAAAAGTCAGAAGCTGTAATTATACATTCCCCAGGGAACCAAAACATTCGGCAGGATGAGTACTGGACTAAGTCTGAAGGAAGCATTGCTTATCATGAAAAATGTAAAGCCACGGAGATTTCAAACTGAAGATGAAAACAAAATCTTAAAAACATGTACAATTTGCCAAAATGTTTTAGCTTTCTGGCGTGTTGGGCATCTTTGCATCCTGCAAACACCTAGTAAGTTTAATAAGACACTGGCGGTTTTGCTGGAAAGCCATAACCAAAGGATCAGCCTGCCCACAAAGATTTGAAAAGATCCAACTGTCCGCAGTGTATGTTTCTCTATGCCGAAGATATGCTTAACTTTTGTCTTCCAAGCCCATTAGAAGCATTAAGAGCATTAATAATTTACTTGCCTGGGGCTCGAGGGTTATAACTTCTGGTTTCAAAGCTGGGAAAACGGCCATGGAAAACTCAAGTAATTTAGTTCAAGACTCCTGCTTAACCCACCAGGCTACTTGACTTCCTGGGCACCAGGTTATCTTATTAGAACTATGCGTGGGTGTCAGGGAACTGACATCAGAGCGAGAGGCGGAGGCAGGGCTCCAGAGCGATGCCGGAGAGGGGACCAGCAGGGGGGAAGGAATTCAGCGTAGCACCAGTAGAGGAGAGAGGGAGATGGAGGAATTGGGGACAGGGCTCCAAGACCCTTCAACAGAAACTAGTGGAGAGAGCGCTGGCACGCCCCTGCCTTCCCCTTACTTGCGCAGACGAGTTCCGCGCAGGGAAAGTAGGAGGAGACTTGGCATCAAACAGCTTTTATGCTGGAAGAGGTTCAAGAAACGCCCACTGACGGATTCTGCAAGTGACTAACAGGTCATGGAGGGCGAGCTCTGAGCCCAAGCATGGTTGGGATAGCAATCTAACTAAACCGAAGGCAATTTACGCACAAGTAACCCCCTTACAACCATTACAGTGGGCAACCTGTATCTTCTCAAGTTGCATGATGCCCTCAGGAACCTTCTGCAGGGCAGACTGAACAAGTTCTAAAGCTATGAAAACCACAGAGAAAGCCTGAAATGCACAATCCAGGGATACCCTACACTTAAAAAATAATAATAGAGGCTTCAAGTGAAAATCACCTTCCATTATATTTTACAATTTGTCAAGCTCTCTCGCAATCTTTGATTAAGTGACTCTAGATTTTTAGCTGTGGCGAGGCAGTTCTAGGCCCGACTAAAATGTGTCAAACATGGCTGAACATGAATTAAAACTCTCTCGCCAGGAGAATTCCACAAGCATTTCCATTTGGAACCTTAGCTTTGGACATGATGATGTATGATCTCTTGCCATATCCCCAAGATACATTTCAGTATATAACAAATTGAGGTGGGTAAAAATTCACTGCATGTACCAGACCATGGCTGCATGCTGTTTGTGTTAATTTGATGAAAGGCATGCAAATAAAGCATGCATACTAATGACAACGGTGCAACCCATGATAAATTTTCACCATGGCCCATTGTGCTCAACTTACTGTCCCTTTCCTTCTGCCATAAGAATGCAAGCTTTTAATGTTTGCTGCTGTATTGCCTCTCTCGCCCTGACCTAGCCGCTGTGATCCATGCGACGGTCACCTCCAGGCTTGATTATTGTAACTCACTCTACGTGGGGCTGCCCTTGAGACCAGAAACTCCAGCGGGTGCAGAATGCCACGGCAAGACTCCTTACGGGGTCCTCGCCGTGGGATCACATTCAGCCAGTGCAATACCAGCTTCACTGGCTCCCGGTGGAGTACAGGATCAGGTTTAAGGTGCTGGTTTTAACCTTTAAAGCCCTACACAGCCTAGGACCCTCGTGCCTACGGGATCGCCTCTCCTGGTATGTCCCATGGAGGACCTTACAGTCTTCAAACAAAAACATCTTGGAGATCCCGGGCCACAGGGAGGTTAGGCTGGCCTCAACCAGAGCCAGGGCTTTTTCGGCAGTGGCCCCAATCTGGTGGAACACTCTGTCACAAGAAACTAGGGCCCTGTGGGACTTGACATCTTTCCGCAGGGCCTGCAAGACAGAGCTGTTCGGCCAGGCCTTTGGCCAAGGTGCAGTCTGACCCCCTCCTTCGGTAATCCTCATAGAACTCTAGCCCAATGGTTGCCATTAATTTGATTCTGAATTGATTTTAGAATGTATTTCAATTAATTGACTGTAAACTGTGCTATTTTTACTGTTGTTAGCTGCTCTGAGCCCAGCTTTGGCTGGGGAGGGCGGGATATAAATAATATTTTTAATTTTTAATTTTTAATTTTTAAGTTTTAAGTTTTAATTTTTAATTTTTAATTTTTAATTTTTAATTTTTAATTTTTAATTTTTAATTTTTAATTTTTAATTTTTAATTTTTAATTTTTAATTTTTAATTTTTAATTTTTAATTTTTAATTTTTAATTTTTAATTTTTAATTTTTAATGTTGTTGTTGTTGTTGTTGTTGTTGTTGTTGTTGTTGTTGTTGTTGTTGTTGGAAGCTGGCTGGGGCAACCCAATCGGATGGGTGGTATAGGAGAAATAGATTATTATAAGAAGAGCCCTGCTGGATGAGACCAAAGGCCCATCTAGTCCAGCATTCCTGTTCTCACAGTGGCCAACTAGGTTATTCTGGAGAGGCCAGCGGGACGCAACTGGGCTCCACTGCTTCGTTTCTGTGATTTGTGTCTATGCAGACGTATCATTAGAAAGAGGTGTGACAACGAGAGACGACAGCAGCTAATTCTCACCAGCATCCCTAGCAGATAAAGCTCTTTTGCTGAAGAGATCATATTCCTGACGTTTGCTGGCAAAGCTCATTGCACCGAAGCGTCTCTTTGATCAATTAAACGATGCCACTTAGCCCAGTTTGTCTTTTTTTAGGGCAGTGATTCCCAAACCCCTTCTCTGACAAATAGGCATAAGCACCAGATGCTGGGTGAAGAAAATGAATTTCACACTAATAGACACCCCCTTGCCTAACTTAATCTTTCATGGGTATTAGCCTTCAATTCAGATTCCTGTTCTCAGCTCAGATGTCTCTGACTGGCAAGCTTTTTTCTTTTCTTTTTGCATTGGTCTTATGCCTCTCTCTTTTTTCCTGTGTCGCTAAGAGCTTTTGGCTTGTCAAACCTCCATCCTTGGCAGGGGAAACTCTCTCTGAAATCAAGAGAACTTGTACGGATTTCTTAGGTTACATTTTTAAAAAACATATCCTTCAATTTTCACACCTCTTTTGTCCCATTGATCAAGGAAATGGAGCATCTCTTCTGTGACAAAAGGATAAAGAAGTTGGTTTTTTGTTGTTGTTGTTTTTAGGAAAATAGTGGTGATGGGAGATGGTCCATGGAGACAAAGTGAATATAATTATGAATGATGTGGACAGAGAAATATTTTCTTTCTGCACTCATAAAACCAGGACTTGGGATCACCCAAACAAGTATGATTGACAATAGACGCATGTCAGATAAAAGGAAGCACTTATTCACACCATGATTAACTTACGGAACTCATCGCCACAACATGTGTTGCTGACCGCTAGCTTAGTTGTTTTTTTTAAAGGATACAATTGGAACCTCCATTAATCAAGACATAATCAAAACATGACTAACACTGTTGGAAACAGAGGGCTGTACTACCTCACAGGACTGTTGTAAGCAGCAGCAAAATTATATATGCAAAGTACCCAGTACTCCACAGCTGCGATTCTCAAACTGGCATTTAGCTGCGGCTGCAACTGTGGCCACGGAAGACACATGGGGTCTGAACTTGTTTTCCAATTGCAGTTTATTTATTAAATTTGTAAACCACGCTTTATCCATAGATCTCATGGCGGTTCTCTTTCAATCAGTTTTGCAAATAATTTCCTCCGTAGTCTCAGCAAAAGTCTCAGCCTGCATTTGAGTAAAGGTAAAGGTAAAGGGACCCTTGACCATTAGGTCCAGTCGCGAACGACTCTGGGGTTGCAGCACTCATCTCGCTTTACTGGCCGAGGGAGCAGGCATTTGTCCGCAGACAGCTCCGGGTCATGTGGCCAGCATGACTAAGCTGCTTCTGGCGAACCAGAGCAGCACACGGAAACGCCATTTACCTTCCCACCAGAGTGGTACCTATTTATCTACTTGCACTGGTGTGCTTTCGTACTGCTAGGTTGGCAGGAGCAGGGACCGAGCAACGGGAGCTCACCCCATCGCGGGGATTCGAACCACCGACCTTCTGATCGGCAAGCCCTAGGCTCTGTGGTTTAACCCACAGTGCCACCCATGTCCATTTGCATTTGAGTAACCCTCCTTAAAAGTGCTATACAAATTCTGCCAAGTATTACTGTTATGTTTTCCTGTATGGATAAGCAAACGGCCACCCCATCAGCACACACGGCTCTAACCATTTTGCAAATTGCAATGCAAACAATCTCAAGCGTCCAGCAGAAACCTTGTCCTGGCAAATGAAAACAAGCTTTCTGCTTACCCGTAAATGTCCAGCACCCCGATAAACGAATGCTGCTTGACCGTGGTGTGCAGGGCCTTGTTGATGTGCTGCACAATCCAGTTGAACAGCTGGGCATAAATGTGCTTGGCCAGCGCATTCCTGGCGTTCACAACCTGCTGGACTGACATGTTCTTGATATAGGTCTCCGAAGTGGTGACCAGCTTCCGATGGCAGAGCCAGTGCTCCATTTGGCTGTGCTCTACTCCCAGCAATCTGCAAAAATTATGCAGGTGTTCATCCTGTTTCTAGGATATAAAGAAAGACATCCAATTCAGCAAAGCATGCGATGGGGGACACGGACCAGATGACAAGAGCCCACCCACCCCTCCGGTTAACAGGGGAAAGGAAGCGAGGGATGGAGGCTTCCGTTCTGAGAGCTGAAGCTCACTTTGAGTGATGAAGCTTGTTTACAGAATTGCGCTCCCAGTTTCACTTATTCCAAATGAAGCAATGTCCAGATTCAGCTCATAAGGTCATCAAGGCTCTTAACAACCTCACTGCTATTTTAACCAGTCTCAGATTTGCCATATGCTGCTATTTTACCCATGATTTCCCACCTCCTATTGGTGCAATAATAAAGCTGCTAGCACATTTGCAAAGCTAAGCAGGGTCCGGTATGGCTTACAATAGGATGGGGAACCATGTGTTGAGATTCTTGCCTTGTGGGGGTTGGAATCAGTTCTATGATTCTATGTAGACCAGTGGTGGGCCAAAGGTGGGCTGGGATCTACTAGAGAACCTCTGAGTAGATTAGCAAAGTATCTTACTTCCAAATACAGTCATACCTCAGGTTATAGCTGCTTCAGGTTATGTTCTTTTGGGTTACGGACTGCTGAAACCCAGAAGTACTGGAACGGGTTACTTCCGGGTTTCAGTGGTAGCACATGCACAGAAGTGCTAATTTGCGCTTTGCACATGCGCAGAAGTGCCGAATCGCAACCCGCGTATGTGCAGACATGCCGCTGAGGGTTGCGAATGTGGATCCTGCATGGATCACGTTCGCAACCCGAGAATCCACTATATTTAAAAACAGGACCTCTCCACACCCTGAGGCCAATTAGATAACGGAAATGAAGAACGTTTACTATGATGCCCTCCTTTCAACAGTGTTTGCTTTTCATGCCCATTCCATCACTGCTTCCTTTGGAAAACTTGCCACATACTTCTATTTTGGAAAATGAGGAGGAAAAGCAGCAGGAGGAGAGTTACCGTATTTTTCGCTCTATAGGACACACTTTTTTCCCCTCCAAAAATTAAGGGGAAATGTGTGTGTGTCCTATGGAGCGAATGCAGGCTCCTTGGCTTCAGCGATAGCAACGCGAAGCCTCCAAACCGCAGAGGGAGCGCTCCCTCTGCGTTCTGGAGGTTTTGCGTTGCTTTCGCTGAAGCCTGGAGAGCGAGAGGGGTCGGTGCACTCCGGAGGCTTCGGGTTCCTTTTGCTGAAGCCGGGAGAGCAAGACTCTCCTGACTTCAGCAGAGAGGGAGAGCTGCGCAGTGCCCCTTCAGCCAAGCGGGAGGAGAAATGGAAGGGACTCCATTTCTCCTGCCTCTTCGCTGAAGGGGCGCTGAGCAGAGAGGGGGAGAATTTTATTTTCTTGTTCTCCTCCTCTAAAACAAGGTGTGTCCTATGGTCGGGTGCGTCCTATAGAGCGAAAAATACGGTACTTTCCATTGCTTATTTCCAGAGCAGACATAGCTTTAAAACTCCCCTGCTTTACAATGGCATAAACCTACAACTAGGATCAAGGTCAATTTGAGCCTCACATTTATTTAACCCTGAGAAACTGCATGAAATTGGGCAGCCAGCAATTTTAAAACAGGGACCATGTCTTGAACTGAGCAAGGACGGAAGGGTCAGGAATGTGGTTCTGTGCCACATGCCTCAAGGCAATACCTCCGAACCTGACTGTGAACAGCAACTGAGGCACCACTCAAGTTTTTGCCATGTGCTCCTTGGCAATTGACTGCCATACACAAGCCAGGACAGAGACAAACAGCCCATGGAGACTGTTGCTCCCCTGTAAGCAGCGTTGTGAGTGGAGGGCCACACAAAGCCAATCTCTTCTCTACGCAATCACATTCTGTTACACCAAGTTGCCTCATCACTAATTAAACGAGTTAACAGACGGATCTAGCGTCACAGAGCTGCACTTACATTTTAATTAAATAACACCAATGATATTAAGGGAAGACAACGCTACAAGTGAAGATTTGTTTATGTACCCAATTGATCAAAGCCCTGAAATTAAAACAGCCCATCTCCTGGGTAACAGTGACACTGTGCAAAAGCACATTTTAATATTTTAATTAAGGCAGAAAACTTCCCTGAAACAGGACATCACAATTGTCACAGATTTAACAGTGCGCTAGGTAAAGGGACCCCTGACCATTAGCTCCAGTTGTGGACGACTCTGGGGTTGTGGCGCTGATCTCGCTTTATTGGCCAAGGGAGCCGGAGTACAGCTTCCGGGTCATGTGGCCAGCATGACTAAGCCACTTCTGGCGAACCAGAGCAGCACACGGAAATGCCGTTTGCCTTCCCGCCGGAGCGTTACCTATTTATCTACTTGCACTTTGACGTGCTTTCAAACTGCTAGGTTGGCAGGAGCAGGGACCAAGCAATGGGAGCTCACCCCGTCGCGGGGATTCGAACTGCCGACCTTCTGATTGGCAAGCCCTAGGCTCAGTGGTTTAACCCACAGCGCCACTGTTTATATTATTGTATTCATACTGCTTGAATAAGAAGCACGTAAGAGACGAAAGTGGAACTTCTAGTACAACTTTAGAGTGGATTCCTTTTTTTAGATGTGTTACTCATGAGCTTGTGTTTTGTTCAGGCATTTTGATTTGGGAGGTACGGCTGCTGCTTTAAGGACCAGCACACTCTGAATACTTTTCCCATGCTTAACCTACATCTCTGTAAGGAGAGAAATACAAGAGTCTTCTGTTCTCTAACTGCACAGCTAAAACCAGCTGCTCCCCAGACTTATAGAATTCCAGCATTGCAGAGTTGGATGGGACCCCGAGGGTCATCTAGTCCAACCGCCTGCAATGCAGGAATATTTTGCCCAGCAGTGGGGGGGGGGTTGAACCCATGACCCCAAGATTAAGAGTCTCATGCTCTACCGACTGAGCTATCCTACAAGCTTAGGCGAGTGGGATAGCTGTAGCACAATCCCGAAAGAGCCCTAAATTATTTTATCAGAATTTGGGGACAAAACAAATGGCACAAAAGGGCCTCTTCCATGTTTACCGTATTCCTGAGACTGTATTGTTGTTTTAAACTGTTTTTAACACAGTTGCACCTCGGGATGCGAATGGGATCCATTCCGGAGCCCCATTTGCATCCTGAACGGAACGCAAGACGCGACGGCGTGTCTGCGCGTGTTGCATTTTGCTGCTTCCGCGCATGCGCGTGATGTTGTTTTGAGCGCATGCGCATGCGCGAGCGGCCAAACCCGGAAGTAACACGCTCCGTTACTTCCGGGTTGCCGCGGAGCGCAACTCGAACGTGCTCAACCCGAAGCACATTCAACTCAAGGTATGACTATATTGTGTTTTAATTGTTGTGACATGTCCTGGGGCCTCAGGGTGAAGGACAGGTAATTAATTAATTAATTAACTGTTACCATTATTATTATTATTATTATTATTATTATTATTATTATTTATAACAACAGCAGCAACACCGCAGAGAACTTACTGATATACTGGAGGATTCTCCATCGCGTTCTGGTTGAAGGTCCACATTTCCTAAGTGCAGGATAGCGGCGAGTATCTTAAAAATGGCCAACTGATGGGAATCCTTCACTCCTGAAAGAAACAACCAATATCCAGTCTTCACAGAGGGAATGTGCCTGGAGAATTGCTTTCACGTGGCTGCAGGAGATCCCTAGGGTGTGATCCCTGCTCCTGCCCTAAGAACCTCAGCCTTAAAATAACAGCAGTAACAACATTCCTATTTCAAGCTCTCCTGGTTCGAAGCATATGCATGAATGTGCGGGCAATGCCTGTTCAAATCTCAAGTCAGAGAAGGGCCTGAATTAATTTTTGGTACCTTGGGGGTAATATAGCACCACCCACTATGCAAAGCAAAACAAGACTTATACAAAATAAGAAAAATTATGATATCCTGCCCAGTTTGCATAACCTATACAGGGGACAGAAACCAATTCAATGGTGCAAAATTTGGAATAACAGGTGCAAAATTGCTGTTGGACAACCACTCCCATCATCCCTCGCAAGCAGCACCAGTGATCAGGGATGATGGGAACTGTAGTCCAACAACAGCTGGGGACCCAAGTTTGCGAAACACTGATAGGCAACCACTATTGGGCTAGATCAGGCATAGGCAGACTCGGTCCTCCAGATGTTTTGGGACTACAACTCCCATCATCCCTAGCTAACAGGACCAGAGGTCAGGGATGGTGGGAACTGTAGTCTCAAAACAACTGGAGGACCGAGTTTGCCTATGCCTGGGCAAGATGGACAGACACTCGGATTCAGCACAAACTAAAACGGATTATAATGAATTGAGTAATCGGCACAAATATGCGTATGAGTAAATAATTTTTTGAAGAAAAAGCATATATAATATTTTTAACCAATACCTGCACATATTCCAGGAAGCACCATCTTAGAAGCATTTCCTACGTTGCAGGAAACTAGGGTGGTGGTATGAATACCTCTTCTCAGCCATAGATTTTTGCAAACGCTTTTATTAAAATGAATTAACAAACTTGCGGTCCAATTAAAAATCTTTGGAGTGAATCATCTACTAATTTAACCAATTCGTTGACTAGCATGGCAACATCAATTGCCATGTCGAGGAAAGCACGAATAGCTATATGCCTGCAAAGCATTATTCAAATTAAATAGGTAGACAAGCAAGGTAAAGCTGACTAGGTGTGTGTGTTTGGGTGTGTTGCGGTTGCGTGCATGTACACACCTACACCCAAATGCCTTCAAGGGTCATGAGATCGCATTAAAGCTCCTGGGGGGTTATGCAAGCGCCTTCTGCAAAGGACAGCCATATCATCCAAATGTTCCACTGGGAAACCATCCAAGTCATCTTTTAAACAATCCCTTACCAAGCAGAGTGAAGGCATGCCTGGTTTTCTCAAAGTCATTTGCATCATCTACTCCTTCGATGGATGTGTCTCCTCCCAAAGAGGTGTACAAAAAGTTTTCGGCAGGCACTGGGGGGAAAGAAACAGAGAGCGTCGGTTTGTAAAAGCGAAACACTGCCAAACGTCAGCTCCAGCAATTGTCAGCGATGATGGGATTCGCAGTTCAGTAACATCTGGATGGCCAAAGGTTCCCCACGTGTGTGCTAAATCGTATTGAGTTTGACGTACTTCTAATGCAGGCTTTCTCAGCCTGTGGGTCCCCAGATGTTGTTGGACTACAGCTCCCATCACCCCTAGCTAGGAAGGCCAGAGCTCAGGGATGATGGGAGTTGCAGTCCAACAACATCTGGGGACCCACAGGTTGAGAACCGCTGTAATCTAATGCGTTGACTTGGAACTCCAGATCACATCATGACTTTTCGCATCATGACTCCCAGAGCAGATGGAATGGCTTCATGGCAGCAGTCTCACAGCCACTTACTGGGGCAGGTGTGGTGTGGGTACATCAGCAGGAATAATAATAATAATAATAATAATAATAATAATTTATCTATACCCCACCAATCTGGCTGGGTTTCCCCAGCCACTC